>NC_056074.1:24351472-24952254 GCF_016772045.2 Ovis aries | reverse complement strand
TTCCCTCGGTCCATGGAACTCACAGATGAAGGCTGCAGGTACATGAATGCTGCAGATCCATAGAAAACAGCAACAGCGGAGATGTGGGAACTGCAGGTGCCGAAGGCTTTGGACCTGCCCTCAGTGGAACGAATATGTAGGATGCTGGAGATGATGAAGATATATGAAGCAAGAATAGCTAAGGCAGGAGTCAAAATGTTAAATGCACTCAAGAATATAACCAATAATTCATTGACATAGATGCTGGAGCAGGATAGCTCCAAAAGTGGAAAGAGATCACAGAAATAATGGTTAACCACCTTGTTTTTGCAGAAAAGGAGTCTCAACAAAAATCCAGTGTGGATTGTGGATCCAATGATTCCTAAAATATAAACTCCCATTGTGAGGAAGAAGCAGATGTGATAAGACATGGTGATGTTGTAAAGCAAGGGATCGCAGATTGCAACATAGCGGTCATATGCCATTACAGCCAACATGTGACACTCTGCAATAGCAAAAATGAGGAAGAAATAGAGCTGTGTCATACATTCAGGGTAGGAAATGATGTTCTTCTCTGTCACAAAGTTCATCAGCATTTTGGGGGTAATGACAGTGGAATGACAGAAATCGATAAAGGACAAATTGATGAGGAAATAGTACATGGGGGTGTGCAGGTGAGAACTGAGCCCTATCAGTGTGATCATGCCAAGGTTCCCCACCACTGTGACCACATAGATTCCTAAGAAGAGGAGGAAAAGGGGCAGTTGGAGTTGTGGCTGTTCTGTGAGCCCAACAAGGATAAACTCAGTCACTGAGGAGTGATTTCCAGGGTCCATCATCCTCTCCCAGGTTCTAAGTTTAAAAATGAGAAAATGAGTGTACATGTGTGAGAAGACGTGGTCATGTGAGTGTATTTTATGAGGGGGAGGGACGGATTCTGTGGAGCTCATTATTTGAACCCTCATCAGACGACACACATAAAGCAGAAATCTCTTGTGTCTCTCCTGCTACTTGGGGACAAACGATGATTCTGCTTGAACTAGAGAAGGAAATATAAACTTCACTACCCTTAGAATTCAAACACTTCCTCACTTTTGAAGTGAAAACACCCATCTATGGATTTTAAAAATCAGTCAGAATGAACATTGCTCTTTTTATTTCTGAGGATCTTTTCTTTCTTCCCATAGTCTATATTTATAAGTTATTCTGCTGTGGCTAAGTCCCTTCAGTCATGTCCGACTCTATGGGACCCCATAGATGGCAGCCCACCAGGCTCCCCCGTCCCTGGGATTCTCCAGGCAAGAACACTGGAGTGGGGTGCCATTTCCTTCTCCAATGCATGAAAGTGAAAAATGAAAGTGAAGTCGCTCAGTCATGTCAGACTCTTCGTGACCCCATAGACTGTAGCCTACCAGGCTCCTCTGTCAATGAGATTTTCCAGGCAAGAGTACTGGAGTGGGTTGCCATTGCCTTCTCCATATGTATATGTTATTCATAATCGACAGTTAGAACTGGACATGGAACAACAGACTTGTTCCAAATAGGAAAAGGAGTATGTCAAGGCTGTATATTGTCACCCTGCTTATTGAACTTATATACAGAGTACATCATGAGAAACGCTGGACTGGAAGAAACAAAAGCTGGAATCAAGATTACCAGGAGAAATATCAATAACCTCAGATATGCCTATGTCACCACCCTTATGGCAGAAAGTGAAGAGGAACTAAAAAGCCTCTTGATGAAAGTGAAAGAGGAGAGTGAAAAAGTTGGCTTAAAGCTCAACATTCAGAAAACGAAGATCATGGCATCTGGTCCCATCACTTCATGGGGAATAGACGGGGAAACAGTGGAAACAGTGTCAGACTTTATTTGGGGGGGCTCCAAAATCCCTGCAGATGAAATTAAAAGATGCTTACTCCTTGGAAGAAAAGTTATGACCAATCTAGATAAGCATATTCAAAAGCAGGGACATTACGTTGCCGACTAAGTTCTGTCTAGTGAAAGCTATGGTTTTTCCTGTGGTCATGTATGGATGTGAGAGTTGGACTGTGAAGAAGGCTGAGGGCCGAAGAATTGATGCGTTTGAACTGTGGTATTGGAGAAGACTCTTGAGAGTCCCTTGGACTGCAAGGAGATCCAACCAGTCCATTCTGAAGGAGATCACCCCTGGGATTTCTTTGGAAGGAATGATGCTAAAGCTGAAGCTCCAGTACTTTGGACACCTCATGTGAAGAGTTGACTCATTGGAAAAGACTCTGATGCTGGGAGGGATTGGGGGCAGGAGGAGAAGGGGCGACCGAGGATGAGATGGCTGGATGGCATCACGGACTCAACGGACGTGAGTCTGAGTGAACTCCGGGAGATGGTGAGGGACAGAGAGGCCTGGCGTGCTGCGATTCATGGGGTCACAAAGAGTCGGACACGACTGAGCGACTGAACTGAACTGAACTGAACTGAATCATATAAATTAGCATAGGATTTTTATCTCACTTGAAATAAGTAATAATGGTGTATACTTTCTCTAATTAACAGAAGATTCACTCCCCATGTGATTTTGTGTTTATTACATCTACTCTCCAACACTCTTATAAACAAAAACACCAATGTGCATTTTATGTGAAAATTAAGTTAAAAGATTCCTACAGGGAGTTTAGTGCAGTTACTTGCTCTTTGTAAGCAAATGTCATTTTTTTTAACCTATTGAGTTTGTCTCTGTTATATCTTTCATTTGACCAATATTTTCATTTCTAAATGATGACCACAGTTTTAAATTTTCTTTTCCTTAGCACATCTTCTTATTGCTCCTTTCTACATATATTAACATATACAGTAAAAATAGAGATTTTAATTATTTTATTTGCTATTAGCTTTCTAAATTATCAATATTATGTATCAATTAACAGCATTTTCCATGGTCTCTAAATAAATTCAAGTCAATTTGCTTGTTATTTAAAGATGTATATCATCTGATGATAAACTTTTTTTTAAGGTCACAATAGCTGTCACATGATTTAATTATCTAACAAAGAAACATGGTTCACTGTCACTTTCGACACATTAGATTCCTTCAGTTTTTTTCTCTTTATCACCTTTATCCTGGAACTAACAGTCAACATCCTTAAGTTGAGGACTTAAATGGTGGAAGCCCCAGTTAACAAAACCATTTTCTGTGCCCAGAAATACATTTTTTATCTGGTAAAGAATTAACTTACCAATGCAGGAGACATGAATTCGATCACTGGGTTGGGAAGGTCCCCAGGAGAAGGAAATGGTAACCCACTTCAGTATTCTTTCCTGGGAAATCCCAAGGACAGAGGAGCCTGGAGGGCTATAGCCCATCGAATTACAGTCAGACACAACTGAGTGACTAGATAACAACATGCTACATTTAATGCATACAAATCTGTATTAATTATTGAGAGTTATTTACTGGTTATTCTTCTGTACTAGATAATATTTGGCACCATGACTTAAATACAGAAAGTATCCACAAATCTGCTATTTTAATAAAATTATTGAAAGAAGTTTAGTGAGAGGTTAACATAGACTCCCTGGAGAAGGAAATGGCAACCCACTCCTGTATTCTTGCCTGGAGAAACCCATGGACAGAGGAGTCTGGCAGGCTACAGTCCATGGCGTCACAAGAATCAGACATGACTAAGTGATAAAACCACCACCACCACCACATAAGTGAACAAGGTTCTCACAATGCCTGAGCTGAAGTGACTAAATAAAGAAATGTTGGCCATAATTTTATCCAGCAGGGACAGGTAGATGATAAGGGAAACTTTGCTGCTCTGGGAGTGTGACTATTAGACTGAGGACAGATAGAGACAGGAAGATAACTACCTACATCTGTTAGTGCCCTGGGAGAGTGCTGTGGTAAAAGACCTAAAATTTTTAAATTCAAGACTGGGATAAATCCTCCCCAGGCCTTCCCTGGTGGTTCAGTTGGTAAAGAATCCACCTGCAATGCAGGAGACTAAGGTTCAGTTCCTGGGTGGGGAAGACCTCCCAGAGAAGGGAAATGGCAGCCCACTCCAGTATTCTTGCATGGAAAATCCCATGGACAAAGGAAGCTGGCATGCTGCTGTCCATCAGTTACAAAAAGTTGGACATGATAGTGACTAACCAGCACCAACCCCTTCCTAAAACTTTAGAGCTATGGGTTTCTCCCCCAACTCTGAAGGTAAAAATGATTCTGATGATGGTGGTGGATAGTTCTGAGTACTAACCTTTCAGGATTTCTTGGTGTTGAGGGTCATAATCTAAAAGTCTCTGTTTTTGTGATTTTGCATCACTGGTCCTGACCTCTGGTGAAGCTGATGATCCTTAGCAAAGATGGTTGATATTAACGGTGATTTTATATTCTCAGTATTGATGCCAAGAGTCTAATGTGGAATAAATAATGATTCTTACTTCCCTTTGGAACCTTATCCCACAAGTATCAACTCTTGGGAAAATTAGACAATTAGAATTTCACTCTTTTCTCCATTGCATCTCAAGTGTTTAATCTGGTCACATGGATGGGGTTCATTGCTCTTGTTAGATTATACATTGTAAGCAAGGATGTGATAGAGTTTTTAGAGCTCCAGTGAATTTCATGTCAAGTTAATTGAAAGTTCAAAATTTCAGGAAATTACAGAGACATACACTAAAGGAGTTTTCTAAAGTGATTTTCCACAAGGGGAATAATAGATAATCAGAGAGCAACATTTACCTGTAAGCTTTAAAAGTTTCTTTTTTCATTTTCTCTATTAACTGTATTTATCTATCATGATACACCCATTTAAAAAAATGCTTTTAGCATTTTAACTTGGGGACTGAATGAAAACATCTGTTAGATAGTGCCATAATCCCATGAGTTCTAACAAGTCTAACAAGGAAAAATAATGACTTATTTTCCTCTAATATTATAAGAAGTATGTTGAGAAACAATATAGAGACACATGTGTTATCGAGATTATTTTAATTCTACATAAATTCTGAATTGTATTTGTTAGGAAATAAAAATTGTATTTAATGTCTTTATTCAAAATATGTTTTAAATGTTATATCATTTTGAGGAAAAATTTATTATGAAATGTGTTGATAAAGTTTGCTTTTTTCAGCTTTGAGATATAATTAACATATAACATTGTATAAGCTTACTATATACAATTGATTTGATACAGTTGATTTGATACAATTTAATACTGCAAATTGGTTTCCACTACGGTTTTCCCTAAAAACTCCATCATGTCACATAGTTACCATTTCCTTTTTATGGTAAAAATATTTAAGATTTACTCTACTAGAAACATATAAAATGGACTTCCTTGGTGATCCAGTGGTTAAGACTCCGCACTTCCACTTCAAGTGGCTCAGGTTCAACCCCTAGCTAGGGAACTAAGATCCCACATGCCATGTGGCAAAAAAAAAAAAAAAAAAAGAAAATTAAAAAGAAGAATTAAATGGAAAAAAAGAAACATATAATACAATATTATTAACTGTAGTCATTATTTTGTATATTAGATCCCCAGAGCTATTTATCTTACAGCTGGAAGTTTGTGCTCTTTGACCTGCATCTCCTTATACCCCAATTGACCATCTGGTAAAAACCATTCTACTTTCGGTTTCTATGAGATCAGATTTGTCAGATTCCACATATAAGTGATATTATACAATATTTGTCTTTCTTTAACTTATTTCACTTAACCTAATGTCTCTAGGTCATTCCATGTTGTTCCAAATGACAGAATAATATTCCATTGTGTGTATATCCCACATACCTCAGGCTCTTTCTGTATATTGGCTAATCAAAGTTTGAAAGCCTTTAGATTACTGTTGGGTATCAGATTTTAATCAGATTTTAAGGTATTGTTGCAAATTTCTGTAAAAAAAGGGTAGCATAAACATAGGATAGAACAATCCATAAACACATAGGAAAATGTTGCTCATCAATAATTATCAGACCTAGAATAATCAATATGGTACAATGTAACACAAAAAATTGTTCTCAACTTTCTGATAACTTTTACAGAATACCCACAAGCCTTCTTTAATGATAAGGAGTACCATAAAAGACATCTTGCAGTATATGTGAGGAACCAGAAATGTGCTTGATAATAGTGTGAAGTGGTCAGAAATACATGGAGAATTAAAAACTTGCATTTGTTCTTGAAAGGTGTTTATAACTGAAAGGTGTGAAAAGCTGGAAAATGAGAATGGATTTACGAAGCTATGTCAGGACTGGAAAGCAGCAAGAATGAAGTGACAGGAATAAACTGCATTGCTAAGATATTATAGGAACTATTCCACCCAGCAGGACAAACAGTTTTCTGGCAGATTCTAATAGCTATGAAATATTAATGTATTTTGCATGTTATGCATATCATTTTAATCACAGTTCACATTATTATTCTTTTACATACAAAGTCAAATTCAAATGTTAACTCTAGAGAGAACAACACACAGCTGTCCAGGACTAAATAGAAATACTCAAAAGAGTGGAAGACAGTTAGTTATTCCTAATTTTCTCTTTTTTCCTCAATAATAAATGCCTTGATTTTTTGGGGGGAGCAGGTGGCTACAAAGAAACCATGGTATTTCTTAGCCCCTCTTACAGCCACTTTGGACTATATGACTGGGTCACACCAAAGGGATATAGGAGGAGGTGAGGTCTGTCACTTCCAGGCAGTTGTCTTCAAGTTGGCGGACATTCTCTCTCCTTCCTTGTCTTTGGTTCTGATGGCTGAGGGTTACAGATGAAGGATGAATCTGGAACTATTGTCTGAGACCAAAAGATAGATGGAAACTAGATGTTGTAGCAGAGCAACAATCAATAAGCAGCTTATGTCCCCAGTGAGCCACTGAACCTGTCCTGAGTCACCTGTAGGTTTAGGTACCAGAATATGTGTGTACTTCTGCGTGTGTGATGAACAGTTATACCTAACTGCGGCTAAAACAGAAAATATAAAGTAATTTTCTGAAATCCACTCCTGTGACATCCTTGAAAATGCTAATTGTACATGAGCAATTGGACATTTTTTAGAAATTAATATATGCTTGTATGAGAATTAACGAAAGACAAACTCTGTATGAGAGCTTAATCCAAGCTTATCATAGTGCCTAGCATTAGAATATATTTTTTGTATCATGTTCTTTTCCATTATTAAAACATTGTGCCCATCTGTACTGGTATATAAAAAAATCCTATATATTTGTTAATTTTTGTCTCATTTGTAGTAGTTCTCCAAATCCTTTACCTCTCATTTTTGTGGTAAAGTTTCATTTCCATTTGGAATCTGTCTGCAATCTACTCCAGTATTTTAATCGCATATCTTCTACCAGTTCTCATATCACTAGAGTCAGTGCAGACATGTTTTATCTTTCTTTATTCTTTTGATAGCTTTAATGCACAAATAGAGCTTCCCAGGTGGCAGTAATGGTAGAGAATCTGCCTGCCAATGCAGGAGATGTACGAGACACAGGTTTGATCCCTGAGTTGGAAAGATCCCCTGGAGGAGGAAATCACAATCCACTCCAGTATTCTTGCCTGGAGAATCCCATGGACAGAGGTCACAGAGACTGTAGCCTAACGGTCTACAGTCCATGGGGTCACAGAGAGTCAGACACGACTGAGCATTGAGCAGCAGAAATACACAAATGCATCCTCAGAAACAAACAAAAATTCTCAGAAATATTCCTTCCTATCTTTCAGCCATCCATGTGAAAAAAAATGTATTCAATGTTGTTTGTTGAATGCATAGAGTAATAATTATTACACACATAAGCCTTATAAAACATATCCTAGCAATAAAAATAGAGATTGGTTTATAATATATAACATTCATATTAGTTGCACATAAACATAGACATATATACATACATATATGTACACATATGGATAGATATACATGTATACAGAGAGTTTTTATAGGATCAAAGAGTGGAGTATGAACTCTTCAGTAGAAGAGGGTGAAATTGATGAAAAGATTCATCAAATGTAAAACCATAAAAATGATAAGGAAGATAGGTCCACGGTGCTGTGAGTCTGTCATTTATGGCCTCAAGTATCTAAGCATTTGTCTGCATAGAGGTGACCACTCAGGTGATAGTCTTGGACCCAGAAGGTCAGTTCCAAGGGCAAGTTATATTCATCTTGAGACTGAAGTGGGAAAAATGTGGGGAAGTTCTGATACAGCATATGAAACTAAAATGTCTTTTTGCCTAGATGCAAGGGACTGACAGAGGATTTCTGTTCTCTGCTTCTAAGGGATTTTGCTATATTTGTACATTGGAAAATTTCCAGCATTCCTGCTCTATAGTCTTTTCCACATGTATTCAACATTTGACTCACTGGATAAAAGTAGTTGACCCTTGCACAATGGCAGAAGTTAAAGGGATACTGACTCTCCAGCTGTTGAAAATCCAGGTGTGACTTCTCAGTCCTCCATTCTCATAAAGTAGCCTCGGATCATATAGTAACTTAGTAAATGATTCCTGGAAGAAAAAAATATGCATATAAGTGGACATAGGCAGTTCGGACCTGTGTTTTTTAAGAGTCAACTGTATAAGAACATATTTATCTAGATTTGTATTATAAAGTTGTTTTTCCAGAGGATGGAAAAAAATTTTAAGCCAGTATATTCAGCCCGTGAATAAAACAAGCTGCTTTATCTGTCAGTTCAGTTCAGTAGCTCAGTCGTGTCTGACTCTTTGCGACCCCATGAATTGCAGTATGCCAGGTCTCCCTGTCCATCACCAACTCCTGGAGTTTGCCTAAACTCATGTCCATCGAGTCAGTGATGCCATCCAGCCATCTCATCCTCTATCATCCCCTTCTCCTCCTGCCCCCAATCCCTCCCAGCATCAGAGTCTTTTCCAATGAGTCAGCTCTTCGCACGAGGTGGCCAAAGAACTGGAGTTTCAGCTTTAGCATCATTCCTTCCAGAGAAACCCCAGAGCTGATCTCCTTCAGAATGGACTGGTTGGATCTCCTTATAGTCCAAGGGACTCTCAAAAGTCTTCTCCAACACCACAGTTCAAAAGCAACAATTCTTCGGTGCTCAGCTTTCTTCACAGTCCAACTCTCACAGCCATACATGACCACTGGAAAAACCAGAGATGGACCTGACTAGACGGACCTTCATTGGCAAAGTAATATCTCTGCTTTTTAATATGCTATCTAGTTTGGTCACAACTTTCCTTCCAAGGAGTAAGCATCTTTTAATTTCATGGCTGCAGTCACCATCTGCAGTGATTTTGGAGCCCCCCAAAATAAAGTCTGACACTGTTTCCCCATCTATTTGCCATGAAGTGATGGAACCAGATGCCATGATATTAGTTCTCTGAATGTTGAGCTTTAAGCCAGCTTTTCTACTCTCCTCTTTCACTTTCATCAAGAGGCTTTTTAGTTCCTCTTCACTTTCTGCCATAAAGGTGGTGTCATCTGCATATCTGAGGTTATTGATATTTCTCCCGGCGATCTACATGCTAGCTTGTGCTTAGCAGCGTTTCTCATGATATACTCTGCATATAAGTTAAATAAGCAGGGTCACAATATACAGCATTGACATACTCCTTTTCCTATTTGGAACCAGTCTGTTGTTTCATATCCAGTTCTGACTGTTGCTTCTTGCCCTGCATATAGGTTTCTCAACAGGCAGGTCAGGTGGTCTGGTATTCTCGTCTCTTTCAGAATTCTCCAGTTTATTGTGATCCACACAGTCAAAGGCCTTGGCATAATTAATAAACCAGAAATAGATGTTTTTCTGGAACTCTCTTGCTTTTTCGGTGATCCATAAGATATTAGCAATTTGATCTCTGGTTCCTCTACATTTTCTAAAACAGCTTGAACATCTGGAAGTTCATGGTTCATGTATTACTGAAGCTTGGCTTGGAGAATTTTGAAAATTACTTCTTAGCATGTGAGATGAGTGCAATTGTGCGATAGTTTGAGCATTCTTTGGCATTGCCTTTCTTTGGGATTGAAATGAAAACTGACATTTTCCAGTCCTGTGGCCACTGCTGAGTTTTCCAAATTTGCTGGCATATTGAGTGCAGCACTTTCACAGCATCAGCTTCCAGGATTTGAAATAGCTCAACTGGAATTCCATCATCTCCACTAGCTTTCTTCATAGTGAGGCTTTCTAAGGTCCACTTGACTTCATTCTCCAGGATGTCTGGCTCTAGGTGAGTGATCACACCATAATGATTATCTTGGTCATGAAGATCTTTTTTGTATAGTTCTTCTGTGTATTCTTACCACCTCTTCTTAGTATCTTCTGCTTCTGTTAGGTCCATACCATTTCTGTCCTTTATTGCGCCCATCTTTGCATGAAATGTTCCCTTGGTGTCTCTAATTTTCTTGAAGAGATCTCTAGTCTCTCTCATTCTGTTGTTTTCCTCTATTTCTTTGCATTGATTGCTGAGGAAGGCTTTCTTATGTCTCCTTGCCATTCTTTGGAACTCTGCATTTATATCTTTCCTTTTCTCCTTTACTTTTTGCTTCTCTTCTTTTAACAGCTATTTGTAAGGCCTCCCTAGACAGCCATTTTGCTTTTTTGTGTTTCTTTTACATGGGGATGGTCTTAATCCCTGTCTCCTGTACAATGTCATGAACCTTAGTCCATAGTTCATCAGGCATTCTATCTATTTCTCACTTCTACTGTATAATCATAAGGGATTTGATTTAGGTTATACCTGAATGGTCTAGTGGTTTTCGTTACTTTCTTCAATTTAAGTCTGCATGGGGCAATAAGGAGTTCATGATCTGAGTCACAGTCAGCTCCTGGTCTTGTTTTTGTTGACTGTGTAGAGCTTCTCCATCTCTGGCTGCAAAGAATGTAATCAGTCTGATTTCAGTGTTGACCATCTGGTGATGTCCATGTGTAGAGTCTTCTCTTGTGTTGTTGGAAGAGGGAGTTTTCAATGACCAGTGTGTTCTCTTGGCAAAACTCTATTAGTCTTTGCCCTGCTTCATTCCGTACACCAAAGCCAAATTCTCCTGTTACCCCAGGTGTTTCTTGACTTCCAACTGTTGCATTCCAGTCCCCTATAATGAAAAGCACATCTTTTTTGGGTGTTAGTTCTAAAAGGTCTTATAGGTCTTCATAGAACCGTTCAGCTTCAGCTTCTTCAGCATTACTGGTTGGGCCATAGATTTGGATTACTGTGACATTGAATGGTTTGCCTTGGAAATGAACAGAGATCATTCTGTCATTTTTGAGATTGCATCCAAATACTGCATTTCAGACTCTTTTGTTGACCATGATGGCTACTTCATTTCTGAGGGATTCCTGCCCTCAGTAGTAGATATAATGGTCATGTGAGTTAAATTCACCCATTCCAGTCCATCTTAGTTCCTGATTCCTAGAATGTTGACATTCACTCTTGCCACCTCTGTTTGACTGCTTCCAATTTGCCTTGATTCATGGACCTAACATTCTAGGTTCCTATGCAATATTGTCCTTTACAGCATCAGACCTTGCTTCTATCACCAGTCACGTCCACAACTGGGTATTGTTTTTGCTTTGGCTCCGTCCCTTCATTCTTCTAGAGTTATTTCTCCACTGATCTCCAGTAGCATACTGGGCACCTACTGACCTGGGGAGTTCCTCTTTCAGTATCCATCATTTTGCTTTTTCATACTGTTCATGGGGTTCTCAAGGCAAGAATACTGAAGTGGTTTGCCATTCCCTTCTCTAGTGGACCACATCCTGTCAAATCTATTCCTCTGCCCTTTTGCTAATTCTGCTCCCTTAATCCCTTAACTATTTTGATTTCAGAACCAATTCTTATTTCTCTGCTTAACATCTCATTTAATGTTTCTTTCTGCATTTGAAATTTTTCCTGACATCTTACCCATTTTGCAATAAATATCCCTCTTCAGTTCAGTTCAGTTGGTTCAGTCACTCAGTTGTGTCTGACTCTCTGTGACCCCATGGACTGCAGCATGCCAGGTTTCCTGTCCATTACCAAATTCCAGAGCATGCTCAAACTCATGTCCATTGAGTCAGTGATGCCATCCAACCATCTCATCCTCTGTCATCCCCTTCTCCTCCTGCCTTCAATATTTCCCAGCATCACGGTCTTTTCCAATGTCAGTTCTTCGCATCAGGTGGCCAAAGTATTGGAGTTTAAACTTCAGCATCAGTCCTTCCAATGAATATTCAGGACTGATTTCCTTTAGGATTGACTGTTTGATCTCCTTGAGTACAAAGGACTCAGAAGGATCTTCTCCAGCAGCACAGTTCAAAAGCATCGTTTGTTTGGCACTCAGCTTTCTTTATAGTCCAACTCTCGCATCCATACATGACTGCTAGAAAAGTCACAGCTTTGACTTGATGGGCCTTTGTTAGCTTCAGTAGTCTCTTAAAATCCTGTATATTTGTGTGTCATTGCAATGAACTTGTTTGGGGCAGGATCAATGTCTTATCTGACTCATAAGTCCAGCTCCCGTCACTATGCAGAATATAGAAATGATACTCAAAAAACACTTGTTGAAGGAATCAGTAAAGTTTACCTGTATATGAATTGACAAATATTACTTACAAAAAGCAGCAGAGTTAAAATGTAGCTTGTTAATTGATTAGATATAAAACAGTATTGTAACATCACATTGCTATATTAAAAAGTGAATAGGTTAACTATCTATGTTTATTAGTTTGGTTTCTTCTTGTGTGAACTGTCAAGATATTTCATTATATATTTGAAATGATCATATTTGTGTGATGTTTCTTATTCTACTCAGTTTTACCCTGTCTGTAATTTTTACTTTAACCATGTGAAAAATTTTACATACCCTGATTTATGTCAACATCTATAGTACAGTTCTTCTTCCTTCAATTGCTAAATTCCTTCTGTGAACCCAGCACATATGAAATATACACAGAAACCAGAAACACAGTCATAGCACCCAAGGAGCTTAGAGGACACAATATAATGTAAACTGTATAACATTAGGGTTTTTATGATCTAAAGTTAGAAAACAAAGGAAACATAATTTAAGTCATGTTGGAATCAAGTCAGACTTTTGCAGAGGGATTTTAGTAGATGGAATAGAAATGAACTGCATTTCAAAGACTTGGAACAACTCCAAAGACAGCAAATTGTGTGATAGTGTTTATTTGTTTGTTTGTTTTGAGAAGTAACAAATATCTTGGTAATTTTGAACTGAAGGGGAAAATAGAGACTGGACATTTAGGTGCAGACAAGTAATACAAATTATTTTACATATTAAAAAGTTTGTTTTATTTTAAAGTTAATAGATAGACATGAAAGCATTTAAAGCATGAGAGTAATGTCATTAGATGATCTTTCACACTGTTAAATGCAAATTGGAGACTACACTTGGGAATTTTCTGAACCGTCAAAACTATTTAACCCATGTAAGTAAGTAAACTCATTCTAGCTCATTTCATGAACTTAAGTGAGACTTAATTTAGGCTATTTCTTGTAAATGCCTCTGATAATCATGAAAGAAAGCTTCTAAGTGGCATGGTAGTAGAGAATCCACCTGTCAATACAGGAGATGCAAAAGAAGCAGGTGGATCCCTGGGTTGGGAAGATCCCCTGGAGTGGGAAAAGGCAACCAACTCCAGTACTCTTGCCTGGAAACTTCCATGGGCAGGGGAAATGGCAGACTATAGTCCATGGGGTAGCAAAGAGTCAGACATAACTGAAGGACACACACAATCATGAAAGCAGATTAAGTAATCTTCCTAAAATTGGGATGAGTGTTAATGCAAGTTTGTGTACAGTGAAGGCAAGTCAACTGAAATGTTAGGGGTTTGAAGCAGAGAAAGGTTTATTGCAAGGTCATGCAAGGAGACAGGTGATTCATGAACTTAGAAGCCCCTAGCTCCCCAAAAGAGTTCAGCAAAGCACTCTTAAAAAGCAGATGGCAGAGTGGGGTCACAGGGTATGTTATCAGCTCCTGCACAGTTCTCTGGCTGAAGGTGAGGGAACAGTGTGGTGTCACAGAGGTTAATTTAAATCAGACATTACTTTGCCAACAAAGGTCCATCTGGTCAAAGCTATGGTTTTTCCTGTAGTCATGTATTCATGTGAAAATTGGATGATAAGGAAAGCTGAGTGCTGAAGAATTGATGCTTTTGAACTGTGGTGTTGGCGAAGACTCTTGAGAATCCCTTGGACAGCAAGGAGATCCAACCAGTCCATCCTAAAGGAAATCAGTCCTGAATATTCATTGGAAGGACTGATGTTGAAGCTGAAACCCCAATACTTTAGCCACCTGATGCGAAGAACTGATTCATTGGAAAAGACCCTGATGCTGGGAAAGATTGAAGTTAGGAGGAGAAGAAGATGACAGATGAGATAGTTGGATGGCATCACCGACTCTGGACATGGGTTTAAGTAATCTCTGGGAGTTCGTGATGGACAGGGAGGCCAAGCATGCTCCAGTCCATGGGGTCGCACAGAGTCAGACATGACTGAGTGACTGAACTGAACTGAACTTAGGCTCCAGGAGGCCTGGGTTTGTGCACTCTTCATTATTAAGTAGTTAACATCTTCCATTTGGGATGGAGTGGGTGTTCACATCTGCAAAATAACTCAGGAATTCTGCATCAAATACTGTTCTCTAGGTACTTCAGAGAGGAGCTAAGGCAGATAGGCTGTTCCAGGAACGCCCAACAGAATCCTGCTCAAACACTTGAGATGGTCACTTGTGACCAGTGTAAGGTACGGAGTTAGAGTAGGTGAGGTTCAGAAAAAGAATGAGACTGGTACTCTACAGGAACAGATCACCTTTAATGAGGCGAGAAGGGGCAGAAGTCAGATTAGTGAGCAGCTGCTGTTCTTATCTAAGAAAAGAGTAAGTATATATAGGCATGTATGTAGAAAGCTATTGTCTTAAGGGGGCCTGTTCTTTTCCGAGATTTTTGGGAGTAGTTATCTCTTACATGGCTGGGGTAAGGAGTTCTGGAGATCAGCCAGAGGCTGGACCAGTTTGGAGCTGGGCGTAATCAACCTAATGTCTTTTTTCCTTCGGGTGAGAGAGTTCTTTGTTTTGCCTAGAATGGTGGGGAGGACCTGGAGGGGAGTTTTAACTCTAGGCTACCTTGAGCCATGCAACTTTCCTTCATTCCAGACTTTAAGGGATATATATATATATATATAAAAAGAAAGAGATGTGGGTGCCATTAATGTTCAGGGCTTTTTTTGTGCTGATAAATGAGCGTCATGGGTTTGTAGTCTGGGAGGAAGGAAGTCTAAGGCCTGTAGTGTTGATTTTCTATTTTTGCCATCAGAGCTTTAAGCAAAAGAACAGTCTTGACTTGGTCTTGAGAGATGGCCCGAATCTATTCCTGGAGAAACCTTTGAAAGAGATTGAAGAGACAGGGTCTACACACAAGGAATAAAATGATAAGTACCAATGGTCCCAAGAAAGGGAGTAACCAAGGAAGGGCCTGTTGGAATAGGTTTTGGGGATTGTAAAGGTTTTGTAACTCTTTTTTGCAGTGTTCAATTCTGTCTCTAAGTTCTTTGACTCTGTCCTGGACTATGTCCATTTCATTAACAAAATTGTAGCAATCTTTTTCTAGAAAAAGGCAGGTCTCTCCCCTTTCTGTGATGAAAAGGTCCAGGGCTCATCTATTTTGTAGGGCCACAGAAGCTAATGAGTTAATTTCTCTTTGGACTGAAATGAAGGACCCTGTTACTTGCTCCATATCTTCATTAATTTCTTGGGACAGCTTGTTGTAAAAATGAGCCGAGGTCTAGATGTCCCCAATCTCGGTGTCTAGGGCATTGTGGAGTTCTGCCAGCAGAGTGGAGTGTAGGAAGCTTGGTGTGGGAGGAGCCCAGGAGGAACCATGGGCCTTCCATACATCACCTCAAAGGGGCTCAGTCCCAGGGTCTTTCTGGGCAAAGCCCACCCTCTGAGAACAATCAGCAAAAGTTTAGTCCAATCTAGATGTACCTTGAAGGTAAATTTGGTAAGAGTTTTTTAAATTATTCTATTCATCTTTTCTACCTTTTATGAGGACTGGGGACGGTATGGAATGTGAAATTTTCAGGGTATCTGTAAGAATTGGACAAGTTGTTGGGTACCTTGGATGTAAATTTCAGGCCATTATCAGACTGTAGGGATGAAGGCAGACCAAACCTGGGGATAATTTCTGTGAGGAGGATTTGGGCCACAGTGTGGGCTTTTTTGTTTGTAGTGGGAAATGCTTTTACCTATCTCGAAAAAGTGTCCACAAGGACCAGGATGTATCTGAATCTCTGAACTTGGGGCATATGAGTAAAGTCTATCTGCCAATCTGGTGCTGGGAGGCTGCCTTGCATTTGATGGGTTGGAAAGGAGGTAGGTTTATGGGTGGGAATTGGGATTAATACATTGACATGTTTGACAGGAGCGGGTAAGGTTATCTAAATATTGTTGGTCACCCGTGGATATGGGGAAATGGTTACAGAGGAACTGTTGGAGTGTCTTGGATGAGGGATGAAAGAGTGAGTGCAGATAAGAGAGGATTTTTCTGGTGGTGGGAGGGTGAGATGGAGTCAGAGCTAAGATGACAGGGGACTGGAGGGAGGGGTGGGACAGGGCTATCTCTTTTGCCTTCTGGTCTGCAGCATTGTTGTAGGCTAATATGAGACTTCCCTTTTGATGACCCCTACAGTGGAGGATGGCGGCTTTGTTTGGTAAGAGTGTTGCTTCTAGAAGTTTGTGGATCAGATCTGAATTAATAATGGGGGATCCCTTTCGTGTTAGGAAACCTCTCTCTCTTTCTCCATATTAGAATGTTTGAGTGAAGTATGTTATAGGCATATTTGAAGTCTGTGTGGATGTTAACTCTTACATTTTTAGCCAGAGTCAAAGCTCTGGTGAGAGCTCTCCATTCTGCCTGTTGAGAAATGGTGTGAGGTGGCAGAGGTGAAGCTTCGTCTGGGTCTCGTAATTGTAGCAAAGGTCCCCTGGATGATGGCATATCCTGCTGCGAAGGGTGGTAATTTCTGAGAGCTGCCATCAAAGAACCAGTGTAGGGTGTCTGGGTCTAGGATGGGCTGATCTGTTAAATGTTAAAAGGGGTTTTGGGTAAGATCTACTGTTAGGCTGCAGCTATGTAGGAGAGGGTCTGTTGTAGATGATGTGGGTAATAAGCTGATGGGGTTAAGCAGAGAGCAGGGGGAGAATGAGAGCTGAGGGTTGAGAGAAAGGCATGTAGGACCTGTACCCTGGAAGGGGAAAGGGAGAGGAAAGCCCGATGTGATAGTAAGTCTTGGAAGGTGTGTGGAGAACAGACTGTTGAAGGGGCATGTCTAGAGAGTTTATTTGCTTTGGGTATGAGGGCTGCGATTGCAGCCATGGCCTGTATGCAGGGAGGCCACCCCTTGGTCACCATGTCAAGCTGTTTTGACAGATAGGCTATGGGAGCCCAGGTATCTCTGGCCCACTGACATAAAAGTCCCAGGGCCTGTCCTTGGTTGGAATGTGTAGAGAGAAAGAATGGTCTGGTGTGATCTAGCAGGTGGAGAGTTGGCATTTGGAGGAGGCTCTAGGTGAGCTGGCAAATAGGATTGGCCAGAGAGGAGGGGTTAAAGAGGGGCTCATCCAGACATCCTTTAGTCGCTTCATAGAGTGACTTTGCAATGAGGGAGAAGTTAGAGATCCAGATATGGAAAAAGTTTAGGAGGTAGAGGATAGACAGGAGTTTTCTTTTTGTTTTTGGAAGTGGACAGTTAATTAAGGCCTGGATTTTATCTGGGGGAATAGTTCTTTGTCAGTGGGATATGGAGAGCCCCAGGTAGGTGACATTTGTCTGTACTACTTGGGCCTTGGATCAGGACACCCAATAACCCCAGGATCTTAGGGCCCCAAGGAGTTTAGCAATATGTTGGAGGCATAGTTTTCGAGTTGGGCTACAAAGGAGGAGGTCATCTACCTATTGGAGGAGATGACTTGGGGCTAGGTCGAGTGTCTGTAGGTCCTTTTGTAAAGCCTGTCCAAAAAAGTGGGGGCTGTCACTGAACCCCTGGGGGAGAGCAGTCCATGTTAGTTGTTGGGAAATGTGAGTCTCAGGGTCTTGCCAGGTGAAGGCAAAAAGGGGTTGGGAGAGGGGGTGGAGGGGAATAGTGAAAAAGGCATCTTTGAGATCTAATACTGTGAAGAGGGTTGCAGTTGGGGGTATGGCAGACAGAAAGGTGTAAGGATTAGGGACTACTGGGAATGTCAGTGTAATAGCCTCATTGATTTTTCTCAGGTCCTGGACCAGTCTCCAAGAGTTTGGTCCCTTTTTTTACTGCCAGAATAGGGGTTTTGTGTGGTGAATGGGTAGGAATTAAGATAGAGGTTTGAAGAAGATGGTCTATAATAGGCTTAAGTCTCTTGCGGGCCTCTAGGGTGAGAGAGTACTGTTGCTGGGTGATTATAGTTGAGGAGTCTTTTAGGGTAATGTGGACAGGAGTTCAGTCACAGGGTAGGGAAGATCCCCAGGAGGAGGGCATGGCAAAGTACTCCAGCATTCTTGCCTGGAGAATCCCATGAACAGAGGAACCTGGTGGGCTACAGTCCATAGGTTTGCAAAGAGTTGAACACAACTGAAGGGACTTAGCATGCAATCACACACATGCAGCCTTGCTCTGACCACTCCTCCTTTCTTCTTTGTCATAAGTGGTAATGTTAATTAGAATTTCCATCACTGCTTCTTGTCACATTCTCTGTGATATCCTGTCATGGTGATATGCACACCTATGTTTCAATTGCCATTCCTAGGTTGATAACCCTTAACCTACTACTAAGTTTCAAGACTAATTTTGTCATATGCTCTCGAGGCATCTTAAACTTAAACAAAATCAGTACTTACTAAATTCTTTCTCATGAGCAAGCTTGTGCTTGCTCCCATGTTTTACATCTTATTTAATGACATCTTGCCTCCTGTTTTCCCTAACTACGTATATGATTTCTTCTCTGACCTGTGTCACTAATCCCTCACCTATCTTCAAAACATCCCAAATTGTGAGTGGGCATTCTCTTTCGTGATGCTAGCTAGCTGACATCTCATTTAGTAATACAAATACCTTGTGCATTTCATTGATCCCTATCTAGTGTTCATTAATCCTGGAACATATAATCCTAACGTCTTCCATCATACATATCTAACTTCTTTCAGGACCTCTAGTTGCTCCTCTATCTGACAGTGTTCTCTGTGTGTGATATCATAGCTCCTTCTGTATCTGGTTCCTCTTTCAGGGAATCTAGGCCCTCTAGGTGCTTCCACAGCAGTAGGTCTCAGGGTCAAGGGTCAGACCAAGATGACTCCAAGGCAGTTGGCAGCTGTGACAATAGACTAGCCCAAATGGAGGAGTGGGGAACAATGTGATTTATCGTCTCTGTTTCCTAAGTTACTTCTGCCATGGCCAATGTGTCAGCAATCACTAAAAGTTAGCTTTTGCCCTATTTCTTGTGACTAATCATATCTGAGAAGAAGCGCATGAGATATTGGTGATGGTCTCTGCTTCCCAAACACAATGGTGCTCATACTTGTCAGAAAGGTCTAAGTCACCAGAATGTTCTCCCCGTGAGTCTTAGTCTTCTTGGCAGTAGAAATCATCATAGAATAATGGGCTGAACTGAAGTTGGGACCCTAAAAATCTAAAATAAGCCACAATCCATGGATATGTTGTACTTTCCTGGGGCTAGTAGGTCAGAGTTATACTATGGAAAGAGATGAGTAGAGAAAAAGGGTTCATCCTTCCTTGACTTCCATTCATCTCACCATTATCCTCTAGTGTAACCACCTGTGGTTGCAGTGTGCCCACTTCCATAATCAACACAGTCAAGGCTACCCCAAAAGCTCAGTATTTGCATATTTTGGAGAAATGTTTAGAAGCTCACAGACTTACCTGATGGATCTCTGAGAAGCCCTGACAGTAGCAACAGGGAATCTAGCACATCTAGAATGTGAGGATATAAAAGAAAGGTGACTGGCAGCAAAGAAATCACATTACATTGCCACTAGAGGAAGCCAGGAGTGTTTAGCAAGAAATACATTAAAAAAAAAAAAATAGAGAAAGAAGTTTACAAGATACAAAGATAGAGAACAGTTTCTTTTGGTTCCGTCTCCCATTTAGCTTAAGACCCCTATCTCTTTCTTGCCCTACCTATGCTCTTTATTATTTAATGAAATGTTTCACCTCATTCTTGTTTACCTAGAGATTTGTGTGCCCCAGGTAGAAATGAGCCAGAAGGAATATCCTTCCTCCTCCCAATACAGCTTCTTCTTTTCAACAGATGGCCTGGAAGTGGTCAGGAACATTCTGATTGTGGTGTTCAGCCTTTCCTTCATGCATAACTTGCTCCTGGGTTTTGAATTCACCTATATGATTCCTCAAACCAAATATACTCTCATTATGACTGCCTGCCTCGCTTTCCTCACAGGTAACTCCCTGTCTTCAATCACCAGTAACTTCCTGTCTTCCCTGACATAGGATTGGAGGCATACTTGGTTTGTAGGTCCAGGCTGTGGTCTCTGACTAACTCAGCCCTCCCAGTTCTTTGGCTTAGATACGCAGCTGCCAAATTGGAGCCACCACTCAAGTGGCATTGCCCTTTGGACAAGGCGCAGTTGTGCGTGGTAGGGGTTTGGAAGTCAAGCATATGTCGGGTTAACTTAAGTACGAGAGACAGGGTCCGTCAGAAGGGACTTTTCTTTTTCTTTTTGTCTGGACATCAGGCATCCTTCTGCTCAGTGCACTCCTGTTGTATCACCACATGCTAAATAAGGGTGAATTTGTGTACCGCTCGAGTTACAAGGTCTCCTGGATAATTTTCACTGCGTACTTAGACATTTTATTGTTATTCACCTCTGGTGAGTGTCTTCAGGGCCCTTGATGGGAGCTAAGAACCAATTCATCTGTGAGAGGATTGGAAAGAGGATGGAGGGAGAGTTACCAACCTTTGGATTTTAAAGGGCTAGTGGGGGAGTTAGACTCACTCTGAGGATGGTTCCTGCAAGGATGTTCAATATGCTTGATTCTGAGGGAACCCCTCATTTCCACCTTTCTTTTCATACCTGCCCCACTTAAGAGTGGAGATAACTGCCAACTTCAAGACTAACGAGAGTGGCTGATAGGGAACGTTCACTCATGTGAAGGCAGTGACCCTGGGGCATAGTGTCCTGCCAGGACAGCCCAAGGCCAGAAGCAGTAACTGATGCTCAGTGACCACCTACAAACTCCGGAGAGTCTTCTAAGAAGCCTTTAAAATTTCCCTTGGAACTAAACTTCCTAACTCAGAAGCACGTCCTCCGTCAGAAAGAATGCTCAGTTGTGTTGAGCACTGCCTGTGTGTGTGCTCAGTACTTAGTCGTGTCCGACTCTTCCACGACCCCATGGACTGCCAGGTGTCTCTGGCCATGGGATTTTCAGGCAAGA
Organism: Ovis aries; assembly: GCF_016772045.2. Taxonomy (NCBI): domain Eukaryota; kingdom Metazoa; phylum Chordata; class Mammalia; order Artiodactyla; family Bovidae; genus Ovis; species Ovis aries. The sequence continues at coordinate 24,930,891 of NC_056074.1, read as the reverse complement.
ATACTGGAGTGGGTTGCCCTTTCCTCCTCCAAGGGATTTTCCCAACCTAGGGACTGAACCCAAGTCTCCCGCATCTCCTGCATTGCAGGTAGATTCTTTACCTGCTGAGCCCTCAGGGAAGCCCCAAACCTTGTGCATGTGTGCTCAGGCGAGTCCAGCTCTTTGTGACCCCATGGACTGTAGTTGGGCTGCATTTAAGCTATTCTGCACACACTTCTAAACTCTCCTGCTAAAGCATCCCCCTCCTGAATGACTTTTGCTAGTTTAAAGGGAACCATTAGGCTTTAGATCTGGGCCTCGTGGCCCATAGGGAGGGAAGAGTTTCTGTGACTTTTCTTTTGTTCCTTCATCACCCTCCCCTGGCTTCTCTTTTCCCAGGATTCCTCTCTCTCTTACAGTACAAGCAGTCCATTGATGGTTCTGGCAGCCTGATCACCATCCCCAAATCTGCCAGAGAAAGTCAGGTTATGGAGCAACATGTGGTTTCTATCAAAGTTGTCTCGTTTCCAGCAGGTACTGCAATGCGTAGTAGTATTGTCATGCTACACTACACCCACATGAAACAAGATTCGCAAAAAAACCCACACATCAAAGCATGTCGTGTAACCAGGGCTCTATGATTTGACAATTTATCTTACAGTATATGTTCATCTTAATGGCAACAGCTTGTGCATATGTGGTGTGTGTAGGTCCAGCTGTATAGTCCGGTTTGGCATTATATAAATGACTATAACTAGGTTGGGGTCTATAAGATCCAGAAAACTTAAAGAATTTTTTTTTTATCATGACCAGCTTTTATTTGTTCTCATCACTTAATAACACCTGTTATTAGTATAATAAATATCATCATATAACTGATAGTTGCTGTATTATTAACTCTAGATATCACAATGATTTAGAATAAGGTATGCTACCTTTAGTCTCATTGATTTTATTGTAAAATATTTCAACACTTCAGAAAAAATACAAAACAACATATAAACACCTGTATATACATCACCCAACTTTCACATTATAGACATAACTGATATTCCCATAATTCTTTTTCTAGTCTTAATTATCTCATTCGTTTCACTGCAAAACACCTTTAATGAAGCGTGTTGATAATTTTACATTCATGTCATTTTTCTTACAACTTTATGCATCTATAAAATCTGTAGAGAATAGCTATCCAATTGTTCAAAGATCAGTAAATGCCATACTGTACAGATCATTTTTAGCAACTCATTTTTCACTCAACTCTATGGTTTTGTGATTTATTGATAAGTTTTGACCTACTTCATTCATTCAAACTACTGTTAGGTTTTCCCCTTTAGGGATACAATGTGAAATACTCATTCGCCAGTCGATGAGAAGCTAGCAGTTTTCTTTTGTTTTTGTTGTTTTGTCACTAAGCTGTACGCGGCTCTTTTGTGACCCCGTGGACTGTAGCCCGCCAGTCTCCTCTGGCCATGGGATTTCCAAGGTTGCCATTCCCTTTTCTAGGGGATCTTCCTGACCCAGGGATCGAGCCCATGTTTCCTGCATTGGCAGGCAGATTCTTTACCACTGAGCCACCAGGGCAGCCCTGTTTTCTTTATTCTATTACAAATAGTGCTGCTGTGAATATTCTTATACAATTCTGCCCATGAGCAAGAGTTTCTCTTGGATGTTTAGGACTAGATCAGCTGTATCAGAGAATGTTTTCAATATGATAACTGCCTGTGTTATTGTTGTTCAGTTGCTAAGCTGTGTCCAACTCTTTGCAACCCCATGGACTGCAGCACACCAGGATCCCCTGTACTTCACTATCTCCCAGAGTTTGCATGTCCATTGAGTCAGCGATGCTATCTAACCATCTCATCCTTTGCCACCCCCCTTATTCTTTTGCCTTCAATCTTTCCCAGCATCATGGTGTTTTTCAGTGAGTTGTTTCTTCGCATCAGGTGGCCAAAGTATTGAGCTTCAGCTGCAGCATCAGTTCTTCCAATGAATATTCAGAGTTGAATTCCTTTAGGATTGATTGATCTCTTTGCAGTCCAAGGAACTCTCAAGAGTCTTTTCCAGCACTACAACTCGAAAGCATCAATTCTTCCATGCTCAGTCTTCTTATTTGTAACAAATAATGAAGTGTTTCTTTTTATATGTGTACTTTTCTTAAACCATAAGCTCCTAGAAGGCAAATAATTGTCCTCTAATAATTCCTCAGCATCTGAAATAGTACCTATCAGAAACCCACAAAAATGTAGGACCTAAGAACTGAGGCCCCCAAGTATAACTTACTGATATTTTTCCAGCCTCACATTCAGGTCTACAAAGAAAAGCACTGACTTAATGCTACATAAGCTTTTGCCTGTGGGGTAACAATTCTGTAGTAATATTGGTGCCAAGAAACATGGGAAGAGGGATTCTTATTCCTTCAGTGTTTATTAAGCGAATATTTATTCAATACCTACTGAATATCCCTGGTGTTACTAAAGTTGTTACAAAAATAACACTGAACAAAATAGACAAAATCTCTGCTCTTATGGAATTTAGATTCAAATGCATGTGAGCCTCTGAGTGCATGTGTATATGTTGTGAGAAAACTAAATAAACAAATAAGTGACTACTATTTCATATATGGGTAGGTGCTGTGTATTCAGGAAAGGACACCTGCTTTTCTGTTTGAGGATGTACCCCATTTGGCAACAGACCAAAATGTATGCAAAATGGTTTACTTCCAATACATCACTGTTATAATGAATTCAGCTTAAATGCAGAGTAGGTAATTTCTCTTTGCTACAAATCATGCTTTCTGGAGAAAACACAATGAAAACTTAAGACTTCTCAGTTTTAATCAGGTCCCTTGGATTTCCCAATTCAACTAGCAAGTGGCTCCCTGGGCACCAGCAGATGTTATTTCCATCCCATAGACTGGAGAGGACACTCTGGCAGAGCCACCATCAGAAATCATGACCTGTAACTGGTGGCACCTCAGAGCCTGGGGTACTGAGGTCTATGCTGAGTGTCTCATTCCAAAATACACTCACAACAACATAAAAAAAAAATAGCAAAGAGGAAGAATCTCTGTTCTTAGCTGTTCATTTTTAAAATTCATCAGAGCCACTTGCTCTTCCTTGAGAATAAGGAAGCAGAGTTAGCAAGTCCCAACACTGAAGTCTTCCTGTAGAAGGGTCCTGGGTTAGATCCCTGAGTCGGAAGATCCTCTGGAGAAGGAAATGGCAACCCACTCCAGTACTCTTGCTGGAAAGTCCCATGGATAGAAGAGCCTGGTGGGCTACAGCCCCTGGGGTCACAATGAGTCGGACATGACTGAGCAAGTTACTGTATTGTACTATACTGTAGAAGGGTGAATGTTGAATTTTATCTGTCCTGTTACTCATCTTCCAAACCTCACCTATAGAAGTGAAGGTCTCTGATGACATGCCTTCTCTCTGTTGAGATGACCACTGATCATTTGGTGAGCCTGGTAAACTGTCAGAGCAGAAGTGGAGCAGAGATGCTGCTGTCATGAGGTCACAGGGTCAGTGAATCTTATCCCTGTAGAACTTGCCCATTAGTGTTTTTGATACACATCTTTAAAAATTCCCTCAGCCTTTACACAGAAGAGAAAACAAAGGCACAGATGGGTGAGCTAGGGTTCCTTCTCACATTCCGGATCTGTCTCATTAGAGTGGGGTTGGGTGGAGAGATCAGGGTACTCATTTTAATGTTACCCTCTGTCCTGTTCCCCGGGTATGTCCTAGGGAAGAATGGCCCCAGGGAACGAATCTTCAGTGACTGAGTTTATCCTGCTGGGTTTAACACAGCAGCCAGAGCTCCAGCTGCCTCTCCTTTTCATTTTCTTAGCAATTTATGTGGTCACTGTGGTGGGGAATGTTGGCTTGATTATTCTTATTGGTCTGAACCCTCACCTGCACACTCCCATGTACTACTTTCTCTTCAACCTTTCCTTCATTGATCTCTGCCACTCCTCTGTCGTTACCCCTAAAATGCTGATGAGTTTTGTAAGCCAGAACATCATCCCTTATGCAGAGTGCATGACTCAGCTCTGCTTCTTCTCCTTTTTGTTATTGATGAGTGCTTTATTTTGACATCAATGGCCTATGACCGATACGTGGCCATCTGTAAGCCCCTGCTGTACAAGGTCTCCATGTCCCATCAGGTCTGCCTCATGCTGACGGTAGGTGTATACACGATGGGGCTTGTGGGTGCCATGGCCCATACTGGGTGCATGCTGAGACTCTCCTTCTGTGATGGAAACATCATCAATCACTACATGTGTGACATCCTCCTCTCCTCCAGCTCTCCTGCACAAGCACCTCCATCAATGAGCTGGAGATTGTCATTGTGGTGGGTGTCAATGTCATAGTGCCCAGTATCACCATTTCCATTTCTTACACCTTGATCCTCTTGAACATCCTTCACATCCGTTCTGCAGAGGGCAGGTCCAAAGCCTTTAGTACCTGCAGCTCCCACATAATTGTGGTTTCTCTTTTCTTTGGACCATCTGCATTCATGTATCTCAAGCCTTTTCCTGCTGGGTCTCTGGATAAAGATAAAGTGTCCACAGTTTTTTACACCACTGTGGGGCCAATAGTGAATCCTTTCATCTACAGTATGAGGAACAAAGATGTCCAAGTTGCACTGAATAAAGACTTTGAGGAAAAGGGTGTTCTAAGTGGAATTTGTTACTATTTGTTACTAGTAATTATTACAAATATTACTCTTTCCTTCCCCTGTGACAGCTAAGGTGGTTCTTTCTCAGATCTTCACTGTGAGAATCTGCTGGGGTGTTTTGGAGGTAAAATCCAAGAAAGTATGGCAGTCCCCTAAAACTGTGGCTCCTATGGTGTGCTGCAAGTCTTTGGGGATTTCTAAGAGTCAGATATGACTTAGTGACTGAATAACAATGAATCTTAATACATATTTAATAGATACATGCTATCTCTGACTCTAATCTAGCACCACACGATTCACTGTAGACTTTCCTTTCTGTGTATTTGTAAATTCTTTCTTTGATGGCATCACTTACTTATTTGACTGTACATTATAAGGAGAAAGGGTTTAAAAAAAAAAAAAACTGTATATAAGCACTGTAATCCAGACGGTAAATGTGTTTCTCACACTGGTATTGATTTGCAATTCTGAAACTATCACATGTGTACTGAGTGTACTGAGATTGAATGAATGAATGATAAATGATAATAAATTTAGATAATAGAAATTTTGTTCTAACAAAATGCTTTTGTTCAAACGCATTATTTTAACAACTCCCTGTGAATTTATACTTATTTCAAAATAAATGTTAGCTGTAATCTCGTAAGCACAAGTTGAAGTTAATACATATCTAGGAATTCTAGTCAGACACAACTGAGAGACTGAACTGAACTGAGGAATTCTAAAGTCATATTTTCTTGAAATAGAAGTCTATGAATAGTGATTTTCTTTTAAAAATAAATTTATTTATTTTAATTGGAGGTTAATTACTTTACAATATTGTATTGGTTTTGCCATACATCAACATGAATCCGCCACAGGTATACATGTGTTCCCCATCGTAAGCCTCCCTCCCTCCTCCTTCCCTGTACCATCCCTCTGGGTAGTCTTAACAGTGATTTTCTTATGTGCTCTATGCTTAGTCACTCAGTCATGTCCAACTCTTTGTGACTCCATGGAATGTAGCCCTCCAAACTGCTCTGTCCATGGGAATTCTCCAAGCAAAAATACTGAAGTGGGTTGCCTTGCCCTCCTTCAGGGGATCTTCCCAATTCAGGGATGGAACTAAGGCCTCCTGCATTGCAGGTGGATTCTTTACTGTCTGAGCCACCAGGGAAGCCCAAGAATACGGGATTGGGTAGTCCATCCTTTCTCCAGGGAATCTTTCCAACCCAGGAATTGAACCAGCGTCTCCTGCATTGCAGTCAGATTCTATGCCAGTTGATCTACCGGGGAAGCCCCTGATTTTCTTACAGACTTAATTTATTAAAAGCAAAGACATATTGAGTTAGAACAGCCCAAAGTCAATTTTCATGGAATATTGGATTAGCATTATACCTAATAGCATTTTATTGAAATAATAATGTCTAAAAGCAATAAAAATATCATTTTTCTATATGTCTATAAAATGTGAAAAATATTTAAAGATACTCAAACTGTTTTATAAAACAAAGCAAATAACCTTTACTGAAGTGTTTATAAATTTTTACGAAAATTAATATGTTACCTGGAATGACAGTTAATGAAATTTTCAGTGACATTAACTAGGTTTTCATTTTTATGACAGACAGAGAGGATCTTTTTCTATGCCCCAGGAGTTGTATATTCCCTGAAAGAAAACTAACATTTACTGTCATGATTAGGGTGTAAAAATAGACACCAGTTTCTTGCCTTATCATGATGAGAAGGTCTTAGGGGAGACTTACCCCTGGATTTCTAATCAGGTATAAAAAATTTACAAGCCTTAAGCAAATGCCATGTGCTCTAAAACATGGTGGTGTAGCTGCCAAGTCTATGGTTTCCCTTTACAGTCTCCTAATAGATTTATAGCTACAACTTTAATCTGAACCTTAGACTAACTCTGTAATGTTCAGACTGCTGTATCAATGCTCTGACTCTTTTGCCAACACAGAGAGAAGATTCTGTGACTGCATCTCAGCTTCAATATCTCCAAAGCCAGCTCTTCCAAAAGAGTGGAGGAGAAACACATATGAAGCTCCCTCGGCACTGAGTTCCTTCAATGGAAGGAATGTGAGTTAACCAAGTTTCTTTTTATCTCTGTTTCTATAAAATGAGTAAAAGCATTTCTACTGAATAACAAGAAACTCCAAGGTCTGGATCTGTGACTTGACTTGACTTGCTTGTATTGTTCTGAGCATATCCTCTGTGTTGGCTTTGTCCTCATTCTGGTAGCAGGGGAACTACAGCAGTTCCAAGTGACAAATCCAGAACATAGCAATATCAGAGGAAGGAAATATTTGTTTTTCTTCTAAAATTTTTTGGTTAAAATGTATGTATTATACAACTTTGATATCATAAGAATACAGCTTGGTATGTTTTCATTAACTCAACAGCTGGTTTAATCAGCACCCAAATTAATTTATTTCTCTTTCATGCCATCCTACAAAGCATGGTAAAGTACATCCATCTTGTTTTATTCATCCTCTGTTCCTCTAGGATGGTATAGAGCAGAATGTATAGAAACAACGAAGTATAAAGTTTAGGCCACCGAGGCTCTCCTCCATACCTGTTACCAGTTATTGACTTCATAATATCTTGTAGCAAAGTATCTGTATATCCTATAGACTGTTAACAACTTCCTTCCAGGAAGCAGAATATAGATGTGACTTCTGCTCAATAGGAATTCTCTTTCTTGAAGGTCATCATAGAGAAACTGAGATATATAGTAGAGTGATGGAAACTTGAGTAGGAATGAAAAAGTGACTGGTCAGATGAGTAGGTTGGAGTGATGGGGATACATTCCTACCACTGAAACTTGTCAAGAGGTAGGTTTGTTCCTCAGCTATCCCATCCCTCTATTTTTCAGTAAAGTTAGAGCTATTATTTGTCCCTTACTCATGAAAACCAAAGATATGGGAGGAGTCATAGGTAAACTTATGGCTGGTCCATGTTGATGTTTGGTAGATACAAATGCAATACTGTAAAGGAATTATCCTTCAATTAAAAATAATTAAATTTAATAAAAAAGACAGTGATTTATTTTTTTATTTATTTTTATTAAAAAAATTTTTTTTTATTTTTAAATTTTAAAATCTTAAATTCTTACATGTGTTCCCAAACATGACCCCCCCTCCCACCTCCCTCCCCACAACATCTCTCTGGGTCATCCCCTTGCACCAGCCCCAAGCATGCTGCACCCTACGTCAGACATGGACTGGCGATTCAATTCTTACATGATAGTCTACATGTTAGAATTCCCATTCTCCCAAATCATCCCACCCTCTCCCTCTCCCTCTGAGTCCAAAAGTCCGTTATACACATCTGTGTCTTTTTTCCTGTCTTGCATACAAGGTCGTCATTGCCATCTTCCTAAATTCCATATATATGTGTTAGTATACTGTATTGGTGTTTTTCTTTCTGGCTTACTTCACTCTGTATAATTGGCTCCAGTTTCATCCATCTCATCAGAACTGATTCAAATGAATTCAGTAATTTAAATGTTGAGATGAGTGTGCCTTGAGACACTATGAAGCAGAGGAGGACTTACATGATTTCTCCTAGTCTGAGACTCTTTCTCATAAATAAAACTTATTCAAAAGTGATTTTATAGGGACAGAGCTGTGCTCCCTGTTAATGAAATTTTTTTCTATTCTCACAGATTTCTAAATTTGAAAATAGAATGCTGGCTAGAAATCATTCCTTATTGACTGAATTTATTCTTGCTGGATTAACAGACTGTCCAGAGCTCCAGCAACCCCTCTTTCACCTGTTTCTAATGATATCTGTTGTCACCATGGTGGGCAACCTGGGCTTGATCATTCTTATTGGTCTAAATTCTTACCTCCACACCCCCATGTACTATTTCCTCTTCAAACTGTCTTTCATTGATCTCTGTTACTCTTCTGTTTCCACCCCCAAGATGCTGATGAACTTTGTGTTCAGGGAGGATACCATCGCATGAGTGGGGTGTATGACTCAGCTGTTTTTCTTTCTCTTTTTTATCATCTTTGAGTGTTATATGCTGACCTCAATGGCCTATGATCACTATATGGCCATCTGTAATCCCTTGCTGTATAAGGTCCATGTCCCATCAGGTATGTTTGGTGCTCTCTTTGGCTGCATATGTGATGGGTTTTGCTGGAGCGTCTGCCCACAAAGGGTGCATGCTTAGACTAACCTTCTGCAATGTTGGTTGCATCAACCATTTCTTGTGTGACATCTTCCCACTCCTCCAACTCTCTTGTACCAGCACCTATGTCAATGAGATGGTAGTTTTCATTGATGTGGGTATTGACATCACAGTCCCCTGTTTCACTATCCTAATTTCTTAAATCTTCAAATATTAATATATAATATATTCTTGTTGCTTGTCTGTTTTGCCTAGTAGTTTGTATGTCTTAGTCCCATGCATGTAATTTGCCCCTCCCTCCTTCCCTCTCAGCTAGTGCCTCCCCTGACAGTTCCCAAGTAGATACTAGGTAACTAGGGAGTCAGCAATGTAGCCCACAAAAGCCAACCTTCAGTGAGGGGGTCCAGAGAAAGTTGAAGAGGGATGAAGTGGGGATCTGAAGGAGCTGATGGGGAAGATCCAGCAGGGTTTGCCTACTAGTAAACAACTTTTGAAACTGGGGACTTTTCCAAATACATGTGTTATATCTGAAATATCTTATAACACATATGTATTGCAACCCACTCCAGTATTCATGCTTGGAAGATCCCATGGACGGAGGAACCTGGTAGGCTGCAGTCCATGGGGTCACTAAAGTCGGACATGACTGAGTGACTTCACTTCCACTTTTCACTTTCATGCACCAGAGAAGGAAATGGCAACCCATTCCAGTGTTCTTTCTTGGAGAATCCCAGGGATGGGGGAGCCAGGTGGAGATTGCATCTATATTTCTGCCATTTATATAGATCAATCCCCACCTGCCATCTATGGGGTCACACAGAGTTGGACACAACTAAAGTGACTTAGCAGCAGCAGCATTAATTATTTTAATGGTGAGGGTTTTTCTTGTCTTTTTTGGTGGTGGGATAATGGATTTTCCCTTTCATTTGCTTTCCTCTGTTAAAATGACTTCATAAAGTTCTTTAAAAAGTAATATGTAAAAAACAGCAAACATTATTCTCAATGGTAGAAAACTTAAAACATTTCTTCTAAGATCAGGAACAAGACAAGACAATTGCAATTAATAACAACTTTCATCACTATTATTCAACAAAGTTTTGGAAGTCCTACCCGTGGCAATCAGAGAAGAAAAAGAAATAAAAGGAATCTACATTGGAAAAGAAGAAGTAAAACTCTCACTCTTTGCAGATGATATACTGTACATTGAGAAACCCTAAAGATACCATCAGAAAATTACTAGCACTAATGAATGAATTTAGTAAAGTCACAGGATACAAAATCAATACACAGAAATCCCTTGCATCCCTATACACTTATAACAACAGATCAGAAAGAAAAAGGAAAAAATCTCACTTATTATTGCAACAAAAAGAATAAAAAACATAAGAATAAACCTACCGAAGGAGACAAAAGATCTATATGCAGAAAACTATAAGATACCAATGAAAGATGACACAAAGCAGGTGAAGAGATATATCATGTTCTTGGATTGGAAGAATAAAAATTGTGAAAATTAATATACTACCTAAAACTGTCTATAGAGTCAGTGCAATCCTTTCAAATTACCAATGACATTTTTCACAGAACTAGAAAACAAAAAAATTTGCAACTTTATGGAAACACAAAAGACCTCAAATAGCCAAAGAAATCTTGAGAAAGAAAAATAGAACTGGAGGAATCATCCTTACTGCCTTCATAACATACTACAAAGTCACAGTGATTAAGACAGTACTGTACTGGAACAAAAACAGAAATATAGATCAATGGATCAACATAGAAAGCTTGGAGATAAACCAATACACCATGGGCACTTTATCTTTGACAAAAGAGGTACGAATATATTATACAGTGGAGAAAAAGACAGTTTCTTCAATAAGTGGTGCTGGGAAAACTAGACAGCTACATGTAAAAATGAAATGAGAACATTTCCCAACACCATACACACACACACACACACACACACACACACAAAAGAACCCTCAAATTAAAGACCTAAATGAAATGTCAGAAAATATAAAACTCAATAACCGTAGGCAGAACACTCTGACATAAATCACAGCAGGATCCTATTTGACCCACATCCTAGAGTAATGGAAATAAAAACAATAAATAGAAAAAATGGGATTTAATTAAGCTTAAAAGCTTTTGCACAGCAAAGGAAACCATAAACAAAATGAAAAGACAATCCTCAGAATGGGAGAAAATATTGCAAAGAAGACAAGTGACAAAATATTAGTCTTCAAAACGCACAAGCAGCTCATGCAGCTCACTCTCAGAAAAATAGACAACCCAACCAAAAAATGAGCAGGAGACCTAAATAAACATTCCTCCAAAGACGACATACAGATGGCCAATAAACATATGAAAAATGCTCAAATAACTCATTATTGGAGATATGCAAATCAAAACTACAGTGAGGTATCACCTCGCACCAGTCAGAACAGCCATCATCAAAATCTACAAACAATAATTGCTGGAGAGCATCTGGAGAAAAGGAAAACCTCTTGCACAGTTGGTGGGAACACAAATTGATATAGCCACTATGGAGAATAGTATGGAGGTTTCTTAAAAAATACTGGAAACAAAATATCCTTGTGAATGAGTGCATGCTAAGTCATTTCAGTTGTATTTGACTCTCTGTGAACCTATGAACTGTACCCTACCAGGTTCCTCTATCCAAGGAATTCTCCAAGCAAGAATACTGGAATGGTTGGGTTGCTATGTCCTCCAGGTTATCTTCCAGACCGAGGAATTGAAACTGCATCTACATATCCTGCATTGGCAAGCAGGCATGTTCTTTATGACTGACTCAGCAATTAAACTACTGGGCATATACCCTGAGAAAACCATAATTGAAAAAGACACATTTACCCCAATTTTATTGTAGCACTATTTACAGTAGTCAGGACGCAGAAGCAACCTAGCTGTCCGTTGACAGGTAAATGGATTAAGACGTTGTGGTACATATATACATTGAAATATTACTCAGCCATAAAAAGGAACACATTTGAGTCAGTTCTAGTGAGCTGGATGAACCTAGGACCAATTATACAGAAGAGTGAAGTAAGTCAGAAGGAGAGAAATAAATATCGTATGTGTGTTATGCTTTGTTGCTTGGTCGTGTCTGACTCTTTGTGTCCCCATAGACTGTAGCCCCCCAGGATCCTCTGTCCATGGGGATTCTCCAGGCAAGAATACTAGAGTGGATACCTATCCCTTCTTCAGGGGAACTTCCCAACCCTGGAATCAAACCGGGGTCTCCTGCATTGCAGGCAAATTCTTTACCAGCTGAACTACCAGGATTAAAACATATCTATGGAAACTAGAAAAACAGTACTGATGAACCTATTTACAGGGAAGGAATGGAACACAGACATAGAGAAAAAACTTGTGAACAAAGTGGGGAAAAGAGAGGGTGGGACTAATTGAGAAAATGGGATTGACATACATTCCCTATCATGTGTAAAATGGGTAGATGATGAGATGCTGCTACATAGCACTATATAAACACTGCCAAGCCTGGCACTCTGACAACCTGGATGGGTGGGATGATGGGGAGAGGGAGGCTCAAGAGGAAAGATGAATATATAATTGTTATTGATTTGCAATGTTGTATGGGGGAAACCAACACTACATTGTAAAGTGATTATGCCCCAGAAGTCCTTTTGTTTTTGGAACTGGGCATAGACTCCAAGAGATGAGAAAGAAAGTAAATATCAGAACACACGTCACTCTGCCTTGGGGATTAAGAAGAATACTTATTTTAAAATTGTAAACTAGTAGTATATTGTGTCTCAAAAGATCTGTGACACAGAATGGAAAAAAAAAACACCTCATTTCTACTGTCAGGGGGCTCATTAACTTGAAAGGAAATCATGAGGGAGAGAATTATTTTCTGTGCTTTTAATCAATTTTCCCAGAACTACAGGGTATGAAAGACATTCTACTTGAGTTAACTGATTGCTTTGGAGCTTGTTAAGGTGGATATCATCTTTGCAAGTGAAGAAGACCTTCTGGGGAAATTCTCAAATAGAAATTATGGCCTGTCCCATTAGCATGTCAAAGACTGAGGACCACAGTGATGGATACTGTCTTCTTCCTTGTCAGAAACTTTGACCTTCTAAGGACTGTAAGGTAGACGTAGTCCTAAGGTTCAGTGGCAGTGAGGCATCACGGAAAAAGAAAGTGAGTGTTGAGTCACCTATGTCTCAATTCCTTTCAAACCTCAGACTGTATAAATCTAGGGTTCTGGGGCACACCACCTATTTAGTGTTCTTTTCAGCCTTGATCCTGAACAGAGCCTGGAGAGACTGAGGAATGATGTGCAGAGACACTGGGAGTCTACCGGTATTTTTTAAGCACAGAGACAAACAAGAGGAGAAAGGACAGAAAGAAGAAAATGAGGAATCTGAGGGAATAGTCATTACAAGTTTTGTATTTTGGATGCTTTGATGAGTCTCTTTAGACAACCCTGTGGTTATAAAAAGATCCAGCTCTCACTCGGGAAACAGGGAAAGTCCATGAAGGTCCATTGTGAATCTGAGTTTCTGCCCCTGTTCCTACAGATCACGACTGTGTAGTAAATGAATATGGAAAGTGCCTCCTCTGTGACTGAGTTTATCCTTATGGGATTGACAGAACAACCTAAACTCCAGTTACCCCTGTTTTTCCTGTTTCTGCTGAACTACCTGGTCACTGTGGTGGGCAATTTATACTTGATGATTCTAATTTGTCTAAATTCACACCTGCACACCCCCATGTACTTTTTTCTGTTCAGTCTCTCTTTTATTGATCTCTGTTACTCATCTGTCTTTACCCCCCAAATGCTAATGAACTTTATTTCCAAGAGGAATGTCATCTCCTTTATAGGATGTATATCTCAGCTGTTTTTTCTTCTGCTTTTTTGTCAGCTCTGAGTGCTATGTGTTGACAGCCATGGCCTATGATCGCTATGTGGCCATCTGTAAGCCCTTGCTGTACACAATGGTCATGTCCCCTCAGGTGTGTTCTCTGCTGATTTCTGGTTCATATGTGTTGGGGTTTGCTAGAGCCATGGTCCACACAGGGTATATGATACGGCTGGTTTTTTGTGATTCCAACATTATTAGCCATTATATGTGTGACATTCTCCCACTCCTCCAGCTCTCCTGCAGCAGCACTTATGCCAATGAGATTGTGGTTTCTGCTGTTGTGGGGACAGTTGTTATAGTATCTAGCCTCATTATCTTAATTTCTTATGCTTTGATTCTTTTCGATATTCTTCATAGACCATCATCTAAAGGTTTGTCCAAAGCCTTGAGCACCTGTGGGTCCCCTATTACAACAGTTGGTCTGTTCTATGGATTTGTGCTGCTCACTCACGTCAGGTCATCATCTTCTCGTTTTGTGCAGCAGGGAAAATTTTTCTCAGTGCTTTACACTAATGTGGTACCCATGCTGAACCTCTCATTTATAGCCTCAGGAACAAGGATGTCAAAATTGCTGTGAAGAAAACCTTGAAGAGAATCACAAAATGAATGAAACCAGTTATGCTACATTTTCTTTGTTTTTTTTTTTTTTTCTCGCTCCACTGTATCCTCTTCCTCTTATTGTTTTGTCATGCTCTTCATTTGTCTTTCTAATGTCCTTTTGATAGGATTTCATCTCTAATGTCTGATGTCTTTTCTTCTCTTGCCACTTAATGTAACTTGTGGGCCTATTTAACTGGAGAATCATCTTCAGCCCTAAGTGATCCCATAGCAGTTGCAGGGTAGAGACCAATAACCTTTCCCATCTGATGATAACACTATTATTTTCCTTGTGTGTCTATTCATCCAAGGTATGCCATGGAGTAGTATGCAGTCTGACCAATTTTTTTCTTTCTTGATTTCATTACATAGAGCCCTTTCCTGTATCAGTGCTGTCATTACTTACCGTTCCATTAAAACTGAGACATACTGACAAAAATGTGGACATGGTAAAGATGTAAAAATTCCCCAATTTTTTCTGGATTCTTTTAGTAATGGCTCCTGTTCTGTATCTAAGTGTCATATAGGTAAAGAAATTGAATACTTTGTTGAACCATAGTTCTTTATTTTGAGGGTACTTGAAAATGAATAAGCTAAATTATTTTGTCCACCTTTCTCAATCCACTCTAATAACATATGCCTCTTTTATTGTATTGGTCAATTGATACACTGTCAAAAAATATAATTGAAATTATCAACTTGCATATCAATGGGTTCTGATAGTGATTAAAAGTTAAACAGTGATATTTTTGACTATAGTATTCATTATCAAATGCAAGGTCAAGATTCATTGTCTAGTTATGTAAGAGCACCTCCCTTTTGCAAAGAAAGATGTGTTTTCCACTTTTCAAAACAAAACAAAAATATTTGACAGAAACATTGTCCTGTTGATATTTATTCTTTTAGTTCATAAACTTAACTCCTTCCCTTTATTAGAGGAAAAATTAAATCTCTAGGAAATAATATGTTTTAGAATTTTATAAATGGTCTTAAAAGATAAGTCTCAAAGGGAACCCTCCTACACTGTTGGTGGGAATGCAAACTAGTACAGCCACTATGGAGAACAGTGTGGAGATTCCTTAAAAAATTACAAATAGAACTACCTTATGACCCAGCAATCCCACTGCTGGGCATACACACCGAGGAAACCAGAATTGAAAGAGACACATGTACCCCAATGTTCATTGCAGCACTGTTTATAATAGCCAGGACATGGAAACAACCTAGATGTCCATCAGCAGATGAATGGATAAGAAAGCTGTGGTACATATACACAATGGAGTATTACTCAGCCGTTAAAAAGAATTCATTTGAATCAGTTCTGATGAGATGGATGAAACTGGAGCCGATTATACAGAGTGAAGTAAGCCAGAAAGAAAAACACCAATACAGTATACTAACACATATATATGGAATTTAGGAAGATGGCAA
The DNA here is from genome assembly GCF_016772045.2 of Ovis aries. Lineage (NCBI taxonomy): Eukaryota > Metazoa > Chordata > Mammalia > Artiodactyla > Bovidae > Ovis > Ovis aries. Next base: position 24,915,162 of record NC_056074.1, on the reverse strand, counting down.
TGACGACCCTGTATGCAAGACAGGGAAAGAGACACAGCTGTGTATAACGGACTTTTGGACTCAGAGGGAGAGGGAGAGGGTGGGATGATTTGGGAGAATGACATTCTAACATGTATACTATCATGTGAATTGAATCGCCAGTCTATGTCTGACACAGGATGCAGCATGCTTGGGGCTGGTGCATGGGGATGACCCAGAAAGATGTTCTGGGGAGGGAGGTGGGAGTGGGGTTCATGTTTGGGAATGCATGTAAGAATTAAAGATTTTAAAATTTAAAAAATAAAAAACTAAAAATTAAAAAAAAAAAAAGACCAAAAAAAAAAAAAAAAGATAAGTCTCCTTATCTGATTTTTTGCTAAGGAAATAGTTCTGTGACTTGCTCAGAATCAAACAGCTAAAAATGCAGAGACCACTTTTTGAACCCACTGTTCATCTTGTGAAAAAATGGAAGGAAAGAAACAACTGTGAAGAAAAAGAGGGAACTTCTGGAGAATTGTTTCTGAATGAGCTTGCAAGTAGAAATTTTCCAGTGTGGAGGTATTTCAAAAAGCTAGAAATAGAAATACCATATGTCCCAATAATTCCACTCCAGGGTATATATCTGAAAAATATGAAAACACTAATTCAAAAAGATATTTGTACCCCAATATTCAGCACAGCATTATTTACAGTTGCCAAGATATGGGAGCATCCTAAATCTCCATCAATAGATGAAGGGAAAAGATGTAGTAAATAGATAAAATGGAATATTACTCATCCATCAAAAGAATGAAAACTCCCCATTTACAGCAACATCAATGGACTTGGAAGGTATTATGGTAAGTGGAATAAGTCAGGCAGAAAAAGACAAATATGGTATCACTTATATGTAGAATCTGAAAACTGTAACAAATTAGGGAATAGAACAGGAGAGATAGATTCATTGATATAGAGAACAAATTTATGGTTACCTGTGGGGAGAGGGAAGTGGAGACAGGCAGTATAGGGATAGGTGATGAAGACGTACAAAATATTATGTATAAACTAAGTTATAACAATAGAATGTACAACACAGGACATATAGCAAGATTTTATAATAACTATACTGGAATATAACCTCTAAGAATTGTGAATCTTGTAGCTCATATAATAATGTATATCAAATGTACATCAATAAAAATAGAAAAAATGAATTCTTGATTGGTAATTGATATTTCATTACTAAAACTGGATAGAAAAAATTACATTCCACATACAAGTACACATTTCCATTAAGATTATGATGATATTTTATATGGAAATATTATCTAATAGATAAAATCATCATAATTCTGGTTTGTTGTTGTTCAGTCACTCAGTTGTTTCTGACTCTTTGTGACCCCACTGACTGTAACACCCAAGATTTCCCTGTCCTTCACCATCTCCTGGAGCTTGCTCAAACTCATGTCCATCGAGTTGGTGATGCTATCCAACCACTGTCATCTGTCATCCCCTCTCCTCCTGCCTCCAGTCTTTCCCAGCATCAGGGTCTTTTCTAATGAGTCAACTCTTTTCTAATGAGTCATCACTTTGCATCAGGTGATCAAAGTATTGTATTAAGCTCTGCTTTAAATATGAGTATTTAAATAAATAAGTAAATATGAGTATTTTGAGTTTTTAGATACTTTGTATTAACATGATAATATTGAAAATACCTGTTTCTCTTATTTATTCATCAAACATAACAGCCATACTGAAAAGTTCACTGAACATTCATTTGCTGCTGCTGCTAAGTTGGTTCAATCGTGTCTGGCTGTGTGCAGTCCTATAGATGGCATCACCCCAGGCTCCTCTGTCCCTGGGATTCTCCAGGCAAGAATAATGGAGTGGGTTGCCATTTCCTTCTCCAATGCATAAAAGTGAAAAGTGAAAGTGATGTTGCTCAGTCGTGTCAAACTCTTCGGGACCCCATGGACGGTAGCCTACCAGCCTCCTCCATCCATGGGATTTTCCAGGCAAGCCTACTGGAGTGGGTTGCCACTTCCTTCTCCAGAACATTCATTTATGTTTTGGTAAATAATGAAAACTTCAATTTAATGTCTACTAAGGTCATAAAATATTTCCGCCATAGTTTAGTTCTTGCTTATAGCTATATTTTCCCCAGGTGTATTTGTCCTTGAAAATCTAGCTGAATGATAAGAGATAGGCAAGTTTTAGAAGAACTTATTTAGTCATATGAGGGTGAGTGAACTTTATGCTGTCACTGACTTTTGCTGACTGTCTTTTTACTTGGAGAAATATTTGTGTAAATAAATAGACATATATATAGTTGAAAACTGAGATAACATATATCATAGTTTTGTGAGTTCTTGGTAGTTTCCTTAATGAGATACTTGACAGACATATTTTAGAGTACACAGAGTCATGTACACATTGTACACAAAATATTTTGGAAATAAATTATTAGGTAAGTTTAGACAGCTATATCAGAGAAGGCAATGGCACCCCACTCTAGTACTCTTGCCTGGAAAATCCCTTGGATGGAGGAGCCTGGTAGGCTGTAGTCCATGGGGTCGCTAAGAGTTGGACACAACTTCACTTTCACTTTCACTTTTCACTTTCATGCATTGGAGAAGGAAATGGCAACCCACTCCAGCGTTCTTGCCTGGAGAATCCCTGGGATGGGGGAGCCTGGTGGGCTTCCGTCTATGGGGTCACACAGAGTCAGACATGACTGAAGTGACTTAGCAGCAGCAGCAGCAGCAGACAGCTATATAGGTTGTTCATTCTAAATTTTCTCATGCCAGTTGGATTTACCTCCCTTGATTCCTGTACCTGAAATCTTATATCTGGGCTCTCAGAATATTGTATTAACTCTTTGTGGTTTGTCTAAGACTGCTTTCTTATCATTTTTGAACTACAAACATATTTTCAGGCTGGATTTAATTTTTAAATGCATTTTTACTGAAGTATAACTGATTCACAATATTATTTTCAGGTATACAGCATAGTGATTCAGTGTTTTTACAGATTATATTCCATTAAGATTTATTACTAGATAATGGCTATAATTCCCTGTGCTATAAAATATCTCCTAGTTGCTTATTTTCTTCATACATAGTCATTTATGTTTCTTAATCCTGTACCTCTATTGTTCCCCTCCTCTTTTTGTTACATCTAGTTTGTTTCTTGTTTTTTTTCTTTTCTTTGTGAATTTCTCTCTGTTTTGATGTATACATTTCTTTGTTTTATTTTTAAGATTCCCATATAAGTGGTATCTTATTGTGTATAAAAAAATTATTTCACTAATCATAAAATTGTCTAGATCCATGCATGTACTTGAAAATGGAAAACTTTCATTCTTTATATGGCTGTGTAATATCCCATTGTATGTATATCCATTTGGTTGTTTATGGACACATAGGTGGCTTTCATTTCTTGGCTATTGTAAATAGTGTTGCAATGAATATGGATGTGCATGTTTCTTATTTTGTATTAATGTTTCATTTTCCTCCACATATATACCCCAGTGTGGAATTGCTGGATATGTGGTAATTCAATTTTTACTTTTTTAAACATTAATTTATTTATTTTAGTTGGAAGATTATTACTTTACAATATTGTGGTAGTTTTTGCCATACATTTATGCAAATCAGCCATGGGTGTACATGTGACCCCAATCCTGAACCTCTTTCCACCTGCCTCCCCATACCATCCCTCTAGGTTGTCCCAGTGCACCGGCTTTGAGTGCCCTGTTTTATGCATGAAATTTGTACTAGTAATCTATTTCACATATGGTAATATACATATTTCAGTGCTATTCTCTCAAATCATTCCACCCTCATCTTCTCCCACAGAGTCCAAAAGTCTGCTCTTTATATCTGTGTCTATTTTGCTGTCTTATATATATGGCCATCATGACCATCTTTTTAAATTACATATATATGCATTAGCGTACTGTATTGGTGTTGTTCTTTCTGATTTACTTCACTCTGTATAATAGGCTCCAGTTTCATCCACCTTATTAGAACAAACACAAAAGTGTTCTTTTTGTTAACAGAGTAGTATTTCATTGTGAGTATGTACCACAGCTTTCTTATCCAAATGTCTGCCAATGTACATCTAGGTTGCTTCCATGTCCTAGCTATTGTAAACAGTGCTGCAATGAACATTGGGGTACACGTGTCTCTTTCAATTCTCGTTTCCTCCGTGTATATGCCCAGCCGTGGGATTGCTCAGTCATATGGCAGTTTTATTTCCGGCTTTTTAAGGAATCGCCACACAGTTCTGCATTAGGGCTGTACTAGTCTGAATTCCCCCCAGCAATGTAAGAAGGTTCCCTTTTCTCCACACCCTCTCCAGCAATTATTTTTTGTGGACTTTTATTATTGTTTGTAGATTTTTTGATAGCAGACATTCTGACAGGCGTGAGATGGTACCTCATTGTGGTTTTGATTTGCATTTATCTGATAATGAGTGATGTTGAGCATCTTTTCATGTGTTTGTTAGCCATCTGTATGTCTTCTTTGGAGAAATCTCTGTTTAGTTCTTTGGCCCATTTTTTGATTGGGTCACTTATTTTTCTGGTATTGAGTTGCATGAGCTGTTTGTATATTTTTAGATTAATTCTTTGTCAGTTGCTTCGTTTCCTATTATTTTCTCCCCTTCTGAAGGCTGTCTTTTCACCCTGTTTGTAGTTTCTTTCATTGTGCAAAAGTTTTTAAGTTTAATTAGGTCCCATTTGTTTATTGTTGCTTTTACTTCCATTACTCAGGGAAGTAGGTCATAGAGGATCTTGCTTTGATTTATGTCATAGAGTGTTCTGCCTATATTTTCCTCTAGGAGTTTTATATTTTCTGGTCTTACATTTAGATCTATAATCTATTTTGAGTTTATTTCTGTGTATGGTATTAGAAAGTGTTCTCGTTTAATTCTGTTACAGGTGGTTGATCAGTTTTCCCAGCACCACTTGTTAAAGAGATTGTCTTTTCTCCATTGTATATTTTTTCCTCCTTTATCAAAGATAAGGTGTCTATAGTTGCATGTATTTGTCTCTGGGTTTTGGTTTTGTTCCATGGATCTATATTTCTGTCTGTGTCATTACCATACTATCTTAATGATTATAGCTTTGTAGTATAGTCTACAGTCAGGCAGGGTAATTCCTCCAGGTCCATTCCTTTCTCAAGCTTGATTTGGCTATTCAAGGTTTTTTGTGTTTCCATATAAATTTTGAAATTATTTGTTCTAGTTCTCTGAAAAATACCGTTTTTAGCTTGATAGGGATTACATTGAATCCAAAGATTTCTTTGGGTAGTAAACTCATTTTCACTATATTGATTCTTCCAATCCATGAACATGGTATATTTCTCCATCTATTAGTGTCATCTTTGATTTCTTTCATCAGTGTTTTATAGTTTTCTACATATAGGTCTTTTGTTTCTTTAGGTAAATTTATTCCTAAGTATTTTGTTCTTGTAGTCTCAATGGTGAATGGGATTGTTTCCTTGATTTCTCTTTCTGTTTTCTCATTGTTAGTATATAAGAATGCAAGGGATTTCTTTGTATTAATTTTACATCCTGCAACTTCACTATATTCATTGATTAGCTCCAGTAATTTTCTGGTGGTGTCTTTGGGTTTTCATTGTAGAGGATCATGTCACCTGCAAACTGTGAGAATTTTACTTCTTCTTTTCCAATCTGGATTCCTATTATTTCTTTCTTTTCTCTGATTACTGCCGCTAAAACATACAAAACTATGTTGAAAAATAGTGGTGAGAGTGGACACTCTTTTCTTGTTCCTTACTTTAGGGGGAATGCTTTCAATTTTTCACCATTGAGGATAATGTCTGCTGTGGGTTTCTCTATGTGGCTTTTATTATTTTGAGATATGTTCCTTCTATGCCTGCTTTCTAGAGAGTTTTTGTCATAAATTGATGTTGAATTTTGTCAAAGATTGCCCGTGCATCTATTGGAAGAAATGGACAAATTCTTAGAAAAGTATAACCTTTAAAAACTGAACCAGGAAGAAATAGAAAATCTTAACATACCCATCCTAAGCATGGAAATCAAAACTGTAACCAAAAGTCTCCCAAAACACAAAAGCCCAGTACCAGATGCCTTCACAGTTGAATTCTACCAAAAATTTAGAGAATAACTAACACCTATCCTATTCAAACTCTTCCAGAAAATTTCAGAGGAAGGTAAACTCCCAAACTCATTCTATGAGGCCACCATCACCCTAATACCAAAACCAGAAAAAGATGCCACAAAAAAAGAAAACTACAGGCCAATATCACTGATGAACATAGATGCAAAATCTTCAACAAAATTCTGGCAAACAGAATCCAACAACATATTAAAAAGATCATACATCATGACCAAGTGGGTTTATCCCTGGGATGCAAGGATTCATCAGTATTTGCAAATAAATCAATATGATACACCATGTTAACAATTTTTAGTTTTTTGAAGAACTTCTGTATTGTTTTCCATTGCAGTGAACCAATTTATATTCATACCATTATACAAGGGTTCAATTTCCCCCACATTCTTTCAACATTTACTATTTTTTGTCTTTTTGATGATAGCCATTCTGACAGGTTTGAGGTAATATCTCATGGTTTTGATTTGCATTTCCCAGATGATTTGCAATGGTGAGCATCCTTTTATGCACTTGTTGGCCATCTGTATGCCTTCTTTGGAACAAATGTCTATTTAGTTCTTTCATTCATTTCTTAATTTGGTTACTTTTTTCCTTGATATTGGTTTGTATGAGCTTCATATATATTTTGAATATTAACCACTTGCTGGATATATAATTTGCAAACATTTCCTCCTATTCATTAGACTGACTTTTTATTTTGTTGATAATCACCTTTGCTGTGCTACAGTTTAATATTTAACTAGGTCAAATTTATGCATTTTTAAAAAAATTTCATTTGCCTTAGGAAACACATTGAAAAAAAAATATTGCTACCATTATTGCAGGGAGTGTTCTGCCTATGTTTTCATCTAAAAGCTTCACGACCTCAGACTTTAATTTAGGTTTTCAACCTATTTTGAAGTAATTTTTCACATGGTTTGAGGAAATGTGCTAATCTCATTGCTTTACATGAATTTCTTCAGTTTTCCAGCATCACTTCTTGAAGAGACTGTATTTTGTCCATTGCATATTTTTGACTCCTTGTCATTATTTACTTAAGCATGATTGTGTGAATTTATTACCAGGCCCTCTGTCCTGTTTTACTGATATATGTGTTTGTTTTTGTGCAAGTTCCACACTGTTTATATTGCTCTAGCTTTGTATATAGTAATATAGTATAATCTGAAGTCTGGGAGAGTGATTCATCCAGCTGGTTCCTTTTTCCTAAGATGGCTTTCACAGTTTCAGATCTTCTGTTGTTCCATATTAATTTCATGAAGATTATTTTTAGTTGTTTCATAAATGGTTATTCTTTTAGGAACTGCCTTAAGCTTGTAGATTGTTTTTGGTAAATGGCCATTAATATTAATTCTTCTAATCCATAAATATGTGGGATAATGTTCCATTTCTTTGTATATTCTTCAGTTTTCTTCATCCATGTTTTATATTTTTAGAGTATAGTACTTTGCCCTTTTTGGTAAGTTTATCCCTGGGTAAGTTCTCCTTTGCATGTGCTTTTAAATGGGATTTTTAAGTGTTATTTTTTGAATATTTCATTATTAGTGTATGGAAAAGAAACAGAATTTTACCTATTAACCTTATGCTAATTAACAAATCCAAATTTCTTGCCTTCATTAGTTAGTTCTAATAGCTTCTGAGCAGAGTTAAGGTTTTCTATAAAAGTATCAGGGCATCTGTAAACAGTGACAGTTTTCCTTCTTCTCTTCTAATTTGGATTTTTTTTTTTTCTGTTTCTTATACAATCTGTATGGCTAGATCTTTCAATATTGTGTTACATAGAAATGTAGAGATTGTTCTTTTTCTCTTGTTCCTGATTTTAGAGGAAAGGTTTCCAGCTTTTCACTACTGAGTATGATGAAAGTTGTCTTACATGACCTTTATTATGTTGAAATATATTTCTTCTTTACCTACCATCATGAGAGTTTTTACTATTATTGGATGTTGAATTTTGTGGAATGTGTTTTCTGTATCCATTGAGATGGTCATATGACTTTTATCCTTGCTTTTGTTAATCTGGTGTATCAATGGAAACTTGCTCCAATATTCTTGCTGGAAAAATCCCACGGACAGAGCCTGGCTGGGATGTTACTCAGCCTTTGTTACTCCACAGTAACAAAGAGTCGAACATGACTGAGTGACTAATCACACACAGCCCCCCACACACATCCCACATTGATTTAACTGAGAATATTGAGCCAAACATGCATCCATGGAATAAATTCTACTTAATCATAGTATATAATCTATTTCATGCTTTGTTGAATTCATTTTGCTGTTTTATTGAGGGCTTTTGCATTTACATTCCTCAGAGGTATTGGCCTGTAATTTTTTGAAGTGGCTTTGTTCTGCTTTCAGTATAATGATGGCCTCTTAGAATGAGTCTGAGAGTTTTCCATTCTTTTCAAATTTTTGGAATAGTTTGAAAAAATCTAGGTGTTAGCTCTTCTTCATAGGTTTGGTAGAGTTTCCCCATGAAGCCGTTCGGTCCTGTACTTTTGTTTGCTGGGAGACATTGTTTATTGCAACTTTAATTTTGCTACTAATGATCAGTCGGTTCACATTGTCTCCTTATTTTAGAATCTATCTTTCCTGGTTGAGTGTTTCTAGAAATCGATCCATTTCTTATTGGTTGTCCATTGAGTTGGTCTTCAACAGTTCATGGTATTTGCTGATAATTTTTTGTATCTCTGTGAAGTCAGTTGTTATTTCTCTTTTTTCTTTTTTTTACTTTGTTTATTTGAGTTCTCTTTCCTTTTTTTTTTTTTTTTTTTTTTTTGGTAAGCTTGGCTAACAATTTATCACTTTTTTATATTTAAAAAAGCTAATTCTTTTGTTCATTAACATTTCTGTTTTTTTCTATCAATATTTTATTTATTTCTTCTCTGATCTTTAGCCATGGATTGTTATTCGAGATCTGTTTTGTTTCTTGAGGAGTGCCTGTAATACATATGCAAACATCTGTATAGTTTATTGAGTATAGAAATTAGTTTTGGGTTTATAGATACTTGTCAGCAAAAACAAGACCAGAAGCTGACTGTGGCTCAGATCATGAAATCCTTATTGCCCAATTCAGATGTAAATTGAAGAAAGTAGGGAAAACCACTAGACAATCAAGGTATGACCTAAATAAAAAACCTTGTGATTATACAGTGGAAGTGATAAATAGATTTAAGGGACTAGATCTGATAGACAGAGTGCCTGATGAACTATGGGTGGGGGTTTGTGACATTGTACAGGAGATAGGGATCAAGAGCATCCCCATTGAAAAGAAATGCAAAAAAGCAACATGGCTGTCTGAGGAGGCCTTACAAATAGCTGTGAAAAGAAGAGAAGTGAAACGCAAAGGAGAAAAGGAAAGATATAAGCATCTGAATGCAGAGTTCCAAAGAATAGCAAGGAGAGATAAGAAAGCCTTCCTCAGTGATCAACGCAAAGAAATAGAGGAAAACAACAGAATGGGAAAGACTAGAGATCTCTTCAAAAAAATTAGAGATACCAAGGGAACGTTTCATACAAAGATGGGCATAATAAAGCACAGAAATGGTATGGACCTAACAGAAGCAGAAGATATTAAGAAGAGGTGGCAAGAATACACAGAAGAACTGTACCAAAAAGATCTTCATGACCCAGATAATCACGATGATGTGATCACTCACCTAGAGCCAGACATTCTGGAATGTGAAGTCAAGTGGGCCTTAGAAGACATCACTACAAACAAAGCTAGTGGAGGTGATGGAATTCCAGTTGAGCTATTTCAGTTCTCAAAGATGATGCTTTGAAAGTGCTGCACTCCATATACCAACAAATTTGGAAAACTCAGCAGTGGCCACAGGACTTGAAAAGGTCAGTTTTCATTTCAGTCCCAAAGAAAGGCGATGCCAAGGAATGATCAAACTACTGAACAACTGCACTCATCTCACACGCTAGTAAAGTAATGCTCAAAATTCTCCAAGCCATACATGAACCATGAACTTCCAGGTGTTCAGGCTGATTTTAGGAAAGGCAGAGGAAACAGAGACCAAAGTGTCAACATCTGCTGGATCATCAGAAAAGCAAGAGAGTCCCAGAAAAGCATCTATTTCTGCTTTATTGACTATGCCAAAGCCTTTTACTGTGTGGATCACAATAAACTGTGGAAAATTCTAAAAGAGATGGGAATAGCATACCACCTGACCTGCCATTTGAGAAACCTATATGCAGGTCAGGAAACAACAGTTAGAACTGGACATGGAACAACAGACTGGTTCCAAATAGGAAAAGGAAAACATCAAGGCTGTTTTTTGTCACCCTGCTTATTTAACTTATATGCAGAGTACATCATGAGAAACACTGAGCTGGAAGAAGCACAAGCTGGAATCAAGATTGTAGGGAGAAATATCAATAATCTCAGATATGGAAATGACATCACCGTTATGGCAGAAAGTGAAGTGGAACTAAAAGCCTCTTGATGAAAGTGAAAGAGGAGAGTGAAAAAGTTGGCTTAAAGCTCAACATTCGGAAAACAGAGATCATGGCATCTGTTCCCATCACTTCATGAGAAATAGATGGGCAAACAGTGGAAACAGTGTCAGACTTTATTTTGGCGGGCTCCAAAATCACTGCAGATGGTGATTGCAGCCATGAAATTAAAAGACGCTTACTCCTTGTGAGAAAAGTTATGACCAACCTAGATAGTATATTCAAAAGCAGAGACATTACTTTGCCGACTAAGGTCCATCTAGTCAAGGCTATGGTTTTTCCTGTGGTCATGTATGGATTTGAGAGTTGGACTGTGAAGAAGGCTGAGTGCCTAAGAACTGATGCTTTTGAACTGTGGTGTTGGAGAAGACTCTTGAGAGTTCTTTGGACTTCAAGGAGATCCAACCAGTCCATCTTAAAGGAGACCAGTTCTGGGTGTTCATTGGAAGGTCTGATGCTGGGCCTTAAGCTCCAATACTTTGGCCACCTCATGTGAAGAGCTGACTCACTGGAAAAGACTCTGATTCTGGGAGGGATTGGGGGCAGGAGAAGAAGGGGACGACGGAGGATGAGATGGCTGGATGGCATCACCGACTCAATGCATGTGAGTTTGAGTGAATTCCGGGAGTTGGTGAGGCCTGGCGTGCGGCAGTTCATGGGGTCGCAAAGAGTCGGACACGTCTGAGTGACTGAACTGAACTGAACTGATAGATACTTGTGTCTGAGTCTTAGTACTGTATGGCTACTTTGACCTTATAATAGTCAATTAATCCTTCAAACTAGAGTTTTTATATATAAGACAATGATGCTGATTAAGAAAATATTTATAAGAATAACAAGGGGAAGACTGTTTAATGAATTTAGCAGTGTGTTTGGTTAATGATAATGAATATTGGTACAAATTTCAGTTTCTGCTTATCTCAATTTACTGATTATACTGAGTATCATAATGGCAAAGGCTAACTCTCATTCCATTTATGTTCATTTCTTTCTTGTAATCTAAATGTTCATAGGATTAAATGAATCAGTGAAGTCTCTACGAGCCTCTTTACAAAGATTTAGGCCTTGTGCATTATCTACTCTGAATGGAAGAGAACTGTGCAAGACTTGAAGCTTTGCTGTCAGGCTTCAGTTTCCTTCAGACTTACTGCGCTCCATAGTGTTGAGAGGGTAGCATGCAGGAAGGCTAAGGCTCCCCAAATGGAGAAAATAGCCTGCAAGTGTCAGACATTTTTTGATCTCTTTCTTAAGGGGCAGGAGGAAACAAACTTGTGTTATATTTCCCCCCTTCTCTATAAAAATTTAAAAATAGGTTTTTCTCAAAATACTGTGTTGCCATAATGACACCTGGTTCCACTTGAACTTAACTTTTCTCAAATCTTGAGTTAACCAATGCATTTTTCTTATGGAAATATTTGTCTTAAGCTATGTTAATGTACTATGCATTTACCCCAGACTAAGTCTTCCAGTCTGTTCTGCCTAAAGGCTCAGAACTGACTTGACAAACCAGCATTTTATCCTCATACATTGTTCTCCTAATCCATGTAAAGGAATCTACTTGTATGGTAATCTGCCTTTCTACAAGATTCAAGTCAATCCTTTGATGGCCTGGGATGACTCACCTGGTGGCAAGATTATCTCAAAATACATCTTGTGGATGAGGGGCCTGGTGCCATTCTCTAAGTTTTAAGACATTCTTTTCTTTCGGTAACAGACTGCTAGTAACTACATAACATCCAGCTAAAGACTAGCAGGCGGGTACTCTTTCTGCTCCCTTCTGATGTCTATGTCAAAAGCTTTCTCTATCTCTTTTTATTTTAATAAAACTTTATTACACAAAAGCTCTGAGAGATCATCTCTGGCCCTGACTGAAGTCTTCTCCTCCGGAGGCCAAGAATCCTGGCGTTTTTCGTGGTTCAGCAACAATCTTTCAGTGTCATCCTAGAAATCCAGCAGAGGACTCTGGCTCCAGATGATGTACTTAAAGTGACAATAGAAATTTTATACAGTTACCCTTCTTAAGAAACTGTATTGTTGCAAGAAAGGGGATCCCTTCCAGGGCCAAAAACTGGGCTCTTGTCTAACACTCAGAAATGAATTGTCTGAGGAGACACATGTGCTGACAAAACAAGAAATTTTATTGGGAAAGGGTGCCTGGGTGGAGAACAGTAGGGTAAAGGAACCCAGGAGAACAGCTCTGCCATGTGGCTTGCAGGTTTTATGGTGATGGGATTAGTTTCTGGGTTGTCTTTAGCCAATCATTCTGACTCAGAGTCCTTTCTGCTGGTGCATGCCTTGTTTAGCCAAGATGGATGCCAGAGAGAAGGATTCTGGGAAGTGGTTGGACATGTGGTGTCTCCTTTTGACCTTTCCCGAACTCTTCCTGTTGGTGGTGCCGTATTAGTTCCATGTTCCTTACCAAGACCTGCTGTAATACAACAACTCATGCAAATGGTTACTATGGTGCCTGATCAGGGTGGGCAGTTTCAATTAGTGTGCTTCCCCTAACAGAATCATCAAAACAGTAACATAGATTTGTTTGAAAATGTATATTACATAACATCAGCTATTTTAAGAGCAATATTAAACCTGATAAGTAACAAAAACCACTATCAAAATGTATAACAACAAACTAATACTTTTCTATAATCAAACGTTCAGTTATCTACAGTGTAAAGAGAGAGAAATTCAGGGTTTATAGGTACATCATATTGAAAATAAAGTGGCAAAAGCAATTTTATACAATTACCATTCTCAAAACACTGAATTATCAAAACAGTGACACAAATTTTATTAAGAATGTTATACTGACCATAGTATCAGCCATTTTCAAAACAATACTAAATCTGAGAGATCAAGTACTTAATGTAGAAAACATAGCTCTATTTCTTCCTGAAAGTAACTGACATGCCAGAAAAGAGTTTCAAAATGGCATTAACTCCAAAAAACAAAAAACAAAAAACAAACCACGTCAGAGTCACTGAAGCTACAAAATTTTGCAATTTAAAGTAGATTTGTGATTGGTATTTGATTTGTTATATTCATAATATCTGATATCAAGATCAAACTGCAAGAACCAAGAAAACAACTGATTTACACCATGTTGCCTCTCTTCTGTCCAGAATTTGTTGACACCAGGTATCTTTGGAAGCAGTCGTGAGGGTGGGGACAGAATATATAAGACACTTAAATGCCTATTTAATTAGCAATGGGATAGACAAACAAGATGGCAGAGGAGTACGTGGATGTGGAGAATATGTCTCTCCATGGATACATCTGGAATACACCTTCAGACACAGAAGTACATGCAGAAAACCAGCTGAGAGCAGACAGGAGTATCTGACCAGCAGAACATAATATATAGAACACACAAAACTCGGTAGGACAAAGGAACTAGAGGGAAAAACAGGAGCGTTAGTAGGACTGGGCCTACCCTCCACTGGCGGGGAAACTGAAGCAAGGGTCCGAACCCACACTGGCACAATTGTCTGAGTCAGAGGAGAAACATTTTAAGGCTGAGAGTGAAACAACTGATCTGTGGCAGAGAAAATGGAAAGATAATCAGACAGTCCTTGCCACAGCCATATATACCCTGGACAGGGATGCAAGTCCTCTGGGAGGTGCAGTGGCTGAAAGCTGGGGTTTAGGGATTATGGAGCAATCCTTTGGCTAAGGCTGCTGTTGACTGTGGAGAGACAGATCAAGGGGATGTGAGGGAGGAGATTGTGGTGGGAAATGCCTGTGGAGGAAGACCAGGCAGCCACGGAACCAAGGCAATGTTTCTGAGTCATGCCTAGAGGGTGGAGCCATCACCATAACCTCTCTCTACACAGATGCAAGAAATGGCAGCTGAACAATAGAGAGACTGACTCATCAAACATCTGATGCACTGAACTAAAGAGTAGGAACCCAACCAGGATGCCCCTGTAAGTGCCTGATATGTGATATACTGAATAGGACCCCAGTCAGGTTGGTCCCTCTATGTACCTGATGTGCCAAACAACAGAGAAGGACCCAAGGAAGGAAGCCCTCTAAATGCCTGAATGGGTGGCACTATGGAGAAAGACTAGATAAAGAGGCCTTCTGATCACCATCTACAAGAAGCTCGAAAAAGACCCTGATAGGGCCATAACTCCTGCAACAGAGGCAGTCTGTGTCCCTGCTCACTTGGCGCCGCCAGGGTCCCCACAAGCCAAGCAGCTGTGCCTCCTTCACATTCAAACTTCGCTGAGGCAGAGCTGTGATAGGCAAAAATATTCTTGCGTCTATGCATGCAGGGTCACTTCTGTCATATCCAACTCTTTGCGACCCTGTGGACTGTGGCCTGCCAGGCTGCTTTGTCACAGGGGCTCTCCAGTCAAGAATAATGGTGTGTATTGGCCAATACTGGTTGCCATACTCTTCAGTTCAGTTCAGTTCAGTTCAGTCGCTCAGTCGTGTCCGACTCTCTGCGATCCCATGAATCGCAGCATGCCAGGCCTCCTTGTTCATCACCATCTCCCGGAGTTCACTCAGACTCACGTCCATCGAGTCTGTGATGCCATCCAGCCATCTCATCTTCTGCCGTCCCCTTCTCCTCCTGCCTCCAATCCCTCCCAGCATCAGAGTATTTTCCAATAAGTCAACTCTTCGCATGAGGTGGCCAAAGTACTGGAGCTTCAGCTTTAGCATCATTCTTTCCAAAGAAATCCCAGGATTGATCTCCTTCAGAATGGACTGGTTGGATCTCCTTGGAGTCTAAGGGACTCTCAAGAGTCTTCTCCAACACCACACTTCAAAAGCATCAATTCTTCGGTGCTCAGCCTTCTTCACAGTGCAACTCTCACATCCATATATGACCACTGGAAAAACCATAGCCTTGAGTAGACAGACCTTAGTCGGCAAAGTAATGTCTCTGCTTTTGAATATACTATCTAGGTTGGTCATAACTTTTCTTCCAAGGAGTAAGCGTCTTTTAATTTCATGGCTGCAGTCACCATCTGCGGTGATTTTGGAGCTCAAAAAATAATGTCTGACACTGTTTCTACTGTTTCCCCATCTAGTTCCCATGAAGTGATGGGACCGGATGCCATGATCTGCGTTTTCTGAATGTTGAGCTTTAAGCCAACTTTTTCACTCTCCTCTTTCACTTTCATCAAGAGGCTTTTTAGCTCCTCTTCACTTTCTGCCATAAGGGTGGTGTCATCTGCTCTTCTGGAGCACCATATTTCCTGTTGCCCTAGCTGCCAACTCCCCTGAGTACCTGGTGCTGCGAGAACTCCTGAAACCCAAGCAGCTACACCACCTCCACACCTGACCCTCACTGGGGCAGACCCAACTCCTCCAGGGAAACCGCAGGAGCAAACCCCAATGGACAACCCACATGCAGAGGTGGAAATAAAACCACAATTGAAACCCAGAGCTGGTGAGCTAAGGAAGAAGACCCAAAACATTCCGACCAGCTGTACAAGCTGCAGATTAAATCCACATGATCAACTAAGCAGACTCTTTGTCTATGGAATATAAAAAAGGACATTGAGAGCTCCCACAGAAGAAAACACACTAATTTTGATAGCTGAGGACATTGGAGACAAGAACACATAGGAGCAGGGCCAGAATAGAATCTGAGCTGCCCCACAGCACATCCAGAGACCAGCACAGCATTGGCGGGCATCCTAGGGAGGTGAGGTGGACTATGACTCCCAGTGAGGGAAAGGACTCAGACAGCAGTGACTCAAGAAAATAATTTATTATTCTTATGTTTTGAGTCGTTCTGTAGATTCTTTTGGATTTAAAAATTTTTTTCTTTTCCTTTTCACACCCTGCCCCCCTGCCCCCAGTTGTAGTTGTAGATTTAATTGGCACTATGAAATCTAATTAGGCTTTTGAGGTTTTTTTTTTTGGAGGGGGTCACTTTTTTTTTTTTCTTTTTTAATTGTTGGTAAAAACCTCTGCATCTATGTCAGGCTTTTGCAGTTCTGTTGAGTTTTCCTTTTTTATTTTTTTTTTTTCTGTCTTCTTCCTTTTTTTTCTTTTTTTTCAATGTTTTCTTTTTTTGTTTGTTTTAATTTTTTAAACATATTATGTTTTTTCTATATTTATTCCTTTGTTTGCTTTTCCTACAGTTCTCTTCCCCTAGCAGTTAATCTTTAATGCATATAAATTTTCTTTATCTACCTCTACTTAACTTCGCCTATGTATTCTTTATTCCTTTCTTTCCTTTCCTCTCAACATATTTGTTAGTTTTGTTTTTGTTGCTTTATTGCCCACATGACAACAGCTGATTTTTCAGCAGAAACCTTGCAAGTCAGAAGCGAATGACAGGATATATTTAAAGTACTGAAAGGGAAAAATTTACAATGAAGATTATTGTACCCAGCAAGGATCTCATTCCAAATTGATGGAGAAATCAAACGTTTTTCAGACAAGCAAAGGTTAAGAGAATTCAGTACCTCCAAACCAGCTTTACAACAAATGTTAAGGAGACTTATATCATGAGGAAATGCAAGAGAAGAAAAAGATCTACAAAATCAACCCCAAACAACTAAGAGAATGTCAGTAGGTACATATATATCAATAATTACTTTACATATAAACAGAATAAATGCTTCAACTGAAAGACACAGACTGGCTGATGGATGGATGCAAACCAAGACCCATATATATACAATGTCTGCAAGAAACCCACTTCAGACCTAAAGACACATATAGACTGAAAGTGAGAGTATGGAAAAATATACCTCATGCAAATGGGAAGCAAAAGAAAGCTAGAGTAGCAAACTTCATATCAGACAAAATAGACCTTAAAATAAAGAAGATTGAAAGAGATAAGGAAGGACACTACATAATGATCAAGGGATCAATCCAAGAGGAAGACATAACAATTGTAAATATCTATGTACCCAACATAGGGGCATAAGACACAACACTAGCAGACATAAAAGGAGAAATTGACAGTAACACAATAATAGTAGGAGGCTTTAACATCCCACTCACACCAACAGACAGATCATCATGCAGAAAATTAATAAGGAAACACAAGCCTTAAATGACATATTAGATGAGATGGATCTCATTGATATCTTCAGGACATTCCATCCAAATTCAGAAGACTACACCTTCTTCTCACATGCACATGGAACATTCTCCAGGATAGACAAAATCATGGGTCACCAATCAAACCTCAGTAAATTTAAGAAAATTGAAATCATATCAACCATCTTCTCTGAGCACAATGCTATGAGACTAGATATGTTACAAGAAAAAAAAACTGCAAAAAGCACAAACAAATGGAGATTAAGCAATATTTTTACAGGTTACTGAAGGAATCAAAGAGGAAATAAAAATTCTAGATACAAATGGCAATCAAAATGAGACAATTCAAAACCTATGGAATGCAGCAAAAGCAGTTCTAAGAGGAAAGTTCATAGCAATGCAATCCCACCTGAATAAACAAGAAAAATATCAAATAGACATCCTAACTTTATACCTAGAACAACTATAAAAAGAAGAACCCCAAAATTAGCAGAATGAAAGAAATCATAAAGATCAGAGCAGACTTAATTGAAAAAGAAATTAAAGAAAGAATAATAAAGATTAATTAATTTAAAAGCTGGTTCTTTGAGAAGATTAAGAAAAATGGCAAACATTTAGTCAGACTCATCAAGTAAGAGAGGAGGATCAAACCAACAAAATTAGAAAAGAAAAAGGAGAGGTTACAACAGACAATGCAGAAATACAAACAATTCAGAGGCTATTATGAACAATTATATGGCAATAAAATGGATAACCTGGAAGAAATGGACAGATTCTTAGAAAAGTGCAATCTTCCAAGACTGACCCAGGAAGAAATAGAAATTATGAACAACCCAGTTACAAGCACTGAATTGAAGCTATGATTTAAAAAATCTCCCCAAAAACAAGCCCAGAACCAGATGGTTTCATAGGAGAATTCTATCAAACATTTAGAGAAGAGCTAATGCCTATCCTTCTAAAACTCTTTCAAAAATTACAGAGGAAGCAACAATTTCAAACTCATTCTACGAGGCCACCATCACCCTGATACCAAAACCAGACAAAGACAACACCAAAAAGAAAACTAAAGGCCAATATCATTGATGAACATAGATGCAAAAATCCTCAACAAGATTTTAGCAAGCAGAATTCAGCAACACATCAAAAAGCTCATACACTATGATCAAGTTGGGTTTATTCCAGGAAAGCAAGCATTCTTCAATATACACAAATCAAACAATGTCATACACCACATTAACAAACTGAAAGATAAAAACCATATGATAATCTCAACAGATGCAGAAAAAGCCTTTAATAATATTCAGCACCATTTATGATTAAAACGTCAAAAACGGTCATAGAAGGAACTACCTCAACATAGTAAAGGGCATATATGATATGCCTACAGCAAACTTTATTTTTAGTGGTGAAAAACTGAAAGTATTCCCCTAAGATCAGAAACAAGACAAGGGTGCCCACTTTCACCACTATTATTCAACACATTTCTGGAAGTCCTTGCTACAGCAATCAGAGAAGAAAAAGAAATAAAAGGAATCCAGATCAGAAAAGAAGACATAAAGCTCTCAGTGTTTGCAAATGACATGATACTGTCCATAGAAATCCCTAAAGATAGTATCAGAAAATTACTAGAGCTAATCAGTGAATTTAACAACCTTGCAGGGTATAAAATCAATACACAGAAATCACCTGCATTTCTATATATTAACAATGAATGAAAAATCAGAAAGAAAAATTAAGAAATCAGTCCCATTCACCATCACAACAAAAAGAACAAAATATCCTGGAAGAAACTTACCTAGGAGAACAACAGAACGGTACACAGAAAATTATATGGCACTGAGGAAAGAAATCAAAGACGACATAAACGGTTGGAGAGATATTCCATATTCCTGGGTAGGAAGAATCAATATTGTGAAAATGACTATTTTACCAAAGGCAATCCACAGATTCAATGCAATCACTATAAAATTACCAATGGCATTTTAACGGAACTAGAACAAAAATTTTCACAATTCATATGGAAGAACAAAACCCCCAAAAGCCAAAGCAATCTTGAGAAAGAAGAATGGATGGATCAACCTTCCTGACTTCAGATTATACTATACTACAAAGCTGCAGTCATCAAGGCCAGATAGTACCAGCACAAAAACAGAAATATAGATCAATGGAACAAGATAGAAAGCCCAGAAATAAACTATTCACCTATGTGTACCTTATTTTTGACAAAGGAGGCAAGAATACAAAACGGAGCAAAGACAGCCTCTTCAATAAATGGTGCTGGAAAAACTGGACAGCTACATGTAAAAGAATGAAATTAGAAAAATTTCCAATACCATATACAAAGATAAACTCGAAATGAATTACAGGCAGAAATGTAAGACCAGAAGCTATAAAACTCTTAGAGGAAAACATAGACAGAACACTTCATGACATAAATCAAATGAAGATCCTCTATGACCCACCTCCTTGAGCAACAGAAATAAAAACAAAAGTAAACAAGTGGGACCTGATTAAACTTAAAAGCTTTTGCACAGCAAAGGAAACTATATGCAAGGTGAAAAGACAACCCTCAGAATGGGAGAAAATAATAGCAAATGAAACAACTGACAAAGGATTAACTTCCAAAATATACAAGCAGCTCATACAACTCAATCCCAGAAAAACAAACAACCCAATCAAAAACAGGGAAAACTTAAACAGGCATTTCGCCAAAGAAGACATACAGATGACTAATAAACACATGAAAAGATTCTCAACATCCCTTATTATTAAAGAAATGCAAATCAAAACTACAATGAGATATCACCTGATGCTAGTCAGAATGGCCATTATCAAAAAGTCTACAAACAATAAATGCTAGAGAGGGTGTGGAGAAAAGGGAATGCTCTTGCACTGTTGGTGGGAATGTAAATTGATACAGCCACTATGAAAGACGGTATGGAGATTCTTTTAAAAACTAGGAATAAAACCACATTATGACCCAGCTCCTAGGCATATACCCTAAAGAAACCAAAATTGAAAAAGACACAAGTATCCCATTGTTCACTGCAGCACTATTTACAATAGCTAGAACGTGGAAACAACCTAGATGTCCATCAACAGATGAATGGGTAAAGAAGCATGGTACATATGCACAGCGGAATATTACTCAGCCATAAAAAGGAACACATTTGAGTCAGTTCTAATGAGGTGGATGAACCTAGAGCCTATTATACAGAGTGAAGTAAATCAGAAAGAGAAAAGATGAATATTGTATTCTAACCTATATACAGAATCTAGAAAAATGGTACTGAAGAATTTATTCACAGGGCAGCAATGGAAAAATAGACATAAAGAATAGACGTATAAACATGGGGAGAGGGGAGGAGAGGGTGAGATGTATGGAAAGAGTAACACGGAATCTTACATTACCATATGTAAAATAGATAGCCAATGGTAATTTGGCTCAGGAAACTAAAACAGGGGCTCTGAATCAACCTAGAGGGTTGGGATGAGGAGGGAGATCAGAGGGAGTTTCAGAAGGGAGGGGATATATGTATACCTATGGCTGATTCATGTTGAGGTTTGACAGAAAACAACAAGATTCTATAAAGCAATTATCCTTCAATTGAAAATAAATTAAAAACAAAAAAACACCTCAACATACAGAAAGCTAAGATCATGCTATTTGGTCCCATCAGTTCATGGCAAATATTGGGGAGATACTGGAAACAGTGAGAGACTTTATTTTGGGGGGCTCCAAAATCACTGCAGATGGTGACTGCAGCCTCGAAATTAAAAGACCCTTGCTCCTTGGAAGAAAAGCTATGACCATATTGAAATGCAGACACATTACTTTGCCAACAAATGTCCATATAGTCAAAGTTATGATTTTTCCAGTAGTCATGTATAGATGTGAGAGTTGAATGATAAAGAAAGCTGAGTGCTGAAAAAATGATACTTTTGAACTGTGGTGTTGGAGAAGACTCTTGAGAGTCCCTTGGATGGCTTGGAAATCCAACCAGTCAATCCTAAAGGAAATCAGTCCTGAATATTCATTGGAAGGACCTGATACTGAAGCTGAAACTCCAATACTTTGGTCACCTGATGTGAAGGACTGACTCATTAGAAAAGACCCTGATGCTGGGGAATATTGAAGGCAGGAGAAGGAGACACAGAGGATGAGATGGTTGGATGGCATCACTAACTTTATGGACATGAGTTTGAGCAAACTCTGGGAGTTGGGGATGGATAGGGAAGCCTGGCGTGCTGCCATCCATGGGGTTCCAAAGAGTCAAACAAGGCTTAGCGACTGAACTGACTGACTCACTCACTTCAGAGAAATATTTGATTTATATAACAAACAGAAAGACAACTTTCTGGGATATTATTGACGTAAAAGTACTGGCATAAAATGATGTATGTATACTGGTGTTTATTTTGTCAGTGCTTTTGATGATAAAAACTGTAAGTATATAAAATCTCTGTCTATGTGAGGTGGTTGGATAAATTGTTTACAGCATAGAACACTGAAGAGGTTTCGATGAAGTTGTTTTAAATGATCAGATGTGTTCTTCAAAAACAAGAGGTCAGATACTCTTTTAAATAATATTTCTTTTAAGTCAAGGATATAGCCCCTCTAAATGTATTTGAATATATCAAACAAGTAAGAAAATATGAGAGGGTATGCTAGGTTTAAACATGTGTAACTGGGTTGATGAGCTGGTGGGTAACTATGAAAGGAAATGGATTGCTATGTAAAAGGGGAAGGAGGAGGATCCTGGGAAGAGGGCAAATAGGAAGCCCTGCAAATATTTCTCCACTTAAAAACAATTGCACTGCCAGAATCTATCTTATATAACTATTTTGGAGCTGTGTAGTCTATTGAAGCCTCACAACTTCCAGGACATTTGGACAGTTGATTGTGGTTGATTTTAGTCATTTTCACTGTAGTGCAGCTACCCATGCCCCAACACAACTCTATGGCTAACCCACCTGCACAAGTTCCAGTTGAACTTTGCAAGAATGCTTATGGGACCCAGGTGGTAAATAGGTCGTTTTCCTCCAAATATACAGTATCTGTTCTCTGATTATTGATTGTTGCTTCTGAATCAGAGGTGCAGAGAGGAGAGCAGCCATAATTGGTGCATCTCCCCACCATGGCTTTGCCCCTTCCTCCCCCCAGCCCAGCTGAAGTGAGTTTCAGGGAATTAAAAGACCAGACCAGTACCTTGTATCCCTTCCATCTTCTTCTTCTTCTTCCTTTTTTTTTTTTTCTTTTCGTCTTTTGGAAGCCAGACATTAAAGACTGGGACTTTTAAGAGGCATACACACAAAAAATTAGAAAGTCTTCATGAATGTACAGTGAGAGGTGCAGGCTCAAACAGACCACGGAAGAACTTGTTTTGCCTGAGACTGGCCCTCAGCACAGAGACTGCCTATAACAATGAAAACTAAAAACATAAAAAGGGAGGTCAAGATAGCAGAGTAGGAAGACAGTGGGTTCACCTTCCCTCAAGAACATATCAGACTACAACCACATATAGAGCAACTCTTGCTGAAATCAGCGAGGATTAGCAAAACAATTCACAACCAAGGCTGTAAAGAGAGATCCACATGGAGTCTGGATGGAATGTAAACTGATACAGCCATTATGTGAAACATTAAGGAGGTTTCTCAGAAAACTAAAAATGGAATCACTGTATGATCCAGCAATTACTACTCTGGGTGTATATCTGAAGAAATGAAAACACTAATTCCAACCTCATTGTTCATAGCAGCATTATTTATAACTGCCAAGATGTGGAAGCAACCTAAGTGTCCATTAGTAAATTAATGGGATGAATCAGATTTGGAATATATACGCAGCAGGTACTAATCAGTCAAAAAAACTAAGTTTCCTATTTGCAAGTTTGGTGGACTTATGAAGTTATTATGCTTAGTGAAACAAGTCATATAGAGATAGATAAATTCTACATATTTCACTTATAAATGAAATATAAAAATTTAAATGAATGAATAACTATGCTGTTAGTATAACTAATGTGAGACTAATATAACAATGTAAATAAACTATGCTTTCATTAAAAATTAATTAATTAAAAACATTTCTAGGGTTAATGTTAAGGAGGTTAGCACCTGTGGTTTCTTCTAGAAATTTTATGGTTTCAGGTCTTTCACTTAATTCTTTAATCCATTTTGAATTAATTTTTGTGTTTGGTGTAAGATAATAGTCTAATTTTGCTCTTTTGCTTGCCACAGATCTTTATTTGATTCATTTTTGGTAGGTTGTGTGTTTCTAGGAAAATCTCTTCTATACTCTTGGTATATTTCTTAGAGCAATTTATTTTTTATTTTACTTTATTTTAGTTTACAATACTGTATTGGTTTTGCCATACATTGACATGAATCCACCACGGGTGTACATGAGTTCCCAATCCTGAACCCCCCTCCCACCTCCCTCCCCATACCATCTCTCTGGGTCATCCCAGTGCACCAGCCCCAAGCATCCTGTATCCTGCATCAAACCGAGACTGGCGATTCATTTCTTACGTGATATTATACATGTTTCAATGCCATTCTCCCAAATCATCCCACTCTCTCCTCTCCCACAGAGTCCAAAAGTCTGTTCTATACATCTGTGTCTCTTTAGAGCATTTTTTTTCTTCTAAGTTAGTTCCAATATTATTTAAGAAAAAGTTCCCATCAGAGGGAGCTGTTTACTTAGATTATTGCTGAAACAATTTCCAATTGAGACTAATTCTCTTCACTGATAGGGACTGTTCCATACCTCATAACTCTATTCCTTAATACACAAGGACAATTAACACATTAATACTTTTTCACACAAGGTTGTAGTTCTGATACAGAAGAAAAGTTTATTTTAGGATACTTGAAATTTTAAGAACTCTGTCCCCTAAAAACCAGTGTCCTTTCTTTCCTTTGCCAAGAGTTATGTTTTAGACTATGTAGATAATTTATCTATATGAACTAGTGAATCTAAGAGAAAACCTTTTTCCTATAAGTCATTGATAAGACTGTTGATATGGATAGTAAGGTAAACTCCAGATAGCTGCACTTCTCTTCAAATAATGCATGTACTGTAACACTGTGGGATTTGCTAGGACACATTTCTAAGTTCTGTTGTCCAGAAATGCAATTATCCATTGCCTTTGCCCCCAGGACTTCTATTCTTTTGGTCTGTTTAAAAATTCAAAATATGACAAGATTTGACTAAAAGAATATCCCTCAATCATGGCTACTTGCTTTGAAATGGGGAGTATTGGTTGTCAAAATAATTCTTGAGAAGAGAGTCTGGTGTCTCTTGTTAATATCACAAACATTTCTGGAATTTCCTAGAAGGATATCTAATTGCAATTCCTATAATTAATAATTGTCTATTTATTTGGATTATTTTCCAAAATGCTACATCATTAATTTCCTCATTGTATGAGGACTGCATTTTCAAAATCCAATGCGATATATTGGAATGATCCTAAACACAGTTTTCAGGTTGTAGATACAAAGAATGAAGGAAAAAAATTCAAAGGGAAACCTAAAATTAAAATGGCAAAATGTGTAATCTTTAAGTGAAGATTACTATAGACTGAATGTTTGTGTCCTCCTGAAATTCATATGTTGAAACCTAATCCTCAATGTGATGGTCTTAGGAGGTGAGAACTGCGGTAGTTGATTACATCATAAGGGTAGAACTCTCACGGATGGGATCAGGGCTTTTGTAAAAGAGACAGCTGAGAGGTCTACTTTATCTTTGGTCCTGAGAGGATATAGCAAGAAATGGTAGGCTGTGAACCGGGAAGGTGGACCTCACCAGACACTGAAACTTCCAATACCTTGATCTTGGATTTCCTTGGATCCAGAACTTTGAGAAATAAACTTTGGTTTTTATAAGCCCCTCAATCTGTAGATTTTACTGTGTGTGTGTGTGTGTGTTAGTTCTCCGTCATGTCTGACTCTGCCACCCTATGGGCTGGAACCTGCCAGGCTTCTCTGTCCTGAATTCCCATGTAATTCTCCAGGCAAGAATGCTGGAGTGGGTTGCCATTCCCTTCTCCAGGGGATCTTGTCAACCCAGGGATCGAACCTGGGTTTCCTGCATTGTAGGCAGATACTTTAACATCCGAGCCACCAGGGAAGCCCCAGATTTTACAGCAGCCAAAATGAGCTTCCCTAGTAGCTCAGACGGTAAAGAGCCTGGCAGGCTGTACAGTCCATGTGGTCACAAAGAGTCAGACATGACTGAGCGACTAACACACAGACAAAATGGAATCTTACAATGTCTTTTAATCTTTTCAATATTTCTCCCTTTAGAGTTTCCTTGCAAAAAGTATTCCATAATTGTGGTAGCAAGGTCATTATTCTGGATTTTGAATTTTGACCACTTCTTATTCTGTGCAGTTTGACAAATTTCAGAGAGTCTGGTACTTTCT
The DNA here is from genome assembly GCF_016772045.2 of Ovis aries. Taxonomy (NCBI): domain Eukaryota; kingdom Metazoa; phylum Chordata; class Mammalia; order Artiodactyla; family Bovidae; genus Ovis; species Ovis aries. Next base: position 24,889,140 of record NC_056074.1, on the reverse strand, counting down.
TTTACTACTTAGGGGACCCTACTATATAGGTAAAAATGATACTGTTTTTCCCTACTAAATGTTGTTTATTTCTAAGTTGTGCCTGACTCTTCTGTGACCCCACGGACTCTAGCCCAGCAGACTCCTCTGTCCATGGGATTTCCCAGAAAAGAATACTGGAGTGGGTTGCCAGTCTCCAGCACGTTTTCCTGACCCAGGAATTGAACCACATCTCCTTTGCAGGTGGATTCTTTACTACTGAGTCACTAAGTTAGCCCTACTAAGTACGTGTGTGTATAAATAAATATATATGTATTCTTTAAGCTTCTCTGGTGGCTCAGATGGTAAAGAATCCTCCTGCAGTGAAAAAGGTGTGGGTTCAATAGGTTGGTAAGACACTCTGGAGAAGGAGGAACCTGTTTCAGTATCCTTGCCTGGAGAATTCCACAGACAGAGGAGCCTGGCGGACTACAGTCAATGGGGTCACAAAGAGTTGGACATGACTGAGTGACATTCTCTGTTCTCTCTATTCTATTCTTCAGCTCCATGATTTCTCCTTAGTATTTTTAAGTTTTTTGTATCTTTGTGAAATTCTCACTTTGTTTATGTATTATTCTCTAATTACAGTAAGCGTGATACTTTTTTGAATTCTGTGTCAGGTAATTTACATATCCATTTCATTAAAGTCAGTTTGCAGTACTTTATCTTAATCTCTTCTGGAAAATATTTCAACTAGTTTTCATCTTCACCGAGTCTCTGCTTTGGTGTCTGCATGTTACTCCAAACACTCAACTGTCCTAATAATTCATGAGCTAGCCTTGTGCTGGAGAAAGCACTAAGAAGCCTGGCCAGTCCTTTGTGTTAGTTCAGCCTTCTCTCTTTGTTCTTAGTGGGCTTCCAGGTATTCCAAGTGCTTGGTCCCCTCAGTGGTCTAAACAAGCAAGACCGAAGCCAAGTCCACATGCAGTCCCCAGATATGCTGTGTCCCGAGATGTGTGGTGCGCTTCCTTCCTCTCCAGGGAAAGCTGTAAGAGAGGGGTTTTCAGTACTTTGTTCTCTGCTGATCTGGTGAGGGGGAGCTATAGTGACTTCCAGCCCTGGGTGGTTCTCTCTCTCCCAAGGTAGCTACTAATTCTGTATCCTGGGTCCCCTGTGCTTTCTGACACAGGCAGTCTTGAAGCCAGTCTCCTGGCAGCCCGAATAGAAGTTGGGGCATTGGCCACATAGTGCATACCTTTCCTTCCCCAGGGAGAAGCTAGAGCTGGGGAGTTGGTCCCAACCTGAAGGTTCTTTGGAAGAATAAGTACTATGAAAAGAGGATTTCCTGAATTTCCCTAACAGGTTCTGTATAACTGGTTTCACACATTACTGGGAGCTAGACCTTTCTAATGACTCTCTGGATTTCTTACAAAGGAAATCTGTACCTGAAATGTTTCTGAATCAGTGTGTTCATGGAGGGTAGGTGGTTCTAGGGCTTCCTTTTCTGTCATCTTGCTGAATAGGTAATAGGAATTTATTTTCAGCTTTTCCTTGGGGGATGTATATCTCTATGAAAGTGAAAGGTCACTCAGTTGTGTCTGACTTTTTTCAACCTCATGGACTATACAGTCCATGGAATTCTCTAGGGCAGAATACTGGAATGGGTAGCCGTTCCCTTCTCCAGGGGATCTTCCCAACCCAGGGATTGAACCCAGGTCTCCCCCACTGCAGGCAAATTCTTTACCAGCTGAACCACCAGGGAAGCCCAAAATATATTTTGTCTGACCACTTGGCATACGGGATCTTAGTTTCTGACCAGGGATTGAACTTGGCCCTCTGCGTTGGAAGCTCAGAGCCTTAACCACTGAACTGCCAGGGAGGACAATAATCCCTATAGTAAAGGGAAAACTTGAGGAAATATTTGAATCCCTAAGCAATGAAAAACACATAATGGTCGTATTTGTAAATAAAATCCTCTCAGGTCTTTATTACACCCAGAATGTTTTCCTGAGGAAGTGTCTGAGCAAGCTTCTACCCTGGGATAACTGAGTGTATGACATCATTACACTCATGTTAAATCTTCTGTGGCTTACCAAGTAGCAAAGATGATAATAAAAACTCAATTTGCTCAAAAATTATGAGCTGTAGTTCTGAAAAACTTATGGGGCATATCAGAAATTAAGTGTAGGCTACATCTTCTTAGAAACAAAGGAAACAAAGCCTCAAAGCCTGAAGTTGCTCTTCCAAGACATGGGGTAAGAAATCAGGTTAAGGAAATAGCAAGGTTGATGGCCTAAGAAAGGTGAGTTTCTGAATTCCACTTACATTAATACCCTCTTTTGTGATGAGTGTTCAGGGAACTAAGATAGATGACTTTCTTTTTCATTTTTGTAGTCCTGGGATTCAGCAAAACTGAATACAGAAGAATACGTTAAAGGAAGGGTGCCGGGAAAGTTTAGACATTATTTCGCTCAGAGAATGCATTATCTCAATCAGTTCCATCAAAGGACATCTTGCTCTTCTATATTTATGGTTTTTATCTTGTGACATGGAGCAGTAACTTAATCCTTCCTAGATTCTGGTCCTTTAGTTTTGGTTTAAAAAATCCTCTTGATTCCCCCGCCACCAAGTCTAATATGTGTTGGAGGTCAGTACCAGGTTGGTGGGGTTGCTGCCTCCAATTTTACTGTGAAGAGAAGGGTCATGTGGAGGAAGAATTTATGAAAGAGAGAAGGGTGACTCTGTCCTGGCCAAAACTTCTCCACAATCCTGTGCTTTTTACAGTGTTTGCATGTTAAAGTGCTTCATGCTGTAGGCTACGTCTTGATACGTTTTGCTCACATAGCTTAGATGTTATGGGGAGGAAGGTGGGAGGGGGGTTCATGTTTGGGAATGCATGTAAGAATTAAAGATTTTAAAATTTAAAAAATAAAAAACTAAAATTAAAAAAAATAATAAAATAAAGACTAACAAGGGAATGCCCATGTCACTCAGTTTCATGATAATGATAAAATAGGCAATGGTCCGCATTGGCCAGGTCTCGGATCTTGCCAGTGCATGCAGCATTCTTTTGAGAACACATGTGGGAATGTTGAATTTTTCTCTGTGTAATTCTTTCTACTCTGTCCACAGATTCTCTTAGAGAAGAATGGCTTCTGGAAATGGTTCATTTGTGACTGAATTCCTTCTATTGGGATTAACAGACCAACCAGATCTCCAACTCCCCTTGTTCTTCTTCTTCCTAGTAACATAAAACAGTCACTGTGTTGGGAAACTTGGGCATGACAACTTTAATTGGGATGAATCCACATCTACACTTTTTCCCCTTTAACTTGTGCTTCACAGATCTCTGTTATTCTTCTGTGTTTACACCAAAAATGCTGGTTACCTTCATATCAAAGAATAACATTATTTCTTCCATGGGGTTCATGATCCAACTTAACTTTTTGTGTTTTTTTTTGCTCTTTCTGAAATCTAAGTGCTGACATCAATGGCCTATGACTGCTATGTGGCCATCTGTAACCTACTTTTGTATAATGCTGCCATATACCCTAAAGTGTGTTCCAGCCTTGTGCTTGGTTCCCTGATGGCATTTTCTTGTTCCATGGCTCATGCTGGAAATACATTGACAATGACTTTCTGTGATGCAAAATCATCAGCCATTTTTTTCTGTGACATGCTCCCTCTTCTCAGCTCTGCTGCACAATTACCACATCAGTAATCTGGTACTTTTCATTGTGGTGGGCATCAATATCATTGTGCCCAGTCTCACCAGCTTTATCTCTTATGGTCTCATCTTCTCCAGCATGCTCCATATTAAGCCCATGGAAGGAAGCTCCAAAGCCCTCAGCACCTGCAGTTCCCACATAATTGCTGTTTCCCTGTTCTTTGGATCAAGTGCATTTGTGTATCTCAAACCATCTTCTGCCGGGGCCATAGATGAGGGAAGAATCTCTCTTTATGCCAACACCATTCCCTTGCTATACTCCTTAATTTATAGCTTGAGGAACAAAGACATTATACTTGCTCTGAAAAAACCCCTGAGTATGAGATAGTTTTGATCAAAGAGTATCTGTGCAGTTGGTTATACAACAAGGAGATTCTGTGCTGCAATTATATATTATTCATGGCAGCCTTTTGATCCTAGTTTTTCCTTAACCTGATAAAGGAAATTTGAATCTTTTTTTATAAATAATTTCTGGTCTTTCTGGAGTAGGTCTTTTTTTTTTTTTATGTTTACCAAAACTTCTTTCTACCCTTTTTTCCCCCATTTTCCGATAGCATTAATTAAATCATAATATTATCTCCATCTTTTAATATTGTCACCTTTGAACTCTTTTTTCCCTTTGGAACAATATACTGCTGCTGCTGCTGGTCGCTTCAGTTGTGTCCGACTCTGTGTGACCCCATAGATGGCAGCCCACCAGGCTCCCCCATCCCTGAGATTCTCCAGGCAAGAATATTGGAGTGGGTTGCCATTTCCTTCTCCAATGCAGGAAAGTGAAAAGTGAAAGTGAAGTCCCTCAGGCGTGTCCGACTCTTACGGACCCCATGGACTGCAGCCTACCAGGCATCTCTGTGCATGGGATTTCTCAGGCAAGAGTACTGGAATGGGTGCCATTGCCTTCGCCTGGAACATTATGCGTGGTTGGTCTTCAAATAATGGCATTCTTTAACAATAGAGTGACATTGTATCATCGAGGGTGTTTTTATCTGCCACTTGCTATTAAAAGCATGAATTAAATATTTCTACTCTTTTTCATGCTATTTTCAAGAATGCCTGAGTTCAAAAGTTCTATGATGACTATCAAGGATAATTCAATTTACATATTTAAATGTTATGCGTTAAGCTTCTTCCAGCAAAGAGTTTTTTTTTAACATTTGCACAGTCAAGGGTAGACATAACAATTCATCAAACTATATTTATTGTAGGCATGCAAAAGTTAAGGTTAGAGTGGTTAGATTTACTTAAGTCACCTAACTTTACAAAGAAAAACTGATTTCAAGTTTGCTACTTTGTAATCTATTTTGCTGTTACTTTCTTCTATTACTTTTATTTCAGTAATGGTGGAATATGAGAAAACACTGCTAATTTCAAAGGTGACTCTGCCTTGTCCCTAGATGATAAGTGAATTCCCCTCAGTGTGGCTATCACATTTTTTAGTTATTTTATAGAAAAACAGCTTAATTGTTCTTTTTTGTTGGGACAGAGGAAAACTTTGGGGTTAATATATTGGGGAGCAGATTGGCTCAAACAAGGAAGTTACTTTTTCTGAAAAAAAAAAAAAGAATTGAATTTAGAAAGTTTGCAACTATCTGTAATTCAAGAACAGTACATGTGAGAAAAAGGTGTCTAAATCATGCAATATGTCAGGACTGAGAGAGACACATGGTCAGAAAATAAGAGGTCCCCCTTGGGAGTGATCATGATACAGTTTCAATCTGAATTTATATCCCATTGAGTATTGTAAATACATTCTGGTGTCCATAAGGCCTTGATAAAATTGTAATGCACAATGTCCATACATTGTAGTGTTTGGAAATGAAGATGTAAAAGTTATAGCCATGTTTGGGGAAGCAGTTAGAGAGAGGACAGCTCTTCAGGAGATAAAATTGTTGTTCAACAGCTTAAGTCACATCCAACTCTGTGAGCTGATGGACTCTAGCCTGGCAGGCACCTCTATCCGTGGGATTTTCCAGGCAGGAATACTGGAGTGGGTAGCCACTTCCTTCTCCAGGGGATCTTCACAACCTGGGGATTGAACCTTTGTCTCCTGCATTGACAGGCAGATTCTTTACCACTGAGCCACCTGGGAAGCTCCAGAAGATAAAATAGCTAGGGATAACTGGAAGTCAATTTAAGAAGAAGGAATTTAGAACGAAGAATGGTAGATAGTGGAAGCCCTTACCTATAGCTTTCTCTATTCTGGAAGGCTCTAGATATATTGTGGAGGTCACATAATTTGGATGATAAAAGCATAATTTACTCTAATTAAAAGAAAAAATAAACTAAACCCACGGGACTGGAGGATTTGGAAATGACTAAATAGCACCTTCTTTTTGGTTTCCATATGCTATTTCCATTTGGATTTTTAGGTATGAAAACCTTGAACTGCAGTTGGTGTAGCAATGAGAAATTAAAGAAATTTAAAAAAAATATTGGATGAATGAACCAAGTTGTGACCATGACTTCTGGAAAGGATCCTGAATTATTATCATTTTAGGGGAAAAAGGTTAAAAAAGCAACTCTAAAAACCCTCAACTCAATGTATCAAGTGAGAATTTAAATATTTTCTAAGATACCTTTGATGATATTCACCATTTGCCACATTTCTAGTCTCCACTCACTATTCAGTTATTTTAAAATTCAGCATAACTGGCTTGTTTGTCTGTTAGTTTTTTGGATGTTGTGATTGTGAAATACGTCAGTTTAAAAACACCACTCATTCCCCTCCCTTGACCCAATATTAACACAATTTATTTTAACTTTACAAGTTCTAAATAAGTGAAATTGTTGATTTTGGCTGCAGCTTTCTGCTTTTTTCCCTTTCTTTTACTTACTCTTTATTTTGAAAAACTTGTGTTTTTTTTGCTAAAAGAAAAGTATATATAAACAGGTATAAATAATATCCAAGTGGTATTTGGAAATCTGTGGACATCACAGAGATGTATCCACCAGATTATATGTTCTATCATAATTTGAGGTGGCCACAAGAGTGGCCGAAGCCCAGTTACTAATCTTTCATGAACATCAAAATGCAAATGAAATGTGCTTCATTTACAGAAAAAATAAAGTTTCATTGAAAGTAATTTGTCTTTGACTAATTGGAAAAAAATAATAAAATAGTTTAAATAGTATTTGTTTTAATAAAGAGTGGTGACATTTCTAAAGAGATAACTTAGCTGAGAGTTGAGCAATTTGAACACGTTTTAGTTAGAAATAAGTACAGTGTCTGTCTATTTGTACTTCTTTCAAAAGAAGGAAATCAAGTCAGGGTATTTTGCTTGCACAGCATAGTTATTCTTAGTTCTTTTTGCTTCTTTGATATAAGTGACTGGAGCCAAAAAGTAACAAGGGGAATTGTTGAAATTATCACAACTGACAGTCTATCAGGTAAACCACGGAATGTGACTGTACTTATATACTAAACAGAGCTGAAAGCTCTGGTTTTCTAGTTTTAACAAAAATGGCCCTCTGAATCACAGACAGGAAAGTTCCTAACTTACATCCTGAAAAATGGTAGAGATTAACTACCATTAGTTAAAATGGTAAAGCATAAATAGAGTCACAGATGTAGAGAACAAACTTATGGGTACTAAGAAGGGAAGAGGCTTCCCTGGTCGCTCAGACAGGTAAGGAATCATCCTGTTACATGGAAGCCCTGGGTTCGATCCCTGGGTTGGGAAGATCCCCTGGAGATGGGAATGGCTACCCACTCCAGTATTCTCTCCTGGAGAATCTTCATGGACATAGAAGCCTGGGGGGCTGCATTCATGGGGTCCCAGAGAGTCCCTTGGACAGAAAGATCAAGTCACTCAATCCTAAAGGAAATTAACCCTGACTACTCATTGGAAGGACTGATGCTGAAGCTGAAACTCCAATACTTTTGGCCACCTGGTGCAAAGAATTGAGTCATTGGAAAAGACCCTGATACTGGGAAAGATTGAGGGCAGGAGGAGAAGGGATGAAAGAGGATGAGATGGTTGGATGGCATCATCAACTCAATGGACATGAGTTTGAGCAAACTCTGGGAGATAGTGAAGGACAGGGAAGACTGGCATGCTGGTATGTAGTCCATGCAGTTGCAAACTGTCAGGCAAGACTGAGCAACTGAACAACAATAACAAAAAAAAAAAAAAAAAAGAAGAAGAAGAAGAAGAAAAGGAGGTGGGATGAATTAGGACATTGGGACTGACATATAAACACTACTATGTATAATATAGATAACTAATTAGAACCTCCTGTATAGCACAAGAACCTCTACTGAATTCTCTGTAGTGAGCTAACTGGGAAGGATTTAAAAAAAAAAATAGATTGGTTATACCATTACATATAACTGATTCACTTTTCTGTGCAGCAAGAAACTAACACAGCATTGTAAAGAACAATTATACTGAAATAAAAATTAACTAAAAAATGAAACCTATTAGGCACCATCTATGTGCTAGACCAGTGATATCCAATTTAAATATATTTCAAGTCCTTTTACATGTGATTTCAAATTTTCTGCTAGCCAAATAAAAAGGTAAAAGAGAAGGATGTGACATTAATTACAATAATGTTTCATGTAACTCAGTATACCCAAAATATTATCACTTCATTGCACAACCAATATAAAAATTAAGACATTTTTACCTTTTATTGTACTAAGCCTTCAAAGTGTCCTCAGAATAGCCAAGATCAATGTGACACTAAAATTTTTAATTAAGAACACTTGATCTCTATTTAGATTTCATTAAATTTACAATTGAAGAAATAGATTCCCATACATAAGCTGTTCCAAACATGTATCTGGGCTATCTCTAGTTGCGGCAAGTGGGGGTTGCTCTCAAGTTTCGGTTCACAAACTCAGTAGTTGCCACACTTGGACTCTAGAGCACAGGCTTCAGTTGTTGTGGCCCAAGAGCTCAGTAGTTGTGGTGAATGGACTTAGTTGTACCAGGACATGTGGAATCTTCCTGTATCAGGAATTGTACTCTTGTTCTTTGCATTGGCAGGTGGATTCTTTACTACTGGACCATCAGGGAAGTCCAATGGCCATACATTTTCTGTCATTTAAAAAATAAAATATCTTATTTAGTAACTTTTTTATACTTCTGCAGTTTTATTGAGAAAAAATTGATGTATACATTTAGTGAAAGTGAAAGCTACTCAATCATGTTTGACTCATCGCAACCTCAGGGACTATACAGTCCATGGAATTCTCCAGGCCAAAATGCTGGAGTGGGTAGCCTTTCCCTTCACCAGGGGATGTTCCCAACCCAGAGATCGAACCCAGGTCTCCAGCATTGCAGTGGATTCTTTACCAGCTGAGCTATCACGGAAGCCCAGTTTTAGGGAATGTGGTTCAAGATGGTGACATAGGAAGATCCTGAGCTCACCTCCCTCCATGAATGCAGTGATTCTACAGCTATATATACTTTCATATATAGCTTTCGTATATATCTTTTTCAATAGCTCTGAAAAAGATCTGAAAACTTGCTGAGTGTGAGCACTTTCTTCACTTTCTTGTAAGGTGAGAAAAAGGCCACACCGAAGTAGATAGAACAGGCTGAGATACAGTCTCACTATAAACTCTACTCCGGTGCAGAAACCAAAATGGTGAGGGTACTCACAAACCTGAGTTTTTTGCTCTGTTCAAGTTCTGATATAGAAGAAAATTGTTATTTCAGAACCGTTTAAATTATAAGAAAGCTTTCAGCTGAAGACCCATTGTTCCTTTACTCCTTTAATAACAGGTTTTTTCTAGACTGCATAGAGAATTGATGGATTAGAAAATCTCAGAGGGAACATTTTTCCCATAAGTGAGTCATTGATAAGCCAGTTTATTGGGATTCCCTGGTAGCCCAGCTGGTAAAGAATCCAAATGCGATGCAGGGGAACCTGATTCCATTCCTGGGTCAGGAAGATCCCCTGGAGAAAGGATAAACTACCCACTCCAGTATTCTTAGGCTTCTCTGGTTTCTCAGATTGTAAAGAATCTATCTGCAATGAATGATGGGTTCAATCCCTGGGTTGGGAATGTCCCTGGAGGAGGGCATGGCAACCCACTCAAGTATTCCTACCTAGAGAATCCCCATGGATAGAGGCTCCTGGCAGGTTACAGTCCATAGGGTGACAAAGAGTTGGACAAGACTGAGCGAGTAAGCACAATGCCAGCCCTGATTTGCTAGGGCTCATTTCTGAATCATATTCTCCAGAAATGCAATTGCTCACTGCTCTTACACCCAGCTTCAATATGTCTGGCTTCATGCATGAACGGAGTGAAAGACTCTCTTAACAATTTTCTGAATCTTACATATTCGGTACATAAATTGTTTTTGCATCAGTTGTTTTTGTAGGAAAAAAGACTAGGGCTTTCTCTTCATTTCTGTAATCTAAATGAACAGAACATGGGAGATTTGGCTCTTCTTTGGTGAATGGACAATCCCTAAGTGAAGCGAAAACTTGAGTAAACTATGGAATCTCTAAGGGACTAAGGACAGATTAAGGTACAGGATGCAATGCAATCCCCCAGGTCCCTATTATACATAGAGTATTTCCCTGGGGAAGAGATTGAACAAGCTTCTGCCACATTTATAAGTGAGTGCATTATAGCATTACACTGACATTAAATCTGTGGCTTATCAAGTGACAAAAATAATAATAAAGAAGAATGTTTATTTTTCTCTGCTGCTTGAGTGGACTGAAAGTCATAAACAGAAATTATGATCTATATTTCTAAAAGATTTTGAAGTCAAATCAGAAAATACATGTGGTCTGCATTCTCTTAGAATCAAAGGAACCAAAGCTTCAGAACCTGAAATTGCCCTACTAAGACCAGAGGGTACAACCAATGATAAGAAAGCCCTGGGGTTTTCTGAAGAAAGGAAGGTGAGTTTCTGAATTCCATTTATTCACGCCCTTCTTGTTTGAATTGGAAGTCCAAGGATCTAAGGTATCACAATTTATTTCCAACTTAGCACCCTGAGACTCAGATAAAACTTAGAAAAATATCTATTCAAGGCATGGATCAGAGACTGCTCAGAGACATGGGGCCTAAAAGGATGCATTAGATCAGTCAGTAAGTTCCCTCTCTATGGGTGGAAGTCTCACTCATCTACAGTTACAGCTTTTACTCTGTAATGTGGGGTGAAGAGTTAATCTCTCATAGACTCTGGCCATTCAGTTTTAGTTAAGAAGCAATTTTCTTTGCTCTCACCTCACCAGTCTAATCTGCTTTAAAGGCCAGCACCTAATTGCTAGAGTCTCTGCCTATAGTCTTACTGGTGAGGGGAGACTTCAAGTAAAAGGAAAAATGTTGAGATGTGGGAAGAATGAGTTAACCCTGCTCCAAACCTCTCCTTTATCCACTGTCTGTTTCTTTCCCAGTGCAGTCAAGTCTGCACAGGGCAGTGGTTTCCTTCCTTCTGTAGGCTAAGTTTTGATATTCTTTTCTACTTAGTTTATAAAGATCCCCAAAAGTGAAATCCCCTGTCACTCAGAATCAGGATAATGGTAACACAGTTCCATGAGAGAGTAGGTAAGACAATTCCATAAGTCCAGGCTGGGTTATTCTCAGATATCCCAGCCCAAATACTACACTAGTGAGAGGAGATATTGTGTGAAAATTGAGTCATTGTTCTCTATGTAACCTTTTTCTTCTGTGCTCACAGATCACCTTAGAGAAGAATGGCTCCTGGAAATGGCTCTTTTGTGACCGAATTCATTCTGTTGGGATTAACCAACCAGCCAGATCTCCAACTCCCTCTGTTCTTCCTATTCCTAGGAATGTACATGGTTGCTGTGCTGAGAAATTTGGGATTGATAATCCTAATTACACTGAATTCACACCTACACACCCCCATGTACTTTTTCCTTTTTAACTTGTCTTTCATAGACTTCTGTTATTCTACTGTATTTACACCCAAGATGCTGATTAACTTCTTATCAAAGAATAATATTATTTCCTACATGGGGTGCATGATCCAGCTCTACTTCTTCTGTTTTTTTAGCATTTCTGAATGCTATGTGCTGACATCAATGGCCTATGACCGCTATGCGGCCATCTGTAAGCCACTCTTATATAATGTTGCCATGTCCCCTAAAGTGTGTTCCAGCCTTATGCTTGGCTCATACTTGATGGCATTTTCTGGTGCCATGGCTCACACTGGATGCATGCTGAGACTGACCTTCTGTGATGCAAACACCATCAACCATTATTTCTGTGACATCCTCCCTCTGCTTGAGCTCTCCTGCACAAGTACCTATGCCAGTGAGCTGGAAGTGTTTATTGTAGTGGGCATCAACATTATTGTGCCCAGTCTCACCATCTTTGTCTCTTATGGTCTCATCCTCACCAACATCCTCCACATCAGCTCCACAGAGGGCAGGTCCAAAGCCTTCAGCACCTGCAGTTCCCACATCATTGCTGTTTCTCTTTTCTTTGGATCAGGGGCATTCATGTATCTCAAACCACCTTCTGCTGTGTCTATGGATGAGGGGAAAATCTCTTCTGTCTTTTACACCAATATGGTTCCTATGATGAACCCTTTAATCTACAGCTTGAGGAACAAAGATGTTAAACTTGCTCTGAGAAGAACTCTGAGTAGGAGACAGTTTTAATTAGAACTGTCTGTGTGCACAAGTAACTTGTACCATGAGAGGTTGAGTTTTTAATTTTATTGACAACCTTCTTACCATATTTTTATCTTTTTTTAAACATAGTATCTTAAAGAAATTTGAGTCCTATTTGAATAATTTATTTCCATTTTATAAATTTTTTCACTGTTTTCAAAATACATATCATATCTTTTTCTTGCATAGTAATAACATTAAATAGTGAATATATTATCTTTTTCATTATCTTTTTGAAATTATTTTTCCACTGGAAAAAGACAAATGGCCTCCAAATAATGAATTACATAACATTAGACTGAATCATATTACATGGGTTACTTTTAATCTATCAACTTGTATTAAGAAGGATAAATAAAATACTCTGTTTCTACTCTTATCTTTCCATATTTCACTTATCCAGATATACCATTTTGAAATACCAGAGACTGATGGTTCTAAGAGTATCAAGGATAATCCCTTTCCCATCTGTAAACCTTTAATGTTAAGCTTCTTCTTGCAAAGAGTTTGATTTTTCATCTTTGTAAGTAAAACTGACACATGGCCAGTCATCAAAATACATGTTTGCATTGGTGGGAAAGTGAAGCCAAGAGTGGATAATGATTTACTTCAAGTCACATAGCTTTAGAAAGAAAAATTGTAGACTAAATTCTTATCATTTTGACTTCAAGTGTATTATTCTTCAGTATACTCTATACACTCTTGATTATATTATTCTATTTCAGTGAGCATGAAATATAAGAAAACATTCTTGATGTAAAGTTGACTCTCCTCTGTCTCAGAATGATATGAATTTCTCTCATGCTGGGTATTCCTTTCTGTTCTTTTTAGCAAAACAGTTTGATTGTCTTTTGTTGCTGTTGTCAGAAACAGAAAGACTTTTGAGTTCATATATCATGCTACTAAAGTAATGCTCAAAATTCTCCAAGCCAGGCTTCAGCAATACTTGAACTGCGAACTTCCAGATATTCAAGCTGGTTTTAGAGAAGGCAGAGGAACTAAAGATCAAATTGCCAACATCCGCTGGATCATGGAAAAGCAAGAGAGTTCCAGAAAAACATCTATTTCTGCTTTATTGACTATGCCAAAGCCTTTGACTGTGCGGATCACAAGAAACTGTGGAAAATTCTGAAAGAGATGGGAATACCAGACCACCTGACCTGACTCTTGAGAAACCTGTATGCAGGTCAGGAAGCAACAGTTAGAACTGGACATGGAACAACAGACTGGTTCCAAATAGGAAAAGGAGTACGTCAAGGCTGTGTATTGTCACCCTGCTTATTTAACTTATATGCAGAGTACATCATGAGAAACCCTGGGCTGGAAGAAGGATGAGCTGGAATCAAGATTGTAGGGAGAAATATCAATAAGCTCAGATACGTGGATGACACCACCTTATGGCAGAAAGTGAAGAAGAACTAAAGAGCCTCTTGATGAAAGAGAAAGAGGAGAGTGAAAAATTTGGCTTGCTTCCCTGATGGCTCAGAGGTTAAAGTATCTGCCTGCAATGTGGGAGACCTGGGTTCGATCCCTGGGTCAGGAATATCCCCTGGAGAAGGAAATGGCAACCCACTCCAGTATTGAGAATCCCATGGACAGAGGAACCTGGTGAGCTACAGTCCATGGGTCGCAAAGAGTCAGACACGACTAAGCGACTTCAGTTCACTTCAAGATCATGGCATCAAGCCCCATCCCTTCATGGCAGATAGATGGGGAAACAATGGAAGCAATGAAAAACTTTATTTTGGGGGGATCTAAAATCACTGCAGATGGTGACTGCAGCCATGAAATTAAAAGATGCTTGCTCCTTGGAAGAAAACCTATGACTAACCCAGACAGCATATTAAAAAGAGACATTACTTTGCCAACAAAGTTCCGTCTAGTCAAAGTTATGGTTTTTCCTGTAGTCATGTATGGATGTGGGAGTAGGACTATAAAGAAATGTGAGTGCTGAAGAATTGAAGCTGTGTGGTGTTGGAGAAGACTCTTGAGGGTCCCTTGGACTGCAAGGAGATCCAACCAGTCCATTCTACAGATAATCAATCCTGAATATTCATTGGAAGGACTGATGCTAAAGCTGAAACTCGGATACTTTGGTCACCTGTTGTGAAGAAATGACTCATTGGTAATGACCCTGATGCTAGGAAAGCTTGAAAACTGGAGGAGAAGCACATGAGAGAGGATGAGATGGTTGGATGGCATCATTGACTTCATGGACATAAGTTTGAGTAAACTTGGGGCATTGGTAATGGACAAGGAAGCCTGGTGTGCAACAGTCTATGTGATCACAAAGAGTCAGACATGACTGAGCGACTGAACTGAACTGAGGAAATGGAAGCCAAATTCCCCTTTCCTATTTGCCTCAAAGTTCTCCCAGGAGATACACATATACTGACATAGGTATTAAATAGTACAGCGAAAATTACAACACTACTTCTAAGAGTAGTGGTAACACCCTATTCATTCTCTTTATTATTATTTGAAGTGGATTGATTTAATTTGATGTAAGAGAGACTTTAAATATCCGAGGTGACTCCATCTTCCTACCGCTCAGTGAGGAACCTGGAAATTTCAGCCTCAGAATGTAAAACTTCATTACACAGAGAGGAATTTTAGCATACAATAGTATAATATCATATATGAAATGAATCGTCAGTCCAGGTTCGATGCATGATACTGGATGCTTGGGGCTGATGCACTGGGACAACCCAGAGGGATGGTACAGAGAGGAAGGAGGGAGGGGGGTTCAGGATGGGGAACACGTGTATACCTGTGGTGGATTCATATTGATGTATGGCAAAACCAATATAATATTGTAAAGTAATTAACCTCCAATTAAAATAAATAAATTTATATTTAAAAAGTACAAGGTATATATTTTGTACAGCAAAACCTCATATATAAACCACCTACTTCATCTGATGCTTAAATGAATATAGAATGCAATGCCATAAAGGTATAGAAAACACCAACTGTGCCAGACTAAGGGGAAAATGGCATGTCTATCCTCAACAAGGGCATTTGCTGACATAATCATTTTTTAGGAATGATTGTAACCATGTAAGATCTATTTTGGGATCTACCCACATATAGGATGTAACTCTGTTATTTAGTCACTACATCATGACCAGCACTTTTGGGACCCCATGAACTGTAGTCTACTGGGTTCCTCTGTCTATGGAATTTCCAAGGCAGGAATACTGGAATGCCTTGCCAAAGTCTACTATATTGCAAATGAAAATTTAAATGTATATCTGTCTCTTACATTTCTTTGTGTGCTAGGCACTTCACAGTTATAAAATGTTCATGGTGTTTTGTTCTATTTTTCTTTTATATGAACAGTGAGTGGTTGAAGCAATAATTATTTCTTCCTGAAATAGGCAAGTATCTCTAGCTCAACCCTTGTTCCTAGGAGGTGAAACCAGGAACCATGTACCTGGAAGTGCTTACAAAGATGGCAAGTGTGTTGCATGCCCTCCAGTAGTTATTAGGCAGTGATTTCACAAAACACAAGACTTGAAAGCAATCTGTGTATGTCTGTCTGTGCAAGTTTTTTGTAGGGAGGTTGTGCGAAAGAGTGGAGGATGGAATTAATAAAATTAGCGAATTTTCTTTGTGGTTTCTGTAATTGCCCAGAGTAGGCTTTCACACTGAATTGGGGGAAAATAAAAAGTGTTAATGACTCAGTCATGTCCTACTCTATAAACCGATGGACTGCAGCCTGCCAGGCTAAGCTGTCCATGAAATTTTCCAGACAAGAATATTGGAATGGGTTGCCATTTCCTTCTCCAGGGAATCTTCCCAATCCATGGATCAAACTCTTTATAATCTGTGCCACCAGGGAAGCTCTCCTGTTACACAGACACAGGAGAAGCTTACAGCTTGCCTGTTTAACTCTCCACTGTACAAGTTCAACAGAATTATTCTTTCTCTCATAACTTTTTTGCTGCATAACACACAAAAAAGCAAATACTACAAAGGATAACTCTCCATTATACATGTAAACACTCTATCTTGATTCCCCCTTCTTTCAGTGAGGTCCAAACAGACACTTGGTGGCTCATGGTAAAGAATTCTGCCTGCAATGAGGGAGATGCAGGTTTGATCCTTGGGTCAGAGGGTTGATCCCTGGAGGAGGGCATGGTAACCCACTACAGTATTCTTGCCTGCAGAACCCCACGGACAGAGGAGCCTGGCAGGGTATATTTCATGGGGTCACAAAGAGTTGGAGACGACTAAGTGACTAACATGGAGAAACACACAGAGCTTGATTTGATAACTAAAAATGAGAACTAAGTTATTTCTTCTAAAACTTTGCCAAAAATAGTGATTACAATGGTATGCTAATTTTATTTTATTTTATTTTAAAATTTTTATTTTTACTTTATTTTACTTTACAATACTGTATTGGTTTTGCCATACATTGACATGAATCTGCCACAGGTGTACATGAGTTCCCAATCCTGAACCCCCCTCCCACCTCCCACCCCATATCATCTCTCTGGATTACTTTTTCCTTAAATAATCTGAAAGAATGAAACCTAATTTTAAAGAAAGCTTATTCCTTCTAAAAAATAAAACAAGCTTTTTATTTTTATTTTTTTTTACTTTACAATATTGTATTGGTTTTGCCATATATTGACATGAATCTGCCATGGGTGTACATGTGTTTCCCATCCTCAACCCCCCACAAGTTTGATTTTTGTTTTGAGGCTTTGCAAATGAAAGATTTTTGACCAATTTTAAACACAATTTTGGCATCTCAAATAGTGATAAAATATATAATGGAATAGATGGGCCTCTGCAATGCCTACAAACATTCCCAAATTGTGTAATTATTATTTGCTTATTTAGATATACTTTAGAGGCAGAAGTGGATTTAAAATCAGAAAGCTAAATTTGGTCTAGACTGTTTCATTGAAAAGCTATATAACTGCAAATAAGGCAATAACTACACTAAACTTTATTCTCCCAAACAGGCAATAAATATATATTGACAATCCATGATGTACAGGACTGGGTGTGCAGAGGTAAAAATACCCTTGCCAGATGAAGCCTAATGTGAAGTGTTTACAGATGCAAAATGGGATATACTAAACATTCATTATAGAACCTTCCATCTCAGGCATTAAAGGAGAAATAAATATTCTTGCTTAATGAAGGCTAGAGAGACAGGAAAATCAAACATTGTCTGATTCATGCTTCCAATAACAAGAGGCAGATAAGACATCTACAATGATATGTCAGTCTAATGTTCCCTGCTTCCAACAACACAAGAGAAGACTCTACACATGGACATCACCAGATGGTCAACACTGATATCAGATTGATTATATTCTTTGCAGCCAAAGATGGAGAAGCTCTATACAGTCAGCAAAAACAAGACCAGGAGCTGACTGTGGCTCAGATCATGAACTCCTTATTGCCAAATTCAGACATAACTTGAAGAAAGTAGGGAAAACCACTAGACCATCGAGGTATGACCTAAATCAAATCCCTTATGATTATACAGTGGAAGTGAGAAATAGAAATAAGGAACTAGATCTGATAGACAGAGTGCCTGATGAACTATGGATGGAGGTTTGTGACATTGTACAGGAGACAGGGATCAAGACAATCCCCATGAAAAAGAAATGCAGAAAAGCAAAATGGCTGTCTGGGGAGGCCTTACTAATAGCTTTGAAAAGAAGAGAAGTGAAAAGCAAAGGAGAAAAGGAAAGATATAAGCATCTAAATGCAGAGTTCCAAAGAATAGCAAAGAGAGATAAGAAAGCCTTCCTCAGCAATCAATGAAAAGAAATAGAGGAAAACAATAGAATGGGAAAGACTAGAGATCTCTTCAAGAAAATTAGGGATACCAAGGGAACATTTAATGCAAAGATGAGCTCAATAAAGGACAGAAATGGTATGGACCTAACAAGCAGAATACACTAAGAAGAGGTGGCAAGACTACACAGAAGAACTGTACAAAAAATATCTTCATGACCAAGATGATCACGATGGTGTGATCACTCACCTAGAGTCAGACATCTTGGAAAATGAAGTCAAGTGGGCCTTAGAAAGCATCACTATGAACAAAGCTAGTGGAGATGATAGAATTCCAGTAGAGCTATTTCAAATCCTGAAAGATGATGCTGTGAAAGTGCTGCACTCTGTATGCCAGCAAATTTGGAAAACACAGCAGTGGCCACAGGACTGGCAAAGATCAGTTTTCATTCCAATCCCAAAGAAAGACAATGCCAAAGAATGCTCAAACTACCGCACAATTGCACTCATCTCACACGCTAGTAAAGTTAAGCTCAAAATTCTCCAAGCCAGGCTTCAGCAATACATGAATCGTAAACTTCCAGATGTTCAAGCTGGTTTTAGAAAAGGCAGAGCAACCAGAGATTGAATTGCCAACATCTGCTGGATCATGAAAAATCAAGAGAGTTCCAGAAAAACATCTATTTCTGCTTTATTGACTATGCCAAAGCCTTTGACTGTGTGGATCACAATAAACTGTAGAAAATTCTGAAAGATGGGAATACCAGACCACCTGACCTGCCTCTTGAGAAACCTATATGCACGTCAGTAAGCAACAGTTAGAACTGGACATGGAATAACAAACTGGTTCCAAATAAGAAAATGAGTATATCAAGGCTGTATATTGTCACCTTGCTTATTTAACTTATATGTAGAGTACATAATGAGAAATGCTGGGCTGGAAGAAGCATGAGCTAGAATCAAGATTGCGGGAGAAATATCAGTAACCTCAGAGATGCAGATGACACCACCCTTATGGCAGAAAGTGAAGAGGAACTAAAATGCCTCTTGATGAAAGTGAAAGAGGAGAGTGAAAAGGTTGGCTTAAAGCTCAACATTCAGAAAACTAGGATCAAGGCATCTGGTCTCATCACTTCATGGCAAATAGATGGGGAAACAGTGTCAGTCTTTATCTTTTGGGGCTCCAAAATCACTGTAGATGGTGACTGCAGCCATTAAATTAGGGAAAAAAAAGAAATTCTTTCTGGGGTTAATGTCTGGGGGAAAAAAAAAAGACACTTACTCCTTGGAAATAAAGTTATGACCAACCTAGATAGCATATTCAAAAGCAGAGATATTACTTTGCCAACAAAGGTCCATCTAGTCAAGGCTATGGTTTTTCCTGTGATCATGTATGGATGTGAAAGTTGGACTGTGAAGAAAGTTCAGCGCAGAAGAATTGATGCTTTTGAACTGTGGTGTTGGAGAAGACTCTTGAGAGTCCTTTGGACTGCAAGGAAATCCAATCAGTCCATTCTAAAGGGGATCAGTCCTGGGTGTTCTCTGGAAGGACTGATGCTAAAGCTAAAACTCCAATAGTTTGGCCATCTCATATGAAAAGTTGACTCATTGGAAAGATTCTGATGCTGGGAGGGATTGGGGGCAGGAGAAAATAGGGTATGACAGAAGATGAGATGGCTGGATGGCATCACTGCCTCACTGGACATGAGTTTGGGTGAACTCTAGGAGTTAGTGATGGACAGGGAGGCCTGGCATGCTGCAATTCATGGGGTCACAAAGAGTTGGACATGGCTGAAGAACTGAACTGAACTGAACTGATTTCATCATCTATAGAACAGTCTCCTATTTCCAGAGAGAAAATCACTGGAAATGATAAAGAAAAAAAAAAAAAAACAAACAAAGATAATGCCTTTCTTCTTACTAGTATTAGTGGGAAAAGAGGAAAGCAAATTGTGCAAACAATGAGGAAAGAGAGAAGACCTACTCTCCAAAAACTTAAAATAAGAGAAGATTCAAATTTTCTCTAACATGGTGAGAAAGATATTGTCAATAAATTTATTTTAAACACAGAAAATTCCTGCCCTGTGACTAATTGTACAGAGATGGTTTCTAATTAAATTTATCTCCTTCTCAGAGTTTTTCTCAGAGCAGTTTTCACATCTTTATTTCTCAAGCTGTAGATTAATGGATTCATCATGGCAACCACATTGATGTAAAAGAGAGAACAGAGTTTCTCTCATTCATAGACCCAGCAGAAGATGATTTGAGATACATAAATATGCATGATCCAAAGAACAGAGAAAGAGCAGTGATTTGGGAACTGCAGGTAATGAAGGCTTTGGACCTGCCCTCTATGGAGCATATAAGGAAGATGTTGGTGAGGATGAGCTATAAGAGACAAAATGGTGAGATTAGGTACAATGATGTTAATACCTACCACAATGAAAAGTTCCAGCTCACTGATGTAGGGACTTGTGCAGGAGAGCTGGAAGAGAGAGTAGATGTCACAAAAATAATGGTTGACGGTGTTTGCATCACAGAAGGTCAGTCTCAGCATGCATCCAGTGTGAGCCATGGCACAAGAAAATGCCACCAACTAGGAACCAAGTATAAGGCTAGAACACACTTTAGGAGACATAACAACATTATACAAAAGTGGGTTGCAGATGGCCACATAGCGATCATAGTCCATTGATGTCAGCACATAGATCTCAGGGGAAAAAAACACACACACACACACACACACACAGAAAAAATAAAGCTGAGTCATGCACCCCATGTAAGAAATAACATTCTTCTTTGATGTTAAGTTACTCAGCATTTTGGGTGTAAACACAGAAGAATAACAGAGATTTATGAAGGACAAGTTAAAGAGGAAAAAGTACTCTGGGGTGTGTAGGTGTGAATTTAGCCCAATTAGAATTATCAATCCCAAATTCCCCATCACAGTGGTCATATTCATTACTACAAACAAACAGGAAAAATACGGAGAGTTGGAGATATGGTTGGTTTGTTAATCTCAACAGAACAAATTCAGTCACAAAAGAATCATTCATAGGAGCCATTCTCTAAAGGAATCTGTGGACTCAGGAGAAAAGTGTAACATTAGAAAACAACTCAGTTCTTGCCGTAATATTTCATCCTACAATAGAGTGTACACTGGCAATGCATGAACTTAGACCCTACCTAGACCCTTGGAGTTTATCTTTACTATTATCATGATACAGAGTGAAATGGACTTTCATTTTATCAGAGCTTTTATAAGCTAATATAGCAAAGACATCACAAACCTAGCCTATAGTGGGAAGACCATAGGCAATGATGACGCTGGAAAAATCAAGGGAGAAGAACTGTTGATTAGGACAGGATTGTACTACTTTCCTCTCAACGTTTCCTCATTCACCTGAACTCTCCCCTCACCAGGAAAATTGGAGAGAGTGTTCCTAGCAAGCTGCCTCTAGCTTCTAATGCAGATTAGTCTTCACTGGTAGGAACCAAGAACCCTGTTTCTAATACAAAATAAAGGCACCAGAATCCTCATGCGGTTATTTCCCCTGCCAGAGAGTAAAAGCTACAAAGGTAGAAGACTGAGAGTTCCACCTACTTAGGGGAGACTTCCTGATTGGTATACTCTTTGAGCCCCTGAATGACTCTGAATATTCTCTGACCAATCCCCTGAAGAGATTTTCCCGCAAGCTTCACTTCGTTTAGGTCCCTGGATTTTTTTCTCAAAACAAGGATTATATATTGTAATTGGAATTCAAAAACTTACCCCCCTTAGTTCAGAAAACTTCAGGGCTGGCTCTCTTATTAGCAGTCTCTACCCAGTTGATACTGGAAATGCATTTTCAGATTCTTGAGGCTTAATTCCTTTGATTCTAAGGGAGACAGCGTAGACTTAAATCGACATATTCCTTGGAAATTTTTCTTAACTAATATAATATCTGATAATTATTTTCAGTTCTTTCAAGCAGCAGAGAAATAAAAAAGGTTTTTATTATTACACTTGCTACCTGATTAGACACAGAAGATTTAATGTGTGTGTAATCATGGGATGCATTTGGTTAAAAATAGGCTAGAAGCTTGTTCAGTCTTTTTCCCAGTGTATAGGTTATATGTATACATGGGAATAAGGCAATTATATATCTTGGATCATGACCTGTCTTTTGTTTCTTGTGGGCTCACTGCTTTACTCCTTTTCATTTTAGGTATTGTACATCCCTCAGTGTAGATCTGAAGAAACTTCTCATCTCCTCATTACCTTCACCTCTAAGGAAAAACTGATACATTATTTCGTTCCTTCTTATTCCCATTTCCCCAATGGACAAATTCTCTGTAAGGCTCCTATTTCCAGGTTTCCTTATTTCTTTATCTGAAAATTTTCAAGTGTTACAGCAACTCATTTCAGTTCTCTCTCTAGAATATCTCTGAAATAATTTGCAATGTTGTATACTCCTTCTATGGGGCTTCCCAGTGGCTCAGTGGAAAAGAAACTGCCTGCCAACGCAAGAGACATGGGTTTGATCCCTGGGTTGGGAAGATCTCCTGGAGAAGGAAATGGCAATCTCTTCCAGTATTCTTACCTGGAAATCCCATGAACAGAGGAGCCTGGTGGTTTACAGTCCATGGTGTCACAGAGTCAGACAAGACTTAGCAACTCAACAACAACATTCCTCTATAGTTTATGCTTTTAAAAACTTATTTGCAATTTCTAATTGATTCTCCCACTGGGTCATTTTCTGTTACATTTCAGTAACTGAGGTTATCAATTTCTTCTCATCACAGAAAAGAATAGGGACTATGGAGTTGGAGATAGTGTTGTGAACCTGAATTTCCTACTTATAAACTATAATTCTTTGGGCAAGTGATTTCTCTTTCTGTTCCATCCTGTAAAATAGTGATGGTAGAAACAGTTTCTGTTTGATTGAACTACTGTGTTGATTCAATGAAAAAAGCTTAAGTGAACTGGCTAAGAAAATACCTGGAATATGGTAAATAGTCAATAAATGACAGCTCTCATTATCCATGATTATAAATTTCACTAGGTTCTCCACCACAGCACTCATCAGACTTTTTTGCCACCTGATTATCTGTGCTCCTCTAGAAACTGTAAGCTCTATAAAGAAAAATATTTCTTCTACTTTGTTTACTATATGGCTCCCAGATCTAAGACAATGCAGAGTACCTAGAAGAAAATCAATAAATATTCCTGAAAATCATGTTATTTTTCTCTAAGAGCCATCAGAACATATTCAACATTTCTCATATACCAAATCACAACATCTGCAACCACAAGGACCTCCACCCATGTTCCTTAGCCACCACACAATTTCTGACTTTGGATGTTTAAACTGAACTACTGTAATACTGAACTTTGGTGGCTTCTAATGATTATTTTAGCATTTTGAAAATACTCACTCTTATTTAACCATAAACACCGAAGTCTGAAATCATTGCTGTATCTCTCTCTAGTTCAAGTACCTCCGATGGTTCTCCATTACCTACTTGAAAATTCAAGCAATGTAATAAAAATATATTTCTCAAAATTATGATTAAATATTAGTTAAAACTAAATAAGAAATTGAGTAAGAGTTATCTTTGATGAGAAGCCATGAAAAGGCCAATTTGATTTATGAAGTCTTTTGCATAAATTAACTATTAAAAAAATTTAACCTTCTTAAAACCATATTAAAGAAAATTAGAGAATGTTTACTTTTCTGAGACAAAGCAATTGCTTTGGTAAGTTCAACTTATTTTAGAAATATATATGTGTTTGCATTTGAAAAATAAATACTTATATGTCTATATTTATACACACATTGCTTACATTTAGTGGAAGGAAGGGAAAGATAATCATTTTGAAATATAAGAGCCTTCTCTTATTAACAGAAAAGCATCAAACTCTCAAAAGAATGTCTTCAATTTGCTCAAAAAGTAGTTCCTCACACACAAAACAGTGACTTGTGCTACCAAAATTAAGTGATTTATTTATTTTCATAACAACTCCTGAGAGAGAGAGATGGAAAAGACCAATAGGCACTGAATTTCTAATGAATAAAAATTAAGAGTATGGCATCTAACATTTTTTGGTTTTTTGAAATTTTTTCATAGCTCCCTACCTGTTGTTTACAATCTTTGAAATACATTGTATAGTATTTAAATCTACTAGTCTAGCTAAATTAGGTAAGAGAAGGTATGATACATGATATAGCATTTTGAAAAATAATCCAATGTATAGAAGCAAATTACTAATTATATAAACAGAGGTTAGAAATATCCCAGGAAACTTCACAAATGCTTATGATATTAATTTTAAATAAGAGACACTAGACTCTCTTCAGGGAAATCCTTGTACCAGTCCTGGCTCTCCATCTCAAAGAAAGTCTGATTATATACAGTAAAGATGCCAGTGGAAGTTATGATGTATTAAAAGCTGACTAAGATGACTGTGTTTCTCAGACCCTAAGTAAAGATAATCAAGCAGAAAAAGGACCTGTCAATCCATGTGGTCAGTGCTCAGTTTTCACGTTCTCTTCCGAACCAAGTGGCCATATCTGAGTGCCCCTTCATTTCCTCAAAAAGGTCCATAGCCAAAAATTTCTGAACAAATTAAAAAATGAAAAATAGCATGCAAAATGTGTCTTAACAAATCCCACAGTGTAATAGTACATGCATTATTTGAAAAGAAGTGCAATAATTGGGGTTACTCTATGTAGGGTATCAACTAGCTATCAATGATCAACACAGGAAAAATATCTTGCCTCTGAGATTCGTTAGATCATAAATTCTCCAAATAGTCTACAAGATAATAGATGATAGATGAGGAAAAAGAGCATTGGGTCTAAAGATCCTTTTTTTTTTTTTTTTCCCTAAATGGGAAAGGAAAGCCTTCTTACAAATAGCATCTGCCCTGAAAGTAACAATATTCTTCAGAATCAAAACTATCAGAGTGTGAAAAAATCAATCTCTGATAATTCTCCCTGTGAATTAAGTGAAAGTGAAAGTCACTCAGTCGTGTCAGACTCTTTGCAACCCCTAGGTTATACAATCCATGGAATTCTCTAGGCCAGAATGGTAAAGAATCCACCTGCAGTGTGGGAGACCTGGGTTCAATCTCTGGGTTAGGAAGATCCCTTGGAGAAGGGAAAGTCTACCCACTGCAGCATTCTGGCCTGTGAATTAAGGAAGAATGTTATTTGTCTCTGAGTAGGTCCTTGTCAGAGAATGAGGATTTTATCATTGGGAAGTATTTTGGAAATATTTTTAAGTGTTTTCAAGATGTTCTAAGTAACCAGCTCCCATTGGTGGGAAATTTTGACTTGGATAAGATTTGAATTAATTAAAAAAAAATTCTTTAGTGAATTTCCCAAATGAGAGCTCTTAAGAAAAATTTTAAAAATCAGATTAAGATCCTTGAAATGTATGCCTAAAATTTTAATTGCAGAAAAATTTATAATACTACGGGAGAACAAATTGGCAATTATTTTGCAATCTAATTTCACCTCCTTTTATCTCACTCTGAGAAGACTTTGAGTTCTTCAGAGGAATGTCAATAAAGGAAAGCAGTTCTTTTTTTTTTAATTTAAAGTTTTAATTTCTATTGGAGAAATAGAATAGAAATATTGTGATAGTTTCAGTTGACAGTGAAAAGACTCAGCCATATACATATATTTTTCCATTCTTCCCCAAACTCCTCTAGCATCCAAGCTGTCACATAGCATTAGGTAGAGTTCCCTGTGGTATACCAGAGGTCCTTGTTGCTTTTCCATTTTTAAATATAGCAGTGTGCACAAATCCATTCCAAACTCCCCATCTCTTCTTCCCATCCTTCCCCTGGCAAACATTAGTTCATTCTCTAACTCTGTGAATCACTTTCTGTTCTGTAAGTTCATTTGAATTATTTCTTGTTGGATTTCAAATATAAGGGATTTCATATATTTCCCCTTCTGTGTCTGATGTACTTCGCTCAGTATAACAATCTCTAGGTCCATCCATGTTGCTGCAAATGGCATTATTTCATTCGTTTTTAATGGCTGAGTAGTATTCCATTGTATATATGCACCATGACTTCTTTATCCATCCCTCTATTAATGGATATTTGGATTGCTTCCATGTCTTGGCTATTGTAAATAGTGATGCAATGAACATTGGGGTGCATGTTTATCTGTTCAGTTGATGCTTTTCTCCAATATATGCCCAGGGGTGGGATTGCAGTGTCATATGGTAGTTCTTTTTTTTTTTTAAGGAATTGCCATACTGTTCTTCATAGTGGCTATACAAATTTACATTCCCACCAGCAGTGTAGAAGGGTTCCCTTCTCTCCACACCTTTTCCAGCATTTATTCTTTGTGGATTTTTTTGATGATAGCCATTTTGGCAGGTGTGAGGTAATACTCAACCTAAAACAAATCAAATCAGGTTAAGGCCAAAATAAAACACTTCTAGACATAAAAAGAAAATAAATAAAGCTAGTGGAAGTAAAGAAATCCTAAAGATAAGGGCAGAAATAAATGCAGTAGATAAAGAAAACAGTTGCAAAGATCAATGAAATGAAAATATGGTTCTTTGAAAAGATAAAGAAAATGGATAAACCTTTAGCAAAACTCAAATTAAAAAGGGAGGGGACTCAAATCAATAAAATTAAAAATGAAAAGTAAAAAGTTACAAATGACTCCACAGAGATACAAAGAATCATAAGACTATGATGAGCAACTGTATGCCAATATTATGGACAACCAGGAAGAAATGGACAAATTCTTAGAAAAGCACAGTCTCCCAAGATGGAGCCAAGGAGAAATAGAAGATATGAACAGATCAATCTCAAGCACTAAAATTGAAACTGTTATTAAAATACTCCCAACAAACAAAAGCCCAGGACCTGATGGTTTTGAAGGGAATTCTACCAAACGTTTACAGAAGAATTAACACATATGCTCCTGAAACTGTTCCCAAAAAATTGCAGAGGAAGGAAAAGGTTCAAACTCATTCTATGAGGCCACCAAGACCTGAAACCAAAGCCAGACAAAGATAGCACAAAAAAGAAAATTATAGGCCAATAGCATTGATTAAAATAGATGGAAAACTCCTCAACAAAATTCTAACAATCTGAATCCAACAATACTTTTGAAAGATCACACACCAGGATCAATTGGAATTCATCCCAGTGATGAAAGGATTTTTCAAATTCTGCAAATCAATCAATGTGATATACCACACCAACCAATCAAAGAATAAAAACAATATGATCATCTCAATGATCATATTTATGTACAAATTTTTGACAAAATTCAGCACCAATTTATGATAAAAACTCTCCAGAAAGTCATAGAGGGTACATGCGCATGTGTGCTAAGTCCCTTTAATTTTGTCCAACTCTTTGTGAGACTATGAACTGTAGCCCACCAGGCTCCTCAGTCCATGGGATTCTTCAGGCAAGAATATTGGAGTGGGTTGCCTTTTCCTTCTCCAGGTGATCTTCCTAACCCGGGGATCAAACCTGGGTCTCCTGCTTTACAGGCAGATTCTTTATTACTGAGCCATAGAAATTAGGGAGTAGCAGAGATCCTTAGGCTTCTGAAAGTCTGTTTCTGCCCTGTTTCAAACCAGGGGTCTTTGACATGTGAGGCAAACATGATAACTACTACACTACAACAGATACAAGACCTAGAGGGTACCTTAACATAATAAAGGCCATATACAACAAACCTATAGCAACTCACTCCAGTATTCTTGCCTGGAAAATTCCATGGGCAGAGGAGGCTGGAGGGGTACAGTCTATGGGGTCACAAAGAGTGGGACACAACTGAAAGACTGCACAGAATCATTTAAGTATTTTAGACTAACCATTTCCCCATATTTTCTCAAAACGAAAGTAATCCAACATCCTATTTGAGAAAAGTCATAGCTTGAATTAGTCATCAAATATTTCTTTCAGATTATCATTTTCTAACAGCATTTTGAGTATTTTATACCCTAAAATCCATGAGGAAGTAGCCAACAAAACATAAGCAATAAATTTTTGCCCAGGTCACATACAGTGTTGGAGGTTGATGAGTTTAATTTTTTAATTATCAAATGACTTTTCATTCTATCCATAGAAATCCTGTGATCTCCTTCATATTTCTAGGTCTTCCAGAAAAGGAAGGGAATCATAAAAATGAGTCTTTTAATTTCAAAATTTTATTTCCTAGATTCCTTATCCCTAATTTGAGTTTTAACCACTAATAGTTATTTTATCTTCAGGGGGGGAAAAATGTCTTATAACTTTTTCCTCACAGGTAGTCACAACATTTCTACCTTCATCTCAAAAGACCCTACTATAGTATGGTCACTGTGTATCATAAGTTTATTAAAGCTTTGTGAACTAAACATTTAATGTATTAGATGGAATAGGTAAAAAACCCATATTTAAACGCAGTTCCTAAGCCTCATGAGAAACCCCCACAAAGACCTCTTATTTATTGGCAATGTGGCTTGTTGACCTTGGCCTCATGACAGGATTCTGAACTCTTTAATCTACCAAACACTGTTCCTTGAATTACAAACACTTGAAAGTGTTCCATTTTTTTTTCTTAATTTTTTGGAAAAAATAATGTCTTACTTAAGCCAGTCATTTCCCCAGTATTCAGGTCCATAGGCTTCTTATTTCCCAACAACAAGCACAAAATAAATTATTTTCATAAGCAAACAAAGCAACAACAACAACAAAAAAAATACTGAAAAAAAAAATACCCATCCTGAGAAAAGTTCATGTGACCCAGGGACAAAGCATAGTCAAATTTCTAATTAGAATATTTTCCTTTGTGCCATGTTTAATTAAACAAAAATAATGAGATAAAGCAGAAGCAAAGTATACTGAGATTAGTAGACTTTAAAACATAAAATTAAATTTAGTCTAGGTGTCTTCATTAAGAAATATACAACTGTAAATAAAGCAATTACTACTTTGAGTTATACTTCCCCATCCAGAAGTATACGTTAATAATCTGTTATGTGCAGGACTGGCTGTGTAAAAGTAAGAAACTTCTTGTCAAAAAAGCAAAATGTGCATTGGCAACAAAAACGAAAATTTTTATACTTAGCCATTATGTAACTTTATATCTCAGGGATTAAATGAAATATATTCTTGCTCAAGGAAGACTGGAAGGAAAAGAAGAGAAAACATTCTCTGATTCATGCTTCCAATGGCAGATGTCAGATAAGACAACCGTAAAGACACAACATCAAACTAATGTTCCCTGATTTAATCATCAGTAGACAAGTCTTCTATTTCAACAGGGAAAAAGTTCAAACTGATAGAAAGACAGATTTAATAAATTTTTCTGAAGAGTATTAATAAATGGGAGAAAGTGAGGAAAGGAAGTTGTGCTAGCGGTAAGAAAGAGACCAATTCTAAAAAGTGGAAATAAATTGTGAGATGACTCAGCTCTCCTTCCACATGGTTAAAAAGAAATAAGATAGTCAACAAAGTTACTATGATTAAACACAGAAACTTTCTGCCCTTGACCAACTTCACAGAGAGAGATACTCTATTCAAAATTATCTCCTACTAAAGGTTTTTCTCAGAGCAGTTTTCACATCTTTATTTCTCAAACTATAGATTAAGGGGTTCATCATGGCAACCACATTGGTGTAAAAGACAGAAGAGATTTTTTCCTCATCCATAGAACCAGCAGAAGATGGTTTGAGATACATGAATGACATTGATCCAAAGAACAGAGAAACAGCAATTATGTGGGAAGTACAAGTGCTGAAGGCTTTGGACCTGCCCTCTGTGGATTTGATTTGGAGAATATTGGTGAGAATGAGACAATAAGAGACAAAGATAGTGAAACTGGGCACAATGATGTTGATTCCCACCACAATGAAAACTACAAGCTCATTGACATGGGTACTTGTGCAGGAGAGCTGGAGCAAAGGGTGGACATCACAGAAATAATGGTTGATGGTGTTTGCATCACAGAAGGTCAGTCTCAGCATGCATCCAGTGTGCGCCATGGCATGAAATGAAAATGCCATCAAGTATGAGCCAAGCATAAGGCTGGAACACACTTTAGGGGACATGGCAACATTATATAAAAGTGGGTTACAGATGGCCACATAGCGGTCATAGGCCATCGATGTCAGCACATAGCATTCAGAAACGACAAAAAAACAGAAGAAGTAGAGCTGGGTCATGCACCCCATGTAAGAGATAATATTCTTCTTTGATGTGAAGTTAATCAGCATTTTGGGTGTAAACACAGAAGAATAACAGAGATCTATGAAGGACAAGTTAAAGAGGAAAAAGTACATGGGGGTGTGCAGATTTGAATTCAGTGTGATTAGGAATATCAATCCCAAATTTCCCAGAACAGTGATCATATACATTCCTAGGAACAGTAAGAACAGAGGGAGTTGGAGATCAGTTCTGTCTGTTAATCCCAACAGAATGAATTCAGTTACAAAAGAGTCATTTCCAGGAGCCATTCTTCTCTGAGGAAATCTGTGGATACAGGACAAAAGGGTTCCATTAGAGAACAACCCAGCTCTTCCATAGTGTCTCATCCTACAAAAGAGCTCAGTTTTTTTTCTTTTTTAGTCAGTAAGTTGCGTCCAACTCTTTTGTGACCCCATGGGTTGTAGCCCTCAAGGTTCTTTGGTCCATGGAATTTCCCAGGCAGAATACTGGAGTGAATTGACATTTCCTTTACCAGAGGTTCTTCCCAACCCAGGGATAAACCACATATCTTGCATTAGCAGGAGGGTTCTTTACCACTGAGCCCCAGGGAAGCCCAGCACAAAAGAGTATACACACTGGGAATGTCTAACACTATCCCAACCTGGTCCCATAGAATCTGACTTTACCATTATTACAATACAGAGTGATGTGGACTTGCCCTTATTAGAGCTGTTACAAGCTAAATATAGCAAAGTACATTACAAACAGCCTACAGAGGGAAGACCAGTCCTGCCATATGCAAGCATACCTGCTGGATAATCCAAAGGGAAGACAGATGGATTAGGATACAACTGTTCTCCTCTCATTTCAACATTTCCTTATTTTCTTCAACTCTTCCCTCATCACTATAACGGGAGGAAGTAATCCTAGCAACCTGGCCCTGGCTTCTAATGCAGATTAGCTGTGACATGGTCTAAATCAAAAATATGCTTTCTAATCCAAGATGAGGGGACCAGAATCTATAAGAGTTGTTACTCCACTTGTCACAGAGTTAAAAGCCATAAAGTTAGAAGAGTGAGAGTTACACATACTTAGAGGAAACTTCTGACTGATATGTCCTTTGAGCCCCCTCCGACAGATTCATCCACTAGCTTCACTTGACTCCCAGAACTATACAAAATGAGAAAAAATGGACCCTGAATTTTCATCTCAGAACAAGGAATAAGTTTGCAAATTGAACTCAGCATGTAAGATGAATTCAGAAACTCACCCTCCTTAGGGCAGAAAACCTTGGGGCTGTCTCCATTATCATTAGTCTTCACCTTGCTGGTACTGGAAATGCAATGTCAGCTTCTTGAGGCTTGATTCCTTTGACTCTAAAATGAGACAGCATTGGCATATGCCCTCAAAAACTTTATGAACTACCATAATTTCTGGTTATTTTCAGTCCCCTCAAGAGGTGGAGGAAAATAAAGCATTTTATTACCACACTCGCAACTTGATTAAACACAGAAGATTTAATATGAGTGTAATGATGTAAGGCAGACTAGAGGTTTGCTCCAACAATTCCCCAGGGATTCGATTATATATTAAACAAAAAAAAAAAAAAGAGAGAGAAGAAGGAAACTATATACATGGTTCATGATCTGTCTTTAGTTCCTTAGGGACTCACTCTTTTAACCATTTTCACTTTACTCTAGGGATTGAACATCCTCAAGTGGATCAAAGTAAATTCCTGTCTCCTCTTTATCTACACATCTGAAGAGAAAGCTAGTGCATTGCTTCATTCCCTCTTTGTGTCCATTTCTTAAATGAACGTGTTTTCTCGAAGGGTCCCAGTTTCAAGTTTCTTTATTTCTTTATCTCAATGTTTTCAAATGTTGAAATAACTCATTTCAGATGTTCTGTCTGCAGGAAATTGCTGAAATAATTTGCAATACTCTATGTCCCTTTGATGGAGGCTTCCCTCATAGCTCAGTTGGTAGAGTCTGCCTGCAATGCAGGAGACCCTGGAGAAGGGAATGGCAACTCACTCCAGTATTCTTGCCTGGAAAATCCCATGGACAGAGGAGCCTGGCAGGCTACAGCCTAAGGGGTCACAAGAGTTGGACACGACTAAGCATACAGCACAGATGTCCCTTCTATATTTTATATACTTACAGTTTATAACTCTAACACACATCTGAAATTTCTTCCTGATTCTCCTGTTGGGTCACTTTCTGTAAAAATTCAGTAACTGAGGTTATCAGTTTCTTCTCATTATAGAAAACACTAGGGACTACAGAGTTAGATGGTTGTGAATCTTGCCTTCCTTCTTCCAACATTAAGCTGTAACAGTTGCACAGTTAAGTTGTTCAGTCATTTTTTTCTACAATATTCTGTCAGAATAAAAACTAATATGAAAGAACATTTACCTTATCTACAAATGAAACAAATTTAACTTCCATTTTGAGGCTTCTCAAATGGCAGTGTGACCAGTTTTAAAACTACTGGACCATTCAGGAATGACCTAAATCAAATCCTTTATGATTATACAGTGGAAGTGAGAAATAGATTCAAGGGATTAGATCTGATAGACAGAGTGCCTGATGAACTATGGATGGAGGTTCGTGACACTGTACAAGAGACAGGGAGAAGACCATCCCCATGACAAAGAAATGCAAAAAAGCAAAATGGCTGTCTGAGGAGGCCTTACAAATAGCTGACAAAGAAGAGAAGCCAAAAAGCAAAGGCGAAAGGAAAGATATACCCTTTTGAATGCAGAGTTCCAAAGAATAGCAAGGAGAGATAAGAAAGCCTTCCTCAGTGATCAGTGCAAAGAAATAGAGGAAAACAAAAGAATGGGAAAGACTAGAGATCTCTTCAAGAAAATTAGAGATACCAGGGGAACATTTCATGCAAAGATGGGTTCAATAAAGGACAGAAGTGGTATAGGTCTAAGAGAAGCAGAAGATATTAAGAAGAGTTGGCAAGAATACACAGAAGAACTGTACAAAAAAGATCTTCATGAGCCAGATAATCATAATGGTGTGATCACTCGCCTAGAGCCAGACATCCTGGAATGCAAAGTTAAGTGGGCTGTAGGAAGCATCACTATGAACAAAGCTAGTGGAGGTGATGGAATTCCAGTTGAGCTTTTTCAAATCCTAAAAGATGATGCAGTGAAAGTGCTGCACTCAAAATGCCAGCAAATTTGGAAAACTCAGCAGTGGCCACAGGACTGGAAAAGGTCAGTTTTCACTCCAATCCCAAAGAAGGGCAATGCCAAAGAATGCTCAAACTACCACACAAATGCACTCATCTCACACTCTTATAAAGTAATGGTCAAAATTCTCCAAGCCAGACTTCAACTGTACGTGAACCATGAACTTCCTGATGTTCAAGCTGGTTTTAGAAAAGGCAGAGGAACCAGAGATCAAATTGCTAACATCCATTGGATTATCGAAAAGCAAGAGAGTTCCAGAAAACATCTATTTCTGCTTTATTGACTATGCCAAAGCCTTTGACTGTGTGGATCATAATAAACTGTGGAAAATTCTGAAAGAGATGGAAATACCAGACCACCTGACCTGCCTCTTGAGAAACCTATATGCACATCAGGAAGCAACAGTTAGAACCGGACATGAAACAACAGACTTGTTCCAAATAGGAAAAGGAGTACGTCAAGGCTGTATATTGTCACCCTGCTTATTGAACTTACATGCAGAGTACATCATGAGAAACGCTGGGCTGATGAATGAAGCACAAGCTGGAATCAAGATTGCTGGGAGAAATATCAATAACCTCAGAAATGCAGATGACACCATCCTTATGGCAGAAAGTGAAGAATAACTAAAGAGCCTCTTGAGGAAAGTGAAATAGGAGAGTGAAAAAGTTGTCTTGAGGCTCAACATTCAGAAGAGTAAGATCTTGGCATCCAGTCCCATCACTTCATGGCAAATAGATGGGGAAACAATGGAAACTGAGAGACTTTATTTTGGGGGGCTCCAAAGTCACTTCAGAAGGTGATTGTAGACATGAAATTTAAAAGATGCTGACTCCTTGGAAGAAAAGTTATGACCAACTTAGATAGCATATTCAAAAGCAGAGATATATCTTTGCCAACAAAGGTCCATCTAGTTAAGGCTATGGTTTTTCCAGTAGTCACATAAGGATGTGAGAGTTGGACTCTAAAGAAAGCTGAGTGCCAAAGAATTGATGGTTTTCAACGGTGGTGTTGGAGAAGACTCTTGAGGGTCCCTTAGACTGCAAGGAGATCCAACCAGCCCATCCTAAAGGAAATCAGTCCTGGATAGTCATTGGAAGGGCTGTTGTTGAAGCTGAAACTCCAGTACTTTGGCCACCTGATGCGAAGAACTGACTCACTAGTAAAGACCCTGATGCTGGGAAGGATTGAAGGAGGGGAGGGGAGAAGGGGAGGACAGAGGATGAGATGGTTGGATGGCATCACCGACTCAATGGACATGAGTTTGAGTAAACTTTGTGGGTTGGTGATGGACAGGGAGGCCTGGCGTGCTTCAGTCCATGGTGTCGCAAAGAGTCAGACACGACTGAGCAACTGAACTGAACTGATGGAAAACATATTGGTAATTGTTTTCCCTTCTACTTTCACTTCCTTTTATCTCCTTGGAGGAAGGCTTTTAGTTCTATGGAGGAATATTAACGGGTAAGGGAAGCAGCTTCTCTAGGAATGAGTTCAAGAGAGAAAGAGTGTAAAAGTTCTTACCTTTACCTCTCTATCCTCTGTCTTACTGTTCACGATGGTCACAAATGATGAAAATTGTAGTTTAAAATATTATAACACCATGCCCACCTCTGTTTTTGATCAATGGAAATAAAATTATTTTATTTTATTTTTTAATATAAATTTATTTATTTTAATTGGAGGTTACATTTAGAGCACAGATATGAATTCACTGCATTTACATATACACATGTGAGGGAAAAACATATATATATATATATATCTCAGGGAGTCTGAAAATAAGCCACTCCATTTATGTTCACTTGATTTTCAACAGGGATGCCAAGATTATGTGGTAGAGAGAGAAGTCTTTTCAACAAAACCTACTAAAATAATTAAGTCCATTTTAAAAGAATGAATTTGGAGCACTGCACAAAGAAAGTTAATTCATAATAAACCTTATATCTAATTATGAAAGGTAATATTATTAAACTCTTAGAAGAAAACATCAGAGTAAATCTTTTTGACTTTGGGATGGACAATGGTTCTTAGATATGACTGCTGCTGTTGCTGGTAAGTCACTTCAGTCGTGTCCGACTCTATGCAACCCCATAGATGGCAGCCCACCAGGCTCCCCCGTCCCTGGGATTCTCCAGGCAAGAACATTGGAATGGGTTGCCATTTCTTTCTCCAATGCGTGAAAGTAAAAAGTGAAAGTGAAGTCGCTCAGCCGTTTCTGACTCTTAGCGACCCCATGGACTGCAGCCCACCGGGCTCCTCTGTCCATGGGATTTCTCAGGCAAGTGTACTGGAGTGGGGTGCCATTGCCTTATCCATAGATATGACTAATAAAGGACAAATGAAAACAAAACAAAACAAAAAAAAGTGGAAGCTGAACATTATGAAATTAAAAACTTTTGGGTTTCAAAGATATCATCAAGAGAATGGAGGACTAACACAATGGAAGAAATGCTTATAAATGATATATCTGATAAGTACATAGTATCCAAGATATATTCAAATCTAAACACATGGAATTTTTTTCCATTTTATTCATTTCTTCTGGGTTTTGAAATATAATCTGCTTCCTTGTTGGCTTAGATGCTGAAAAATCTGCCTGCAATTCAGGAGACCTGGATTCAATCCCTGGGATGGAAAGATCCCCTGAATAAGGGAATGGCTACCAACTGCAGTATTCTTATCTGGAGAATTCCATGGAGTTTCTGGGCTACAGTCTGTGGGATCACAAAGAGTAGGACATTACTGATAAACTAACACTTTCACTTTTTTTATACAGCATTTTGTAAATTTAAGGTGTACAGTATAATGATTTGATTTACATGCATCATGAAGCAATAACCACAGTAAGAACATCCATCATCTGATATGGATACCAAATAAAAGGTAAAAAAGTATCCTTTTTCAGTATCATGCATCGAACCTGGGATGGTATGGGGCGGGAAGAGGGAGCGGGGTTCAGGATGGGGAACACGTGTATACCTGTGGTGGATTCATGTTGATGTATGGCAAAACCAATACAATATTGTAAAGTAATTAACCTCTAATTAAAATAAATTTATATATTTTTAAAAAAAGTATCCTTTTTCTTTGTAATGGGAACTCTAAGGATTTCCTCTCTTAACAACTTTCACAGAAAACATTTAGCAGTGTTATTTGCATTTATCATATTGTATATTACATCTAGTACTTATTTATCTTAGAACTGGATATTTGTCCTATCTTTATCCACTTGCTCTTCTCTCCAGATCCCTGACTTTGGTAACCATAAATCTGATCTATTTTTCTATACATTTTTTGGTTTGTTTGCTTTTAAGGTATAACTTACCAACAATATTATATTAGTTTCTAATGGGTAATTACTTTGCCAACAAAGGTCCATCTAGTCAAGGCTATGGTTTTTCCAGTGGTCATGTATGGATGTGAGGGTTGGACTGTGAAGAAAGCTGAGTGCCGAAGAATTGATGCTTTTGAACTGTGGTGTTGGAGAAGACTCTTGAGAGTCCCTTGGACTGCAAGGAGGTCCAACCAGTCCATCCTAAAGGAGATCAGTCCTGGGTGTTCATTGGAAGGACTGATGCTAAAGCTGAAACTCCTGTGCTCTGGCCACCTCATGCGAAGAGTTGACTCATTGGAAAAGATCCTGATGCTGGGAGGCATTGGGGGCAGGTGGAGAAGGGGACGACAGAGGATGAGATGGCTGGATGGCATCACCAACTCGATGCACATGAGTTTAAGTAAACTCCGGAAGTTGGTGATGGACAGGGAGGCCTGGCGTGCTGCGTTCCTGGGGTCGCGAAGAGTTGGACATGACTGAGTGACTGAACTGAACTGAATGAGTAATAAGCTGATTTGCTATCTCTATACACTTCGAAATTAACATCAATATGTCTTGTTACCAACTTTAACCATTCAAAGATACCACATAATAATCAGCTATATTCCCCACACTGTTCATGCTTATCACTTTTTTTTTTTTTTTTTTGCAACTGGAAGATTATATCTCTTAAAGTCTCTCACCAACTTCTCTCCTACCCCCTCTTCCTTCCCTCTGGCAACAGTCTGTTTATTCTCTGTATCTGTAACAATTTCTTCTTGCCTACATTGTTTATTTTTTCTGTTTTGTAAATTCCAAACATAAGTGAAACCATAGAGTATTTGTCTTTTTCTATCTGACTTATTTCACTTAACATTCTCTAAGTTCATTTATGTTATCTCAAATAGCAATATTTCACTCTTTTTTATGTATGAGAAGTTTTCCATTGTATAAATATATACCACGTCTCCTTTATCCAATCATCTGTAATATCACTGTGACTTTAGGCATACATATCTTGGCCAATAATACTTCAGTGAACTTCAGGGTGTATATATATTTCTGAATTAGTGATTTTGTTTCCTTTAGGTAAATACTCAGGAGTGGAGTGTCTGGACTGTATAGTAGTTCTATTTTTAATTTTTGAGGAACTTTCATACTGTTTTCCATTGTGTTTACATGCCACCAACAGTGCATGAGGATTCCCTTTCTGTACATCTTTACCAACAATTTTTGCTTATTGCCTTTTGTTTGCCATTCTGACAGTAATGAGGTATCTCCTTGGATTTGATTTGCATTTCTCTGAAGATAGGTGAAGCTGAACATCATTTCATGGGTCTGGTAGTCGTCCATATGTCTTTGAAAAATACACTTCTGCCCATTTTTAATTGGGTTCTTTGTTTTCTAGATGCTGAGTAATGCAGTTTATTCTTATATTTTGGATATTATTAGCTTGTTTTCAGACATAATGTTTTCAAATATCTTCTCCCATTCAGTAGACTGAGTTTGTATTTTGCTAAGTTTCTTGTGCTCTACAATGTCTTTTCAATTTGATGCAGTCCCTTCTGCTTAATTTTGCTTTTATTTCTTAGGCTGAGGAGACATATCCAAAAACTTTTTCGATACTGCTGTTAACTTTTCTGATACTCACCTTGAGAAAAAGTCATATACAACCCAAAGACAAAGTTTGAAAATCAACTTTCAAATTAGAGTATTTTCTCCTTTCCATGTTTACTGAAACAAAAACAATGACATAAAGTAGAAGCAAATTACTACTCTGAACTTAGCTCTCACATTCAGGTAATATATTTTAACAATATGTTATGTGCAGGAATGGATGTGCAAATTAAGAAAAATTTTTTCCAGGAAAATATATTGTGTAATGTTTAGAGAAGTAAAGTGGTTTATACTTAGCAGTCATTATGGAACCTTTCATCTCAGGCATTTAAGGAGATGTAGTCTTTCTCAAGGAAGATTGAAAAGACAGGAAGAGAAAAATCGTCTAATTCATACTTCCAATGGCAAGTGGCAGGTAAGACATCCTCAGTGACACTATGTCACCCTAATGTTCCATGTTTCATCATCTATAGAGCAGTTTTCTATTTCCAGAGGGGAAATATGTTCAAACTGAGAGAAAAAAAAGCAAGAGGTAATATTTTTTCTAATTAGTGTTAATAAATGGGAGACTGTGAGAAATTCAGCAAATGGTTAGGTAAGAGAAGTATGGCTGTACACAGAGTGGAAATAAATTGAGAGATGACTCAGATTTCCTTCTACCTGGTTAAAAAGAAACAAAAAGATTGTCAACAAAATTATTAAATACAGAACCTTTCTGCCTTGTGACCAACTGCACAGAGAGATATTCTATCAATTCAAAATTCTCTCCTACTCAGGGATTTTCTCAGAGCAGCTTTCTCAAGCTGTAGATTAAAGGGTTCATCATGGCAACACATTTGTGTAAACAGAGAAGAGACTTCTTTCATCCATAGACCCAGCAGATGAAGGCTTGAGATACATAAATGTATATGATCCAAATAAAAGAGAAACAGCAATGATGTGGGGATAGCAGGTACTGAAGGTTTTGGACCTGCCCTTTATGGAACTGATGTGGAAGATGTTGGTGAGGATGAGACCATAAGACACAAAGATGGTGAAACTGGGCACAATGATGTTGATGCCCACCACAATGAAAATTACCAGCTCATTGATGTGGCTACCTGTGCAGGAGAGCTTGAGCAGAGGAAAGACATCACAGAAATAATGGTTGATGTTGTTTGCATCACAGAAGGTCAGTCTCAGTATGCATTCAGTGTGAACCATGACATCAGAAAATGCCATTAAGTAGGAAACAAGCATAAGGGTGGAACACACTCCTAAAGTGTAGGGACATGACAACATTATAAAGAGTGATTTACAGATGGCTACATAACAGTCATAGGCCATTGGTGTCAGCAGATAGCATTCAGTAATGATGAAAAAATGGAAAAAGTAGAGCTGAGTCTTGCATCCCATATAAGAAATAATATCCATCTTTGATAAGAAATTATTCAGCATTTTGGGTGTAAATACATAAGAATAACAGAGGTATATGAAGGACAAGTTAAAGAGGAAAAAGTCCATGGGGGTGTGTAGGTGTGAATTCAATGCAATTATCATTATAAGTCCCAAATTTCCCAGCACAGTGACCATGTACATTCCTAGGAACAGGAAGAACAGAGGGAGTTGGAGATCATGTCAGTCTGTTAATCCCAACAGATTGAATTCAGTCACAAAGGAGACATTTCCAGGAGCCATTCTTCTCTAAGGGAATCAGTGGATAGAGGAGAAAATTGTTCCATTAGAGAACAACTCAGCTCGTCCCATAGTGTCTCATCCTACGAAAGAGTATTTTTGCTGTTGTTGAGTTTCTAAGTCATGTCTGAGCCTTTTGTGACTCCATGGACTGGTTCCATATCCATGGGATTTCCCAGGCAAGAATACTAGAGTGGGTTGCCATTTCCTTCTCTGGGCGATCTTCCTGACCCAGGGATTGAACCTGCATCTCCTACATTAGAAGATGGATTCTTACCACTGAGCCACTAGGAAAGTTCAGCACTAAAGAGTACAAACACTGTGGATGCCTGACACTATCCCAACCTACTCCCATAGAATCTGCCTTTACCTTTATCACTATACAGTGATGTGTATTTAGCTTTTAAAAGCTAAATATCACAAAGGATATCACAAACAGCTTACAGAGGAAAGGCCAGTGCTACCATATGCAAACATACCAGCTGAAAAAACCAAGAGAGAAGAGGGGCGGCTTAGGACACTATCATTCTACTCTCATCTCAACATTTCCTCATTCACTTGAAGTCTTCCCTCATCAGTAGAACTGCAAGCAGTGACCCTAGCAACTAGGTGCTGGCTTCTAATACACCTTAGACTTCATATGGTCAGAACCAAGAATTCTGTTTGTAATCCAAGAAAATAGTCTATGAGAATTAAGTAACTTCCCTTGGCACAAAGCAAAAGCCATAAATATAAAAGAGTGAGAGCTTTATCCTCTTAGAGGAAACTTCCTGACTGATATGATTTGAGCCCACTCATGTTTTGGAACATTCTCTGATCCCTCTCCAACAGATCCCCTGGGATCACTTGAGTCTTAGAACTACACAAAATGAGAAAGACTAGGCATACATTAGGTTCCCCAATTTTCATCTCAAAACAAGGAATGAGTATTGCAAATTAAATTAGGTATGTAAGTTGAATTCAGAAACTCACCCTTCTTAGTTCAGAAAACCACAGAGCTGATTCCCTTATCATTGATTGTCGCTCTGTTGTTACTGGAAATGTAATTTCAGGTTCTTGAGACTTGATTTCCTTGATTCTAAGAGGAGACAACCTAGAAATATGCTGAGGAAATGTTTATGATCTAGTGTAATTTCTGATTATGTTGTCCTTTCAAGCAGTGGGAAAAGCCAAAGCCTTTAATTATCACACTTGCTAGTAATTAGACACAGAGAGTTAATGTGAGTATAATGAGGTAATGCTGTTGGTTAAAAACTAGGTAGAAGCTTTCTAAGTCTCTTCTCTGAGATGTAGATCACATATATATATATATATATATGTGATTCCATATATATATATATGTATATATATATATATATATATGGAATAAGGAAATTAAGATTCCTGTGTGTGATCTGTCTTTAATTCTTATGGACCTATTGTTTTAATCATTTTTGCTTTACTCTGGGGCCTGTGCCTCCCTCAGGTAGATCCAAAGTGAATTCCCATCTCTTCATTATCTTCAACTCTGAAGGGAAATATAGGACACTGCTTCATTCCCTGTCTATGCCCATTTCCTACATGGACATATTTCTGTAAGAGTCTTACTTCTAGGTCTCTTTATTTCTTTATCTGAAAATTTTCAGATGAAGCAATTTTCAAGTTTTGCAGCAATATGTTCCATATTATACATGTAAGCATCCTAACTCGATTCCCCTTCTTTTAGTGAGGTCCAAACAGACACAAAAAGCTTCAGTTGCTACAAGAAATGATAATTAAGTTGATTCCTTAATCTATTGCCAAATGTAAACTTTAGAAGTGTTATTTAAACTTCTATATTATTTTATCCACAATATTCTGATAGAATGAAATCTAATTTGACAGAAAGTTTATTTTTTCTAAAAATGAAACAAATTGCATTTTGAGGCTTCTCAAATGGAAATCTTGTGACCAACTTTAACATATTTTTGGCACATCAAATAATGGTAAAATACAAAACACAGTGGCTGCACTTCTGTATGCCTTTAAGGGTTCCCAAGTAGTTTAATTATTATTTACTTTTTAGATACACATTTTTCTCAATAAGGAAGAGAAGTTTATAAAACAGGGTAAAATATAAATTAAAAAGTTCCAACTGGGTCAACTATTTTTTAAATATAGAACTTGATATGTGAAAATAATATATGTTGATATTAAGATCAAGGGATATGGTATGAGTGCCATTGAAGATGATAAAGGATATAGCAAGGAGTTAAAAACTGTAAGTCAATGTTGAACATCAAAAATACAAAAAAAGCAAGCATATCAATGTTGCTAAATTCATCACATGTAACCCTTCAGAGGATATTCAGTTCAGTTCAGCTTAGTCGCTCAGTTGTGTCCGACTCTCTGCAACCCTGTGAGCTGCAGCAAGCCAGGCCTCCCTGTTCAACACCAACTTCCAGAGCTTATCCAAACTCATGTCTGTTGAGTCGGTGATGCCATCCAACCATCTCATCCTCTGTCGTCCCCTTCTCCTCCTGCCTTCAATCTTACCCAGCATCAGGGTCTTTTTAAATGAAGCAGCTCTTCGCATCAGGTGGCCAAAGTATTGGAGTTTTATCTTCAACATCAGACCTTCCAATGAACACCCAGGACTGATCTTCTTTAGCATGGACTGGTTGGATCTCCTTGCTGTCCAAGGGACTCTCAAGAGTCTTCTCCAACACCACAGTTCAAAAGCATCAATTCTTTTGTGCTGAGCCCTCTTTATAGTCCAACTCTCACATCCATAGATGACTACTGAAAAACCATAGCCTTGACTAGACGGGCCTTTGATGGCAAAGTAATGTCTCTGCTTTTTAATATGCTGTCTTGGTTGGTCATAACTTTCCTTCCAAGGAGCAAGCGAGTTTTAATTTCATGGCTGTAATCACCATCTTCAGTGATTTTGGAGCCCCCTGAAACAAAGTCTCTCACTTTCCAGTGAGAAGAACACTCATCTATTCAAGTAAGGTTGATTTGCATTTTTCTGATCATGACTGATGTTGAACATCTTTTCATGTGTTTGTTAGCCATCTGTATGTTTTCTTTGGATAAATGTCTGTTTAGTTCTTTGGCCCATTTTTTGATTGGGTTGTTTAATTTTCTGGAATTGAGCTGCAGGAGTTGCTTGCATATTTTTGAGATTAGTTGCTTGTCAATTGCTTCATTTGCTATTATTTTCTCCCATTCTGAAGGCTGTCTTTTCACCTTGCTTATAGTTTCCTTTGTTGTGCAGAAGCTTTTAATTTTAATTAGATCCCATTTGTTTATTTTTACTTTTATTTCCAATATTCTGGGAGGTGGGTCATAGAGGATCCTGCTGTGATTTATGTCAGAGAGTGTTTTGCTTATGTTCTCCTCTAAGAGTTTTATAGTTTCTGGTCTTACATTTAGATCTTTAATCCATTTTGAGTTCATTTTTGTCTGTGGTGTTAGAAAGTGTTCTAGTTTCATTCTTTTACAAGTGGTTGACCAGTTTTTCCAGCACCACTTGTTAAAGAGATTGTCTTTAATCCATTGTATATTTTTGCCTCCTTTGTCAAAGATAAGGTGTCCATAGGTGTGTGGATTTATCTCTGGGCTTTCCATTTTGTTCCATTGATCTATATTTCTGTCTTTGTGCCAGTACTATACTGTCTTGATGATTGTGGCTTTGTAGTAGAGCCTGAAGTCAGGCAGGATGATTCCTCCAGTTCCATACTTCTTTCTCAAGATTGCTTTGGCTATTTGAGGTTTTTTGAATTTCCATACAAATTGTGAAATTATTTGTTCTAGCTCTGTGAAAATATCGTTGGTAGCTTGATAGGCATTGCATTGAATCTATAGATTGCTTTGGGTAGTATACTCATTTTCACTATATTGATTCTTCTGATCCATGAACATGGTATATTTCTCCGTCTATTAGTGTCCTCTTTCGTTTCTTTCACCAGTGTTTTCTAGTTTCCTATATACAGGTCTTTAGTTTCTTTAGGTAGATATATTCCTAAGTATTTTATTCTTTTTGTTGCAATAGTGAATGGAATTTTTCCTTAATTTCTCTTTCTGTTTTCTCATTATTAGTGTATAGGAATGCAAGGGACTTCTGTGTGTTGATTTTATATCCTGCAACTTTACTATATTCATTGATTAGGTCTTATAATTTTCTGGTGGAGTCTTTAGGGTTTTCTAGGTAATGATCTTTTCATCTGCAAACAGTGAGAGTTTTACTTCTTCTTTTCCAATTTGGATTCCTTTTATTTCTTTTTCTGCTCTGATTGCTGTGGCCAAAACTTCCAAAACTATGTTTTATAGTAGTGGTGAAAGTGGGCGCCCTTGTCTTGTTCCTGACTTTAGGGGAAATGCTTTCAATTTTTCACCATTGAGGATAACGTTTGCTGTGGGTTTGTCATATATAGCTTTTATTATGTTGAGGTATGTTCCTTCTATTCCTGCTTTCTGGATAGTTTTTATTTATATAGGAATAAAAATGCCATTAGCTATGTGTTAGCAATAGTACCCAAAAGTCAAAGAAACAGTAGAAGAAAGACAAAGGAAGAGAAAATCCCTAATATGAAATTTTGAGTAAAATATTGAGCTTCCAAAGACACCAGGGTTAAATTATCTTCATACTGTGTAAACAATTTCCTAAGTCTATATTTCCTCAAGGATTTGCATGCAGAGGCTCCTGAGAAAATCTCTTTTTCAAATCGCTGAGACCTTGAAACTCGGAATAAAATACATATGATTATGTTGAAAATCAAGAGTGCTGTTTGGATTCCTTTTTGTGATTTAATGATCACCTCTGGGCAAAGCGGTAATTAAAAATCATGATCTTCATCTGACTGACTCTCAGAACAAAAGAAATGCTGAGACTTATAAATATTCTGAACCCCTCCACAGGGT
Source organism: Ovis aries (assembly GCF_016772045.2). Lineage (NCBI taxonomy): Eukaryota > Metazoa > Chordata > Mammalia > Artiodactyla > Bovidae > Ovis > Ovis aries. Next base: position 24,844,226 of record NC_056074.1, on the reverse strand, counting down.
TGGAGGAGACGAGGTGAATTCAGTTCTGCTGTCTCTTGCAGCAGAAGATCTCTTCCTCTTTGGAGAGCCTTGGTGGAGCGGAAACCAGAAAGACAGTTCTGATGCCAGTAGGCAAAGAAGAGTGAGTATTGAATCCTTTTTGTTTTTACATCTTCCCCCAGTTCTGGCCCTGAGATAGAGACAACAAATGGGTCTGTGGGAGAGGAAATTAGAAATTTAAGGTATTGCTTAGATTAGTGGGTTTGCAGTGTTTCTAACCTTTATACACTTTAGGGAATTTCTTATGCAGGAGACCCAGGTTCTAGGCCTGACTTAATGACTTCCTTGTTGTGTATGCTTGGGAAGCCAAAGGTTCTCTTTGAGTCTCTGTTTCCCCAACTCTGCTGTGGACTTGTGATTATGGTCACCCCCTACACAGTGTCCAGTTTGGACTGGTAGCTAGCACAGGGTAGATGAAGTGTGGTGAGTAAACATTAACAAATGCATACTTAAGCAGGTGAAGGAAGAAAAACTGTTAGCGACAAACTGAGGGAAGAAAAGGTGGAAATGCATGCTCTTTTTATATTCTCTTGCACTCTTACATTCTCCTAGTATTACTATGCTGATGCCCTCCAGGCACTTGCTTTTCTCGGTATGAGCAGAGCCACATCCATTTATTTATTTATTTCTGTAAAATAGTTAAGCCTCAGCAGAGTCTTTGGTCTTCTTGGCTCCTGAATGGACTGGGCATGAGATTGCATGGGAATCTGAGTTCTGCCTCAAATATGACTCTATTCTCCTATCTTTCAGATCCCACTGGAAGAGAATGGATATTGGAAACGCCTCATTGGTCACTGAGTTTATCCTTGTGGGTTTAACTAACCATCCGGAGATCCAGGTACCCCTGTTCTTCCTCTTCTTGGGAATTTACATAATTACGGTGGCAGGAAACCTGGGCTTGGTCACTCTAATTAGACTGACTTCTCACCTCCACACTCCAATGTACTACTTCCTCTTTAATTTATCCTGTATTGATCTCTGTTACTCTTCTGTCATCACCCCCAAACTGTTAGTAAACTTTGCGTTAAAGAGGAACACCATCTCCTATGCAGGATGCATGACTCAGCTGTTTTTCTACTGCTTCTTTGTCAATGCAGAATGCTATGTACTGACAGTGATGGCCTATGATCGCTATGTGGCCATCTGCAAGCCCCTGCTGTACAAGGTCACCATGTCCCCTCAGGTCTGCTCTCTAATGGCTGCGGTTGTATACTTGGGGGCCTTTATTGCTGCCTGGGCCCACACAGGATGCATGTTGAGGTTGACCTTCTGTGATGCCAACACCATCAACCACTACATGTGTGACATCCTCCCCCTCCTGGAGCTCTCCTGCAACAGCACTCACATCAATGTACTGGTGGTTCTCATCATCGTTGGCTTTGATGTTGGTGTGCCTGGCCTCACCGTCACTGTCTCATATGTTTTTATCCTTTCCAGTATCCTCCACATCAGTTCCACAGAAGGAAGGTCCAAAGCATTCAGTACTTGTAGCTCTCATATAATTGTTGTTTCTGTTTTCTTTGGGTCAGGGGCATTTATGTATCTTCATCCTTCTTCTGTTTTGTCCATGAACCAGAAGAAAGTGTCCACCGTATTCTATACCATTTTGGTGCCTATGCTTAATCCTCTGATCTATAGCTTCAGAAATAAGGAGGTTAAGGTTGCCCTGAAAAAAACCTTCATTAGAAAAATATTTCTCTGAACTGGAACAGTATTAATTATGATAATAGAATACACCTTTCTTTCAAAATATTTTTTTCCTATATTGAGTTCTTTCACACAGGATGAAGTGAGGTATAATAGAAAGACTTTAATTTAGAAGGTTGGGTTGAACACTCTGCAAAGTATGGGTATACTGTTACTTTAGTTTTATTGGGAAGAAATTGATGCAACTTAATATTTGTAGCAAAGAATTGGGGTTCTTATAGTTGTGAAAGATATTTCTTCCTTCTTTCACTTCTTCCTCTATCTTCCTTCACAGTGTCTTCCTCTTAAAAATCAGAAAGAATATTCACACCTTTTTAAAGTAAGTTGACTAGTTCATAGCAGATAAGAATGTTCTGATTATGGAAAATTTCTACACAGAAAACAAAAATAGGACTCACATTTGAACTTCAAACCTATGTTTAACTGACAAATATCTCTCTTAGAATGTTCTATAGGCACCTGAACTTATAACCAAGCCTACCAAACTCTCTTCTTTTCTTTTGGTCTCTGTCATTGTGAATGGCATCATCTACTTAATTGCTCAAATCCCAAGTTGGTATCTTCTTTGAGCCCCCTCAGTACTTGTCTTCCACATCCAATTTATCAATTGCTAACAATTCTTGTCTTATGAACATTTCTCATCATTTCTCATCCAGACACCAGCCTTCCAACTGGCTTCTCCCTTTCTTATCTTTCCCCTTAAAATCTATTCTCCACACTGCAGCCAGAATGCTCTTTCCATACTTCAAATAAGATCTTATTTACCTTGGTTCACTATGTTCACTGGAATTTCTTTCAAGGTAAAACAAAATTTCCGCAGTAGGCCAAGCAAGAATCTTTCTGTTTGAACCCTGTTCACCTCTCCAGCCTGATGTTCTATCACTGGAGCTCCTTCCTCCCTGTTTCTTCCCAGTGCTGGGGTCCAGCCCCGGTAGGTCCAGGGTGATTCAAAGGTGGGGACGGAGTCGGCATCCTGGAAATAACTTATTTAATTACAGATAGAAAGAGATTAGAAATGGATAGTGTAGTAGGAAAATTAGTGGAGAAAAGGAGGCTGAATAACCTGGTTTACATGGAATACCAATCACCACCTACGTAGGCCACAGGAGTCTTTCCATTCTCCCGAAGGAGAGGAGGCACTGAGGCCTCCCCAGTCCAATCTTAGAAGCCCAGGCAAAATAAGCAGGCATGGTGAATACCCGCATTCCAGATGGAAATTCAGCCAGAAAAACGGGGAGCAAGAAAGCCGGACGAACCTATACTGGCAGGCTAGATAACCTTCAGAGGAGTCCGTAAATTGAAACACGCTTGTCACACCCAGGAATTTTTATTGACTTGGAGCTGCACGTTTACTCCTTCTCCAAGAGAACCGGTGGGGAACAGCCCCCATAAAGTCAGAGGTGTAGGCTAGAGCATGAAACAGTATAGACTCTGGTTTTGGGGGTAGATGCTCAGGAACAGGGGGTTTCCTGAGGCTTGATCACGCCTTTGCATATGCCAAGCCTCCTTCCTCATGACCTTTGCCATGGGTGGAGTTCCTCACGCTGGCCCCCGGCACCAGTACCCTGCTAAAGTTTTATTGAACTTTCCCAAATTAAATAAACTCTTGTTCCTTTGCGTTATCTCTCTACAAGCTCTTCTCTTAGTCTGGAACACTTTCATGTACAAAGAAACAGTCCTTTTTCTTACTCAGCCTGTTTATCCTTCAGGTATTAGGTTATCCAGAACTCCAGGAGGTTTTTCCTGGACAAAAAGATGGGTAGATGACCTTCAGGGTATATGCTTACCCTCTCCTGGCACATTCCACTGTACTGGAAGTTCTTTCCTTCTTAAATATTCAATCTCATTCTATGTATTTAATGATAAGAACATTTTAAGTTATTAATTTGCAGGAAAAAGTTTAGCTCAATACAAGGGAATATATTACATAAGACATATGTTTATTCAACTTGGATTTTCAAAAGTGGGATGAGAATCACATGATGACTTATGGAGTACATAGAGGGTTTCTCTTGTTTTCATTTTTCTACCTTTCCATGAAAACTCATTTTGCTCACTGAACAATGAGGCTTCCTCCCTGGTTATATTCTATTTGCTTTCCTTTTCTAGCATGCTCTTATTACCTATTTATAACCTACTTTGTTTTCTGTTGATGTTTTATGTATCAGTTGAATGGAAATCTGTCTAATCCACCTTGCAAAGTTTAGGTGCTCTTTTTGTATCACCCGAAGTGTAGCAGTCAGGACTGACATGAGGTAATAAGAGCAATTTTCACAAGCTTTTCTAGCCATCTGATTATCTGTCTTCCCTGGGAGGGAAGGCACCTTGGGTATCTTCTTGGTTATATCTCTAGGGCTTTACGTAGTGTTGGGTGTTTAGTAAAGGCTCAATAATTATGTCTGGAATGAGTGAATGCTTCTATTTGATTTTAAACCTTGAGTCATAGAGAATAGATATTTGGGAGAAGGTGAGTCATTCTAAGAATTATTACCACTTCTCCCTCCTAGAATGGCTTTTGTAGCAGTTTACTTCCACAGTGCATTTCTCAATGCACAGGGATGGAAAACAAAGATGGATTTATTTTTATGTAGGTTATTGTGTGTATTTAAGAGTCAGGAAATGAAGGTATGAATTGCAGAGACTCCTAGAAGCCCATTAGGGTGAGCAAGCTCACAGTTTCTGGTTTATATTTTTACTACCTGGGTTTAAATTTCAATTTTGCCATTTGCTCAATACATGACTCTGAAATGTTACTTAACATTTCAGAATATCTATTTCCTCATTTCCAAAATTAGAAAAATAATAGTACCAATTTAAAAGGATTTTTGTGAAGGTTGTTATTTATTTACTTGGCATTCAAGCTACAGTAAATGAGGTATAGTCCTGGATTTGACCCTACATAGTAGTATCATTTCACTTTTAGAGCCTCAGTTTAATAATATGAAAAATAAGATGCTAGGCTGGATGATAACATGTGTTCTATTCATTAAAAAATCTTGCAATCACTGTGTCTCAGTTTCTTGACTTATATGCTAAAAGAACTGAATTGAATTAATCATTCCTATTTATATAAAAAATCAGATTTATTGGTACTGAGTCATATAAGTTATGAAGTTTGAATTATTAATCTCTGAATTAATCATTCTTAACTTGGGTATGTGTTAGAATCATTCAGGATAATAATTAATATTATTATCTTCTTTTCCATTTTAAGACCTACTGTGTTGAAATACATCTGACATCAGGGCTCAAGAATATGCCCTTTTAAAATTCTTTTCAAATGATTATATTACCATTTGGTTACTTGGTGATTTGGAGCTTTCCACTTCTAATGTTCTATGATCCTAAAATTGTCTCTGGACAAGGATTTATGTGGGCACATATAAACTTTAATAATAAGCAATTTCCTGGTATCAAGAAAATTAATTAGCTATTTCAAGAAGAAGAGTATTCAGTGCTGTAGAGAGTTTAGATGGCCTTTGCACTGGGGATCTATAAACTCTGGAAGATAATATTATGGAAATGCTAGAAGCAGAAGTCTGATTGCAGTTGATTAACTAGTAGAGGGAGGGAGGGAGTAGAACATATTCATAGATTACTCATGTGAGTATTTTAATCTCAGGGTGAGTGCAGAAAAAGAAACTATAAGAAACACTTTTCAAAAACTTAGTGAAAACTTCTGTAAATATAAAAATAGAGAATAAAAGATACCAACTTTCACCTTTTGCAATACGCTGAATTAGATACTCTGGTGGACCCCATTTCTACAAAATAGCTAGATCTTGCATCAGATATCATATAAAAATTGTGCAATAAAATATATAGGAAATTGCCAAGGGGAACAGGAACCCACACTCCTTGTATGGTGAGACCGAACTTCCATGATGCCAATATTGTCAACCACCATCTTTGCGATATACTTCTTCTGCTTCAGCTTTCCTGCACCAGTACCTGCAACAATGAGCTTGTGGTTTGTCTTCTAATAAGATGATAATTTTGGTTCACACCAACACTACTTTCACCTATACTTTTATCATCTCCAGTATTGTATCCGTCAGCGCCACAGAGAGCAGAGCTAAAGCTCTAATTCAGTACCTCAGTATCCGAAGTTCCCATATAAGACTCTTTCGCTTTTCTCCTGGGCGATAGCATTCATGTACCTCTCAGCTTCTAATGTAGTCTATGGGCTGGGGAAATGTGATCTCAGTCTTTCATGCAAATGTTGGGCCCTTCTTGAACTCCATTACCTATAGTCTAAGCAATAATGATGCCAATTTTCTGTGAAGAAAACTAAGAAGAACGTATTTTCTTGGCAGCAACAGAATTTGTGTGAGGAATTTTGAGGACTGGATTGTTCTGCTGATTTTGTTTGGGTTTCTTCATGGCTGGATCGTCACCTTAAATGGAAAGGGGATACATTTTCCACTGTAATTCAGAGTCTCTTTCTTCCTTTCATCCTTCTTTCCTTCCTTTTTTTTGCTTTCTTTTCTTTCTTCCTTCTCTCTTCCTGAGGTTTCTCAGAATTTCTTCTCCTTTTTCCTCTTAGCTTTTACAATTGTATTTATGTACTTGCAACATTAAGGAAAATAGAGGAATTATTATTACTCTGTTTTTGCTATGTGGAAAGATATCTACCTCTGGGACAAATATTGCAGATTCTGTAATAAATTAATAGAATAATATTAAAAAATCTATCTACACACTAAAGCGGTATGTCTAATATGTTGAGGACTTCGTTTTAAGTATGTCTTTGGTGTCAGTAATAGAATTCACATGACACAGACACAGTTTCAAATTTGCTCACAAAAACAAAAGCAGTGAACAAGAGCTTTTGTGAATTACTGCTTTCATTCTTTCCTGGTTTTATTAACATTTGCAAAATTTTTGTCGACTTCTATTAGTCTTTAGAAATTATTAGATGAAAAAATATAAAATGGCAGTTAGTGTAGATGTGTGTTGAAAATAGGTACTATGGTGAATGCTGCCCTTTGCAGTTTGGTTTATATCAACTTATCCAGCATTGGTCTGTTCTTCATAGTTTTAAGTATTCTTTGTTAACCCTATTATACTACTTGACACAGTTAATCTTGAAAAAGAACTACTTCTCTGCTACTCCTAATAGATTATGAAATCCTATAAAACTCAGACTCTTTTTTTTTTTTTTAAATCTTTGTATTCCCAGTGTTCGACACAGTTTTTGTTTGGAAATCATTCAGTGTTTTATACTCTTAATATTGCAATGTAAAATAAATTATACTTTTGCTTCCAAAACATAAAAGCTGGTGTTTCAGCCATTCAGTATGAAGAAGATATTGCTTAATATAAAATTTTAAGAGATCATTAAAATGCTGCAAAATTCTGCAGTGTCTCTCTTTGCATCTAATCTTAGTGACTTTTTATTTTAAAATTTCAGAAAGTCAAAATAAATCATACATATGTATTTTATGTCTGTAGTTTTAGAGAATGAATTCATTAAAATCATTTTTAAAGTGGCTGCAGTCTCATATTTTAAGGCATAAATAAAATATATTAAAGTATTTGTTAACTTCTGACAACAAATAATTCCACTTTGCTTTGACAATGAATTAGGTGAATATTTGTCTTAGAGATTGTTTTGAAATAAAAAGTCGATTTTCAACTGTTAACACATGGCAAGCATACTGGTTTTCTCACTCCCAAGATAAATTGTGCAGTAGAATAGAAAGCAAGGAATTTTATTAAGGGTAAATGAAAAAGCTGAAAGAAATTAGAGAGTGTTAGAAGGGTAAGAAATGTTTTATTAAAATTGGTTGCAATTTATGACAACATATCTTTAGGGCTAAGGTAGGTGGTTGATTTAAAACTTTGCTGTTGATGTATTCCACTGGGTAAAAGAAAATTATTTTGAAAACCTATCTCAGAAGTCCCAATACTTCTAAATTTGTCCATTCACAATATTTCTATTTATTTTTACTAAATCTGTCATATCTGTTCAAAATCAGATTAACTAGTGTACCATGTAGAGATTTGTAGGCTACGTTAAATCATCAGAATAAGACAATATGGAAAAGATAAAAAAATAGCCACTGTGTATGTATATTCAAAGTAAATACCATAACAATACTGCCTTTCATAATTTGGCTTCTATCAAAGCTCCAGATTTTCTCTTGGTATTCTGCCTCCTTCTAGCCCCTCCCCGAAAAAAAACAAAAACAAAAACAAAAACAAAAAACACCACTTTCCCCCCTAATATTCCAACTGTCTCTTAACTTTGTATATTTGCTTTATGTCTTCCCCTTCTTTGAATTGAGTTGTTGCTTCATCTTGGGTAATAATACTGGGATGCCTGAAAAATATGCAAAACTTTTCTGGGTGGAAATTTCTCATATGTTAGCCTGCAGGGGATTTTCTCATGGAAAATTAAGTGCTTAAACAGAAAAGGGAATGATCCAGTATGAGCGGGAAGTAGAACATACAAAATATAGACACATTAACACCTCAGCAATTTTTATTAGTAGAATATTAACCTGTAAAAATTACTGTGGAGTATAGAGGGGCTACTTGCCTCCCAAGAGCAGAGGATTAAGGGGATAGTCATACTCTGCTCCTGGAGTTTCCCTCCACATGGAGTAGGAGCTTTAGTGCAATCACCTTGCTTTTCTCTAGCCATTACTTGATTGGGAAGAATATTTACCTTTCTCTCATTTTTTGTTTGCTGTTCAGTCACTCAGTCATATCCGACTATTTGCAACCCCATTGATTGCAGTATGCCAGGTTTCCTATCCTTGACCATCTCAAGGAACTTGCTCAAACTAATTTCCATTGAGTCAATGATACCATCCAACCATCTCATCCTCTGTTATTCCCTTTTGCCCTCACCTTCGATCTTTCCCAGCATCAGGGAATTTTCTAGTGAGTTGGCTCCTCGCAACAGGTGGCCAAAGTATTGGAACTTCAGCTTTAGCATCAGTCTTTCTAATAAATATTCAGGATTGATTTCCTTTGGGATAGACAGGTTGATCTCCTTGCAATCCAAGGGACTCTCAAGAGTTGTCTGCAACACCACAGTTCAAAAGCATCAGTTCTTTGGTGTTCATATGCTCTGCTGTGATACTGTTTCCCTAACATAAAGCCTTCCCACTGCAGGGAGAAGTAAGCCTGGTGAATAGATTAACAACTATATAATCATGTATTTGAAAGTGTTATGAACTTAAAATGTTAGATACAATTTAAAAGATACTGAAAATATGAATCAGTTCAGTTCAGCGGCTGAGCCGTGTCCGACTCTTTGTGACCCCATGACTCACAGCACACCAGGCCTCCCTGTCTATCACCAACACCAGGAGTTCACCCAAACTCATGTGCATTGAGTCAGAGATGCCATCCAGCCATCTCATCCTCTGTCATCCCCTTCTTTGCCTGCCCCCAATCCCTCCCAGCATCAGGGTCTTTTCCAATGAGTCAACTCTTCACATGAGGCAGCCAAAGTATTGGAGTTGCAGCCTCAGCATCAGTCCTTCCAATGAATACTCAGGACTGGTCTCCTTTAGGATGGACTGGTTGGACCTCCCTGCAGTCCAACGGGCTTTCTCAAGAGTCTTCTCCAACACCACAGTTCAAAAGCATCAATTCTTTGGCACTCAGCTTTCTTCACAGTCCATCCATATGTGACCACTGGAAAAACCAGAGCCTTGACTAGATGGACCTTTGTTGACAAAGTAATGTCTCTGCTTTTGAATATGCTATCTAAGTTGATCATAGCTTTCCTTCCAAGGAGTAAGCGTCTTTTAATTTCATGGCTGCAATCACCATCTGCAGTGATTTTGGAGCCCCCCAAAATAAAGTCTGACACTGTTTCCACTGTTTCTGCATCTATTTCCCATGAAGTGATAGGACCAGATGCCATGATCTTAGTTTTCTTAATGCTGGGCTTTAATGTAACTTTATCACTCTCCTCTTTCACTTTCATCAAGAGGCTTTTTAGCTCCTCTTTTAGCTCCTCTTCACTTTCTGCCATATCTGAGGTTATTGATATTTCTCCCAGTAATCTTGATTCCAGCTTGTGCTTCTTCCAGCCCAGCGTTTCTCATGATGTACTCTGCATATAAGTTAAATAAGCAGGGTGACAATATACAGCCTTGACATAATCCTCTCCTTATTTGGAACCAGTCTGTTGTTCCATGTCCAGTTCTAACTGTTGCTTCCTGATGTGCACATAGGTTTCTCAAGAGGCAGGTCAGGTGGTCTGGTATTCGCATCTCTTTCAGAATTTTCCACAGTTTATTGTGATTCGCATGGTAATCGGCTTTGGCATAGTCAATAAAGCAGAAATAGATGTTTTTCTGGAACTCTCTTGCTTTTTAGATGATCCAGTGGATGTTGGCAATTTGACCTCTGGTTCCTCTGCCTTTTCTAAAACCAGCTTGAACCTCTGGAATTTCACGGTTCACATACTGCTGAAGCCTGGCTTGGAGAATTTTGAGCATTACTTTATTAGCATGTGAAATGAGTGCAACTGTGAGGTACTTTGAGCATTTTTGGCATTGCCTCTCTTTGGGATTGGAATGAAAACTGACCTTTTCCAGTCCTGTGGCCACTGCTGAGTTTCCCAAGGTTATTGCAAGAGGGAATTAGAGGGCAGACACACTGAAACCATGATCACAGAAAACTATAGTCAATCTAACCACATGGACCACAGCCTTGTCTATATGAAACAAAGCCATGCCCTGTGGGGCCAACCAAGATGGGCGGTCATGGAGGAGAGGTCTGACAGAATGTGGTCCACTGGAGAAGGGGAATGGCAAATCACTTCAGTATTCTTACCTCGAGAACCCCATGAACAGTATGAAAATGCAAAATGATAGGATACTGAAAGAGGAATTCCCCAGGTCAGTAGGTGCCCAATATGCTACTGGAGATCAGTAGAGAAATAACTCCAGAAAGAGTGAAGGGATGGAGCCAAAGCAAAAACAATACCCAGTTGTGGACGTGACTGGTGATAGAAGCAAGGTCCGATGCTGTAAAGAGCAATATTGCATAGGAACCTGGAATGTCAGGTCCATGAATCAAGGTAAATTGGAAGTGGTCAAACAGGAGTTGGCAAGAGTGAACGTCGACATTCTAGGAATCAGAGAACTAAAATGGACTGGAATGGGTAAATTTAACTCAGATGACCATTATATCTACTACTGAGGGCAGGAATCCCTCAGAAGAAATGGAGTAGCCATCATGGTCAACAAAAGAGTCCGAAATGCAGTACTTGGATGCAATCTCAAAAATGACAGAATGATCTCTATTCATTTCCAAGGCAAACCTTTAAATATCACTGTAATCCAAGTCTATGCCCCAACCAGTAACGCTGAAGAAGCTGAAGTTTAACGGTTCTATGAAGACCTACAACACCTTTTAGAACTAACACCCCCAAAAGATGTGCTTTTCATTACAGGGGACTGGAATGCAAAAGTAGGAAATCAAGAAACACCTGGAGTAACAGGCAAATTTGGCCTTGGAATATGGAATGAAGCAGGGCAAATGCTAATAGAATATTGCCAAGAGAACGCAATGGTCATAGCAAACACCCTCTTCCAACAACACAAGAGAAGACTCTACACATGGGCATCACCAGATGGTCAACACCGAAATCAGATTGATTATATTCTTTGCAGCCAAAGATGGAGAAGCTCTATACAGTCAGCAAAACAAGACAGGGAGCTGACTGTGGCTCAGATCATGAACTCCTTATTACCAAATTCAGACTGAAATTGAAGTAAGTAAGGAAAACCACTAGACCATTCAGGTACGACCTAAATCAAATCTCTTTTGATTATACAGTGGAAGTGAGAAACAGATTTAAGGGGCTAGATCTGATAGATAGAGTGCCTGATGAACTATGGAATGAGGTTCGTGACATTGTACAGGAGACAGGGATCAAGACCATCCCCATGGAAAAGAAATGCAAAAAGCAAAATGGCTATCTGGGGAGGCCTTACAAATAGCTGTGAAAAGAAGAGAGGGGAAAACAAAGGAGAAAAAGAAATATATAAGCATCTGAATGTAGAGTTCCAAAGAATAGCAAGAAGAGATAAGAAAGCCTTCTTCAGTGATCAATGCAAAGAAATAGAGGAAAACAACAGAATGGGGAAGACTAGAGATCTCTTCAAGAAAATTAGAGATACCAAGGGAACATTTCATGCAAAGATGAGCTCGATAAAGGACAGAAATGTTCTGGACTTAACAGAAGCAGAAGATATTAAGAAGAGATGGCAAGAATACACAGAAGAACTGAACAAAAAGATCTTCACGACCCAGATAATCACGATGGTGTGATCACTCACCTAGAGCCAGACATCCTGGAATGTGAAATCAAGTGGGCCTTAGAAAACATCACTACGAACAAAGCTAGTGGAGGTGATGGAATTCCAGTGGAGCTATTTCAAATCCTGAAAGATGATGCTGTGAAAGTGTTGCACTCAATATGCCAGCAAATTTGGAAAACTCAGCAGTGGCCAGAGGACTGGAAAAGGTCAGTTTTCATTCCAATCCCAAAGAAAGGCAATGCCAACGTATCAGGATATGTGTCCAGTTTAATCATGGCAGTTGTATCCAATCTACTAAAGGACGGTTGGTGATTAGCAATGCTGCTATCCATGTGCAATGTTTGTGCTTTATCCAGAAGGAGACTTGCCCTACTGTTCCTTCCACTTGGTTATGTCCACTCTTCTCCTCTTTTTTAATCTCATCTTGTCACTTCCTCATAACTTGGGTTACAACATTCTGTAGGAGTGTTTCCAATCTGAGTTCACCTATCTCCGATGCAGAAAGCATCAATGGGATTTCCATATGACTTTGAGCTTTCACTTCCCTGGAGTGATTTTGCTGCTGCTGCTAAGTCTCTTCAGTTGTGTCTGACTCTGTGTGACCCCATAGATGGCAGCCCACCAGGCTCCCCTGTCCCTGGGATTCTCCAAGCAAGACCACTGGAGTGGGTTGCCATTTCCTTCTCCAATGCATGAAAGTGAAAAGTGAAAGTGAAGTCGTTCAGTCATGCCCACCTCTTAGCAACCCATGGACTGCACCCTGCCAGTCTCCTCTGCCCATGGTATTTTCCAGATAAGAGTACTACAGTGGGGTGCCATTGCCTTCTCTGGGAGTGCTTCTAGTCGATATATTTATTACTTGTCCTTATCTTCTTGTACACCAGCCCACATAAGTCTCCACTAGATAACAAATAAAAGCTTAGATAAAAACCCAGGTACCATATTAAATATTGGAAAGAATATCAGACAAAAAATCCTACTTCTCTTTTGTCTTGGAACATTGTTCTCAGGTCAGTGGGAGATAGAGAATAGTCCTTTCACCCCCTTAGCCCTGCTTTGTTTCCCTTTGGTCTCAGAAGCACTTGCCAAAGATACACGTTTTGGAATAAAGAGCCTTCAATGCCAATAATGCTCAACACTTCCAATGACTCTCGGAATATACAAATCTGGAGACACAAGTGTTTAAAAACCTAAGCCCCTCAAACACTTAAAATAATTTTATCACTCACAGCAAGATGAAAAATCTAGAATGAATAAGAAACACACATCTGTTTTTTCTTCCTATAAAGGTAATGTATACCCATTATTGTGTGTACTGTGTTCCCTTTTGGGAAAAAAAAAATTAATTGTATTGGGCTAAAGCTGAAACTCCAATACTTTGGCCACCTCATGCGAAGAGTTGACTCATTGGAAAAGACTCTGATGCTGGGAAGGATTAGGGGCAGGAGGAGAAGGGGATGACAGAGGTTGAGATGGCTGGATGGCATCACTGACTTGATGGACATGAGATTGAGTGAACTCTGGGAGTTGGTGATGGACAGGGAGGACAGGTGTGCTGCGATTCATGGGGTCGCAAAGAGTTGGACACGACTGAGCGACTGAACTGAACTGATAATGACTTTACAATGTTGTGTTAGTTTCTACTGTTCAGCAAAGATACACACACACACACACACACACACACATACATACAGATATTCCCTCTTTTTCCGATTTCTGTCCCATTTAGGTCACTATAGAGCACTGAGTAGAGTTCCCTGAGCTACACAGTAGATTCTTATTACTTATTTATTTTATACATATTAATAGTACCAGTCAGTCAGTTTAGTTGCTCAGTCATGTCCAACTCTGTGATACTCTTTGCAACGCCATGGACTGCAGCATGCCAAGCCTCCCTGTCCATAATTAGAAAAGACCCTGATGCTGGAAAAGACTGAAGGCAGGAGGAAAAGGGGATGACAGAAGATGAGATAGATGGTTGGACAGCATCAATGAGTCAATGGACATGAGCAACTTTAGGAGATGGTGAAGGACAGGGAAGCCTGTCATGTTGCAGTAAGTGGGGTTGCAAAGAGTTTGACATGACTGAGTGATTGAACAATAACAATGACTGAACAATAACAATGAAAAGACTACAAAGAAATCCACACAATTACGTTGTAATCAAGTTATCAAAAGTCAAAGATGATTTTCAAAGCAGCAAAGGAAATTCAACTTATATGATGGAAAAAGTGAAATTGTTAGTCACTCAGTTGTGTCTGACTTTTTGCGACACATGGACTGTAGCCTGCCAGGCTCCTCTGTCCATGAGATTCTTTATGCAAGAATACTCGAGTGGATAGACATTCCCTTCTCCAGGGGGTCTTCCTGGAGAACACAGGTCTCCTGCATTGCAGGAAGATTCTTTACTAATTGAACCAGCAGGGAAGCCCTATATGATGGAACCTCCATTTAAATATCAGCAGATTTTTTGCAGAACTCAGTAGTTATAATAAAAAAAGAAGTTTTTATATTTAAAAAGAAGAGAGACTGAATTCAACAGCTAACCTTTATACTTAAAGTAACTAGAAAAAGAACAACTGAGGCCCCAAATTAGAAAGCAGGAAATAGTAAAGATTAGATCACAAATATGTCAATTAATGAATAAAAAATAATAAATCAATGAAACTAAGATTTTTGAAAATTGACAAATTGACAACCCTTCAGCAATAAGCAAATAAAAGGACTCAGATAAAATCAGAAATGAAAGGCAAAAATAAAACTGATGCACAGAAATAAAAGTTTAGTAAACTTATATGAACAGTTGTGCACCAAAAAAATGAATAGTCTATAAGAAATGAATAAATTCTTATAAACATACAATCCATTCCATGCAGCCAGCATTACTGTGATATTAAAGCCAGACAAAGCTACTACAAGATTTATAGGCCCAACCCCTGAGGAATTCTGAATTTGTATTCATCTGAAGAACACATAGCATTTATTTGTTGTTCTTCAGTGACTAAGTCATGTCCAGTTCTATGTGACCCCATGGACTGTAGCCCAGCAGGCTCCTTGATCCATGGAATTCTCTAGGCAAGAAAACAGGAGCCAGTTGCCATGCCCTTCTCCAGGTGACCTTCCTGACCCAGGGATAGAATCTCATTCTTTTGCATTGAAGGCAGATTCTTTACCAAATGAATCCCCAGGGAAGCTCCAAACACATAATATATGCTTGAATTGTGAGTTTCATGGGATTAAGAATGATCTAAGCTATGTCCGCACCACATATACAAATGGAAAGAATGAGCCTGCATCTGGTTAATTAAGATAAATGTATTGCCTGATTTGATAAATTTAGCCCTCTACATTCTCTCTTGAAATTCATTGTGAGGCTCAAATAGTTTACCCTGACATATTGCTTGGGTGAACTTGTTTAAGAATTCCACCTTTCATTACGCACACGGCAAAGTCTGCTCTGAGAACAGGGACTGCCCGACACAATGTGATGTGCAGATTTCACTTTTTTTTTTTTTAATTTGCCAGTGGATTACATATCCAGAACATGAAGCCATTTGAAGCCCTGGCATCAAGCAACCCTTTTTCACTGTTGCATCTTGTCAGAATCAATAACAGCAATTTGAAACTTGTGTAAGGCATATTTATTAATAACACAATGAGAAAGGTTGATGCTACAAGATTTTGGTTTTCCCTTTTAATGCAGTGACTTAAGAGGAATCAGCTTCATTTGGGAAGTGCTGGAGAAATCAGTCTAAATGGCATCTGTGTGTGTAGTCATTAAACGTGTATGTGTTGCACTGCTGCTCAGTTTTGCCTTGGAATATCACAAGAGAGAATTCAGCACATCATCGTTTTAACAAAATTTCTAAATTGCTTCATTTAGTTCCCAAGGTGATCAATCGACTTTGCCTCGTTAGACAATTCTCAGTTGAGGAAAGGGAGGTAAAATAATCAGATATTATAATGAGGGCAGGGAATCTGATCTCTACATGACTAGTGAATGAGGACCTTTGAGATTAATTAACTGAAAATTCTTTTCTAAGAGATTTCTTAATTCAAAGAGTTCTTGTAGGATGACGTAAATGGTAACAAAAGTTACCTTAAATTTCTCACTAAAGATCATCATGGTGGTAATTTTAAGAAACAAGGACATTTTCCTGAGTTTTCTTACTGAAATGATGTCGATCTGCTTCTTCTCAAGTTGAATACACATTTTCATAAGATACAACAGTATATTTACCCTCAAAAATGAAAACATGTCTCAACAAATATGTACATGTACATGCATGACAGTTTCATTTAGAACAGTAGAAAACAAGTGAAATAGTCATCAATAAGTGAGTAAATAAATTGCATTATTTCCATGAGATAGCATATTTCAACAATAAAAAAGGTGTGAATTCAAGTACACATCAGAACAGGGATGAATATCAAAAGCATTATGTTAAGTGAAAAAGTCTAGACACCAAAGAGTTTACATTATAGATCCCATTCATACAAAACTATCAAAAAGGCAAAACAAATATATAGTGAGAAAAAGATTAATTCTTACCTGGGATGGAGTGTTTGGAGATTGACTACAAAGGGGTGTGAGCAAATTTTTGTCTTTAATAATGGTGGGTACATCTTTAAACTTCACAGTCCTCTTATGGTTACTAATACATTATTTCACATAAAATTTAGAAAGAGTAAAATATTATTGGCCAATAGCTCCACCCACTGCCATACACATCTGTACTTTGTGGGATGGTTGTTATATACACAGAACTGAACCTTTGTTAAATTTGCTTTTTTTTTTAGTTTTTATTTTTACTTCATTTTTGCTTTACAATACTGTATTGGTTTTGCCATACATTGACATGAATCAGCCACGCCTTTTTATTTTTAGTAGTTTCTTGATAGATTCCCTAGGATTTATCACAAAAATGCTCATATAGTCAGCAAATACTGAACATTATTTCCTCCTTTCAGGATGGATGCTTTTATTTCTTTTCCTTTTTGCTCTGGTTGGCATCCTTAACTAAATACTGAATAAAAACGGTCAGAACAAACATCTTTGCTTTGTTTTGACATTAGGTGGAAAATGTATTAGTCAAGAAATAGAAACCATACAATGATTTGAATAAAGAAATTTTAATACAAACATTTTAAATTGAGCATTAGAGTAACAGGAATTTAGCTCATGAGAACAAAAGACAATTTTAAAGAAGAAAGGAATAGTAGATATAAGGAGGAATATTCTAAGATGTTACAGAGACTCGAGGAAAGGCACTCCTGCCTGGCATGAGACCCAAACCTCCATGGAGACAGTGTGTCTTTAGAACTTGGGCTAAGGTGATTTTTTCATCATCCATATTTCTCGTGATGCTTATGAGTTCTTTTATCTTTTGAACATATGATATGTATTTAAAAGAATTTCTTTTATGTCCTTGTCTACTAATTCCAGCACTTGTCACTTTTCTGGGTCTTTGTATATTAACTTATTTTTACCTTAATTATGGGCCTTATGTTTCAACTTCTTTATGTATCTGGATATTTTTGATTCTGTGATGCAGTTATTTGGGAAATTTTGCTTCTTTCAAGGTTTGCTATTAAGTTTTATTTGATCTGATCAGCCTTTAATCAACTGATAGTTTAGCTCCACTGCTGAGACAAAATCTTCATACCCTACTCAATGCTCTTTGTAACACAAAGGTTTTCTACTTTGGATGGTGGAACTATAAAACAGTTCTTAGCTCTAGGGCCCTCATGAGAGTGCTACATTTTGGTATGCTTCTTTAGGGGTTGGAGCTTGTTCTGGCATGTAGCTATGTAACTTTTGGATCATCTTGATTAATCAAAGCCTTGGTTTCAAGCTTCTTTATTATGTGTCTGAAGTGGTTTTCCTTGTGGGCTAATTCAGCCCCAATTCTGATTGTTGACCACTCTTGGATCTCTACCAAACTTCCCATATCATCCCTCTTGGGAAGGTCAGAACTCGAACAATTTCAGCTCTGAGTACTTGAAATATTTTTGCTTATAGCTTCTTACTGGTTATGATTGCTCCATCATTTACTTTGCCTTATCTTGGGGAATTTCACAAATTAGTAGTTAGTCATTTATTCAAGAGGACCCTCCTGCTGACTTCTGGAGCACATTCTCTGAATACCTTCTTCCTCTCTATGTTCCACCCCACAAACCCTAGCCATTCTAATATCTCTGAAGTCTGAATTCTGTATCATTAGTTTAGCAAGACTTCTATGCAAGTTTTTAAATCACCTTTCCTGTGTCCATGTCCAAAAATTCCACAAAAGGAAAAAGCCAAGGGTGATCACAAGGCTAATTTGTTCATCTAGTTGCTTTTTTTTTTTTCTTGCATTCGTCATAAACTTGTGATTCCTGTTAGTATATCAAAAGTGTAGTTTTCACCTTTCTAGTAGTTTAAAGAGGTTGAGCAAGTGCTGCAAGTTCTGTAGCAGTTATCCATTCATAAATGGATACATCTTTTTCCTTTGATTCTGTGTAACATCACTGACATTATGGTCACTAAATTGCCATATGATGTCATTGATGCAGTTTTTAATTAGTACATTTTTTGTATTTTATTTTACTATTCATGTCTTCTAAATATAACCTTTGTCTTTAATAATAAACATATGACCTCCTTTTTTATGTCTTTTTTTTTTAACTGAAGGATAATTGCTTTACAGAACCTTGTTGTTTTCTTTCAAACCTCAGCATGAATCAGCCATCATTTCAGTTCAGTTCAGTCGCTCAGTCATGTCCAACTCTTTGTGACTCCATGAATCGCAGCACACCAGGCCTCCCTGTCCATCACCAACTCCCGGAATTCACTCAGACTCACATCCTTCGAGTCAGATATGCCATTCAGCCATCTCATCCTTTGTCATCCCCTTCTCCTTCTGCCCACAATCCCTCTCAGCATCCGGGTCTTTTCCAAAGAGTTAACTCTTCACATGAGGTGGCCAACATACTGGAGTTTCAGCTTTAGCATTATTCCTTCCAAAGAAATCCCAGGGCTGATCTCCTTCAGAATGGACTGGTTGGATCTCCTTGCAGTCCAAGGGACTCTCAAGAGTCTTCTCCAACACCACAGTTCAGAAGCATCAATTCTTTGGCACTCAGCTTTCTTCACAGTCCAACTCTCACATCCATACGTGACCACTGGAAAAAACCATAAGTGTACATAAATCCCTTCCCTTTTGAACCTCTCTTCCATCTCCCTTCCCACCCCACTACTCTAGGTTGATACAGAGCTCCTGTTTGAGTTTCCTGAGTCATAGAGCGAATTTCTGTTGGCTATCTATTTTACATATGGTAATATGTTTCCATATAACTCTTTCCATAAAACTTACCCTCTCATCCCTTCTGCCCATGTCAATAAGTCTATTCTCTATGTCTGTTTCTCCATTGCTGCCACATAAAAAAATTCTTCAGTACTATTTTTTCTAGATTCCATATATACGTGTTAGGATATGATATGTATATTTCTCTTTCTGACTTACATCACTCTGTATAATAGGTTCTAGATTCATCCACCTCATTAGAATTGACTCAAAGACATTCCTTTTTATGGCTGAGTAATATTCCATTGTGTATATATACCACAACTTCTTTATTCACTAATCTGTTGTTGGACATCTAGGTTCCTTCCATGTTCAAGCTATTGTAAATAGTGCTGCAATAAACAATGGGATACATGTGTCTGTTTCAATTTTGGTTTCCTCAGGGTATATGCCTAGCAGTGGGAGTGCTGGGTCATATGATTGTTTTATTCTTAGTTTTTTAAGGAAAAGCTATACCGTCTTTCACAGTAGCTGTTATCAGTTTACATTCCCACCAACAGTGCAAGAGCATTCCCTTTTCTCTACACCCTCTCCAGCATTTATTGTTTGTAGACTTTTTGATAATGGTCATTCTGACCAGTGTGAGGTGGTATCTCACTGTAGTTTTGACTTGCATTTCTTAATAAAGAGCAATGCTTAACATCTTTTCATGTGTTTGTTAGCCATTTGCATGTCTTCTGAGAAATGTCTGTTTAGGTCTTTCTCCCACTTTTTGATTGGGTTGTTTGTTTTTCTGATATTGAGTATTTTGGAAATTAATCCTTCATCAGTAGGTTCATTTGCTTTTATTTTCTCCCATTCTGGGGGTTGTCTTCTCACTTTGCTTATAGTTTTCTCTGCTGTGCAAAAGCTTTTAAGTTTAATCAGGTCCCACTTGCTTACTTTCGTTTTTATTTCCATTACTCTAGGAGGTGGATCATAGAGGACCTGGCTTTGACTGATGTCATCAAGTGTTCTGCCCATGTTTTCCTCTAAGAGTTTTATATTTTCTAGTCTTACGTTAGGTCTTTAATCCATTTTGAGTTTAACTTTGTGTATGATGTGTTCTAATTTCATTCTTTACACATAGCTGTCCAGTTTTCTTAGCACCATTTATTGAAGAAGCTGTGTTTGCCCCATTGTAAAGCCTTGCCTCTTTACTCAAAAATTAGGTAACCATAGGTGCATTTTTTTTCTGGATTTTCTATCTTGTGCCATTGGTCTATATTTCTGTTTTTGTGCCAGTACCATCCTGTCTTGATGACTGCAGCTTTGTAGTATAATCTGAAGTCAGGAAGGTTGATTCCTCCAGCTCTATTCTTCTTTCTCCAGATTGCTTTGGCTATTCGGGTCTTTTGTGTTTCAATAGAAATTGTGAAATTTTTTTCTAGTTCTGTGAAAAATGTCATTGGTAATTTGATAGGCATTGCATTGAATCTGTAGATTGCATTTGGTAGTATAGTCATTTTCACAATATTGATTCTTCCTACCCAGGAACATGGATTATCTCTCCATCTGTTTATGTCATCTTTGATTTCTTTCATTACTGTTTTTAATTTTCTGTGTACAGTTCTTTTGTCTCCTTAAGTGTATTCCTAGATATTTTATTCTTTTTGTTGCAATGGTGAATGGGATTGATTCCTTAATTTCTCTTTCTGATTTTTCATTGTTAGTATGTAGAAATGGAAGTGATTTCTGTGTATTGATTTTGTATCCTGCAACTTTGCTAAATTCACTGATTAGCTCAAGTAATTTTCTGAAACTATCTTTAGGGTTTTCTATATACCGTATCATGTCATCTGCAAACAGTGAGATCTTTATTTCTTTTCCAAACTGAATTCCTTTTATTTCTTTTTCTTCTCTGATTGCTTTAGCAAGGACTTCCAGAACTGTGTTGAGTAAGAGTGGTGAAAGTGGGCACCCTTGTCTTGTTCCTGATCTTAAAGGGAATGCTTTCAGTTTTTCACCATTGAGAATAATATTTGCTGTAGGCTTATCATATATGGCCTTTCCTATGTTGAGGTAGGTTTCTTCTATACCCATTTTTTGATGAGTTTTAATCATAAATGGTGTTGTACATTGTCAAAGGCTTTTTCTGAATCTATCAAGATTATCATATGGTTTTTATCTTTCAATTTGTTAATATGGTGTATTACATTGATATATTTGCATATATTGAAGAATCATTGAATCCCTGGAATAAACCCAACCTGATTATGGTGTACAATGTCATGAACCTCATTCCATAGTTCATCAGGCACTCTATCTATCAGATCTAGGCCCTTAAATCTATTTCTCACTTCCACTGTATAATCATAAGGGATTTGATTTAGGTCATACCTGAATGGTCTAGTGGTTTTCCTGTTTTCTTCAATTTCAATCTGAATTTGGTAATGAGTTCATAATCTGAGCCACAGTCAGCTCCTGGTCTTGTTTTTGTTGACTGTATAGAGCTTCTCCATCTTTGGCTGCAAAGAATATAATCAATCTGATTTCAGTGTTGACCATCTGGTGATGTCCATGTGTAGAGTCTTCTCTTGTGTTCTTGTTGTGTTGGACTGGAAGAAACACAAGCTGGAATCAAGATTGCCAGGAGAAATATCAATAACCTCAGATATGCAGATGACACCACCCTTATGGCAGAAAGTGAAGAGGAACTAAAAGCCTCTTGATGAAAGTAAAAGAGGAGAGTGAAAAAGTTGGCTTAAAGCTCAACATTCAGAAAACGAAGATCATGGCATCCAGTCTTATCACTCCATGGGAAAATAGATGGAGAAACAGTGGAAATAGTGTCAGAATTTATTTTTGGGCTCCAAAATCACTGCACATGGTGACTGCAGCCATGAAATTAAAAGATGCTTACTCTTTGGAAGAAAAGTTATGACCAACCTGGATAGCATGTTCAAAAGCAGAGACATTACTCTGCCGACTAAGGTCTGTCTAGTCAAGGCTATGGTTTTTCCAGTAGTCATGTATGGATGTGAGAGTTGGACTGTGAAGAAGGCTGAGTGCCGAAGAATTGATGCGTTTGAACTGTGGTGTTGGAGAAAACTCTTGAGAGTCCCTTGGACTACAAGAATATCTAACCAATCCATTCTGAAGGAGATCAACCCTGGGATTTCTTTGGAAGGAATGATGCTAAAGCTGAAACTCCAGTACTTTGGCCACCTGATGTGAAGAGTTGACTCATTGGAAAAGACTTTGATGCTGGGGAGGGATTGGGGGCAGGAGATGAAGGGGACGACTGAGGATGAGATGGCTTTATGGCATCACTGACTCGAAGGACACGAGTCTGAGTGAACTCCGGAAGCTGGTGATGGACAGGGAGGCCTGGCGTGCTGTGATTCATGGGGTCGCAAAGAGCTGGACATGACTGAGCGACTGAACTGAAATGAACTGAACCAATTATTGTGTATGAGCTTGTTGATGTGTTGCTGAATTCTGTTTGCTTTAATTTTTTTTTGAGAATTTTTGCATCTATGTTCATCAGTGACATTGGCCTGTAATTCTCTATTTTTATTGTCCTTGTCTGGTTTTTGCTGTCAGGGTGAGGGTGGCCTCATAGAAGAGTTTTAGAAGAACAGGTATTAGCTCTACTCTAAATGTTTGCTAGAATTCTCCTGTGAAACCTTCTGGTCCTGGGCTTTTGTTTTTTGGGAGATTTTTGATCACAGCTTCAATTTCAGTGCTTGTAATTAGGTTGGTAATAACTTCTATTTCTTCCTGGTTCAGTCTCTGAATATTGAACTTTTCTAAGAATCTGTTTATTTCTTCCAGGCTATCCTTTTTTTTTTTTTTTTTGTCATATAGTTGTTCATAATAGTCTCTTATAATCCTTTGTATTTCTGCATTGTCTCTTATAACCTCTCCTTTTTAATTTCTAACTTTATTGATTTGATTCTTCTCTCTTTTCTTCTTGATGAGTCTGGTTAAAGATTTGTCAATTTTGTTTAACTTCTCAAAGAACCAGCTTTTAGTTTTTTTGATCTTTAATATTCTTTCTTTAATTTCTTATTCATTTATTTTTCCTCTGATCTTTTTGATTCCTTTCCTTCTATTAATTATGGGGTTTTTTTTTTGTTGTTGTTGTTGTTGTTCTTCAAGTTGTTTTAGATGTAAAGTTTGGTTTTCTAGTCGATGTTTTTCTTGTTTCGTGAGGTAGGATTGTATTGCTAAAAACTTCCTTTTTAGAACTGCTTTTGTTGCATCCCAAAATTTCTGAGAGTTGGACTATAAAGAAGGCTGAGCACTGAAGAGTTGATGCTTTTCAACAGTGGTGTTGGAGAAGACTTTTGAGAGAGTCCTTTGGATTGCAAGGAGATCAAACGAATCCATCCTAAAGGAAATCAGTCCTGAATATTCATTGGATGGACTGATACTGAAGTTGAAACTCCAATACTTTGGCCACCTGATGTGAAGAAATGACTCATTGGAAAAGACCTTAATGCTGGGAGGGATTGGGGGCAGCAGGAGAAGGGGACAACAGGATGAGATGGTTTATGGATCACTGACTCTATGGACATGCGTTTGAATAAGTTCAGGAGTTAGTGATGGGCATGGAAGCCTGGCGTGCTGCAGTCCATGGGGTCACAAAGAGTCGGACATGACTGAGCAACTGAACTGAACTGAACTGATGGGTTTTGAGTTGTTGTGCTTTGATTGTCATTTTTCTAGAAATTTTTCATTTCCCTTTTGATTCATTCAGTAACCTATTGGTTACTTAGAAATGTGTTGTTTAATTTCCATGTGTTTGTGTTTTTTTACAGTTTTTTTCTTGTTATTGATATCTAGTCTCATACTGTTGTGTTCAGAGAAGATGTTTGATATGATTTCAATTTTCTTAAATTTACTGAGGCTTGATTTGTGACTCAAGATGTGGTCTATCCTGGAGAATGTTCTATGTGCACTTGAGAGGAAGGTGTATTCTTCTGCATTTGGATGGAATGTCCTGAAGATTTCAATGAGAGCCATCTCATCTAATGTATCATTTAAGACTTGCATTTTCTTATTAATTTTCAGTTTTTATGATCTGTCCATTGGTGTGAGTGGGATGTTAAAGTCTCCTACTATTATTGTGTTACTGCCAGCTTCTACTTTTATCTCTTTTTAATGTTTGTCTTATGTATTGAGGTGCTCCTATATTGGGTGCATAGATATTTACAATTGTTATATCTTCCTCTTGGATTTATCCCTTGATCATTATGCAGTGTCTTTCCTTATCTCTTATAATCTTTATTTTAAAGTTTTTGTTGCGGTTGTTGTTTGCTATGAGAATTGCTACTCCAGCTTTCTTTTGCTTTCCATTTGCATGGAATATATTTTTCTATCCTCTCACTCTCAGTCTAAATATGTCTTTAGGTCAGATTTGAGTTTCTTGTAGACAGCATATATATGGGTCTTGTTTTTGCATCCATTCAGCCAGTCTGTGGCTGGATCATTTTGGTTGGAGCATTTAATCCATTTATATTTAAAGAAATTCTTGATATATATGTTCTTATTGCCATTTTCTTAATTGTTTGGGGTTGATTTTATAGACCTTTTTTCTTCTCTTGTGTTTCTTCTTGACTATACAATTCCCTTTAACATTTGTTGTAAAGCTGGTTTGGTGGTACTGAATTCTCTTAACTTTTGCTTCTGTGAAAAGCTTTTGATTTCTCCATCAATTTTGAATGAGATCCTTGCAGAGTACGGTAATCTTGGTTCTAGATTTTCCCCTTTCATTACTTTAAATATATCCTGCCATTCCCTTCTGGCCTGCAGCTTTTCCTCTGAAAAATCATATGTTAAGCATATGTGGTTTCCTTGTATGTTACTTGTTGCTTTTCTCTTGCATTTAAAAATATTCTTTCTTTGTGTTTAGCCTCTGTTAGTTTGATTAGTATGTGTGTGGTGTGTTTGTCTTTGGGTTTATCCTATATGGGACTCTTGTGACTCTTGGTCTTGATTGACTATTTCCTTTTCCATATTGGGGAAGTTTTTAACTATAATCTCTTCAAAAATGTTGTCATATCCTTTCTTTTTCTCTTCTTCTTCTGGGTCCCCTATAATTCCAATATTGTTGTGCTTGATATTGTTCCAGAGGTCTCTAAGACTATCCTCAGATCTTTTCATTCTTTTCACTTTATTCTCCTCTTCAGAAGTTTATTCCATCTTTTTTCTTCCAGCTCACTGATTCATTCTTCTGCTTCAGATATTGCTATTGATTTCTTCTATAGTATTTTTAATTTCAGCAATTGTGTTGTTTGTGTGCATATGTTTATTCTCTAATTCTTCTAGGCCTTTGTTAATTGATTCTTGCATTTTCTCCATTCTGTTTTCTAGGGTTTTGATCATCTTTACTATCATTATTCTGAATTCTTTTCAGGTAGTTTGCCTATTTCCTCTTCATTTATTTGGACTTCTGTATCTCTAGTTTGTTCCTTCATTTGTGTAGTGTTTCTCTGACTTTTCATTATTTTTTTTTAACTTATTGTGTTTGATGTTTCCATTTCCCAGGCTTCAAGGTTGAATACTTTCTTTCTTTTGGTCTCTGCCTTACCCAAGTTGGTCCAGTGATTTGTGTAAGTTTCATATAGGGTGAGATTTGTCCTGAGGTTGTTTTTTTTTTTTTTTCCTGTGTGTGTTTATTTGTTTGTTTGTTTTTCTTCTGAGTGAGGTAATAAATTTGTCTTCTGATGACTGGGTTTGTACTTTTGTTTTGTCTGTTGTTTAGATGAGGAGTTCTAAACAGTGTAGCACAGTGTGCTACTGATGGCTGGGTGTTGCCGGGTCTTTTATTCAAGTGGTTTCCTTAGTATGAGTTCTCACTATTTGATTTTCCCTAGTGTTAGTTCTCTGGTAGTCTAGGGTCTTGGAGTCAGTGCTCCCACTCCAAGGCTCAGGGCTTGATCTCTGGTCAGGAAGGAAGATCCCACAAATGGTTTGTTATGACATTATGTGAGGTAAAACAAATACCCAAAAATGATAAACCAAAGATGAACTCCAGACAAACGGCAGTTACACAATTAGGCAAGTAATAATTAAAATAATAGAATATACTCATATACATATACACCAATGAGCAAAGTCAAATCTGTCCAACAAACATAAAATACCATAGATTGACCCAGTGAACAAAAGAAATAAAAAATTCTATTTACCAGCTAAGAACAAAGCTAACTAAAGCACATACTGGAAAACAAAACTAAAGCAATGTGCCAAGTGTGGAATAAAACAATGAGAACAAAACTAACAAATATGTTGAGAGGAAAGGAAAGAAAGAATAGATATACAAAGTTAAATAGTTAGATGAATAAGATTTATATACATCAAAGTCTAACTGAAAGGGGAAAATAACAGAAAGGCAAACAAAGGGAAAAATGTAGGAAAAAATTTTTAATTAAAGTTTTTAAAAAAAAAACAAAAAGTGTAAGTAGAGAGAAAAGAGAAAGAAAAAAAAAAGGAAAATTCAACAGAACTGCAAACGCCCAATTTAGAGGCAGAGATTTATAACAATAATTAAAAGTGTGACTGAATATATACATATGCATATACACCCGTAAACAAAATTGAGACAGTCCAACAAAAATAAAGTGCAATAGATTGACCCAGTGAACAAAGAAAACCAAAAATCATATCTACCAAAACAAAACTAACTAAAGCACAAACTGGAAAACAAAAGTAAAGCAAGAAGACAGCCTTCGGAATGGGAGAAAATAATAGCAAATGAAGCAACTGACAAACAACTAATCTCAAAAATATACAAACAACTCCTGCAGCTCAACTCCAGAAAAATAAACGACCCAATCAAAAAATGGGCCAGTGAAATAAATAGACATTTCTCCAAAGAAGACATACAGATGGCTAACAAGCACATGAAAAGATGCTCAACATCACTCATTATCAGAGAAATGCAAATCAAAACCACAATGAGGTACCATTTCACGCCAGTCAGAATGGCTGCAATCCAAAAGTCTACAAGCAATAAATGCTAGAGAGGGTGTGGAGAAAAGGGAACCCTCTTACACTGTTGGTGGGAATGCAAACTAGTACAGCCACTATGGAGAACAGTGTGGAGATTCCTTAAAAAACTGGAAATAGAACTGCCTTATGACCCAGCAATCTCACTGCTGGGCATACACACCGAGGAAACCAGAATTGAAAGAAACAGGTGTACCCCAATGTTCATCGCAGCACTGTTTATAATAGCCAGAACATGGAAGCAACCTAGATGTCCATCAGCAGATGAATGGATAAGAAAGCTGTGGTACATATACACAATAGATTATTACTCAGCCATTAAAAAGAATACATTTGAATCAGTTCTAATGAGGTGGATGAAACTGGAGCCTATTATACAGAGTGAAGTAAGCCAGAAGGAAAAACACCAATACAGTATACTAATGCATATATGTGGAATTTAGAAAGATGTTAATGATACCCCTGTATGTGAGACAGCAAAAGAGACACAGATGTATAGAGTGGACTTTTGGACTCTGAGGGAGAGGGAAAGGGTGGGATGATTTGGGAGAACGGCATTAAAACATGTATAATATCATATAAGAAATGAATCGCCAGTCTAGGTTTGATGCAGGATACAGGATGCTTGGGGCTGGTGCACTGGGATGACCCAGAGGGATGATATGGGGAGGGAGGTGGGAAGGGGGTTCAGGATTGGCAACACGTGTACACCCGTGGTGGATTCATGTTGAAGTATGGCAAAACCAATACAATATTGTAAAGTAAAAAAAAATTAAAAATTAAAAAAAAGTAAAGCAAGATTCCAGTTGGGGGATTCAGCAATGAAAATAAAAGCAATATATATGTTGAGAGGAAAGGAAAGATGGGCTCGATAAAGGACAGAAATGGTCTGGACCTAACAGAAGCAGAAGATATTAAGAAGAGATGGCAAGAATACACAGAAGAACTGTACAAAATAGATATGCAAAGTTAAAGAGATAGAAAGGAAGATTTTTATACATTAAAGATTAACTTCAAGGGGAATAGAAAGTGAAAGTGAAGTCGCTCAGTCGTGCCTGACTCTTGGCAACCCCATAGACTGCAGCCTACCAGGCTCCGCCATCCCTGGGATTCTCCAGGCAAGAACACTGGAGTGGGTTGCCATTTCCTTCTCCAATGCATGAAAGTGAAAAGTGAAAGTGAAGTCGCTCAGTTACGTCTGACTAATTAGTGACCCCATGGTCTGCAGCCTACCAGGCTCCTCTGTCCATGGGATATTCCAGGCAAGAGTACTGGAGTGGGGTGCCATTGCTTTCTCCAGCAAGGGGAATAGTACAATAGGAAAAGTAAATGAAGGAATAAATATAGAAGAAATAATAATAAATTTATAAAGTTAAAAAATAAAATTAAGAAAAGAGGAAAGAAAGCAAAAAAAAAAAAAAAAAAAAAAAAAAAAAAAAAGAAAAAGTCCACAGAACAGCAAAAGCCCATCATAGAGGCAGAGGTTTATAATTTTAAAAAAAAAAAAAAGTAAGAAGAAAAAAGAAAGAAAAAATAAAAGCTCAAAAGCTTACTCCCATTTCATAGTGTCATAATACCAATAAAGTCGATAACTGCAACAGAGGGGGATAAAAAGGAAAAAAGAAGAAGAAGAAAAAATTCAAAAGAATCTAGAGAACAAGTCAACACATAAGAGTAATAAATGTTGTTCTTGAGTCACTAATGTCAGAGTCCTTTCCCTCACTGGGAATCACATTTCACTTAACCTCCCTAGAATGCCTTCCAACACTGTGCTGACCTCTGGACCTGCTCTGGGGCAGCTCAAATACTAATCTGGTCCTACACCTATGTGTTCTTACCTCCAATGTTCACAGCTATCAGAACTATTGTGTTTTCTTTTGTGGGAGCTCTCGCTAGTGTTATGCTCCGTGTCCGTGTCCCCTACCCGACCGAATGAACAAGTCCACCAAAGTAATGCAAAAGGCATAAAGGGAGTTTATTTCTGGCGCGCCAGGGTCCTAGCCTCTCCGACACAGCAGAATGCGGCTGGACCCCGAACAAAGAGGTATGGCGGTTTATATACAGTTTGTCCCTTAGTCCAGCAACAGGCATAGTTGGCACTACCTGATTGGTTACATGCGAAGCTGAGCTCATACATTCCCCTGATGCTGCTTCCCTATAGATTTTTCTTATTTGGTTATGGAATGTTTAGCGCAGGAGCTACTGACCTCCTTATTTGGTTATGGAATGTTTAGCGCAGGAGCTACTGACCTCCTTATTTGGTTATGGAATGTTTAGCGCAGGAGCTACTGTCCCAGGTCCCTGATGTAGTTACACACCTCACTAAGTCTTCCGATAACCTAACATTCCCCCCTGTTCTTTGATCATACAGAGGAATCTTCCTCTGTTCCCGGTGATATAGTTTGATATTGTTGCCGTAGCACAAACAACTGCACTGTGTTAATATGTTCTTTTACAAAGGCTACAAGTCTGTTGATGATGCAGGGACCGAACGTGAGCATTATTAGAAGGATTATCAAGGGTCCTAGTAAGGTTGAGATTAAAGTAGTCAGCCAAGGGGATTGTTGAAACCAAGACTCAAACCATCCTTGTTGGGCCTCCCTCTCTCGTTTACGCTGGGCTAGCCCCTCTCTCACTTTGGCCATAGATTCTCTAACTATACCCGTATGGTCTGCGTAAAAACAACATTCCTCTCCCAGGGAGGCACAAAGTCCCCCCTGTTGTAGAAATAGCAAATCTAGCCCTCTTCTATTTTGCAAAACTACTTCAGACAAGGAAGTTAAAGAAGACTCTAAATGACTTATAGACTGTTCTAGTCGGGTGATATCTTCATCTATCGCTGCCCTTAAAGAGTTAAATCCTTGACTTTGCATAGACAAAGCTGTAATTCCAGTTCCAGCTCCAGCTATCCCTAAGCCAAACATAGTGGCTATAGTAATTGCAGTAAGGGGTTCTCTTTTAATTCTATATGCTCTTTCTTGCTGATTGAGGGTTGACCTATGGGCCCAATAGTCGTACACAGTTTCTTCCGACCTGTATATTATTTTAGGTACTACTGCTACCATGACACAAAATTCTTCTTTGGGATCAAAAATTGACTCATGTACACAAGGGGTCAACCCGGTTCTGGAACATACCCACCATCCTCCCATCTGGGGAATCATCCAGCTAGCCAGAGGCCCGTTTACAGATCTTGTGACATTGACACATAGGGAGGTTTTATCTGACGGCACTGTGCCTATACATAGTCCCTTTCCCCATACCTGCCTCATCGTGAGTCCTACCTTACGGTCTCCCCATTGACACTGGGAGGGATCTGAGGAGTTGACCAAGCTCAAGAAGCATTGAGGCCTATGGCTTCATAGTATGGGGGAGCTACGTTGTAACATAACCAACAGGATCTAGTTGCCTCAGGATGAGTCTGGTTTAAGGCGGTGTATGCAGCCTTGACTAATTTCCACAACGGGTCTGTCTTAGCAAGAGCTTCATCCTTGTTAGGTTTAGTTAAAGTCAACGAAGTTGGTTGGGGTGTGGTTGATAGGGTCACAGCACCTAATTTCTCTACCTTATTAGGTCCGATACTGTGTACTAATATCAGTTCTATTGTCTGACTAATAACCAGAATTCCCCCAGGCTTTGCTTCAAACCACTCAGCGTAGAGTTGGAGGCCCCATGATAGCCCGGAGACCCAAGACCTCTCCAGTTTAGCCGCTTCCTGGTTGAACATTACTTTCACCTGAGCAATTGGGCTCCAGTGCTGTTTCCATTGCCGCCCGACATAATCTCCGAACAGGTTTTGGTAATCTTGGTTCCAGGGCCCGTGATAGGGCTGGACAAACGAGAAATTGACTAAGTCCCGGTTCCCGACCTCCCATTTCCATCTCCCATCATTGGAGGTCACACAGCTCCAGGACCAACAGAAATAATGTTGCAGCCCCCCACAAGTCTCCCAATTATGTCTCTTCAGGTGTCCGGGACATGCCCAGAATCCAAAGTTTCTGGTCTGGGCCGCTGTCCAAGTAGTCTTTATAAGGTCTTTGAGGTTGAAATACAGATCCGGCCACCACGTATTAGGGGGGTGAATTCCGGTGGTCAAATTGAGTACCTCTCGAGTCAGTCCGTTCCAGAGCGTCCAGGTGATCTTAACAGGTTGGTGGGGGTTCACACTGGCAGTCACAGGACAAAGCAACACAGTCATCCAGATGACGGTCCAGATGAGTCTCGTCGGTCCTGCGGCCGGTGCTGGATCTTCAATTTTAAAGGGTTGGATGGGTGTAGAGACGCTTCCCATTGTCTTTTCGCATCTTCTTGTTCGGCTGAAGTAGCTGGGCGTACGTGATTGCAATGCACCCAGGGCCCGATACCGTCGACCTTCAAGGCAGTTGGGGTGGTAAGAAGAACAACATAAGGACCTTTCCATCTGGGTTCCAGTGCCCTGGCGGGGTGCCTTTTGACCCACACCCAGTCCCCGGGGCCAATGTTATGTGAGGGGCTAATTCCCTCACCTTGACCCTCATGTACCTCTCGGAGTAGTTTCCAGACGCGAGAGTGTACTTTGCCCAAAGCCATCAAAGCCTCCTGGAATTGTCCCAAGGTGGGAAGTGGAAACTTTTTCCCTTCAAATTTTGGACATACGGGAGGGTGGCGCCCATACAGAATTTCAAATGGGGTCAAATTGAGCTGATAAGGAGTATTACGCACGCGAAAAAGGGCGAAAGGAAGGAGAGTCACCCAGTCCCCGCCAGTCTCCATAACCAATTTAGTTAAAGTTTCTTTTAGGGTCCGATTCATTCTTTCAACTTGCCCCGAGCTCTGTGGGCTGTATTCACAATGTAATTTCCACTTAGTTCCTAGAGCCTGGGCAAGGTTCTGTATTATTTGGCTCACAAAAGCAGGGCCATTATCAGAGCCAACGGTCACCGGCAGGCCAAACCTGGGTACTATCTCTTCTAAAATCTTTTTAGCCACTACCATTGCAGTTTCTCCCTTAGTAGGAAAAGCCTCTACCCACCCTGAGAAGGTATCTACCAACACTAGCAAGTAGCGGTAACCATACTTGCCTGGCCTTACCTCAGTAAAATCTATCTCCCAGTGCTGTCCTGGGCCTTCCCTCGATACCTCAGTCCTGCGTGTTGCCTCTTTCCTGGCTTCATCTGTTGGCATGCCTTACAAGCTTGTACTATGTTTTTTACGGTTGTTTGGTGCCGGGGAAATCGTAGGCGCGCGGTTTGAAAAAGCAGCAGAGTCTTTTTCTCTCCCAGATGAGTAGATGAGTGCAGATGTTCACACAGTTGTCGTCCCAACTAAGCAGGAAGTATCAAGTAGCCATCGGAGTCCCGGTACCATTTATCCTCTCCTTGTTGGAGGTTGGGATATTCCTGGATCCAGGCCAGGTCTGTGGACGAATACTCAGGGGTTGGGGGCAAAGTTCCCATACCTGGGGGCGGAAGTCCGATTGCCAGCACTGGAGCGGTGTACTCGTTGTCAGCCGCCTTCCGAGCTGCCAAATCAGTGGCACGATTTCCTCGGGCTGTGAGGCTGTCCCCCTTTTGATGTCCAGGTACATGTACTATTGATACAGCTCGAGGCAACTGCACAGCTTCCAGAAGTCGATGGATTTCTGGTAAGTTTTTGATCTCTTTTCCTTCAGCTATTAAAAACCCGCATTCCCGATAAATCGGGCCCTGAATGTGTACCGTGCCAAAAGCATAGCGACTGTCAGTGAAAATAGT
This sequence comes from Ovis aries, assembly GCF_016772045.2. Classification (NCBI taxonomy): domain Eukaryota; kingdom Metazoa; phylum Chordata; class Mammalia; order Artiodactyla; family Bovidae; genus Ovis; species Ovis aries. Next base: position 24,811,169 of record NC_056074.1, on the reverse strand, counting down.
TATTCTTTTACCTTTAGCTCTCTCTAATGCCTGAATCAGGGCAATTAACTCTGCTCTTTGGGCTGAGGTGTCTGGGGAAAGAGTCTCTGCCCATATCGTCTGTCCAGAGTCATCTACTATTGTGGCTCCCGCCCGTCTCTGTCCATCTCTAACATAACTGCTTCCATCTGTGAACCATATTAGGTCACTGTTATCCAGTGGCGTGTCTGTTAAGTCCTTTCGTACTGCTGTTACTCCGGCTAGTATCTCGTCACAATCGTGGAGGGGGCTATCTATTTCCGGATTGGGCAAAAGAGTAGCTGGGTTTAGAGTGCAGGGTGTTTGAAAATGAATCCGGGAGGTGTCGAGCAGCAAGGCCTGGTAGTGTGTTAAGCGGGCATTGGAAATCCATTTGCCCGGAGGTTGTTTCAGGACTCTCTCTATAGCATGAGGAGTGTAAACCAAGAGTTTCTGGCCATAAGTCAGCTTATCAGCATCATGGACTAGAAGCGCGGTGGCTGCAATAATTCGGAGGCAAGGTGGCCACCTGGCTGCCACTGGGTCTAATTTCTTTGAAAGGTAGGCTATGGGACGCTTCCAAGGTCCCCATTTCTGTGTTAGTACCCCTTTTCCTATCCCTCGCTTTTCATCCACAAATAATTGGAACGGCTTAGATGGGTCAGGAAGGGCCAGGGCAGGAGCTTCCAGCAAGGCACGCCTGAGCTCCTGAAAAGCCGTTTTCATTGATTCAGTCCACTTCCAGTCTTTGTTTTCTTTGGTCCCTTCATATAAGGGCCTGGCTTTTTCTGCAAACCCCAAGATCCACAATCGGCAATATCCTACAGTTCCCAGAAACTCTCTCACTTGCCTAGGAGTGGTAGGTTCAGGGATCTGAAGGATGGTGTCTTTCATAGCCTGTGTTAGCCACCTCTGGCCCTGTTTTATCTTGTAACCAAGGTATGTAACCTCTTGCTTGACGATCTGGGCCTTTTTGGCGCTAGCCCTGTAACCTAAAGTCCCAAGGGTTTGGAGAAGGTCACCTGTTGCCTCCTGGCACTCTTTTTCTGTAGTCGCCGCCAGCATAAGGTCATCAACATATTGTAATAAAACAATGGTAGGGTGTTCAACCCGGTACTCACTGAGGTCTTCATCTAAGGCCTCGTTAAACAACGTGGGTGAGTTCTTAAACCCCTGTGGTAGGCGAGTCCACGTCAGCTGCACAGGAGTCTGTCCACCGTCTTCTAGCCATTCGAAGGCGAAGATTTCTTGGCACGCCAGGGCGAGAGGCAGACTGAAAAAGGCATCTTTTAAATCTAAAACAGTATACCATACGTAGCTTGGTGGCAAACTGCTTAGCAATGTATAAGGGTTAGGAACCGTAGGATGGATGTCACTCACCCGCTTGTTGACCTCTCGCAGGTCTTGAACTGGTCTAAATCAGTTCCCCAGGCTTCTTTATGGGAAGCAGGGGGTGTTCCATGGGGACCGGCATCTCTTTAAGACCCCAGCGTCTGTGAGGCGTTGTATGTGAGGAGTGATTCCTCGCCGGGCTTCTTGACTCATGGGATATTGCCGTACCCTCACTGGTGTGGCACCCGCTTTTAACTCCACAACAATAGGGGGTCTCTGTCTGGCCAATCCCATTCCTGCTGTTTCAGCCCAGGCCTGAGGGTATCTTTGAACCCATGGCTGTACTTCAGGACTTACTGTCGCTGGGGCCTCTGGCAAGTACAGTCTGTATTCATCCTTCAATGCCAGAGACAGAACCTGTAGAGGGTGCCCGGTTCCATCTAAAACTGACACTTGTCCAGGGCCAAAATGAATTTGGGCATTCACTTTAGACAGTAAATCTCTTCCCAGCAAGGGCGCTGGGCATTCGGGTATCACCAGAAAGGAATGAGTTACTTGGTGGGTCCCCAAATTCACATGCCGTTTTGTAGTCCATCCATATCGCTTAGTCCCGGTTGCTCCCTGTACCCAGCTACTTTTCTTAGACATAGGCCCATCTCTTTGGTTTAAGACTGAGTATTGAGCTCCCGTGTCTACCATAAAGCCAACCGGTTTCCCCTCCACATTTATAGTTATCCAGGACTCGGGAGGGTGTCGAGCCTTGACCCCCTAGTCACTATCCTCTCCTGCGTAGAGGATATGACTGTCAGGAGGGGGTCTCGTTCTTGGAATTTTTGGCCCCTCTTTTAGGTTTTTCTTGGGGCATTTATCTTTCCAATGTCCAAACTCTTTACAAAATGCACATTGGTTCTTTTCAAGCTTGCGCCTTGCAGGTTTCTCCTCAGTTTTTGAATCTGGCTTTTTCCCTTTTTGGGATCTATTTTTGTTTTCAATCCCAGCGAAAAATATCTGAGCCAGCTCCTTTTGATTTTTATGGTTTTCTTCAGCCCTAAATTCTCTGTCTTCCCTTCTAATGTGGTCCTCTCTTTCTTCCAGGGTCTCTCTATGATTGAAAACCCTCTCTGCTGCCCTCACTAAATCTTGTAGGGACTGTTCACCGAGCCTCTCTATCTTTTGTAACTTTCTCCTAATATCGGGGGCTGCCTGATTTACAAATGCTAGCATGACTGCTGCCCTAGACTCATCTGCCTGGGGGTCCATGGGGGTATACTGTCTAAAAGCTTCCATTATCCTTTCAAGGAAGGCTGCCGGGCTCTCATTTGGCTCTTGCCTCACCGAATTTACCTTGGCCAAATTAGTTGGTTTTCTGGCGGCCGCTCTAAGGCCAGCCATGAGGATCTGACGGTACACTCGGAGACGCTCCCTACCTTCAACGCGTTCGAAGTCCCAGTTGGGTCGCACCAAGGGGAACCCCTCTTCAATGAGGTGAGGCTGTATTGTGGGCCTCCCATCTACCCCCGGCACATTTTTCCGGGCTTCTGACAGGATCCGTTCACGCTCTTCTGTAGTGAAAAGTACTTGTAGCAGTTGTTGGCAATCATCCCAAGTGGGGTTGTGAGTAAAGAGGATAGATTCTAAAAGATCAATAAGACCTTGAGGTTTCTCAGAGAAAGAGGGGGTTTGGGTTTTCCAATTGTACAAATCACTAGTAGCAAAAGGCCAGTACTGATATGTGCGTTCCCCACCCTCTCTGGCTGGCCCCGCCCGGACCGGAAACACGTGAACAGTGGAGGAGGGCAATTCTGGGTCTTCCTCCTCCGCTGCGCTAGCCATCTCCCTTGCCCTTCCCCGAGTTCCCTGGGCGGGGCCTCCTCCCCTAGGGGGAGCTGAGGGCTCGGCCCTCCTCTGGGCTTCTCCCGACGAGACTTGAGGAACCTGTGGAAGCAAAGGTGGATTTGGATCCGCATACGGGGGTGGGGACAGTTCGGTTTCCAAGTCAATCAAATTAGGGTACAGAGAGGAAGATTCCTGGAACACCGGCTTGGGTCGTTTTTCGTCCTGGTTTTCTTTCGTTTTCTCAGACGCTTTCATGACTAGCACCTGTGGGTTTAGTAAGGTTGGAGCCGGGGAAGAGGGACGGGGAGGTTTAGGAGAAGCAAGAACGAAGGGTTTAAGCCATTCCGGTGGGTTCTTCACTAGATCCTGCCAGACCAGAATGTAGGGAGTCTGGTCTGGGTGCCCAGCAGGACCAGGAGTAAGCACCCTCTCTTTAACTGCCTGGATGATCTGGGGATTGAAGGTTCCCTCTTGTGGCCATCCGACATCAAAGGTGGGCCATTCGGCGGAACAGAACGTCACCAGTTTGCTCTTCTTTACTAGTAACGAAAGATTCCGAGCTCTAGACTTAAAATCAGAAAAATGGTCAGTCATCAGGGACAGCGGAGTAGAAGTAGATTGCCCCATGGGTACAGAGAACACAGACAATGACAACAAGACACTCACACAGACAGTGCCGGCACACAGAGTCACAAAAATGACACAACAAATAGATTCCAATTCAGTCTCTTTTAGCACTAGAGACCCCTTTTCTATTTGCAAATGTCTTACTGTCAGGACGTCCTCAGTGCCAGCCACCTTCCCGGTACGCTACCGGGGACTCGGCCTTACGCTGGGCTTGCCTTGTCTCTCACACCTAGATGCCTCCCCAGTACGATACTGGGCCCCGGACTTAATCTAGGCCTGTACTATTAGCACCGGTGCTTCGGAGTTCAGAGCTCTTTGCCTTTCAGCGGGGCTTCTCCCTCTTACCAGGGGAATTATTCCTCCGGTGGGGCGGAGATCCCGGACGAGCCCCCAAATGTTATGCTCCGTGTCCGTGTCCCCTACCCGACCGAATGAACAAGTCCACCAAAGTAATGCAAAAGGCATAAAGGGAGTTTATTTCTGGCGCGCCAGGGTCCTAGCCTCTCCGACACAGCAGAATGCGGCTGGACCCCGAACAAAGAGGTATGGCGGTTTATATACAGTTTGTCCCTTAGTCCAGCAACAGGCATAGTTGGCACTACCTGATTGGTTACATGCGAAGCTGAGCTCATACATTCCCCTGATGCTGCTTCCCTATAGATTTTTCTTATTTGGTTATGGAATGTTTAGCGCAGGAGCTACTGACCTCCTTATTTGGTTATGGAATGTTTAGCGCAGGAGCTACTGACCTCCTTATTTGGTTATGGAATGTTTAGCGCAGGAGCTACTGTCCCAGGTCCCTGATGTAGTTACACACCTCACTAAGTCTTCCGATAACCTAACAGCTAGACCATTCAGGTATGACCTAAATCAAATCCCTTATGATTATACAGTGGAAGTGTGAAATAGATTTTACGGCCTAGATCTGATAGAGTGCCTGATGAACTATGGAATGAGGTTTGTGACATTGTACTGGAGACAGGGATCAAGACCATCCCCATGGAAAAGAAATGCAAAAAAGCAAAATGGCTGTCTCGGGAGGCCTTACAAATAACTGTGAAAAGGAGAGAAGTGAAAAACAAAGGAGAAAAGGAAAGATATAAGCATCTGAATGCAGAGTTCCAACGAATAGCAAGAAGAGATAAGAAAGCCTTCCTCAGTGATCAATGCAAAGAAATAGAGGAAAACAACAGAATGGGGAAGACTAGAGATCTCTTCAAGAAAATTAGAGATACCAAGGGAATTTCATGCAAAGATGGGCTCGATAAAGACAGAAATGGTCTGGAACTAACAGAAGCAGAAGATGTTAAGAAGAGATGGCAAGAATACACAGAAGAACTGTACAAAAAAGATCTTCACACCCCAGATAATCATGATGGTGTGATCACTCACCTAGAGTCAGACATCCTGGATGTGAAGTCAAGTGGGCCTTAGAAAGCATCACTACAAACAAAGCTAGTGGGGGTGATGGAATTCCAGTTGAGCTGTTTCAAATCCTGAAAGATGATGCTGTGAAAGTGCTGCTCTCAATATGCTAGCAAATTTGGAAAACTCAGCAGTGGCCACAGGACTGCAAAAGGTCAGTTTTCATTCCAATCCCAAAGAAAGGCAATGCCAAAGAATGCTCAAACTACCGCACAATTGCACTCATCTCACATGCTAGTAAAGTAATGCTCCAAATTCTCCAAGCCAGGCTTCAGCAGTACATGAACAGTGAACTTCCAGATGTTCAAGCTGGTTTTAGAAAAGGCAAACGAACCATATATCAAATTGAACATCTGCTGGATCATGGAAAAAGCAAGAGAGTTCCAGAAAAACATCTATTTCTGCTTTATTGACTATGCCAAAGCCTTTGACTGTGTGGATCACAATACACTGTGGAAAATTCTGAGAGAGATGGGAATACCAGACCACCTGACCTGCCTCTTGAGAAATCTGTATGCAGGTCAGGAAGCAAGAGTTAGGACTGGACATGGAACAACAGACTGGTTCCAAATAGGGAAAGGAGTACGTCAAGGCTGTATACTGTCACCCTGCTTATTTAACTTATATGCAGAGTACATCATGAGAAACGCTGGGCTGGAAGAAGCACAAGTTGGAATCAAGATTGCCAGGAGAAATATCAATAACCTCAGATATGCAGATGACACCACCCTTATGGCAGAAAGTGAAGAGGAGCTAAAAGCCTCTTGATGAAAGTTAAAGAGGAGAGTGAAAAGTTGGCTTACAGCTCAACATTCAGAAAACGAAGATCATGACATCTGGTCCCATCACTTCATGGGAAATAGATGGGGAAACAGTGGAAACAGTGTCAGACTTTATTTTTTTGGGCTCCAAAATCACTGCAGATGGTGACTGCAGCCATGAAATTAAAAGATGCTTACTCCTTGGAAGAAAAATTATGACCAACCTAGATATCATATTCAAAGGCAGAGATATTACTTTGCCGACCAAGGTCCGTCTAGTCAAGGCTATGGTTTTTCCAGTAGTCATGTATGGATGTGAGATTTGGACTGTGAAGAAATCTGAGCACCAAAGAATTGATGCTTTTGAACTGTGGTGTTGGAGAAGACTCTTGAAAGTCCCTTGGACTGCAAGGAGATCCTACCAGTCCATTCTGAAGGAGATCAACCCTGGGATTTCCCTGGAAGGAATGATACTAAAGTTGAAACTCCAGTACTTTGGCCACCTGATATGAAGAGTTGATTCATTGGAAAAGACTCTGATGCTGGAAAGGATTAGGGGCAGGAGGAGAAGGGGATGACAGAGGATGAGAAGGCTGGAGGTCATCACTGACTCGATGGACGTGAGTCTAAATGAACTCCGGGAGTTGGTGATGGACAGGGAGGCCTGGTGTGCTGCAATTCATGGGATTGCAAAGAGTCAGACACAACTGAGCTACTGAACTGAACTGAACTCAATCACCTTTTATATATCCAAACACAGAGTCTGCCTAGATGATCCTGTGCACTTAATCTGAAACCTGTACAGCTAGTGGGAAGGTTTTGGGTCTTCTTCTTTAGCCACACTGCCCCTGGGTTTCAATTGTTGTTTTATTTCCACCTCTGTACATGGGTTGTCCACTGTGGTTTGCTCCTGAGGCTGCCCTGTATGACTTGGGTTTGCTTCTGTGAAGGCCAGGTGTGGAGGTGATGCAGCTGCTTGGGCCATAGGGGTTCTTGTAGCACCAGGTACTCAAGGGAATTGGCGGCTAGGGCAGTGGAAAATATATGCTCTAGAAGGTTATGCAACCAGTATTGACCAATATGCTTTAGTATTATTGCCTGGAGAACCTCCCGGACAGAGAAGCCTGGCAGACCACAGTCTATAGGATTGTAAAAAGTAGGACACGACCAAAGAAAAGCTGCACACATAGACGCAAGGTTGTTTTGTTTTGTTTTTACCTATGGCGGCACTGCCTCAGTGAGAGTTGAGTGTGAAGATAGTTCAGCTGCTTGCCGGAACCCTGGGGGTGCCAAATGTGCAGGCACATGGACTGCCTCCAGCACTGGAGTTATGGCCCTATCAGAATCTTTTTTCAAGCCTCTTATAGCTGGTGATCAAAAGGCTTCTTTGACCAGTCTTCCTCTGTAGCTCTGCCCATTCAGGCACTTAAAGGGCTCCCTTGCCTGGGGTGCTTCTCTGTTGTTCAGCACATTAGACAGAAAGAGGGACCCCCCGGCTGGGGGTCCTACTGTGTATTTCATTGTGTCTGGTGTTTTCTGGGCCAGCTTCTCTATTGTTCAGCTGCTGATGCTGGCCTATGGGGAGAGAGGTTATAGTGATAGTTCCATCCCTACATGTGCCTCAGCTGTATCCCCTTGCTTCCATGGCTGCCTGGCTCTCCTCCATAGCCATCTCCCACCACAATCTCCTCCTTCACATCCCCTCAATCTGTCTTCAGTCAACAGCAGCCCACTCACCTTGGTATTGCTCCACAATCCCTAAATTCCAGCTCCCAGCTACTGTGCCTTCCATGAGACCTGCATCTCTGTTTGGAGTATGTATGGCCCTCAGCAAGGGCTGTCTGATTCTTATTCCATTTAGGCTGCCACAGTTAAGCTGTTTCTCTCTCAGCCTTAAATGTTTCTCCCTGACTCAGACAATTGCCTCAATGTGGTGATGGGACCCCTGTTTCAGTTCCCCCACCCACCAAGGGCAGGTCCAGTCTTTCTAACACTCCTGTTTTTCCCCCTAGTTTCTTCATTCTACCGAGTTTCGTGTGATTCTATGTATTTTGTCCACTAGTCAGGTACTCCCATCTTCTCTCAGCTGGTGTTTTGCATGCACTTCTGTGTCAGAAGCTGTATTCTTGATGCATCTGTGAAGAGAGATGTACTCCATATCCACCTACTCCTCTGCCATCTTGTTCTCTCCTGAACTCCTTTAATATTCAAAGAAACAGTACAAAAGGAAGGTGATAATTTTCCTATCCAGCTTATTTAAAATCCATTATTTTGTAAGGAACACTATAGAATGTTTTCAAAATTGTTATTAGACATGCCTATGTATGATAACTAGCTTTACACCTCCTAATTTTGAGCACTGCTATGCTTTTCTTTTAAGTACTCCCTTAAATGTTGATACCCTAACCATTTAAATGTTGAATAGTAAAAATTGTTACTTCACAAAGTAATTATAAGAATTAAATGAAAAAAATAAAGTGAAATATTTAGTATATTAAATATATTTAATATTAATAAAATTAGTGTATTTAATAAAAATAGAGTGGAGCATTTAATATATGTATGACAAAGGTCCATATAGTCAAAGCTATGGTTTTTACAGTAGTCATATATGGACGTAAGAGTTGGACTCTAAAGAAATCTGAGTGCCAACGAATTGATGCTTTTGAATTGTGGTGTTGGAGAAGACTCTTGAGAGTCCCTTGGACTGCAAGGAGATCCGACCAGTTCATCCTAAAGGAAATCAGTCTTGAGTGTTCATTGGAAGGACTGATGTTGAAGCTGAAACTCCAGTACTTTGGACATCTGATACAAAGAACTGACTCATTAGAAAAGACCCTGATGCTGGGAAAGATTGAAGACATGAGGAGTAGGGGATGACAGAGGATGAGATGGATGGATAAAATCACTGACTAAATGGACATAAGTTTGAGCAAGCTCTGGGTGTTGGTGATGAACAGGGAAGCCTGGCATGCTGCAGTCCATTGAATCACAAAGAGTCGGACACAACTAAGAGACTGAAATGAACTGAACTGAATGGAACTGTTTTAATATACTGGCTGGTAGACAGTAAGTACTTGAAAATGTTACTTGTTTTAAAAATTATCAAATCATGAAATATTGTATATGTATTTTATTGTATATATGTATACATATATATACATGGTCCTTGATGTAAGTGATAAGAAACTTGATATTTTTTAATATCTATATTGTCTACTCACTTTGAAAACTCTCAAGTAGCTTGATATCACAGAACTACACAAATTAAAAATCATAGACAAAATTTATGTATTTCTTTCTGCTTCATCACAATTTTACTTATACACTAATGTTTCATATACAATCCACAAAATATCTTGAATTTAGGGTATGATATATCCTACCTTCCCTTGTGGCTCAGATGGTAAAGAATCCTCCTGCATTGCTGGAGACCTGGGTTCAGTCCTTGGGTTGGGAAGATCCCTGGAGAAGGAAATGGCTACCCACTCCAGTATTCTTGCCTAGAGAATCCCCATGGACAGAGGATTTTGGCGTGATACAATCAATGGGGTCATAAAGAATAAGAGATAACTGAGCTACTAAGAACACACACACACACACACACACAACACCTTCAATGACAGTTCCTCTGATTCAATATGATTTTAAGGATGTTATTTACCCATTCTGGAGTTCAGTTCCTACATCTGGAAAAATGTAAATGATATTCAACATGTTGAGATGTTAATATAGCCAGTTAATAATGTTGTATAAAATTTTTAAAGAGAATTTCTTGGCACATAGTCAGAAACTATACAATGTAACTTATTTTGTTCCTTTTCTTTATAGAACTGGTTCAGAGTCATGATATAATTCTGTCTTACATTGTACTTTTAGAGTTTAACATGTCTCACTTAACAAGCTGTGTTAAATACCTCTGTTTTAACCAGAACAAGGACTACAAATAGGTAGGAATCGTTAGTGAAAGGCTAAGAGTAATCTATTGGTTTGGAGCAGATATTTTAGATAATCCTGGGACTAAGCAACCAAAGACATTTCAAACATAGATGATCAATAACAGTGATAGCTGATAGCTTCCAAATGGATGTCTGAGATGAGAGGTGGCAATATAGTTAGAAGAGTTTGGCTCCAGAGATGTAATTAAGCATGGTCAAGGCACAGAGAAAAATTAATCAAAAACAATGGAGTCTGGAGAAAAGGATCAGGACTCTATCTCCTTAAAGTCCTGAAACAGACGAGAGAAGTCCAGTTCTGCGAAGAGTTTCAGTTGGCAATGAAGGCAAACCACCTCATCTAGGAAAGCAAGGTAGGCATGTGGGATCCAAAAATTATTACTGAATGAGTAGAAAACATGACTTGTGCAGTATTTTCTCTTTTTGATAAAAACTCTTTAGGGAACAAAGGCTTGTTCCATTCCAGCTTCATCCCAAGATCCAGAAGATGTATCTGCCCTTTTGACTCTTGAGATACTTTATAGATTAGAAATAACTGACAAGGGCTTCCCTGGTGATCCAGTGGTAAAGAATGCACCTGCCAATGCAGGAGACATGGGTTTGATCCCTGATCCTGGAAGAAATCACATACCATGGAGCAACTAAGCCCACAGTAAGAGAAATCACCACAAGAGGCCCACACATCCCAACTGGAGAGTAAGCCCCACTCACTGCAACTAGAGAAAACCCCATGGAGCAACAAAGACCAGCACAGCCAAAAATAAATAAGTAAAAAGAAGCTGACAAATATGTTACTGAGGTTCTGCTTCCTCAAATAAATAAATTTTAAAAAACTCGTCTGGGACTCAGAATTTCTTCTATTCAACAAACAAACTGTTGATTCTATATAGTCAATCCCCAACTAACTCTTGTTTTCTCCTTAATTTCCGTGAACCTGCTTTACTTTCAGCATTTCAGGAAAATGCTTTGCTAAAACTTATCCTAGCACGATGGAGGGATGTTTTTGTTAAGTCTAATTTAAAACAGAGAGAAATGAGAGCCTGACTTGCTTAGCATGAAGTTTCACACAGGAAATATTTTAACTGGGTCTTTAGTGGGCTTCGCTGATGCTCAGATGGTAAAGAATCTACTTCCAGTGTAGGAGACCCAGTTTCGATCCCTGGGTCGGGGAGATCCCCTGCAGAAGAGAATGGCTACCAATTCCAGTATTCTTGTCTGGAGTTTTCCAGGGACAGAGGAGCCTGGTGGGGTACAGTCCATGGGGTCACAAAGAGTCAGACATGATTGAGCAACTAACAGTGGTAAGAATGAATTTGTTCTACTAAAGACACTGGAAGGAGCATTTCTGTTAGAGAGAATAAAAGGCACAGGGTTTAAGAGAAATGAGTGGGAGAAATGTTCTTCCCTTTAAAAACATGCATCACCTCATCACCCCTGATATGAGCTTTTAAACACAATGTTGTGACTGGTTCACGTGTGGGAGAATCCCTAACTGAACTCTGATCCTGAAAATAAACAAAGGGAGAGCCGACTGGCCTCTACCTCTTCTCTTCCCAGCCTCCATTCATCTTCCCAACACATCTTTCTCTTCACATTATCCCCTTCTCTTTCACTCTCTTCTCTTCCAATAACTCCTTTCTCTTCCCATCACCGCCTTCTCTTCTTATCTCACCCTTCACTTTCCTTCAAATGTCTGCCTGGACCAGAATAGCACATATCTTATGCTGAGCTCATTAGACAAAGGAAAAAAGAAAGTTAGAGGGGCAGCACTTAAGTCACAGCTTTCTGGTAAGCAAAGTGTCCAAAACCGTGGAACAATAGCAGCTTAGATTTTGCATGGATTGCTGGTTGTGCTTGGGATTATAAAGACAAACTAAATTTTCTAATACTGAAAAACAACAGAATTAGTCACCCCTTCACAGACTCCCCTGGCTACCTTCTTCACATTCTCTTTCATCTACAACTTCAAATCATAGCCAAGGCTTGTTTACATGTTAAACACCAATAGACAGGCTTTGTGGGTGATACAACACATTGGTACCTATGATTCAGTTATTAGAAGACAAAGGTCCTGAGGTCTCACCAAGAAGTCCTTTTCCTTTACACAATTTCTTTTCATTTTAGAAGTCACAGAGTATCACTGGAAGGCATATGGTTGAAACCTTCCCATTTTTCTACAATCCCAAGACCATCAAATGAGGGCTTATCTGATGCAGGCATTTGAGAGGTTAATCATATAATCATGTCAGCCAAGATGAGGAAGTGCTAGGGTAAGAGAGAAGCGAACAAGGCAGGATTAGGAGTAGAGAAAGATATAGAGGGAGGGACAGAAGGCCTAGGCATTTTTATTGCCAACTGGGAGTAGTAGAATATTCTATTATCCCTCCTGAGTAGGATAATGTATTAGTGACCTGAAACAATTCACTTCATATCTTCTAATCTTAGCTTCTTCATCTGTAGTAAAAAGGAACGGAGATAATATCTGTGCAAAGTCCGCTCATAAACAATATGGTATGACCTCTTTCACTTCTCATGAATGAGGGCCATCTCCTCTAGCACCTTCCTCAGAGAATATTTCACTTCCTTATTTCTCAAGCTGTAGATCAAGGGGTTAAGCATGGGGGTGACAAGGTTATTCAGGACCTGAACAGTTGCATTAAGCCAAGGGTTAGGGGTGGGCTGCAGGTAGATGAGAACCACTGGCATAAAGGAGAGGAGGATGGCAGTGAGGTGGGCGCTGCAGGTGGAGAAGGCACGCTGTTGGCCTTCGGTCGATCGAATTTGAAGAATGGAGTAAACGATGCAGCTGTAGGAGGTGAGGATGAGAAGGAAGCAGCTGAGGGGCATGAGACCCACACTGATTAATCCCACCATCTCTAGGGCCGAGGTGTCTGCACAAGCCAGCTTTAGCATCACTGGGATATCGCAGAAGTAATAGTCCACCTCACTGGGGCCACAGTAGGGCAATTGGAAGGTGAGTGTAGTTAGAAAGATGGCCTGAATGCACCCAAAAAACGAGGTGCCCATGGCCAGGATGGCACACACTCTGTGACTCAGGATTATTGTGTAGCGCAGAGGGTAACATATGGCAACAAAGCGATCATAGGCCATTACCGTGTACAGGAAACACTCGGTACAACCCAGGAAGTGGTAGAAAAAGAGCTGCGACACGCAGCCTGCATAGGAGATGGCTCTGCTGTTCCCTGCAAGGTAGAAGAGCATCTTGGGGGAACTCACAGAGGGAAAAAATATGTCACACACAGACAGTTTACATAGGAAGAAGTACATGGGAGTGTGCAGCCGAGTGGAGGAGACAATTGCCAGTAGGATGAGCAGGTTCCCCATTAGGGTGAAGATGTAGAAGGACAGAAACAGGACAAAGAGCATGGTCTCCAGGTCCTCTGTGTGCGGGATGCCCAGCAGAATAAACTCAGTCACCACCGAGGCGTTCCTCATCTGTGTTAGAATGCTGGGCTTCAAAATAGAATGCAGGCCTCCAAGTGTAAGCACTGATGTCAAACCAAGATGCTATTTAATAAAAGATAAGCAATTATTTAATTATCCCCTTATGTGTCCTTCTAGCAAATGTAATTTATAAAACAACATTAATAACGAAGTACTTTTAAAGGAACACTGCAGCTGCTGCTGCTAAGTCACTTCAGTCGTGTCCAACCCTGTGTGACCCCATAGACGACAGCCCACCAGGCTCCCCCGTCCCTGGGATTCTCCAGGCAAGAACACTGGAGTGGGCTGCCATTTCCTTCTCCAGTGCATGAAAGCGAAAAGTGAAAGGGAAGTCACTCAGTCGTGTCCAACTGTTAGCAACCCCATGGACTTCAGCCCACCAGATCCCTCCATCCATGGGATTTGCCAGGCAAGAGTACTGGAGTGGGGTGCCATTGCCTTCTCCAATATAGATATATAAAGTGACATTATTGAAATTATTCCATTTAAGTGAAATTATTCCGTATGAAAATGCTTACAAAAGTAAAAAAAAAAAAAGTAAAAAAAAAAAAGGAAAAAGAAATAACAGCTTTTGATTGAGTATTTGCAAGTGTTATGCTAATTTCTATTATTTTTAAATTTAAGTTTCAGAAACAACTTTATTAAGTGAAAGAAACCATAAAAACACAGGAGTTTTTAATAACCTGATCATGGAGCTAGAAAATAACTGATCTGAGATTAAAATTCCTGTTTGATTGCAGAGTCAAACTTCTAACTTTTTACTGTGAAAGCTCCCAGCAATTTTTACTTAAAGAAGCTGAGACCTGATATTCATCTTCAAATAACTGAAGATCTGCTATGTAGATGTGTTGTGTGTTCATCCATAGCAAATGATGTGCACAAAAGTGGAACTAGTAGAAAGTTAGATTTTATTTCAGTATAGGAAAAAAATAATGGCTAAGTTGCCTTGTTAAGTGTTGTGTTCTCATCATGATAAGGGTTTGATTATTTGTAGGATGATATTCTTTCAGATATGAAGAACTTGCATTCCCAATTTAAATGCAGTTTTTTCCTACCTGCACCTTTAATATCCTCTGAAATTCTTTGCCTTTATTATTTTGTTCATTTTCTCAAATATATCTGAAGAGGCAAAAATTTAACAAGTGATTCTCCTAGTGAGCTGATGGCTTTGATTTAAATATGATAAATCTATCTGACTCTATAACAATAACAATTATGAATATAATTATTATAAAAGTTACAGTAACAGCTTGATACCATTCTTAATGTATCTTAATAAAAGATAGACACGTGCCATGGGGAAGGCCAGAATGCCACTGAGTAAGGGTCCTTTAAAATGACAGAAACTCTTTGGGATGCTTTTGTGTTTGGTGTGTAGTTTTTTATTTTTCTTTAAAGCAAGTAGGAGCCTGCTGTAGAGCACAGGGAGTTCAGGTTGGTGCTCTGTGATAACCTACAGGTGAGGGATGGGAAGGTAGGAGGGAGGCTCAAGAGGGAGGGAATATGTGTATGTATCTGATTCATGCCATTATAGAGCAGAAAATAACACAACATGCTTGTAAAATAATTATAATCCATTTTTTAAATATAAAAATTAATTAATCAAAGAGACAAAACCTGGGTTATATTAATAGAAATATATCCAGGCACTACTGAATACTTCATGTACACTAACACCTTGAGTCCTAGTACAATTCTCTGAGGCAGGTATGGTTAATTCCTGTTTACATTAGGAAATTGAGGCACAAAGAGTTTAAGAAAATTGACCAAGTTCCTACATCTGTTAGGTGGTAGAGTTGGCTCTCTCACAAACAATAGGAACATCTGCTGAGTTACTAATTCTGCCTTTCTAACATTCATGCAAACTAATAACTTTAAAATAAAGATATGTTATATTTCTTATTTGTTATAATGTAGTTTTATGATCTCTTAATTCTCAAAAATCCTTGTGAAGTAGTGGTAATGAATACCAATTTCTAGAAAGGAACACTGACATTCCAAGAGCTAGAAACTTTACTAAAACTAAAAAGTGAAGAGCAAGTCATACTCAAATCTTCTGATTCCAAGTTTAATGTTCTCTCCTCGCAAAAACAAAACAAAACAAAAACAAAACAAAACAAAACAAAACAGAAGCAAATTGCCTCTTTATGACTGAAAATCCACTCACAGATTCATTCTTATGATTTGGAGAAGTCTTCCAGGCACCCTCACAACCATTAACTGTCTTTATCTACTATTTACTGAAACATTCATGGTACTAGATTGTAGCTCCAAAGAGGGAGGTGAGTCTCTCAACATCATATTATATTTCAATAGGTCCCATAGCTACAGAGAAATTTCATTTCCTGAGGATGATTCCCAAGGGAATATCTCAGATTATGGTGCAACATCAATGAAAATTGTCATCATTAAGAGATACCAGCCTGTCTCTATTTCACTTCTATTTATTAGTTCCGATATTCTTTAAGTTTTGCAGATATTTTCCCCACCCAACTGGCCTGAAATGGTCTCACTCATAGAAATAAATCCTACCTCTATACTTGGGAGTTGAAATTTCACTTTGCAAGTCTGTGCATTTATATTAACATAAAAGCATTTATATAAAATAAGTATTCACATTTTATTTATTTTATAAGTGCATGTGTGGGTGGTAAAAATTAGTCAAGAAAATCAAAGAGGAAAAATTCAAGCATGGTTCTTTGAACCCTGATACTTCAAAAGACTGATGAATTAAATGTGTATCAGAAGGAAGGATACTTTTTCATATGATTCATACATGTGAAAGGTTATACATATGAAAAAAAAACAAGTTTGGAAAGGAAAATCTAGGGTTCACTCTAGGTATTGTGGATGATGTCATAGATTTGTATGTTATCCTCTCCAGGATAAGAGCTGAAACTCTGAATGAGCATCCTGCAGAATTAATACCAACTAATGAGATAGATGGGGAAACAGTGGAAACAGTGTCAGATTTTATTTTTCTGGGCTCCAAAATCACTGCAGATGGTAACTGCAGCCATGAAATTAAAAGACGCTTACTCCTTGGAAGAAAAGTTATCACCAACCTAGATAGTATATTCAAAAGCAGAGACATTACTTTGCCTACTAAGGTCCATCTAGTCAAGGCTATGGTTTTTCCAGTAGTCATGTGTGGATGTGAGAGTTGGACTGTGAAGAAAGCTGAGCGCCAAAGAATTGATGCTTTTGAACTGTGGTGTTGGAGAAGACTCTTGAGAGTCCCTTGGACTGCAAGGAGATCCAACCAGTCCGTTCCGAAGGAAATCAGCCCTGGGATTTCTTTGGAAGGAATGATGCTAAAGCTGAAACTCCAGTACTTTGGCCACCTCATGTGAAGAGTTGACTCCTTGGAAAAGACTCTGATGCTGGGAGGGATTGGGGGCAGGAGGAGAAGGGGATAGCAGAGGATGAGATGGCTGGATGGCATCACTGACTCGATGGTTGTGAGTCTGACTGAACTCCAGGAGTTGGTGATGGACAGGGAGGCCTGGTGTGCTGCGATTCATGGGGTCACAAAGAGTCGGACATGACTGAGCGACTGAACTGAATTGAACTGAACTGAACTGAATGCCATAGTTCTTCTTCCCTTGGTTTATAGACATCAAGCATTCCTGAAAAGCAAAAAGAAGATAAGCTGATCTGGCTGAATCTTCATAAGAGATGATATATCCTTATGATTCTAACCAACATCATGAGAACAGTTGAGTGTAGTGTCTCTTGCACAATTCAGGAAAGGAAACTTTCACAAACATCTAAGTACAAAACTTTATTAATTATTATAATACCTATCTTCCTTAAATGTCTCTTATTTTTCATTGTAAAAGAATCATTTATAGTAATAAATGTCTAATTTCATCAACAAAAGAGGCTGCAGGAGAAAGCATTTGTATTTGCCATTGTAAGCCATCTTCTTCCCACATTTCATAAACTATAACATCTCAAATGTTACACAACATTTCCAACAATTCCTGAGACACCATTGGTCCATAACAACTTGTCTTAGTGTGCTGATGTAAGAGTGTAGCATCTATTACAAATCATATTATTTTCACATACCAACTAGGCAGCAATCAAGTTATTTTCAAGAGTCTATAGATCTGTCTTCTAGATCTATACAGAGTACATTTGTATAGATCTTCATTATATTCTCCTATGTGTTTTGAAAATCACAGGAGTTATATTATGTAATAAAGTGTTTAAGGATATGTATAACTGTCCTAACAAACCCTTCTTAGAATAGAATGCTGAAGGAAGAAGACTTCTGCTCATAAATGCATTTCAGTCCAAATGTATCAGAATATTAACTTACTGGTTTTTTTATTTAGTTTTTTCTTTATTTTTAATATAAATTTATTTATTTTAATTGGAGGTTAATTACTTCTGAAGCCACTTTCCAGTAGTTTTGGATACCCTTTAATTATCAGGTAACAAAGAAAGTACAGAAATGATTGTGTCTGGTTCTCACATTCTAACAGACTTGATTGAATCCATGATGATCTATGAATTATGAGTATGAGCATTGAAATACCCTAAATCCAGAAACAGGAAATAAATTTTCACAAATAATTTATACTAATTAACTTCCTTCATGTATTAAAATGACCTTCAAAATCCACTTGTAATTCAGTTCTCTCTCATCAGCATAAATTCTTGTGAGAAAGAAATTGAAGCTATCATTAAGTCAAATAGAATGATAGTTTTGATGCTCCTCTTTTGGGAGCCATGGGAGACGTGGATTGGATCCTAGATTTGGAATGTTCCTGGAGTAAGAAATGGCACTCCACTCCAGTATTATTGCCTGAAAAATTCCATGGGCACAGGAACTTGGTAGGCTACAGTTCATGGGGCCTCAAAGAGTTGGACATGACTGAGCAACTGAGCACACACACACACACGCACACACACACACACACATCCAGAGACAGCATCTTCAACTTGTAACCCTGAGTTGCCTGGATTAGCAACCCATTGACTTGGTAATGGTCAGCCTGACATGACCAGTATATAAAATAAGTATTCACATATTATATCTTTCATAAGTGTGTGGGTGGGTGGTAAAAATTGGTCAACAAAATCAAAGAGGAAAAAGGTAAGCATGGTTCTTTGATACCTCAAAGATGTTGAATTGAATGTGACTCAGAAGGGAAGAATACTTTTTCATATGATTCATAAATATGAAAGGTTATACATATGTAAGAAATATACTAGTTTGGAAAGGAAGATCTAGGATTCACTCTAGGTATTGTGGCTGATGTGGCTTCTGGTATAGTGCCAGAAGTATGCAATAGATTGACACTTGTTTTCTAGAGTCCAGTCACATATCTAAAACAAAGCAAACTCTAGGATTCTTTAAGAGTCACCTAACACTAACAAAAAAGGATATTGTGAAAAGACTTAAAGAGAATGCATGATGCACTAAACAAGATAATGCATTATAGCAGGTCAGATGGCTTTCATTTATTATTTTAAAAAAGTGCAATTTAAGAAAGCAAAATATGAGACTTAGAAATTACTGTTTATCTATCTATCATATATATATATATATATGAAAATATGTGTATGCACTTACCTAAAACCATCTTTTATTCACTTAACATTGTCTTTGAAAAGCAAAATATTTTAATTTTGATGAAATCCACACTATCAATTCTTATGAATTATGCTTTTGGGGTTATATCTAGAAATTTTTCCAAGTCCAGTGTTGGTTCTCAAAGTAACTTAATGACTTAAGAAGTCAGATATTCACAAGTTAGGATTTGGGAAAGATACTTTTCCAGATTAGATGTGCAAAGGTAGAGATTACAGTCGCTATACTGCTAACGGTTTTGTTGTTTTTATCGAACAGAAGAAAGAACATTAGTGATAACTGCTAGAAGATACTTCATTGACTGAGGGTTTTTATCAGTTGTAGAGAAGAACAGAGGTAGAGATGATGTTGATGACTTTAGTGGGTCCATGGATCCAGATCATCCTTAGTATTTCTTTTAATCTGTGTCTCAGTGATGTTTATGAGAGAAAAAACTCAGAGGCGAATGGCATCACAGGCCATATGAATATGAAATACTGTCAATATAATGCCACTAAATGTATGGATATACGTTGATAAATATATATTGACATGTGGGCTAAAATGAAATATCAACTTACACAATAAAATAGCCAGTTATGTAGACTAAAAAATCATTCTCCTATTATTTCTGATCAAAAGAATGTTCTTCCCTCTAGCATTTTCTTTAGAGCAACATAGACATCTCTGTTCTGTTGGCTATAAATCAGGGGATTAAGTATGGACACAACAATAGTGTAAAACAAAGAGGACACTTTTCCTTTGTCCATGAAACTGACCGATGATGGCTGCAGATACATGAATGCTGCAGATCCATAGAAAACTGCAACAGCTGAGATGTGGGAGCTGCATGTGCTGAAGGTTTTGAACCACGAAAGATGCCGGGATGCTTGGCTTCCGGAGGAGAATTCAATCCGGGGCCAGAGATGAGGCTTGATCACTCAGAGCTTTTGTGTAATTAAGTTTCCTTAAAGTGTAAAAAAGATAGAGAAAGCTTCTGACACAGACATCAGAAGGGGGCAGAAAGAGTGCCCCCTCGCTAGTGCTAGCAGTGCAGTTATATACTTTTTAATTAGTTTTTACAATGAATCAAAAGAATGTCTAGAAGTTGTAAAGATCTCACTAGACATGCTCCCACAATTTACATTTTTAAGATAACAGGATTAGCCAGATGGTTTTCAGGAAGAAGAAAATTTCCTCAAGCAGAATAGGTTGTTGTTATATAATCCTTAGTACAGAGATAAACTGAGTTGTTTCTAGTGTAATTATCAATTAAAGGCTGAAAGATAAAAATGTTTTATATGACTAAGACAAAGGAGTTCAGTTCAGTTCACTCACTCAGCCGTGTCAGACTCTGTGCGACCCCATGAATCGCAGCGTGCCAGGCTTCCCTGTCCATCACCAACTCCCGGAGTTCACTCAGACTCACGTCCATAGAGTCACTGATGCCACCCAGCCATCTCATCCTCTGTCGTCCCCTTCTCCTCCTGCCCCCAAATCCTCCCAGCATCAGAGTCTTTTCCAATGAGTCAACTCTTCACATCAGGTGGCCAAAGTACTGGAGTTTCAGCTTTAGCATCATTCCTTCCAAAGAAATCCCAGGGCTGATCTCCTTCAGAATGGACTGGTTGGATCTCCTTGCAGTCCAAGGGACTCTCAAGAGTCTTCTCCAACACCACACTTCAAGCATCAATTCTTCAGCGCTCAGCTTTCTTCACAGTCCAACTCTCACATCCATACATGACTACTGGAAAAGCCATGGCCTTGACTAGATGGACCTTAGTCAGCAAAGTAATGTCTCTGCTTTTGAATATGCTATCTAGGTTGGTCATAACTTTTCTTCCAAGGAGTAAGGGTCTTTTAATTTTATGGCTACAGTCACAATCTGCAGTGCTTTTGGAGCCCCCCCAAATAAAGTCTGACACTGCTTCCACTGTTTCCCCATCTATTTCCCATGAAGTGATGGGACCAGATGTCATGATCTTCGTTTTCTGAATGTTGAGCTTTAAGCCAACTTCTTCACTCTTCTCTTTCACTTTCATCAAGAGGCTTTTTAGTTCCTCTTCACTTTCTGCCATAAGGGTGGTGTCATCTGCATATCTGAGGTTATTGATACATCTCCCAGCAATCTTGATTCCAGCTTGTGTTTCTTCCAGCCCAGCATTTCTCATGATGTACTCTGCATATAAGTTAAATAAGCAGGGTGACAATATACAGCCTTGATGTCCTCCTTTTCCTATTTGGAACCAATCTGTTGTTCCATGTCCGGTTCTAACTGTTGCTTCCTGACCTGCATAGATTTCTCAAAAGGCAGGTCAGGTGGTCTGGTATTCCCATCTCTCTCAGAATTTTCCACAGTTTATTGTGATCCACACAGTCAAAGGCTTTGGCATAGTCAATAAAGAAGAAATAGATTTTTTTTCTGGAACTCTCTTACTTTTTCCATGATCCAGCAGATGTTGCCATTTGATCTCTCGTTCCTCTGCCTTTTCTAAAAGCAGCTTAAACATCTGGAAGTTCACAGTTCATGTATTGCTGAAGCCTGGCTTGGAGAATTTTGAGCATTACTTTACTAGCTTGTGCGATGAGTGTAATTGTGCGGTAGCTTGAGCATTCTTTGGCATTGCCTTTCTTTGGGATTAGAATGAAAACTGAACTTTTCCTGTCCTGTGGTCACTGCTGAGTTTTCCAAGTTTGCTGGCATACTGAGTGCAGCACTTTCACAGTATCATCTTTCAGGATTTGAAATAGCTCAACTCAAATTCCATCACCTCCACTAGCTTTGTTCATACTGATGGTTTCTAAAGCCCACTTGACTTCACGTTCCAGGATATCTGGATCTAGATGAGTGATCACACCATCGTGATTATCCAGGTCGTGAAGATCTTTTTTGTACAGTCCTTCTGTGTATTCTTGCCACCTCTTCTTAATATCTTCTGCTTCTGTTAGGTCCATACCATTTCTGTCCTTTATTGAGCCCATCTTTACATGAAATGTTCCCTTGGTATCTCTGATTTTCTTGAAGAGATCTCTAGTCTTTCCCTTTCTGTTCATTCACTCTATTTCTTTGCATTGTTCATGGCTGCAACCGGCGCACTAAGCGCTGCGGAGAGGAGCTACCCCATGTCGGAGGTCAGGGGCAGAAGCCGGGAGGACCCCACGTCTGAAGGGCGGTGGCCAAGAGGAGTTACCCCACGTCCTAGGTCAGGGGCAGTGGAAGAGAGCTCCAGGCTGGGACAATGCAGGAAGGGCAAGAGGAGCTACCCCGTGTCTGAGGTTAGGGCAGCAGCTGGGAGGAGCCACCCCACGCTGGAGGCCAGGGGCAGGGGCGGGAGGAGCAACCCCATGCCCGAGGCCAGGGGCAGCGGCCAGGAGGAGCAACCCCACGTCCAAGGAGCGGTGGCTACGTGGATGCAGGAGGGCCTAGAGGAGCCATCCCATGTTGAAAGTTAGGAAGGATGGTGGTGAAGAGACCCCTCATCCAAGGTAAGGAGCAGTGGCTGCACTATGCTGGAGCAGCCATGAAGAGATACCCCATGCCCAAGGTAAGAGAAACCCAAGTAAGATGGTAGGTGTTGCAAGAGGGCATCAGAGGGCAGACACACTGAAACCATAATCACAGAAAACTAGTCAATTTAATCACACTAGGCCCACAGCCTTTTCCTAACTCAATGAAACTAAGCCATGCCTGTGGGGGCAACCCAAGGTGGGTGGGTCATGGTGGAGAGGTCTGACAGAATGTGGTCCACTGGAGAAGGGAATGGCAAACCACTTCAGCATTCTTGCCTTGAGAACCCCATGAACAGTAAGAAAAGGCAAAATGATAGGATACTGAAAGTGGAACTCTCCAGGTCAGTAGGTGCCCAATATGCTACTGGAGATCAGTGGAGAAATAACTCCAGAAAGAATGAAGGGATGGAGCCAAAGCAAAACAATACCCAGTTGTGGATGTGACTGGTGATAGAAGTAAGGTCCAATGCTGTAAAGAGCAGTATTGGATAGGAACCTGAAATGTCAGGTCCATGAATCAAGGCAAATCAGAAGTGGTCAAACAAGAGATGGCAAGGGTGAAAGTCAACATTCTAGGAATCAGCGAACTAAAATGGACTGGAATGAGTGAATTTAACTCAGATGACCATTATATCTACTACTGCAGGCAGGAATCCCTCAGAAGAAATGGAGTAGCCATCATGGTCAACCAAAGAGTCTGAAATACAGTACTTGGATGCAATCTCAAAAACAACAGAATGATCTCTGTTCATTTCCAAGGCAAATCATTCAATATCACAGTAATCCAAGTCTATGCCCCAACCAGCAATGCTGAAGAAGCTGAAGTTGAATGGTTCTATGAAGACCTATAAGACCTTTTAGAACTAACACCCAAAAAAGATGTGCTTTTCATTATAGGGGACTGGAATGCAAAAGTAGGAAGTCAAGAAACTCCTGGAGTAACAGGCAAATTTGGCCTTGGAATGTGAAATGAAGCAGGGCAAAGACTAATAGAGTTTTGCCAAGAAAATGCACTGGTCATAGCAAACACCCTCTTCCAACAACACAATAGAAGACTCTACACATGGACATCACCAGATGGTCAACACCGAAATCAGACTGATTATATTCTTTACAGCCAAAGATAGAGAAGCGCTATACAGTCAGCAAAAACAAGACCACGAGCTGACTGTGGTTCAAATCATGAACTTATTACCAAATTCAGACTGAAATTGAAAAAGTAGGAAAACCACTAGACTGTTCAGGTATGACCTAAATCAAATCACTTATGATTATACAGTGGAAGTGAGAAATAGATTTAAGGGCCTAGATCTGATAGATAGAGTTTCTGATGAACTATGGAATGAGGTTTGTGACATCGTACAGGAGACAGGGATCAAGACCATCCCCAAGGAAATGAATTGCAAAAAAGCAAAATGGCTGTCTGGGAAGACTTACAAATAGCTGTGAAGAGAAGAGAGGTGAAAAGCAAAGGAGAAAAGGAAAGATATAAGCTATATAAAAGGAAAATATAAGATCTGAATGTAGAGTTCCAAAGAACAGCAAGAAGAGATAAGACTAAGGAATGAAGAGGGAAAAGAAAAAAGTTTGTCCTTTCCTCTTTCTTGAGAATTCCAGATCCCTGTCTCCCTGGGGACCCGTGGCCTTCTTATCATACTGCCTTGAAATTGACTCTTTCATTTGAAGGCTAAAGGGGGAAGAAGGCAGTACAAGATGAGATAGTTGGAGAGCATCACTGACTCAGCTGACATGAATTTGAGCAAACTCAGGGAGACAGTGGAGGACAAAGGAGCCTGGTGTGCTGTAGTCAATGAGGTTGCAAAGAACTGAACATGACTTAGTGACTGAAGAACAATAAGAACAGGTGTGCCATGAGATTTGGGAACACCCTACTGGACTTATATCTGGAGGTCTGTATTTAGTTATAGATATCTTTTTGAAGGAGAGATAAGTGAGAAGACATACAAGCATCTATAAAAAGCTTGGAAAATATTTGAAGGTAATTGGATAATTTGCAGACATCATCATATATCCTAAGAAAAGCAAAAAGAAAAGAAGATTTTTTTTTTCTGGTGCAGGTGTTTGAAAGAATTAAAACACTCTCTTTAATCAAAGTAAGAAAAAATAATTTAACATTTCAATGCCTAGAACAGGAATGAAATATTAATTCTCATCACAAAATGCACTCAACCCTAAACCAGATGATGATCCACATGCAGGGACACTGGAGAAAAGATTTCCTTTAAAGATTTTAGAATAAAGTAAAAATGCCACACTCTTTTGCCCCTCTCCATTTTTAGTTTTTGTAATCAAATTCCTCTGGCACCCAACTTTCAATTCTTTCAATTTGGGGACCATATCATGTTTCTCAGTTTTCTGTCATTTTGTTTTTCACATGAAAAATCCTACCAACTCTCTTTATTTCTGTTGTTTTGTAAATATGTTCTATTTTCTTTTCAAATCTTCTTTAAGTTAGAAGTCATTATGAAACCATTCTCCAACACCTTGTAATTGATTTAACCTTCCTACTTCAAGTTCAGAAAAATGTTATTTCTAAACAGCACATTTTTAAACTTCAGTTCAGTTCAGTTCAGTCACTCAGTTGTGTCTGACTCTTTGAGACCCCATGAATCGCAGCACGCCAGGCCTCCCTGTCCATCACCAACTCCTGGAGTTCACCCAAACTCATGTGCATCGAGTCAGTGATGCCATCCAGCCATCTCATCCTCTGTCATCCCCTTCTCCTCCTACCCCCATTCCCTCCCAGCATCGCCGTCTTTTCCAGTGAGTCAACTCTTCGCATAAGGTGGCCAAAGTCCTGGAGTTTCAGCATCAGCATCAGTCCTTCCAATGAATACCCAGGACTGGTCTCCTTTAGGATGGATTGGTTGGATCTCCTTGCAGTCCAAGGGACTCGCAGGAGTCTTCTCCAACACTAGAGTTCAAAAGCTTCAATTCCTTGCCACTCAACTTTCTTCACAGTCCAACTCTCACATCCATACATGACCACTGGAAAACATAGCCTTGACTAGATGGACCTTTGTTGGCAAAGGAATGTCTCTGCTATCTAGGCTGGTCATAACTTTCCTTCCAAGGAGTAAGTGTCTTTTAATTTTATGGTTGGAATCACCATCTGCAGTGATTTTGGAGCCCCAAAATAAAGTCTGACACTGTTTCCACTTTTTCCCCAACTATTTCCCATGAAGCAATGGGAGCAGATGCCATGATCTTCGTTTTCTGAATGTTGAGCTTTAAGCCAACTTTTTCACTCTCCTCTTTCACTTTCAGCAAGAGGCTTTTAGTTCCTCTTCACTTTCGTATACCATAAGTCAGATGATGCACCAAGTCAGACTTGTCCACCTCTGTATAACAAGTAAATTGCATAGTGCTGAGGACATAGGAAGACATAAATGGGATTTTATCAGGAATTCCATACACGAGTATATGATGAATATTTGCCTGAATTTCCACGTTATTATTTCCAGCCTTAATAGTCTCAAGTCACAAATGTGCAATGAATACACTCACCTTTCTTCTTGCTGGAAATCTCAACACCAAATTTTATTTGCAACAGGCTTCCTTTGACTAAGAAGATAGCTCTGTGTTGGTGTCAGGAATGATAGGTAGCCAGCATTCTGCTGTCTTTAGTGTTGACAGGGCCAGCATAGCCCAGGTCTCAGAGCCCCTTTGAAGCTGGTCTGCATCACAGGTCAGCATCTCTAATTTTAAATCTTCAGTGTGTGTTTCTTCAGCTTCAAGGTAGCAAATATCTGCACCTTTCTCAGTTCTTCCGTGAGCGGTTGTCATCACTGTGCTATGAAGGTGTGTCCTGGATTTCGTATATGTCAGGCAATAAAAACATGGACTCAAATACTCTGCAAGGATTTCCATTTCTCAGGAGACAAGCTCTTGAGAAAAGAAGCAGTTGCAGCTGACATGTGCCCAGTTGTCTAACTTTTTCCTTCAAGAGGGAATCTCTGTCAATCTTGAACTCATCAATTAGTGATCAAGATTTCTTCACAGGATCTCCTGGAGATTTTTCAAAATCAGATCCTCAACCAGAAGTTCTGAGGAGCATTTGAAATCTTGAGATTCTGAATCTTTTTTTTTTTTTGGAAATTAATTGATTTTAATTGGAGGCTAATTACTTTAAAATATTGTAGTGGTTTTTGCAATACATTCAGATGAATCAGCCATGGGTGTACATGTGTCCCCCATCCTAAACCACCCTCCCACCTCCCATCCCATCCCATCCCTCAGGGTCATCCCGGTAACATCAGCCCTGAGCACCCTGTCTCATGCATTGAACCTGGACTGGTGATCTGTTTCACATATGGTAATACACATGTTTCAATGCTATTCTCTCAGATCATCACAACGTCACCTTCTCCCACAGAGTCCAAAAGTCCGTTCTTTACAACTATGTCTCTTTTGCTGTCTTGCATATAGGGTCATCCTTACTATCTTTCTAAATTCCATAAATATGTGTTATTATACTGTATTAGTGTTTTTCTTTTCGACTTACTTCACTCTGTATAATAGGCTCCAGTTTCATCCACTTCATTAGAACTGATTCAATTGCATTATTTTTAATACCTGAGTAATATTCCATTGTGTATATATACCACAGCTTTATTATCCGTTAGTCTGCTGATGGACATCTAGGTTGCTTCCATATCTTAGCTTATTGTAAACAGTGCTGCGATGAACATTGGGGTTCATGTGTCTCTTTCAGTTCTGTTTTCCTTGGTATGTATGCCCAGCAGTGGGATTGCTAGGTCGTATGGCAGCTCTATTTCCAGTTTTTTTAAGGAATCTCCACACTGTTCTCCATAGTGGCTGTACTAGTATGCATTCCCACCAACACTGTAAGAGGGTTCCCTTTTCTCCACACCCTCTCCAGTATTTATTGCTTGTATATTTTTATGATAGCAGCCATTTTGACTGGAATGAGGTGGTACATCATTGTGGTTTTGATTTGCATTTTTCTGATCATGAGTGATGTTGAGCATCTTTTCATGTGTTTGTTAGCCATCTGTAGATCTTCTTTAGATAAATGTCTGTTTAGTTCTTTGGCCTATTTTTTGATTGGGTCATTTATTTTTCTGGAATTGAGCTGCATGAGCTGCTTGTATATTTTTGAGATCAATTCTTTGTCAGTTGCTTCGTTTGCTATTATTTTCTCTCATTCTGAAGGCTGTCTTTTCACCTTGCTTATAGTTTACTTTGTTATGCAAAAGCTTTTGAGTTTAATTAGGTCACATTTGTTTATTTTTGCTTTTATTTTCATTACTCTGGGAAGTGGGTCATAAAAGATCTTGCTGTGATTTATGTCAGAGAGTGTTTTGCCTAGAAGAGCTAACACCTATCCTACTCAAATTGTTCCAGAAAATTGCAGAGGAAAGTAAACTGCCAAGCTCATTCTATGAGGCCACCATTACCCTAATACCAATACCAGACAAAGATACTACCAAACAACAACAACAACAACAACATACTGGCCAATATCACTGATGAACATAGATACCAAAATTCTCAACAAAATTCTAGCAAACAGAATCCAACAACAAAAAGAACATACATCATGACCAAATGGTCTTTATCCCAGGGATGCAAGGATTCTTCAATATTCACAAATCAATCAATGTGATACACCACATTAACAGGTTGAAAGATAAAAACTGTATGATTATCTCAATAGATGCAGAGAAAGCCTTTGACAAAATTCAGCATCGATTTATGATAAAAACTCTCCAGAAAGCAGGCATAGAAGGAACATACCTCAACATAATAAAAGCCATATATGATAAACCCCAGGAAATATTATCCTCACTGGTGAAAAATTGAAAGCATTTCCCCTAAAGTCAGGAACAAGACAAGGGTGCCCACTTTCACCACTACTATTCAACATAGTTTTGGAAGTTCTAGCCACAGCAATCAGAGAAGGAAAAGAAATAAAAGGAATCTAGACTGGAAAAGAAGAAGTAAAACTCTCACTGTTTGCAGATGACATGATCCTCTACATAAAAAATCTTAAAGACTCCACCAGAAAATTACTAAAGCTAATCCATAAATATAGTAAAGTTGCAGGATATAAAATCAATACAGAGAAATCCCTTGCATTCCTATAAACTAACAATGAGAAAACAGAAAGAGAAATTAAGGAAACAATTCCATTCACCATTGCAATGAAAAGAATAAAATACTTAGGAATAAATCTACCTAAAGAAAAAAAAAAAGACCTACATATAGAAAACTATAAAACACTGAAAGGAATCAAAGATGACACAAATAGATGGAGAAATATACCATGTTCATGAATAGGAAGAATCAATATAGTGAAAATGAGTATATCACCCAAAGCAATCTGTAGATTCAATGCATGCCGTATCAAGCTACCAATGGTATTTTTCAGAGAATTAGAACAAATAATTTCACAATTTGTATGTAAATGCAAAAAAACTTGAATATCCAAGGCAATCTTGAGAATGAAAAATGGCACTGGAGGAATCAACCTGCCTGACTTCAAGCTCTACTACAAAGCTACAGTCATCAAGACAGTATGGTTGTGGCACAAAGACAGAAATGTAGATCAATGGAACAAAATAGAAAGCCCAGAGACAAATCCACACACCTATGGACACCTTATCTTTGACAAAGGAGACAAAAATATACAATGGAGAAAAGACAATCTCTTTAACAAACAGTGCTATGAAAACTGGTCAACCACTTATAAAATAATGAAAATCAAACACTTTCTAACACCATACACAAAAATAAACTCAAAATGGATTAAAGATCTCAATGTAAGACTAGAAACTATAAAACTCCTAGAGATTCTGCATCTTTACAGGCTCCTAACCAGAGCTACCAGTTCCCAGTTCACTCTGTGAATAAAAGGTTTTAGAGGATCAAGCAACATTCTGACAAATTATCTTAATGGCAATGTGGCAACAAATTTTAAAATGATGAACAAATCACTTATCCTTGTACAAAAATGTATTTAATCCATTTTATGTGTAAATACATAATATACATATTAATTCAAGGTCAAATCATATGTTATTGGATTTAAAGTTATGGGGTAGGAATTCAGAATATTGGCTTAATTTTTTTTCTATTTTAGGGACTCTATTTATGGTTCTAGTTTCTAAATTGCATATATAAACTGTTTTAATAGACACATGTTTCATGCTTCTATTCTTATACATTAGATTTTCAATTTTTATTCTAAAATAGGAAATTTGGAAGTATACATACATAAAATGATTGATTCAAGGTAAATTGCACATTCAAGTTGAGAGATCTTATAGTTAAATATAAGAAGATTCAGTTATTTTTAAAGTTTATACTTGTGTTACATTGAAAGTGAAAGTCATTCAATTGTGTCTGACTGTTTGTGACACCATGGACTATAGAGTCCATGGAATTGTCCAGGCCAGAATACTGGAGTGGATAGCCTTTCCCTTCTCCCTGAGATCTTTCCAACCCAGGCATCAAACCGAGGTCTCCCGCAAAGCAGGCAGATTCCTACCAGCTGAGCCACAAGGAAGCTAGTCCTTCTCAATTTTAGAAACTCATTTAAACTCTTTTAAAAAATGATCATGGGAGGGTTTTTTGTTTGTTTGTTTGTTTAATTTTCCTTAATTTCAATGCCAATGGTGAACACTATACCAATTAAGTCAAGATTTTAGCATGTGAGGTCAGATATCAATATTTTTCAAAAGCTTCTCAACTTTTAATGTGCACAGGAATAACCTAAGGATCTTGATCAAAAGCAGATTCTGATAGTAAGTCTCATGTATGGTTTGAGATACATTTTAAATAAATCTCTCAGATTTTTCCACTATTTCTCACCTATAGATCACTCTGAGAAACAAGGTGCTAGAGGATCTCTTGTTTTGAATACCTTCCACTGGAGTTCTTTCAGATTCAAGGAAAATCCACCATACCCATGCCCCAAAAATCTTTTAGCTAAGAGTTTGCTGTGGCTGCAAGATTCTGATATGTTTGGAGAAGAATACTATGTGTCTGGAATGCCACCTTATAAGTGAACAGACTACATTTGTAGTTGCTTTCGTGTGCCAAAAAGAAGTGAGAAAAAGAGTTGGAGTTTAGTAAAGGTCAGATATAGAAAGAATGTAAAAAGGAAGTACACAGATAATTCCTATAATTATTCAGAAATTAAAATTTTGAAGAAACCCATAGAAGCCATTCTTTCAGTTCAGATAGGGTATATGTGCTGATATGGCTGATATATATATATATATATATATATATATATATATATATTCTGGACTATATATAGCAGACAAGGAATCATGCCTAAGATAGAAGTTGTAATTGTAGCCATTTACCTTCATTTTATAGTACTGATGAAAATTAAGTCAAATAATATAAAATATAATATAAATAATATGAAAATTAAGTCAAATAATATGAAATAATTGAAAATGAATGCTTGCCTTTGATGAAAGAATGGATAGTAAAATACCTGGGTGGTAAATAAAATTATGCTTATCACATTTGTGGTATATTTGGACACTACAGGTGAATAAGGCAGCACACTACCCCAAAAACGTTGACCTGTCAGTAATGAGTAAGACGATTTGAACTCAGAAGAGGCAGAAGACAACTAGATATTTAGAGTTTCATGTGAATTTATATTTACCGGATGTTAATGGCCAAAAGTAAAAGAGACAACTATGAGGGGAGAGGAAAGATATTTCCAAGATAAAACTGTCAAGAAATAGCAATTGTTTATAACTTTCATGGCAAAAGTGCATGAACCTCATGAAAGTGATACAACTTGCATAGTTTTGGTTTATTATGAGCAGTTGTTAACATGAATTTACTGTTGTAGTTTAGTGGCAAGGTTGTGTTGAATGGATGCTCTGTGACCCTGTGGACTGTAGCCCACAAGGCTCCTCTCTTCATGGGAATTCCCAAGCAAGAATACTGGAGTGGGCTGCCATTTCCCTCTCCAGGGTATCTTCCTCACCCAAGAGCTGAACCCACGTCCCCTGCATTGGCAACTGTATTCTTTACCGTTGAACCATCAGGGAAGCCCCTGTTACATAAACAGTATAGCACTAATGGTTTAAAGATAAAAATGTATTGGGCTATTTTTATAAAAATTGTTGGTATTGAACATGATAATTTGAATCTCATTGATGAGTCTTATCTTCAGATTCTGTAGTAACTCTGCATTTGGTCTTTTAGCTTGATCAACACATTTGAAATATTTTTATTATTTTCATTAAATTGAACGAAATAAAAGTGAAAATTGCATTGGAGAGGTCTAGGGGAAAGCAATACAGTCTCACAGGAAGAGTAGAAGTTCAATGTGTAGAAGGAAATTATTGGGAAGGCCTTACATTTACCCACAATTACCTGGGGGCAATAGATTACTTTGAGTAAAATCACAGTTCCTGGAGCCAGACATTCTACCCTCTGTCTTTATTAAATTTAGGACTATGGGGACATTAACTCAAAGTAAACAAGCTTCAATTTATTCATCTTTCAAATGGAAACAATACTAGGACTTTCCTTGAGAGATATCATAAATATTAAAGAAAGTTGTCTGATATAAAGTGCTGGGTACAGTGTTTGATATTACACTGGAGCTTCTTTAATTCTCAAGAGTCTCTGACATTATTCCTGATATTTCTCCATACATAATCAATATAACACAAATTCCAAAGAATTAGCCCGGAGAGAATTTGGGAAATGTATTGTATGGGGAAATGATCCTGAATTTCCAAAAATTTGAACAATAAAACTAAAACATTGCCTATCTCAACAAAACAAACATTTACTTCTGATATGACACCAACAGTGAGTCTATTCATCTATATTTTCCCAGGTTCAGAATATTCTTCAGGGCCAATTTGACATCCTTATTCCTCAAACTGTAGATCAAAGGATTCAGCATGGGCACAATGCAGGTATAAAACACAGAGGACACTTTCCCTTGGTCCATGGGGCTCACAGATGATGGCTGCAGGTACATGAATGCTGCAGATCCATAGAAAACAGCAACAGCCAAGATGTGGGAACTGCAAGTGCTGAAGGCTTTGGACCTGCCCTCAGTGGAGTGGATGTGGAAGATTTTATAGAGGATGAAGATATAGGAAATAAGAATAGTCAAGGCAGGAATCAGGACGTTGAAAGAACTGCAGACTAGAGCCAATAACTCGTTGAAATAGATGCTAGAACAGGATAGCTCCATGAGTGGAAAAACATCACAGAAATAATGGTTAATCACATTGGCCTTGCAGAAATAGAGTCTCAACATAAGGCAAGTATGGAATGTCGATTGAATGATGCACAAGATATAACCTGCTGCTGTGAGCTGGAAGCACCTATAATAAGACATGATGGCATTATAAAGCAAGGGGTTACAGATGGCAACATAGCGGTCATATGCCATTTCAGCCAACATATAACACTCTGAAATAATAAAAAGAAGAAAGAAATATAGCTGAGTCATGCATTCAGGATAGGAGATGATGTTTTTCTCTGTCACAAAGTTCATCAGCATTTTGGGGGTAATGACAGTGGACTGACAGAGATCAATAAGAGACAAGTTGCTGAGGAAATAGTACATAGGTGTATGCAGGTGAGAACTGAGCCCAACTAGTGTGATCATGCCCAGATTCCCACCACCGTGACCACATAGATTCCTAGGAAGAGGAGAAAAAGGGGCAGCTGGAGTCGTGGCTGTCCTGTGAGCCCAGTGAGGATGAACTCAGTCACTGAGGAGTGATTTCCTGGGTCCATTTTCTTCTTAGCAGGTTCTAAGTTTAAAAAAAAAAACAAAACACATACACATAGGAAATGAGTATACATCTGTGTGTGTGTGTGAGAGAGAGAGAGAGAGAAAGAGAGGTTTATGCATGTGTGTATGTTTGTGTGTGTGAGAGAGAAAGGCAGGGAGTAATCATGCAGGGATCATTCTATATCTTTCAGCAAAGGACATACATAATGTAGGGAATTCTCCAGTATCTCTCCGGCTACTCTAGGACAAACAATTAATCTCACTGAACTAGAATAGAAATTATAAACATGAAGAACTTTACAATTAAGAAATTTCATAAAGTTTAAGAGAAACAATTTATGGATTTTTAAAGTCAGTCAACACGAACATTTCTAGTATTATTTCTGAGTACTCTTCCTTCCTCCAAGTTTCTATGTTTATATATTAATTTCATGCTTGTTGAATGGCATAGTATTTTTATTTCGTTTATAATATGTAATAGTTGTATATGCTATCTATAATTAATACCGAGAGGATTCATAAGTCTGTGCAAAGTAGTTATATTAGTTGGGGCTGTCTTCTTTAGTAACATCTCAACTGAAAATATCTGAAATGTGATGACCAGTATCATTTCACCTGAGATCTGATGCTTTAATGTCCCAGCTTCCTTCTCCCTGGACTTTGACTCCAGAGGGCAGAAATGCAACTGCTTGACAGACATCATGCTTATACCTCGAAAGGTTTTTCCACCCCAGGAACCATTCTTATTCTAATTTGGATAATCTTAGGCGTGAGAGTATAATGGCCTAAATACAAGTCACATACTCCACCACTGTGACTAGGGCATCAGTGTACCAAGATGTATCTGTGAAGTTTGGACTTCGTGATTTAAATGGTAGAGGTGAGAAAATGATTCTATTCTGTAAATCATAAGATGCCTTTGAATACAAACACTAGGTGTTTGATATGCCAATCTTTTTAAAATATAATCATGCATTTTGCATGTGCTAGCAATAGAATTCAAAGATGGGAGAGATGTAGATTCATAAAGTACATGCAAAATAAAATAAGTGATTTTAATGTCAATTCAATACTAGCCAACTGTGTGATGTCTTTTTTAAAGACCAATGTATCTTTAGTCAATATTTGCAAAGGAAATGAATACTAGAAAGTAGAAATTTATATTCTTAACACTCTAGTAATATTTGGCTATTGTGTTCAGTTTGAAGTAAAATAGTGTGTGTGATATAGGTAAATCTGCACAGTTTCATAAATATCATCTAGAAATCAGTTATTTTAAGATGGCTAAAACAACTAAGGATATTTTTTTCTAGCAAGGAAAAAATCCATGTGGCACAGGAAAATTATCTGAATGTTCATCACATGGCAGTGGGAGGTACTGAACTTATTGTATACATTCAAGAGATTGGATAAAATTAACTGCTTCAAACCATGGGAAGAAATATTTGGTTTCACAGCAAAGACAAACATCCCTATCACCAGACACACCCGAGCTGACAGTCATAAAAGTTGGAGCACAGCCTGAATAACCATGTGCATACAGATATTCTTTAAGGACACACCTAATGGGTAGTTGGATTAGATATTCTTCTATTATCTTCATTCTAATGGATCCTGATTGTGGTAGACAGTAGAGGATTGAAGCCTCAGCTCGACCCCATTCTTCCTGCGTGATCTTGAGATAATATGTCTACTTTCCAACTCTCTGAAAAACAGAAACACTAAAATCTACCTCCTGTATAAATTCACAATACTGATTCCTATGGGATTTTTAGCACAGTCCCATACCCTTGGAAAGACCCTGATACTGTCATTGTTATTTCAATTTTATTCTATTGAGATGCTTTCCATTTTATCTTTTGTTTTAGTATCATTTTCATTCCTACGATGATGGCTGGGATTTTTGTTTCTGTTTTTCCTTAAGACATTTTCTTGTTCCTCCTTTCTACCTAAATATATAAAATGATACTGAAATTTGAAATTTTTACTCAATATTAACATCTAAATATTAATATTTTCTGAGGTCTCCAAATAAAGTTTGAACAAATTTCTGTCATTTGATGATTTATATCACCTAACAACAAAATCTTTTATTTTTTAATTAAAAAAATTTATTTTATTGAAGGATAGTTGATTAACAATATTGTGTTAATTTCTACTGTATAGCAAAGTGACTCAGTTATACATACATATACATTGTTTTTCATATTCTTTTTCATTATGATTTATCACAAGATATTGAACACAATTCCCTGTGCATCCCACCAGATATCACATGATTTAACTTTACACAAAACAGCAGTTGGTAGAGTCTCTTTTTTTTTGACTCATTATATTTCTATCTCCTCACACATTCCCAGTGTATCTGATGAAATTTATTCAATAGTTAGGGTCCTTAAGTTAAAGGCTTTAATAATGGAAACCCCAGGTAATAAGACCATTTTCCATGCGCTAAGGAACACCTTTCTCATGTTTACATTTAGCACATGCTTAATTCTGCATCAATTATTAT
Source organism: Ovis aries (assembly GCF_016772045.2). Classification (NCBI taxonomy): domain Eukaryota; kingdom Metazoa; phylum Chordata; class Mammalia; order Artiodactyla; family Bovidae; genus Ovis; species Ovis aries. The sequence continues at coordinate 24,775,384 of NC_056074.1, read as the reverse complement.
GGGTTACTTATTGGCTTTTTTTCTATACTAGACTGTAAAGTCAATACAGTGCTTGGCACAATACTTTATATACAAGTGTCAATAAATATGATTTTTTAATAAAATTATTGAAAGGATTGTAGTAATAAGTTGACATAGACCCCAACACAGGTGAACAAAGCTCTCACACTGCCTGAGTGGAGGTGAGTAAACAAAGAAATACTGGCCATAATTTTCTCCAGCAGGGACAGAAAGATGATAAGGGAACCTTTGCTCCTCAGGGAGTGTGAATATTAGAGTGAGGACAGAAAGAGACAGAAAAATAGCTAGATGCATCTGTTAGTGCACTGTGAGGGAGCTAGAACAGAAGATCTAACCTTTTAAAGTCCAGGACTGGGATTCAAATACATCTCTCTTGCTCCTCAGCACACCAGAGCTGTGTATTCTTCTTCTGTATTTCTCTGAAGGGAAAAATGGTTCTGGTGATGCAGGTGGATAGTTCTGAGTACTAACCTTGCAGGACTTCTTCTTGTAGCATCATAACCTAGCAGATACTGTTTTAATAAGTTTGAGTCAATGGTTCTGACTTCTGTTAAAGTCAATGGCCCTCTCCAAAGGTTGGTTGATATCAATGGTGATTTATACTCTGAGTATAGATGCTAAGAGTCAGATGAGGAACAGATAATGCTAATGATCTTCCATTAGGATCATATCCCACAAGTATCAACTCTTGGGATAAGATACAATTAGCAATTCCCTTTTCTCCCTTTTACTCTCAAGTGTTTAATAGTGTCATATCATTGTAATTTATCATTTTTTGTTAGACTATAGGTTGGAAGCAAGGCTGTGATAGATCTTATTAGAACTCTGGTGAACTTCATGTCAAGCTATATGAAAATTCAAAATTTTAGGAAATATTTAAGACCTGCTTTAAAGGAACATTCTAAAGTGATTTCACACAGGGGATAAAGAAAAAAATAAAAAAAAAAAACCTTTATGTGCAATAGTTGAATGATTTTTTTTTCTCATTGACCTATATTAAACTATATTTAGATACCATGATGTATTTATAAAACAGTGGTATTTGAAATATTTTAACATGCAGGCTGCAGGAAGGTTTCAACTGGTTACTTTCATTACCCATGAAAAGTTCCTAACAAGTAGAATAAGTTAATGACTTTAACTCTATAAATAAAAGAAATATTGAGGAATAATATAGAGATCTGTCACTTAATGTGAAAAAAAATTTGCTTAAAAAGAGAGTAATTAAAAAAAAATCATGTTCTGGTTCAAGGTGGCAATCTAGGAAGATCCACAACTCTGACTGCAACAGTATAACTCATATTTTTTTTAAGTTTAAACTAAATTTATTGAACTATAATTTACATGGATAAAAGTCTACATACTAAGAATTTTATCAATGTCAATATAGAAGAATTTTTTTCTGGTCGAGGTATGGGAAACCACAGTATTTTAGACTGGAGTGTTCAAGTTCCAGGTAGCACTGTATCTCCAGATTTGCTGTGTTGACCCATCAGATAACAAATATACATATTATTTTTAACACATGTATGTTGTATGCTTGATAACCAAGAGTTTTGCTTCAAGGATTTTGGGTTTTTTACTTTATTTAATGAAATCAGGTTTTCACAAGTTATCTTACCTGCACTCGGGTTTGATATAGAAGTTACTCAAGTTCATGCTTCTAAAAATTTGTATAGAAATAATTTAGGATGTCATCAGTTTTATTGCAGATTTTTGAACGACTCTTCAAACATAAATTTAATTGATTTTAACTTTTAAAAGTCATATGTAGATAATTGGAGAAAGTAATGAAAAAAGATGGCATGAAATATATATGGCTTCCTATAAATATTTAATGCATGTAAGAATTAAAGATTTTAAAATTAAAAAAAAAAAGAATACAGGGTCGTCATTGCCATCTTCCTAAATTCCATATATATGTGTTAGTATACTGTATTGGTGTTTTTCTTTCTGGCTTACTTCACTCTGTATAATCGGCTCCAGTTTCATCCATCTCATCAGAACTGATTCAAATGAATTCTTTTTAACCGCTGAGTAATACTCCATTGTGTATATGTACCACAGCTTTCTTATCCATTCATCTGCTGATGGACATCTAGGTTGTTTCCATGTCCTGGCTATTATAAACAGTGCTGCGATGAACATTGGGGTACATGTGTCTCTTTCAATTCTGGTTTCCTTGGTGTGTATGCCCAGCAGTGGGATTGCTGGGTCATAAGGTAGTTCTATTTGCAATTTTTTAAGGAATCTCCACACTGTTCTCCAAAGTGGCTGTACTAGTTTGCATTCCCACCAACAGTGTAGGAGGGTTCCCTTTCTCCACACCCTCTCCAGCATTTATTGCTTGCAGATTTTTGGATCGCAGCCATTCTGACTGGTGTGAAGTGGTACCTCATTGTGGTTTTGATTTGCATTTCTCTATTAATGAGTGATGTTGAGCATCTTTTCATGTGTCTGTTAGCCATCCGTATGTCTTCTTTGGAGAAATGTCTATTTAGTTCTTTGGCCCATTTTTGATAGGGTCGTTTATTTTTCTGGAGTTGAGCTGCAGAAGTTGCTTGTATATTTTTGAGATTAGTTGTTTGTCAGTTGCTTCATTTGCTATTATTTTCTCCCATTCAGAAGGCTGTCTTTTCACCTTGCTTATATTTTCCTTTGTTGTGCAGAAGCTTTTAATTTTAATTAGATCCCATTTGTTTATTTTTGCTTTTATTTCCAGCATTCTGGGAGGTGGATCATAGAGGATCCTGCTGTGATTTATGTCTGAGAGCGTTTTGCCTATGTTCTCCTCTAGGAGTTTTATAGTTTCTGATCTTACATTTAGATCTTTAATGGAATTTAGGAAGATGGCAATGACGACCCTGTATGCAAGACAGGGAAAGAGACACAGATGTGTATAACGGACTTTTTGGACTCAGAGGGAGAGGGAGAGGGTGGGATGATTTGGGAGAATGACATTCTAACATGTATACTATCATGTGAATTGAATCGCCAGTCTATGTCTGACGCAGGATGCAGCATGCTTGGGGCTGGTGCATGGGGATGACCCAGAAAGATGTTATGGGGAGGGAGGTGGGAGGGGGGTTCATGTTTGGGAATGCATGTAAGAATTAAAGATTTTAAAATCTAAAAAATAAAAAACTAAAAATAAAAAAAATAAATAAAAACAATATGTTCAAAAAAATTAAAAAAAAAAAGAATTAAAAAAAAAGAAAATAAGAAAATTGTCAAGGTGTTTTTAGCGGCAGGAACTATCTTATGTCCTGCATATATGGCAATGAAATACATGCATGGGGATAATCTTCATGAACATTACAGTACATTTTGGACAATAAGCAGACAAGTACACACCCAAACCAATAAATGGCATAGTAGGAGGCATACAGGTTTGAGCAATGTTACAAAGCATGAAGGAGATCTTAACTCAGATTGTAAGCTCTGGTAGGGATTTTGAAGTAAGAGAACCATATATCCATACAGTATAATAAGCAAAGACTAGACTGAGTGACTTCACTTTGATTTTTCACTTCTGTGCATTGGAGAAGGAAATGGCAACCCAGTCCAGTATTCTTGCCTAGAGAATCCCAGGGATGGGGGAGCCTGGTGAGCTGCAGTCTATGGGGTTGCACAGAGTCGGACATGGCTGAAGCAACTTAGCAGCAGCAGCAGCAGCTCTTAAATATCATGTTCATATTATGTCTGATCACAAAAATATTCTCAAGTATTTTCATCAGGAAAACATTGACATCTTTATTCCTAAGGCTGTTGATCAAGGGATTCAGCATGGGCAAAACAATAGTATAAAACACAGAGGACATTTTCCTTTGGTTCATGGAGCTCACAGGTGATGGTTTCAGGTGCATGAATGCTGCAGATCCATAGAAAACAGCAACATCTGAGATGTGGGAGCTGCATGTGCTCAAATCTTTGGATCTGCTCTCTGTGGAATGAATGTGGATGCTGCTGGAAATGATGAAGATATAGGAGCTGAAGATGATCAGGATGGAGACAAAGATGTTAAGTGCACCAAAACATAGAACCAGTAATTCACTGAGATAGGTGCTAGAGCAGGAGCGCTTGAGGAGGGGCAGAAGATCATAGCAACAATGGTTCAGAGCAGTTCAATTCTGTTCAGTTGCTCAGTCATGTCCAACTCTTTGTGACCCCATGGATGAGGGCATGCCAGTTTTCCCTGTCTAAAACCAACTCCAGTAGCTTACTCAAAATCATGTCCATTGACTTGACGCCATTCAAAAATCTCATACTCTGTCATCCCCTTCTCCTTCTGACCTCAATCTTTACCAGCATTAGGGTCTTTTCCAATGAGTCACATTGGAAAAGTGCGGAAATACCAGACAACCTGACTCCAATGAGTCACATTTCACATCAGGTGGCCAAAGCATTGGCGTTTCAGCTTCAGCAACAGTCCTTTCAATGAATATTCAGGTCTGATTTCCTTTAGGATGGACTGGTTGGATCTCCTTGCAGTCCAAAGGACTCTCAAGAGTCTTCTCCAACACCACAGTTCAATAGCATCAATTTTTTGGCCCTCAGCTTTCTTTGTAGTCCAGCTCTCACATCCATGAAAAACCACAGCTTTGACTAGACAGACATTTGTTGGCAAAGTAATGTCTCTGCTTTTTAGTATGCTGTCTAGGTTGGTCACAGCTTTTCTTCCATAGAACAAGAGACTTTTAATCTCGTGGCTGCAGTCACCATCTGCAGTGACTTTTGAGTCCCCAAAAGTAAGGTCTGTCACTGTTTCCCCATATATTTGCCATGTGATGGGACCAGAGGCCGTGATCTTAGTTTTCTGATTGTTGAGCTTTAAGCCAACCTTTTCACTCTCCTCTTTTACTTTCATCAAGAGGCTCTTTAGTTCTTCTTCATTTTCTGCCATAAGGATGGTGTCTTCTTCATATCTGAGGTTATTGATATTTCCCCCTGCAAACTTGTTTCCAACTTGTGCTTCATTCAGTCCAGTGTTTCTCATGATGTACTCTGCATATAAGTTAAATAAGCAAGCTGACAATATACAGCCTTGATGTAATCTTTCTCCTATTTGGAACCAGTCTGTTGTTTCATGTCCAGTTCTAACTGTTGCTTCCTGACCTGCATATAGGTTTCTCAAGAGGCAGGTCAGGTTGTCTGATATTTCCACCTCTCAGAATTTTCCACAGTTTCTTGTGATCCATACAGTGAAAGGCTTTGGCATAGTCAATAAAGCAGAAATATATGTTTTTCTGGAATTCCCTTGCTTTTTCAATAATCCAACAGATGTTGACAGTTTGATCTCTGGTTCCTCTGACTTTTCTAAATCCAACTTGAACATCTGGAAGTTCATGGTTGATGTACTGTTGAAGCCTGGCTTGGAGAATTTTGAGCATTACTTTACTAGCATGTTAGACAAGTCTAATTGTGTGGTAGTTAGAGCATTCTTTGGCATGTGTGATATTATTAACATTCAAAACTGTGTCACTTCCTTATTTTTTTAAAAAAAAATTAGCAGCTCCCTTCACCAAAAAATAAGTAAATAAATAATTGACATCTTACAGTGATCCACATGTGATTCATGAACTGTCTGCTCTCTACTTTTCTAGTCTGGTAGAATGATCATTTCATGTGAAGTATGACCTGTTTTTTTCTGGATCTACATAGGCTTTTCTTGTCTAGTGAGACCATTTCCTGTCTCTTACCTATGTTTTATTTAGGAGCCTAAGCCCTAGTAATTCAAAGATTTTCCACCAGAACTCTTATTATTTGTCCTCTGTTAATCCATTTGTGCTTGTTGGGAAATGCACTGGACTAGGAATCTTGCCTGTGACAGGAGTTGTGATTGTAAGCTTCTCCCCTCCTTTATACCACAGGCTTCCCAGGTGGCTCTAGGGGTAAATCATCCCCCTGACAATGCAGGAGATGGAGATGCGGGTTTGTGAAGATCCTCTGAAGTAGGAAATGGCACCCCATCACACTATTCTCACCTGGAAAATTCCATCAGGAGTGGAGACTGGTGGGCTATAGTTCATTGGGCTGCAAAGAGTTGGACACAACTGAACAAATAAGACTGATGAAAATTAAGTCAAATGATAAATATGAGTGTTCTTTGAAAATGATTATCTGATATTGAATTACTGTTTAATGAAATACAAGGAGGTAAAGTTATATTATGGGGTTCCCTGGTGGCTCAGCAGTAAGAAATCCACTTGCAAATGCAGGAGTCATGCATCTTCCACTTCATTGGGATGGTCCTTTGGGAAGATCCTTGGAGAAGGAAATAGAAACCCACTCCAGTATTCTTACTTGGGAAATCCCACAGACAGGAAAGCCTGGGAGGCTACAATCCATGGGGTTGGAAAGAGTTGGATAGAATTTAGTGAGTAAAAAGCAACAAAGTTACATTATATATTTGTCTAATATTTGGATACTATAAGTAAACACTGCAACTTGTTATAACAGGTGAATAGACAGCACACTATTTAAAGGACATTGATATGGCAATAGTGAATAAGATGGTTTGAATTAGGAAAGACAGAAGACAACTGAGCATTTAGAATAATATGAGAATTTATAATTATAAGATGTTTAAGACCCACAATCAAAAAGCAATAGTATGAGGAAAAAGAAGAGATGTTTTAAAGAGAACATAACATGAAATGGCAACTCTATAAATTATGGCACAAAAGAGCATTAACATATATCAAGGCTGTAAATTTTCACCCTGCTTATTTAACTTATGTGCAGAGTACATCATGCAAAATGCTAGGCTGGATGAAGCACAAGCTGGAATCAAGATTGACAAGAGAAACATCAATAACCAAAGAAACGCAGATGATGCCACCTTTATGGCAGAAAGTGAAGAGGAACTAAAGAACCTCTTGATGAAAGTAAAGCTGGTTTAAAACTCAACATTCAAAACACTAAGACCATGGCATCTGGTCCCATCACTTCATGGAAAATAGATAGGGAATGGAAACAAACAGACTTTATTTTCTTGGGCTCCAAAATCACTGAAGATGGTGACTGCCACTATGAAATTAAAAGATGCTTGCTCCTTGGAAGAAAAGCTATGACCAACCTAGAAAGCATATTAAAAAGTAGAGATATTACTTTATCAACATTGTCAAACTATGTTTTTTCCAGTAGTCATGTATGGATGTGAAAGTTGGAGTATAAAGAAAGCTGAGCACCAAAGAATTGAAGCTTTTGAACTGTGGTGTTGGAGAAGACTCTTGAGAGTCCCTTGGACTGCAAGGGGATCAAACCAGTCAATCCTAAAGGAAATCAATGTTGGATATTCATTGGAAGGAATGGTGCTGAAGCTGAAGCACCAATACTTTGGACACCTGATGCAAAGAACTGACTCCTTGGAATAGACTCTGATGCTGGGTAAGATTGAAGGCAGGAGGAGAAAGGAACAACAGAGGATAAGATGGTTGGATGGCATCACTGACTCAATGGACATGAGTTTGAGCAAGCTCCAGGAATTGGTGATGGACAGGGAAGCCTGGTGTGCTGCAGTCCATGGGGTTGCAGAGAGTCGGACACAACTGAGGGACTGAACTGAACATGAATAGATAATTCAATAAAGTATGGAACAGAAGAGCATTAACAACATGAAAGTGATATAATTCAGCAGGATTTCTTTCTTTTTTTTTAATTTAGTTTTTTATTTTTTAAATTTTAAAATCTTTAATTCTTACATGCATTCCCAAACATGAACCCCCCTCCCACCTCCCTCCCCATAACATCTCTCTGGGTCATCCCCATGCACCAGCCCCAAGCATGCTGCATCCTGTGTCAGACATAGACTGGCGATTCAATTCACATGATAGTATACATGTTAGAATGTCATTCTTTTATGAACAGCTGCTTCATAAACAGTTATAGTGTTATTGGTATAAAGATAAGACAATATTTTATAAATATTTACATTTCAACTATAATTTGAATCTCTTTAATAACTGTCTACTGTGAAATTCTGCAATAAATCTCCATCCTTGCATTTTTTGCTTTGACCAATACTGTTTGAAAGATTTTTATTATTTTCATTTTATCAAAGGAAATAAAAGTGAAAATAGCATAGAAAATATCTAGGGAAAAGAAACATAGTCTTATAGGAAAGTGATGATGCTTGACATAAAGAAGGGAATTCTCAGGGAGGCATTGGATCTATTCACAATCTTCTTGTGCAAAATTATCACTTATTGTTTTCTCTATCATTTATTATGTTTGGGTCCATGGCAAATACACAAATGAAATAACCTTCCATTTCTTCTTTTCAAAGGAAAACAATCCTAGAATTTGTCCTCAAGGAATATAGTAAATAAAGATATCCATTTAAAGTACTGGGCATAGTGCTTCATATTTCATAAATCTTGATAATATGCATTACTGTGATTTTCACCATAATCATCATAAGCATTGTTGTTCTTCCTAGATACATTATTGTTAAAAATAAAAGTAAGTTCCTTTAATTTTCAAGATTTAAAAAATTCTATTATTGTATTTTTCCTTATATAATCATTGTAATGTATGTTCAAAGAAGTAGCCAGGAGAATTTTGGAGATGAGTTATATAGAGAAGTATCAATAAATTTACCAAAATTTGAACAATATATCTAACACACTGCATAGCTCAGCAAACCAAATGTCTTCTATGACATCATGCTATTGATTCTATTCATATACATTTTCCTCTTTTCAGAATTTTCTTCAGGACAAATTTGACATCCTTATTCCACAGACTGTAAATCAGAGGATTTAGCATGGGAACAATGCAGGTATAAAACACAGAGGACACTTTTCCTTGATCCATGGAGCTCACAGATGAAGGCTTCAGGTATATGAATGCTGCAGACCCAAAGAAAACAGCAACAACTAAGATGTGAGAGCTGCAGGTGCTGAAGGTTTTGGACCTGCCCTCAGGGGAGTTGATTTGGAGGATGCTGGAGATGATGAAGAGGTAGCATGTAAGGATGGTTAAGTCAGGAGTCAGGATGTTAAATGCACTCAAGACTAGAACCAGTAATTCATTGACACAGATGCTAGAACAGGATAGCTCCAAGAGTGGAAAGCGATCACAGAAATAATGGTTAACCACATTGTTCTCACAGAAAAGGAGTCTCAACATAAATCCTGTATGGATTGTGGATCCAATGATGGCCAGAATATAAATTCCTACTGTGAAGCAGAGGCAGATGTGGTAAGACATGATAACATTTTAAATCAAAGGATTGTGGATGGCAACATAGTGGTCATATGCTACTGCAGCCAACATGTGACACTCTGAAATAGCCAAAGTGCAGAAGAAGTAGAGATGAATAATGCATTCAGAGTAAAAAATGATGTTCTGCTTTGTCATAAAGTTCACCAGCATTTTGGGGGTAATGACAGTGGGCTGACAGAAGTCAATAAAGGACAAATTGCTGAGGAAATAGTACATGGGAGTGTACAGGTGAGAAATGAGCCCTATCAATGTAGTCATGTTCAGGTTCTCCACCACCGTGACCACATAGATTCCTGGGAAGAGGAGGAAAAGTGACAGCTGGAGTTGTGGCTGTTCTGTGACCTCAGAGAGGATGAACTCAGTCACTGAAGAGTGACTTCCAGGGTCCATTATCCTGTCCAAGGTCCTAAGTATAAAAAGAGTAGATGAGTGTACTTCTGTGTTCCTCTGTGTGTGTATGTACATGTTTATGTGTGAGGAAGAGTAATTCTGAGGAGATTATTAATTTATCCCTCATCAGAAGATGTTCATAATGTGGGGATCTCTTGAAAAACAATTATTCTGTTTGCACCAGAATAGAAATTATAGACTTCAAGACAATTATAATTAAGATATCAAATAATATTTTAAAAGAAGATACCAACTCTGGAATTTTAAAATTATTCATAGCAAATGTAACTACTCTTATTTCTGAGGACTTTTTCTTTTCCTTTCATACCCTATGTGCCTGTATTAATATAATGCATGTCAAATGGCCAGTATTTTCACTTCACTCAGAATAAATGATAGTAGGGTATACTTTCTGTAAGTTGTAAACAAAGGTTACATAAGGCTGTGAAAAGTAGTTGTATTAGTCTGAGATTTGAATACTAATTTGAATACTCTAAGGGAACATAATGGAATGGCATATATTTAACTCATATTTTCCACCCCTCTGACCCTGGGAGCAGTGCACTAAGAATGGTTTAGACAATTTGAGCTTTATGGTTGAAGTACTGGAAGTCAAATAATTATTCATATTTCCAAAATATAATAATGGTTTTTGAAGACAAACACTAAGGGTCATTTATGATGTGCTTTTTAAAATAATCATGCATTTTGAATATGTTCTCCATAGAATTCAAATATGGTTGAGATATGAATTAGTAGAGCACATGAAAAATACAAGTAGAAATTTTAATTAATATTAGTCAGTTGTTACATTAACTAGTTAGTGTATTTTTTTAAAAGACAAGTGCGTTTTTAGTTTAAATGTATGAAGATTAGTAGATTGCAGAAGTGGAAACTCATGTTTCTACTTGATGCTCAAGCAATAGTTGGATTAGTGTGCTCAATTTGAGGTACAATACTTTATGTGATGGGGAAATACTGGACAACTTCAGAAAAAATGATCTAGAAATATGGTCATTCTAGAATGGCTGAAATAACTGAAGATATTTTTTAGCAGAGTAAAACTGCACGTGGCACATGACAATCATTGCACTGTTAAACATATGGACTTATTTTAGAGGTATATCTTTGTATGTCTTAAGAGATTAAAGTAAAACTAACTTCTTAAACAGTAGGGAGAAATATTTGGTTTCACAGCAAAGGTTTAACATTCCAATCACCAGAAACACCATGATCTTGTGGTCAAAATGTTGTGGTCGGCTTGAATGGTCAATTGCTTAGCAAATATTGCTTAAAGATACAATCACCTGGTTATATTCAATTACCTTTAACATTTTTTTCCAGTTCCCAAATTTCATGATTTCATAATTCTTAATGGTTATGATACTAAGTTGGACAGTAGTGAATTGAAATTTTAATTCAACCTCTTACTTGTTGGGCTCCCCTAGTGGCTCATAGGTTAAAAGCTTCTGCTTCCAATGTGGGAGACCTGAATTCAGTCCCTGGGTTGGGAAGATCCCCTGGAGAAGGAAATGGCAACCCACTCCAGTATTCTTGTCTGGAGAATTCCATGGATGGAGGAGCCTGGTAGAGCCCAGCCTATAGGGTCACAAAGAGTCAACAGGACTGAGAGACTTCACTTTCACTTTCTTACTTGCTGTGTGACCTGGGGATAATCCCTTCCACTCTCCAGCTCTCTGAAAAACAAAACTTAAATATCTGCTTTGTTTGAAAACTAAATTAAATGCTGCCTACTTGTTTCTTAGCACAGTTCCTGGTTCTTGGTAATAGGGAGAACAAGATGGCTGAGGAGTAGGTGGACACGGAGTACATCTCTCTCCACGGATATATCAGGAATATGACTTCAGACAGAGTGCATGCAGAACACCAGCTGAGAGCAGACACGAGTACCTGACCAGTGGTAAATAACATGTAGAACCATGCAAAACTCGGTGGGACAAAGGAACTAGGAAGAAAAACAGTAGTGTTAGTAGGACTGGACCTGCCCTCTGCAGGTGGGGGAACTGAAGCAGGGATCTGATCCCCACATTGGGGCAACTGTCTGAGTCAGAGGAGAAACATTTAAGGCTGAGAGTGAAACAGCTGATCTGTGGGAGCCTAAATGGGATGAGAATCAGACAGTCCTTGCCACAGCCATACATACCCCAGATGGGGACAGAGGTCCCCTAGAAGGTGAAGAAGCTGGGAGCTGGAGTTTAGGGACTGGGGAGATATCCCAAGGCAAAGGCTGCTGTTGACTGTGGATAAATGGATCGAAGGGATGTGACGGAGGATACTGTGTTGGGAAATGCCTGTGGAGGAAAGCCAAGCAGCCATGGAAGCAAGGCCATACTGCTGAGTCATGTGTAGAGGGTGAAGCCATCACCATAGCCTCTCTATCCCCACAAGCCAGCATTCACAGGTGAAAAAAGAGAGGCTGGCTCATTATACCCCTGAGGCACTGAACTACAAGAGTAGGACCCCACCCAGGGTGCTCCTTTAAGTGCCTGACAGGCTGAACAACAGAGAATGACCCAGGCAACGGTGCCCTCTAAGTGCCTGAATGGGCAGAGCTACAGAGAAAGACTGGTCAAAGAGACCTTCTGATCCCCAGCTACCAGAGGCTTTAAAAAACTCTCATAGGGCCATAACTCCTGAGTCAGAGACTGTCCGTGTCCCTGCACATTTGGCACCACCACAGTCCCTGCAACCCAAGCAGCTGTGCCACCTTCATGCCCAAGCCTCACTGGGGCAGAGTTGCCACAGGCAAAAAAAAAAAAAAAAAAAAAGCCTTTCGTCTATGCATCAGTCATGTCCAAATCTCTGCGACCCTGAGGACTGTGGCCTGCCAGGCTTCTTTGTTGTGAGGGTGAGGGAGGTTCTCCAGGCATGAATATTGGAGCGTATTGGCCAATACTGGTTGCCATGCCTTCCTAGACGACTGTATTTCTTGCTGCCTTAGCCACCAACTCCCCTGAGTACCTGGTGCTGCCAGAACCCCTGCAGCCCAAGCAGCTGCACCACCTCCACACCTGAACCTCACTGGGGCAGACCCAAATTCTCCAGGGCAGCCTCAGGAGCAATGCCCAGTGGACAACCCACGTGCAGAAGTGGAAATAAAGCCACAATTGAAACCCAGGGGCATTGTGGCTAAGGAATAAGACCCAAAACCTTCCCACCAGCTGTACAAGGTGCAGATTAAATCCACACGTTCAACAAGGCAGACTCTGTGTCTATGAACTATATAAAAGGACATTGAGGGCTCCCGCAAAAGAAAACACATTAGTTTTGATAGCTGTGGACGCTGGAGGCAACAATACACAGGAGTAGGACCAAATTAGACTCTGAGTTGCTCCCACAGCAGAATCAGAGATCAGCACAGTGTTGAAGGACAACCTAGGAAGTTGAGGTGGACTGTGAGTCCCAGCAAGAGAAATGACTCTGACAGAAGTGACTCAAGGAAAACATTTATTACGCTTACGTTTTTTACTTGCTCTTTAGATTCTTTTGGATTTTTTTTTCTTTTTTCCTTCCCCCACCCCCCCCTTAATTGTCAATTTTATTGGCACTATGAAATCTAATCAAGTTTTTGAGCTTTTATTTTTTTCTCAGCCACATATTTTATTGTTATTATAATTCTCTGCCTCTATGCTGGACTTTTGCAATTCTGTGGAGTTTTCTTTTCTTTTTTCCTTTTCTCTATTTTTAACTTAATTTTTAATTTTTTAAAACATTATTATTTTTTCTACATTTATTCCTTTGCTTTTCCTACTGCTCTTTTCCTCTTGCAGTTAATCTTTAATGTATATAAATCTTTCTTATGTACTTCTATTTAACTTTGCATATATATTCTTTCTTTTCTTTCTTTCCTTTCCTCTCAGCATATTTGTTAGTTTTCCTTTCATTGCTCTACTCCCAACTTGGCACCTTGCTTTAGTTTTGTTTCCCAGTTTGTGCTTTAGTTAGATTTGCTCTTAACTGGTAGATATAATTTTTTATTTCCTTTGTTCACCATGTCAATCTACTGTACTTTAGTTGGACTGTATTGATTTTGCTTATGGAAGTATATTCCATTAATTTAATTATTATTTGCCTGATTTTCTAACTGCCATTTGTCTGGAATTGATCTTTTGTTTCTCAATTTTGGGTATTTATTTTAATCTCACGTAATACTCCAGTATTCTTGCCTGGAGAATCCCAGGGATGGAGGAGCCTAGTGGGCTGCCATCTATGGGGTCGCACAGAGTTGGACATGACTGAAGTGACTTAGCAGCAGCAGCAGCAGCAGCAGCAGCAATACCATAACAAAGCACTTGTGGAATCTTCATTCCTGACTGGAGATAAAGCCCTGAGCCTTTGGAGTGGGAGCACTGACTCCAAGACCCTAGGAACCCAAAGAGCTAATGCTAGGAAGTATCAAATAGTGAGAACTCACACTAAGGAAACCTCTAGAATACAAGACCCAGCATCACCAAACCACCAGTAGCACCCTGTGCAGGACTTCTCATTTGAAAAACAAAACAAAACAAAACAAAAATACAAACCCATCAGTCAACAGACAGGATTACCACCTTACTCAGCCTTGCCCATCAGAGGAAAAACAAACAAACAAAAAGAAAACTCAGCACAAATCTCATCCTTTATGAAGATTACATAAACCACTGGAAGGTGGTTATTTAGGAGGGCAGAAACCAAAAGGAAGAACTAACTCAAACTTGAAGCCTGGGAAAAGGAGACCTAAAATGCAATAAGTTTAAAAAAAGTAAATGAAAAGGCAGAGAAATACTACACAAATGAAGGAACAAACTAGACACAGAAGTTCAAATAAATGAAGAGTAAATAGGCAAACTACCTGAAAAGAATTCAGAATAATGATACTAAAGACGATCATAAACCTTGAAAACAGAATGGAGAAAATACAAGAATCAATTAACAAAGACACAGAAGACTTAAAGAATAAATGTACAGAGACAAGCAACACAATTACTGGTTTAAAATACTCTCTAAGGAATCAATAGCAAAATATCTGAAGCAGAAGAATGAATCAGTGAGCTGGAAAATAAAATTGTGACAATAACTTCCGAAGAGCAGAATAAAGTAAAAGGAATGAAAAGAACTTAGTATAATCTCAGAGACCTCTGGGACAATGTCAAACACAGGAATATTGGAATTATAGGGGTCCAAGAAGAAAAAGAGAAAAAGAAAGGGTATGAGAAAACTTTTGAAGAGATTATAGTTGAAAATGTTCCCAGGATGGAAAAGGAAATAGTCAATCAGTTCAAGGGGCACAAAGAGTCCCATACAAGATAAACCCAGGAAAAACACACCAAGATACACACTAATAAAACTACCAAAGACTAAGCACAAAGAAAGAATATTAAAGCTGCAAGGGAAAAGCAACAAGTAACATACAAAGGAAACCGCATACGTTTAACAGCTGATATTTCTGCAGAAACTCTTCAGGCCAGAAGGAAACGTCAGGATATATTTAAAGTACTGAAAGGGGGAAAAAATGCAACCAATATTACTCTATCTGGCAAGGATCTCATTCAAAACTGATGGAGAAATCAAAAGCTTTTCACACAAACAAAAGTTAAGAGAATTCAGTACTACCAAACCAGCTTTACAACACATGTTAAAGGAATTTAGTTAAGAAATACAAGAGAAGAAAAAGATCTACAAAATCAACCCCAAATAATTAAGGAAATGACAATGGGAATATATATATATCAACAATTACTTTAAATGTAAATGGATTAAATGCTCCAACCAAAAGACACAGACTGGTTGAATGGATACAAGAAAAAAAAAAAAAAAAAACAAAACCAACACATATGCTATCTACAAGAAACCCACCACAGACCAAAAGACACATATAGACTGAAAGTGAGAGGATGGAAAAATATATTCCATGCAAATGGGAAGCAAAAGAAAGCTGGAGTAGCAATCCTCATATCAGACAAAATAGACTTTAAAATAAATATTGCAAGAGATAAGAAAGGACATTACATAATGATAAAATGACCAACCCAAGAGAAAGACATGACAGTTATAAATATCTATGCACCCAACATAGAAGCACCTCGATACATAAGACATACACTAACAGAGATAAAAAGAGTAATTGACAGTAACACAAAAATGGTAGGAGACTTTAACAGCTCACTCACATCAATGGACAGATCTTCAAAAGAGAAAATTAATTAGGAAACACGTCTTAAATGATGCATTAGATGAGATGGATCTCATTGATATCTTCAGGATATTCCATCCAAATGCTGAAGAATACACCTTCTCAAGTGCACATGCAATATTCTCCAGGATAGATCACATCTTGAGTGACAAATCAATCCTCAGTAAATTTAAGAAAATTGAGATCATATCAAGCATCTTCTACAACCACAGCACTATGAGACTAGATATCAATAACAAGGGGAAAAATAAAACTGTAAAAAACACAAACACATGGAGATTAAACAATATGTTTCTAAATAACCAATAGGTTACTAAAGTAATCAAAAGGGAAATCAAAAAATTTCTAGAAACAAATGACAATAAAAACACTACAACTCAAAACCTATGCAGTAAAACAGTTCTAAGAGGGGACTTTATAGCAATGCAATCCTACCTCAAGAAACAAGAAAAACATTGAATAGACAATCTAACTTTACAGCTGAAACAACTGGAAAAAGAATGACAACAAAACCCCAAAATTAGTAGAAAGAGAGTAACCATAAAGATCAGAGCAGAAATAAATGAAAAAGAAATGAAAGAAACAATAGTAAAGCTTAATAAAACTATAATTTGGTTCTTTGAGAAAATAAATAAATTGACAAATATTTAGCCAGACTCATCAAGAAAAAAAGGAGAGAACAATAAATTCAAGAAAATTGGAAATGAAAAAGGAGAGGTTACAACAGACAATGTAGAAATAAAAGTGATTATTAGAGACTATTATGAACAACTATATGGCAATAAAATGGACAACCTGGAAGAAATAGACAGATTCTTAGAAAAGTTCAATCTTCCAAGACTGAACCAGGAATAAATAGAAATTATGAGCAACCCAATTACAAGCACTGAAATTGAAGCTGTGATCAAAAATCTCCCCAAGAATAAACATCCAGGATCAGATTCTACTAAACATTTAGAGAAGAGCTACTGCCTATCCTTCTAAAATTCTTTAAAAAAATTGCAGAGGAAGGAACCCTTCCAAACTCATTCTACGAAGTCACCATCACCCTGGTACCCAAACCAGATAACCCTCATCCAATAAAAAAAGAAAGCTACAGGCCAATATCACTGACGAACATAGATGCAAAATCCTCAACAAAATTTTCACAAACAGAACTCAGCAACACATCAGAAAGCTCATACACCATGATTAAGTTGGGGTGCAAGAATTCTTCAATATACTCAAATCATCAATCTGATACCCCATATTAACAAATTGAAATATAACAACCATATGATAATCTCAATAGATGCAGAAAAAAACTCTTCACAAAATGGTCAGAGAAGGAATCTATCTCAAAAGAGCAAATAAGCTGAAATTACTGAAATAAGCCTTTCAGCAAACAGTATTCTCTGGTGAAAAACTGAAAGCATTGCACCTAAGATCAGGAACAAAACAAGGGTATCCACGTTTCCCACTGTTATTCATCATACTTCTGGAAGTCATACCTGCAGCAATCAGAGAATAAAGATTAATAAAAGCAATCCAGAGCAGAAAAGAAGTAAAGCTCTCACTGTTTGCAGATATCATGCTACTGAGCATTGTAAATCCTAAAGGTAGTATTAGGAAATTACTAGAGCTAATCAGTGAATTTAGCAAAGTTGCAGGATACAAAATCAATACACAGAAATCACCTGAATTTATATATATATATATATATATATATATATACACACACACACATATACATATACATATATAATGAAAAATCGGAAAGACAAATTAAGGAATCAATCCCATTCACCATTGGAACAAAAATAATGAAATATCTAGGAATAAACTTGCTTAATGTAATAAAACAACTGTATATTCTAAATTATAAGATACTGATGAAAGAAATCCAAGACGTCATAAACAGAAGAGATATTCCACATTCCTCAGTAGGAAGAATCAATATTATGAAAATGACTACTACCAAATGCAATCTACAGATACAATGTGATAGCTATCAAATTACCAAAGCTATTTTTCACAGAACTAGAACAAGAAATTTCACAATTCATATGGGAACACAAAAGACCCTGGATAGCAGTCTTGAGAAAGAAGAACAAAGCTGGAGGAATCAAACTTCCTGACTTCAGATTATATTAAAAAGCTACAGTCATCAAGACAGTATGGTACTGGCACAAAAACAGAATATAGACTAATGGAACAAGATAGAAAATAATAATTATAAAGTGGGGAAAAGACCTAAACAGACATTTCTCCAAAGAAGACATACAGATGGCTACCAAACACATGAAAAGATGCTCAACATCGCTCATCACTTGTGAAATACAAATCAAAAGTACAATGAGATATCACCTCATACCAGTCAGAATGGCCATCATCAAAAAGTCTACAAACAATAAATGCTGGATAGGGTGTGGAGAAAAGAGAGTGCTCTTGCACTGTTGGTGGGAATGTAATTTGATATAGCCACTATGGAAGATGGTATGGAGAGTCCTTTAAAAACTAGGAATAAAACCACCATATGACCCAGCAATCCCACTCCTAGGCATATACCCCGAGGAAACTAAAATTGAAAAAGATACAAGTATCCCATTGTTCATTGCAGCACTATTTACAATAGCTAGAACATGGAAGCAACCTAGATGTCCATTGACAGATGAATGGATAAAGAAGTTGTGGTATGTATACACATTGGAATATTACTCAGCCATTAAATGGAATGCGTTTGAGTCAGTTCTAATGAGTTGAATGAACTTAGAGCCTGTTATACAGAGTGAAGTAAGTCAGAAAGAGAAAGATAAATGTAATATTCTAACACATGTATACAGAATCTAGAAAAATAGTACAGAAGAATGTATTTACACGAAAGCAATGGAGAAACAGACATAGAGAATAGACTTATGGACATGGGCAGAAGGGAGGAGAAGGTGAGATGTATGGAAAGAGTAACATGGAAAGTTACATTACCATATGTGAAATAGATAGCCAGCGGGGATTGATGAATGACTCAGGAAACTTAAACAGGGTCTCTGTATCAATCTAGAAAGCTGGGATGGGGAGAGAGATTCCAAAGGGAGGGGATATATATATATATACCTTTGGCTGATTCATGTTGAGTTTGACAGGAAACAACAAAATTCTGTAAAGCAGTTATCTTTCAATTAAAAATAAACAAAGGAAAAAAAGAAGTAATTGGATATTCAGATATTCCTACCTCTCCATGTAGTAAGTTAACTGCTGCCATTATCACCCAAAAAATCTAGAGATTTATTCCTTAAAAAGGCTCAAACATTCTCTAAATTAGGCAATTACCTGCACAATTGAGGGAAGTTTTACCAAACTGAAAAATAGGCATGAAAGTCGAAATTTAAGGAATGTTAACATCATTAACCTTCTTCCTCCTCTTAGAGACTATTAACATACAGAGAAGAATTTACCAAAGCTGGAGAAGAAGTCAGAGGAAAATCTAGGAAAGTCTTTGGAATAAAAAGAAAAACAAGAAAGAATATGGAAATAAAAGCAATCGTTAGCAAGATGGATTCACTATGATTAGTGTTTAAGTGGTATTAATAACGTGCCTCAAGAATATTGATCTCACCTAATTTATGTTGAAAACTATATAGGTATGAATTAGGGATGGAGAACAGGAAGAGAAAGATGGATATTTGTGTGTATTTGTGTGTGTGTGTTTGTTTCAATGAGCATTTGTACAGTGATGATGAGCAGGTGACAGTGGTACCTATTGTCAAATTTCATAGGGATCCACATTAGAAAACTCTTAGAGTAACTGAAATTTGAGATGAAGAGACACTGAAGAAGCTGTGTAAGTGAGAAGAAAGGCCAAAAATTTCAAAGAGATGGATTCTCTGGGTTCTTGAAGACTAGATGAAAATGATGTGAGAACTGCTTATGCTTCATTCATGGATGCATTGTTTGGAGATTGGTGAAAATTGCTTTGAAAAGTATAACCCAGAAGACCAGCAGTGGAAACTGTAAGAAAATGCTTAATTCAATTTGGGGCACATTGAGCTGGACGGACATAAGTAGAAACAAGAGAGAATTGTCTCAAACGCCATTATGTTAGAAGACCAGGTATAAGTATACATCAGTCAACAATTCTTAAACACAGGTTTTTGCTACTGAGGGAACATTTGACGGTGTCTGGAGAACATTTTCATTTTCACAATTGGTGATGGGGAGACACTAATGGGTTGCAGAAAGGGATGCTTTGCATCCTGTAATACACAGGATCATCCCACCAAAATTATCTAGACCAAAATGTCAATAGTGCCAGATTTCATTCGAGCCAAGTTGAGAAATCCTGATATTATGAATGCAGTTGGGGAGAAGTACCAACATTTCTCAATCTCTTATTACATGTTAGCTATGTTCCTAATACATTGTGTGACATAACTCATTTAACCCTCAAAATGGTCCTATGAGATAGCTCACTTGCAAGTCTCATTTTATATATATATATATATATACACGTATATCTGTCTACCTATATATATTCAAGGATCAGACAGCTTATATCATTGTCTATAGGCTCACAATTAAGAAGTTTAACTTCAAGAGTTAAACTTTAGGGGCACACCAATAGTCTCATAACCATTTCGCCACACCTCTTTACAGAGATGAAATCCATAAGCAAGAAAATGCTGAAGCTATGATATGCTAATGCAATCCCAGAGGTGCTAGGAAAGTGCTAACCATGGCAAGTATTCATGCCCCAGATGTTCCTTTTGAGAACTGGGCATAAGTTCCAGGAGATGATGAAGAAGTGAATATCAGCTCACACACTCATCTTCTTTGGGGACTAAGAATTCTTCTTGTGAAACTGTCAATTGAGTAGAACATTGTGCCCCAAAAGATCAATGACACAGGGTGGAAATACAGACTCATTAATTTCCACCCTCAGTGGGCTCATTTAACTCGAAAGGAAATCTCAAGGGAGAGAATAATTTTCTGTTTTTCTACTCAACTTTCCCAGAATGGCAAGGAATGAGATAGATTCTTAGTTGCGTCATCTGATTGTTTTGGAGACCCTATAAGGTTTCTTTCCTCTTTGCAAATGAAGAAGACCTTCTGGGAAAATTCTCAGATTTATGACCTGTTTTGTAACATGTCAAAGACTGAGGACCACAGTGATGGATACTGCCTCATTTATTGTCAGAAACTTTGAACCTCATGGACTGTAGGGCAGATGTAGCCTTAAGGTTCAGTGGCAGTGAGCCATCGAGGAAAAAGCAGGTGAGTGTTGAATTGCCTTTATCTCAATTCCCCTCAAACCTCAAACTATATAAATGAAGGGTTTTGAGGAACACTGCCTGTTTATTGCTGTTTTCAGCCCTTATCTTAAACAGAGCCTGGAGAGAGGCAGGAATGTTGTGCAGAGACACTGAGAGTCTATCTGCATTTGTTTAGCACAGAGACAAACAGAAGGAGTAAGGGCAGAAAGAAGAAAATGAGAAATCTGCAGTAATAATCATCAGAAGTCTTGTATTTTGAATGCTTTGCTGAGTGTTAAGACAACCCCGGGGTTATAAACCAAGAGATCCAGCTCTCACTCTGGAGACAAAGAGGGAAGGTTCATTAAGTTCCATTGTTAATCTCACTTTCTGCCCCTGTTCCTATAGACCACGACTGTGGAGCAAATGACTATGGAAAATGCCTCCTCTGTGAGTGAGTTTATCCTTATGGGATTGACAGACCAACCTAAACTCCAGCTACCCCTGTTTTCTCTGTTTCTGCTGAACTATGTGGTCACTGTGGTGGGCAATTTATGCTTGATGATTCTAATTTGGTTAAATTCACACCTGCACACACCCATGTACTTTTATCTCTTCAATCTGTCCTTCATTGATCTCTGTTACTCATCTGTCTTTACCCCCAAAATGCTAATGAACTTTATTTCCAACAGGAATGTCATCTCCTTTACAGGATGTATGTCTCAGCTATTTTTCTTCTGCTTTTTTGTCAACTCTGAATGCTATGTGTTGACAGCCATGGCCTATGATCGTTATGTGGCCATCTGTAAGCCCTTGCTGTACACAATGGCCATGTCCCCTCAGGTGTGTTCTCTGCTGATGTCTGGTTCATATGTGATGGGGTTTGCTGGAGCCATAGTCCACACAGGATCTATGATGACGCTGACATTTTGTGATTCCAATATCGTTAACCATTACCTGTGTGACATCTTCCCACTCCTCCAGCTCTCCTGCAGCAGCACTTATGCCAATGAGATTGTGGTTTCTGCTGTTGTGGGAACAGTTATCATATTATCTAGCCTCATTATCTTTATTTCTTATGCTTTGATTCTTTTCAATATCCTTCATATATCATCATCTAAAGGTTGGTCCAAAGCCTTGAGCACCTGTGGTTCCCACATTACAACAGTTAGTCTATTCTACGGATTTGGGCTGCTCACTCATGTCAAGCTACAATCTTCTAGGTTTGTGGACCAAAGTTTTTCGCAGTGTTTTCCACCAATGTGATACCCATGCTGAATCCTCTCATTTATAGCCTCAGGAACAAGGATGTCAAAATTGCTGTGAAGACAGTCCTGAAGAGAATTACAAACTGAACCAAATCATTTATACCTCCTTTTCTTTGCCTTTTTTCTTTTCTCTGCTCCACTTTATCCTGTTTCTCCCATTCTTTTTTCATATCATTTATCTTTCTAAAGTCTTCTTGACAGGACTTCATCTCTAATGTCTGATGTATTTTCTTCTCTTGCCACATAATGTAACTCTATATACCTATTCTTTGCCAGAAGAATCATCCTCAGCCCTAAGTGATCCAATACCACTTGCAGACAAGGGACCAATAACCTTTCCCATCTAATGATAACACTCTTATTTTCCTTATGCATCATTCTCATCCAAGGTAAGCTATGGGTGTCTGTTTAGTCTAACCAATTCTTTTCTTTCTTGCCCTCATTACACTGAGACCTTTGCTATTTCAATAGTATCTTCACTTACCATTGCATTCTAACAGAAATGTAATGACAAAAATGTGGACATGGTAAAGTTGTAAAAATTTCCCCCAAATTTCAGGATTCTTTTAGTAATATCTCCTGTTCTATATTTTATGTGCAACATAGGTAAAGAAATTGAATAGTTTGTTGAACCATCCATAGTTCTTTCTTTTATTCTTGAAGATACTTGAAAATGAATAAGCTACTGTATTCTACTCACCTCTCTCAATCCAATAACATAGGCCTCTTTTTATTGTATTGGTCAATTGATATGTTGTCATAAATATAATTGACATTGTCATCAACTAGTCCATCTATCCACCTCCTGCGAAGAGTTGACTCATTGGAAAAGACTATTATGCTGGGAGGGATTGGGGGCAGGAAGAGAAGGGGACGACAGAGGATGAGATGGCTGGATGGCATCACTGACTCGATGGATGTGAATCTGAGTGAACTCTGGGAGTTGGTGATGGACAGGGAGGCCTGGTGTGCTGCAATTCATGGGGTCACAAAGAGTCAGACACGACTGAGCGACTGAACTGAACTGAACTGAGTCCATTTATCTGTGGATGGCAATTGTGATTAAACTTACCCAGTGATATTTTTGGCTACAGAATATGTTATCATGTGTTTGGTCAGAATTTGCTGTCTCACTGTTCAAGGGGGCCTCTCCTTTGCAAAGGAAGATGTATTTCCCGCTTTGCAAAGCAAAGCAAAAATATCTGGCAGAAACCTTGTCCTATTGTGATGTATTCTATTAATTTGTAAATTTCACTCACTCCTTTTGTCTGTTAGATGAAAAATTAAATCCGTAGTTAATGTGTGTTAGAATTTTACAAATGGTCTTAAAATACAAGTCTCATTTTTTCCTTTTTCTTTTTTTTTTTTCGTGGGGGGGGGAGGCTGAGTAAATAGTCATCTTACTTGCTCAGAATCACACAGCTAAAAGTCCAGAGACCAGTTTTTAACCCACTGTTCACCTCATGGAAACATGGAAGGAAAGAAAATCTGTGAAGGGACAGAGAGAACATCTGGAGAGTTGTTTCTGAAAGAGCTTCAAAATGGGAATTTTCTTGTAAAGTAATTAGACTCCAATTAAAATAAATAAATTTATATTTTAAAAAAACTTTAAAAAATGGGAATTTTCCAATATGAATGCATCTCAAAAAACTAAAAATAGAAATACAATATATCCCAGCAGTTCCACTCCTGGGCATATATCTGAAAATATGTATATGCTATCTCAAAAAGATCTCCATACTTCAATGTTCATAGCAGCATTACCTATCATTGCCAAGATATGGGAGCAACTGATAAATGTTCATCAACAGATGTATAGATACAATGTGGTAAATATATACAATGGAGTATTACTCATCCATCAAAAGTATAAAAATTTCCCATTTACAGCAATGTGGATGGACTTGGAGAGTATTATGCTAAGTGGAGTAAGTCAGGAAAAAAAAAGGACAAAGATGATATCACTTATATGTGAAATCAGAAAACTATAAAAAATTAGTGAATATAGCAAAAGAGATACAGATTCAATGATGTAGAGAACAAATTTATGTTTACCTGTGGGGAAAAGGAAGTGGGAATAGGATAAACGGACAGGTGATTAAGAGGTATAAACTATTATGTATAAAATAAGCTATAAGGATATATTGTACAACACAGGAGATATAGCCAGGATTTTTATAGTAACTATAAATGGAAAATAACCTCTAAGAATTGGGAATCACTATATTGTACACTTGTAACTCATGTAATATTGTACATCAACTACAATAAAATAAAAAGAGAGGTTTTGATAGGTAATTGATATTTCATTCATACAACCAATGGAAAAATTACATTCCAAAAACAAGTACACATTTACATTAGGATTTTGAAGACTTTATTTGGAAATGTTATGTTATCTAGTAGATAAAATCATCACAATACAGCTTTAAATATAAGAATATTTTCAGTTTTTACATAATTTATGTTAATATTATAAAGGTTGAAAATACCTATTTTTCTTACTATATCATCAAACATAACAGGCATGCTAGAATGTTCACTGAACATTCATTTATGGTTTAATAAATAATTTAAAATTGAATTTAATATCTACAAAGGTCACAAAATATTTCCAACATAGTTTATTCAGTACTTATAGCTATATTTTTCCCCATGTGCATTTGTCCTCGAAAATCTAGCTAAATGATATGAGATAGATAAGTTTTAAGAGCTTATTTAGTAATTTTCTGGTGGAGTCTTTAGGGTTTTCTATGTAGAGGATCATGTCATCTGCAAACAGTGAGAGTTTTACTTCTTCTTTTCCAATTTGGATTCCTTTTATTTCTTTTTCTGCTCTGATTGCTGCGGCCAAAACTTCCAGACCTATGTTGAATAGTAGTGGTGAAAGTGGGCACCCTTGTCTTGTTCCTGACTTTAGGGGAAATGCTTTCATTTTCTCACCATTGAGGATAATGTTTGCTGTGGGTTTGTCATATATAGCTTTTATTATGTTGAGGTATGTTCCTTCTCTTCCTGCTTTCTGGAGTGCTTTTATCATAAATGGATACTGAATTTTGTCAAAGACTTTCTCTGCATCTATTGAGATAATCATATGGCTTTTATTTTTCAATTTGTTAATGTGGTGAATCACATTGATTGATTTGTGGATATTGAAGAATCCTTCTATCCCTGGGATAAAGCTCATTTGGTCATTATGTATAATCTTTTAAATGTGTTATTGGATTCTGATTGCTAGAATTTTGCTAAAGATTTTTGTATCTATGTTCATCAGTGATATTGGCCTGTAGTTTTCTTTTTTTGTGGCATCTTTGTCAGGTATTTGTATTAGGGTGATGGTGGCCTCATAGAATGATTTTGGAAGTTTACCTTCCTCTGCAATTTTCTGGAAGAGTTTGAGTAAGATGGGTGTTAGCTCTTCTCTAAATTTTTGATAGAATTCAGCTGTGAAGCTGTCTGGACCTGGGCTTTTGTTTGCTGGAAGATTTCTGATTACACTTTCAATTTCCGTGCTTGTGATGGGTCTTTTAGATTTTCTATTTCTTCCTGGTTCAGTTTTGGAAAGTTGTACTTTTCTAAGAATTTGTCCATTTCTTCAAGTTGTCCATATTATTGGCACATAATTGCTGACAGTAGTCTCTTATGGTCCTTTGTATTTCTGTGTTGTCTGTTGTGGTCTCTCCATTTTCATTTCCAATTTTATTGATCTGATTTTTCTCCCTTTGTTTCTTGATGAATCTGGCTAATGGTGTGTCAATTTTATTTATCCTCTCAAAGAACCAGCTTTTGGCTTTGTTGATTTTTGCTATGGTCTCTTTTGTTACTTTTGGATTTATTTCTGCTCTAATTTTAAAGATTTCTTTCTTTCTACTAATTAATATAGTGAAGTTTCAGGATATAAAATCAACACACAGAAATCCCTTGCATTCCTATACACTAATAATGAGAAAATAGAGAAATTAAGGAAACAATTCCATTCACTATTGCAATGAAAAGAATAAAATACTTAGGAATATATCTACCTAAAGAAACTAAAGACCTATACTTAGAAAACTATAAAACACTGGTGAAAGAAATCAAACAGAACACCAATAGATGGAGAAATATACCGTGTTCATGGACCAGAAGAATCAAAGTACTGAAAATGAGTATACTACCCAAAGCAATCTATAGATTCAATGCAATCCCTATCAAGCTACCGACGGTATTTTTCACAGAGTTAGAACAAATACTTTCACAATTTGTATGGAAATACAAAAAAACCTCGAATAGCCAAAGCAATCTTGAGAAAGGAGAACGGAACTGGAGGAATCAACCTGCCTGACTTCAGGCTCTACTAGAAAGCCACAGTCATCAAGACAGTGTGGTACTGGCACAGAGACAGAAATATAGATCAATGGAACAAAATAGAAAGCCCAGAGATAAACGCACACACCTATGGACACCTTATCTTTGACAAAGGAGGGAAGAATATAGAATAGAGAAAAGACAATCTCTTTAACAAGTGGTGCTGGGAAAACTGGTCAACCACTTGTAAAAGAATGAAACTAGAACTCTTTCTAACACCATACACAAAAATAAACTCAAAATGGATTAAAGATCTAAACGTAAGACCAGAAACTACAAAAATCCTAGAGGAGAACATAGGCAAAATACTCTCCGACATAAATCACAGCAGGATCCCCGATGACCTACCTCCTAGAATATTGGAAGTAAAAGCAAAAATAAACAAATAGGACCTAATTAACATTAAAAGCTTCTGCACAACAAAGGAAACTACAAGCAAGGTGGAAAGACAGTGTTCAGAATGGGAGAAAATACTAGCAAATGAAGCAACTGACAAAGAATTAATCTCAAAAATATACAAGCAACACTTGCAGCTCAATTCCAGAAAAATAAATGACCGATTCAAAAAATGGGCCAAAGAACTAAATAGACATTTCTCCAAAGAAGACATACAGATCGCTAGCAAACACATGAAAAGTTGCTCAACATCACTCATTATCAGAGAAATGCAAGTCAAAACTACAGTGAGGTACCATTTCATGCCAGTCAGAATGGCTGAGATCCAAAAGTCTACAAGCAATAAATGCTGGAGAGAGTGTGGAGAAAAGGGAACCCTCTTACATTGTTGGTGGGAATGCAAACTAGTACAGCCACTATGGAGAATAATGTGGAGATTCTTTTAAAAACTGGAGATAGAACTTCCATATGACCCAGAAACTCCGCTGCTGGGCATATACATCGAGGAAACCAGAATTGAAAGAGACACATGTACCCCAATGTTCATCACGGCACTGTTTATAATAGCCAGGACATGGAAACAACCTAGATGTCCATCAGCAGACAAATGGATAAGGAAGCAGTGGTACATATACACAATAGATTATTACTCAACCATTAAAAAAAATACATTTGAATCAGTTCTAATGAGGTGGATGAAACTGGAGCCTATTATACAGAGTGAAGTAAGCCAGAAAGAAAAACACCAATGCAGTACACTAACACATATGTATGGAATTTAGAAAGATGGTAATGATAACCCTGTATGTGAGACAGCAGAAGAGACACAGATGTATAAAACAGTCTTTTGGACTCTGTGGGAGAGGGCGAGGGTGAGATGATTTGGGAGAATGGCATTGAAACATTGAAATGTTTGATGTATAATATCATATATGAAACGAATCACCAGAGCAAGCTCGATGCATGATACAGGATGCTTGGGGCTGGTGCACTGGGATGACCCAGAGGGATGGTATGGGGAGGAAGGTGGGAGAGGGGTTCAGTATGGGGAACACGTGCACACTCCTGACGGATTCATGTTGATGCATGGCAAAACCAATACAATATTGTAAAGTAATTAGCCTCCAATTAAAATAAATTTATATTAAAAAATAAGATGAGTTTCAGAAGTATTCATTGAATTATTTCTGTGTACTCAAAATTGTTCTTAGTTTCAGGATCCAGATCGTTAACAAGATAGAATAAATGTGTATTCTTATAGAATACACAGTTTATAGAAAATCACAAATTAAAGGGGAAAAGTCTAATGAGTATTATGAAAGAGAATTTACTGAAATTTATGAGAACATTAGTAATAACAGCTGATGTTTATTGACACTCATATGCCAATACTGGCCCAATCATTTTACTTAGTGGTTTTTTTTTTTTTAATTAACACAACATCTCAGTGAAAGAGAAACTATTATTACATTCCTTATTTTACCTAGGAGAGCCAAGAGATTAAATAATTTTTTCAAAGTGTTATAGTGTGTAAAAGTGGAAGAAGGAAGGTAAGATTCACAGCACTCTCTCTAACTCTATAACCCATACCTTTTTCTATGATGAGAAGAATTGATAACTTCAGTTACTGAAATGTTACAGAAAATTAGGCAGCAATAGAGTCTGACAGAAATTTCAGGAATATGTTAAACGTATAAACTATAGAAGGAATATACTATATTGTAAATTATTTCCGAGAATCTCACAAAGAGAAAACTGAATTGAGTTGCTGCAACATTTAATGTGTTCAGATAAAGAAATAAAGAAACCTGAAAGTAGGTCTTTTCTGGAACTATGTCCATTTTAGTAAATGTGAATAAAAAGGGAATGAGACAATGTAGTAGCTTTCCCCTCAGAGCTGTAGATTACAAGGAGATGAGAATTCACTTTGGATCTACTTGAGGGATGTACAGTCCCCAGAGTAAAGCAAAAATGACTAAGAATGGGTCCCTAAGGAACTAAAGACAGATCAAGAACCAGGATCCATAATTTCCTTATTCCATATTGTATATATAATCTACATCCTGGGGAGGAGACCAAGCAAGCTTCTAACCTGCTTTTCACCAAGTGCGCTACATAATTACACTCAGGTTAAATCTGTGTCTAGTAGCAGGGATGATAATAAAAGGATTATCTTTCTTCTGTCACGTGAGAACACTGAAAATACCAGAAATTATAGATGCTCAGAATGCTTCCAGGGCATAGGTGAATTAATATTTAGCTCCTCTCCCCTAAAATCAAATGGATCAAGCCTGTAGAATGTGAAATAACATTTCCAGAACAAACAGGGTAAAGATGTAGGGTAAGGGAGACAGTCCTACAGTTTTAAGATCAAAGTTGGGTGAGTTTCTGAATTTAATTTACAATACTTATTCCTTGTTTTGTGATCAAAGTCCAAGGACCTATTATATGTCCATTCTTTCTCATTTTGTGCAGCTGAGACTCAAGTAAAACTACTGGAAGCATCTATTGGAGAGGAATCAGCGAATATTAGAGGGGCTCAAAGACACGTCAGTCAGGAAGTTTCTTCTAAATAGGTAGGTCTCTCACTCTTCTTCCTTTATGATTTTTACTCTGTGACAAGGTTGATAACAATTCTCCTAGACTCGGGTCCCCTCATCTTGGTTTAGAAACAGTGTTCTTGGTTCCTGGTCTATCTGCTTGAGAAGCCAGTGCCCAGTTGCTAGGGTCACTGCCTCCAGTTGTACTGGTGAGGGAAGAGTTAACAGGAATGAGGGAATGTTGAAAAGAGAGTAGAAGAGTTGCATTCTTCTCCATTCTTCTTTTCCTTGGGTTTTTCCAGAAGGTATATTTGCATATGGCAGCTCTTGCTTTCCCTCTCTAGTATGATTGTGATATCCTTTGTTATATTTAGCTTATAAAAACTCTAATTAGGTGAGTCCACATCACTCCATATCCTGATAGTGGACAAGGCAGACTGTATGAGACCAGGTCAGGATAGTGTCAGGCATTCACAGTGTATATTCTGTTTTGTAGAATGGGAACTGAATGAACTGAGTTGTTTTCTAATGGAACCCTTTCTTGTATCCATAGATTCCTTTAGAGAAGAATGGCTCCTGGAAATGGGTCTTTTGTGACTCAGTTCATTTTGATGGGATTAACAGACAAACCGGATCTCCATCTCCCCTTGTTCTTCCTGTTCCTAGGAATGTATACAGTCACTGTGATGGGGAATTTGGATTTGATAATCTTAATTTTGCTAAATTCACATCTATACACCCCCATGTACTTTTTCCTCTTTAACTTGTCCTTCATAGAACTCTGTTTTTCTTCTGTGTTTACACCCAAAATGCTGATTAACTTATCAAAGAAGAATATTTATTTCTTACATGGGGTGCATGACTCAGCTGTTCTTTTTTGTTTTTTGTTTTTTGTTTGTTTTGTAATTTCTGAAATCTATGTGCTGACATCAATGGCCTCTGATCGCTATGTAGCTGTCTGTAACCCACTCTTGCATAATGTTGTTATGTCCCCTAAAGTGTGTTCCAGGCTTATGTTTGGTTCCTCAGTTCAGTTCAGTCGCTCAGTCGTGTCCAACTCTTTCCAACCCCAATAATTGTAGCCCACCAGGCCTCCCTGTCCATCACCAACTCCCAGAGTTCACTCAGACTCACGTCCATTGAGTCAGTGATGCCATCCAGCCATCTCATCCTCTGTCGTCCCCTTCTCCTCCTGCCCCCAATCCCTCCCAGCATCAGAGTCTTTTCCAATAAGTCAACACTTCACAAGAGGTGGCCAAAGTACTGGTGTTTCAGCTTTAGCATCATTCCTTCCAAATAATCCGAGAGCTGATCTCCTTCAGAAAGGATTGGTTAGATGTCCTTGCAGTCCAAGGGACTCTCAAGAGTCTTCTCCAACACCACAGCTCAAAAGCATCAATTCTTTGGCACTCAGCCTTCTTCACAGTCCAACTCTCACATCCATACATGACCACTGGAAAAACCATAGCCTTGACTAGACAGACCTTAGTCGGCAAAGTAATGTCTCTGCTTTTGAATATACTATCTAGGGTGGTCATAACTTTTCTTCCAAGGAGTGAGTAAGCGTCTTTTAATTTCATGGCTACAGTCACAATCTGCAGTGATTTTGGAGCCCCAAAAAATAAAGTCTGATACTGTTTCCCCTGTTTCCCAGTCTATTTGCCATGAAGTGATGGGACCGGATGCCATGATCTTCATTTTCTGAATGTTGAGCTTTAAGCCAACGTTTTCACTCTCCTCTTTCACTTTCATCAAGAGGCTTTTTAGTTCCTCTTCACTTTCTGCCATAAGGGTGGTGTCATCTGCATATCTGAGGTTATTGATATTGTGTATACTTAAAGTGTAAGCTTCCCAGGTGGCCCTAGTTTGAAAGTATCCACTTGCCAATGCAGGAAATGCAAGAGTCAAGAGTTCAGTCTACAGGTTAGGAAGATCACCCTGAGAAGGAAATGGCCACCCACTTCAGTATTCTTGCCTGGAGAATTCTATGGACAGAGGAGCCTGCTGGGCTATGGTCCATGGGACCTCAGAGAGTTGGACATGACTAGGCAATTGAGTACACACACACACACACACACACACACACACACACACTTAAAGTGTACAACTGATGATTTGATATACTGTGAGATGATTATCACAACAAGCTAACACATCACCACCTTATATAGTGACTATTTTTTAAAGCACTCAGTTATAAGATAAATTCCTGGAATCTAATGTACAGCATGTGAATCTAGTTCATAATACTATTTTGTATACTTGAATTTTGCTAAGAGATCATCTCTCAGTGAAAGGAAATGAGTCCTCAAAGATATGATTTATGGTATTAGAAGAGTAGATATTTGACACGGGATTCTCACATATTCTTACAGTATTACAGATAAGCATCTGTTCTCCTTATATATGGTCTAGAAAAATTATTGCATAAGGTTTATTGGAGCCAATATTTTACTTTTTATCTTAATTATTTTTAAAAAAATTGGAGTTAAGTATTTTAAACACAAAACTTCAGGTATACCCAATACCTATACAAGCCCTCTACAAGTCCATGAATCACACAGATCGTGAATAGTGTTTAGTTAAATAAATCTCATTTCAGACTATTATGATTCTGTGTGAGTATGTGTATGTGTGTGTGTGACTGTCTCACCACACAAGTAGTTTGTTTGGAGCTAAAATTTATTTGCAATTTGCTACAAAATCACCTACCAGATTGCAAAAAACAATAAATGTAATTCAAAGGTAAGGGCAAATATTTGAACTATCTCATATGCATTTTGTAATGAGGATAAGTCAAAATTAAATGAGCTAAAGCAATTTCTTCACAGTTATGCCAGGTATCCCTTCCAATGTGGAAAGAGATAATCTAGGTGACTCACTATTTGTGCTAACTTGTTTGTTGAATTAAAGTGAGCTGAGTCCCTATACATAATTGTTAACATGTTTTCTGACTTAGAATAATTATTTCAAATGTATCAAATCCTTCTCTGTGGGGCACAGCAAATCATTGATATTATTCTCATATAGATAATTACGTAATGTATTTTCCACCACTGGCATGGTGTAGTCATCCAAAAAAAAAAAAAAGTACTAAAGGGTACATGTACCTCTAGGAGATATTTTTCTTTAATCCTTAGACAGAAAATAATATAGGATTTGAATTATTAGGATTATGTGAAATAACATGTGAAAATTAACTCGGCTGCTGCTTTGGGGATATCAATATAGAAGATTTTATTGACTTTATACCTGTCACTCTCCTTTGCTTCCTTGAGGAAAGCTTCTGGAATGGAATAAATCTTAGAGATCAAGAAGTTACACAGAGAGACAAGCATTAAGAGTAAACACAGAGAATGACTTGGATGCCGTCTCTCTTCTTCCTCTTTTCCTTTATCCAAAAGCCATGATTTAGGTGCTGTCTCAAGGTAGAGGAAAGGAGAATGTTTAAAGTCATGTGAGGTACTGAAAAGACTGGACACTAGAGAGGTAGTTTTGTCTTTTCATCTTGCTTTTTAATTTTTTTAGCTCTTTTTAGGCTATGACCTTCTGAAGCTTTCTGTTAGGGCATTCAGGTTTGGAAAGAACCACTGCTCCCTTCAAACCCTGCTCTCACTGTCCTAAGTACAAGCCACCAGGGAGAGTGTCCACTCCATCACCATACACAGTGCCTGGAAGCCCCCATGGGCACCCTGGGCTTGCTGCTGCTCCACCAGACATGGGTGCTTTAGCCTGAAGGGAGCCTTGGTCAGTGGAGTGAAGACACATTCTCACACATGATCTGCATGACTGTTGTGCTTTGCTGGGTGTTTATCCAACAAATGGTAATGTGTGGCAACATCTTGTAGAGACTTCTACCAAAATCAAATATGGGTTTTTAGGTACTTCAAATACTGTGAAAATGCAAAAAGAAATGGTTCAGCGTCCATTCTCAGTGAGAGCTTCACACTGTCCTCAGGTTTCTACCTGTCAGAAGGAAATAGAGCTACAGTGGCTCCCTCTAACTCCAGTTGTCTGATTATGCAAATCTGGGGTTGGAAAATGAACTTTTTTTTATTTCAGTAGCATTCCAGAGAAGTACATAATCAAGAAATCCTGGACTAGAATGTAGCAAAATGCCACTGCCCAGTTCTGCGCATGAGTCTATCCTGAAGGTCAAAGCCCACACCTCAGAAAGACATCTGATTAAGAAGGGGATGGGGAGGCCAAATAACCTGAAAAATATCTGAGTGGGAGTACAGACATAGACCATAGACATGCTGTATAGAGACTCCCCACCCATAAACACTTCAATCATCACCTTCGCTAACCTCCAACAGGCAGAAGGGGATCTTCTGCCCATGTATGTGTGCCCCAATGTTCGGGTTGGCCCTCTGTGCCTTTCTCTTCAAGATGTCAGGAAGAGCTGTTTCAGCTCCAGGGATCACGACAAAGTGTTGCCTAGAATACATATCCCACAGGCAGGAATCAGACCATCCAGGTCTTAGATAGTGAGGAGTATTAGCCTCTGGTCTCTCACTCCCAAGCTGAAGGATATTCCAAGTAGAGTAGAGGAAGGTAGCTATCATACTTTCATTTAGAAATAAAGGATAGCAAATATCCAGGAGAGAGACCCAGAAACAGCACAGTCCCAGACTTGTCCATGATACCCCAGTCCAGGGGACGGAGTCTTAGTGTGTACTCTCGTCTTGAAACTGGATCACAGAGGCACCTAATAAAAGCACATATGTGACACAGACACTGCTTTCGATGAATAATTATTCCATTTTTCTTTTTGGTCTCCAGAGTTCCTGCTGCTGCTGCTGCTGCTGTCGCTTCAGTCGTGTCCAACTCTGTGCGATCCCACAGACGACAGCCCACTAGGCTCCCCTGTCCTTGGGATTCTCCAGGCAAGAACACTGGAGTGGGTTGCCATTTCCTTCTCCAATGCATGAAAGTGAAAAGTGAAAGCAAAGTCGCTTAGTCCTATCTGACTCTTAGCGACCCCATGAATTGCAGCCTACCAGACTCCTCCATCCATGGGGTTTTCCAGGTAAGAGTACTGGAGTGGGGTGCCATTGGTGTTTAGTAAAAGATTCTGCTTTTTGAGGAGAAGTGGGAGAGGAGTTGGGCTCCAGGGAGGTGGAGGTGAGGGATGCAGAGAAGGGCAGAGAAGGGCAGAGAAGGGAGGCCCAGGTGGTCTGGGCACTGATCTTCCTGCCTCGCTGAGAACCTGCATTCATTCCTGCCCTCAGGTGTGTGAGAGGAGCTGGTTCCTTTCTTTCTTTTTTAAAAATAATTCATTTACTTTATTTATGGCTGTGATGGGTCTTCCTTGCTGCATGCGGGCTTCCTCTAGTTGCGGCGAGTGGGTGCTGCTCTTCATTGCAGAGGACAAGCTTCTCATTGAAACGGCTTTTGTTTCAGAGCAAGGGCTCCAGGTGCAGGGGCTTCAGTGGTTGCGCTGCACTGGCTCAGTAGTTGCAGCTCATAGGCTCTCGAGGGCAGCCTCAGTAGCTGTGGCTCACAGGCTTAGTTGCTCCTCAGCATGTGGGATCTTCCCATATCAGGGATCAAACCCATGTCCCCTGCATCAGTAGGAGGATTCTTAATCACTGTACCACCAGGTAAGTCCCAGGAACAGCTTTAATTGTCCCAGATGGGACTATGTTCAATTATTTACTAGTGAATCTTGCAATAATGAATGCTACAGTATTATAGTTTCACTGGAATGAAAGATACTCTTTACATTCCAGTGGGAAACATTTGTATGCATGAACACAGTCCCAAATAGATTTCAATGGTGAAGTCAAAATTGACATTTAGATCTGTCTAATGTGAAAATATATGAGACATAAGGCAAGAGTGATCCCTAACATAAACCATGGACTATGGACAATAATAATATGTAATTGTAGGTTTATAAATGCAACAAATGTGCCACTTTGGTGGGAATGTTGAGAACAGGGAAGGCTGTCCCTGTGTGGGATATACAGGGAGTATATGAAAACATCTTTGCATCTTCTGCTCAGTTTTTTTCTTCTGCTCAATTTTTCTGGAAAAACATAACTGCTCTTTAAAATATTTTTTTTAAAACTTGTTTAGTAGAAAAAAGTATGTGAGATATAGCAAACTCTGTGCACAGATAAACATGGGTCACCTTAAATCCTGGCATATTAAAGAAGTTTTAACTGTTTTTAGAAATTTGAGAGATAAAAAATTAATTGGAAAGAGAAATAATGAGGTAAAAACTTAAAGTAGTAAAATCTATTTAAAATAATATTTTCATGTGGATAAATATGTAAAGGGATCTTGAAAATATCAACAAATTGATAACATCTATAAATCAGATTAAGAAAACAAAGAGGGAGAAAAGTAAATCCAGGAGGAAAAATTAGTCCTCATCTTTAAGTGACACCAACAAATATTTAAGGACGAAATTCTCTGGGTTTGTTTTAGAATAACTCGGGGATGAGCACTGAAGCAGGGTAAAGGGTACATGGGAACTATCCCATCAGTCTCTATTTTTTCAAAATTGCATACTTCCCTTTTGAAACTAAAATTCTGATTTTCTTTTTCCATTTATTATTTCTTTAATCTAGTTGCCTATTAAGAAAAAAACAACATAAAGCCTAACAATCTCCCTCTACTTTCACATCTCCCATTGTTCTGCGGAAAATGCCATGCCCAAAACCACCAGTGACATTCTAATCATCAAATCAAGTGGCATATGTTCAGCTTCCACCTAATTAGATTTCTCTGCTTTAGGAATCTCATGTCTCCTCAAAACTCAAGCTTCTTTAATTATTCAGCAACATTTGTATTCTTGTTGCTGGCACTAGTGGTAAAGAACCTGCCTGCCAATGTAGGAGACATAAGAGACAGGAGTTCGACCCAAGGTGGGGACGATCCCCTTGAGGAGGGCATGGCAACCTACACCAGTATTCTTGCCTGGAGAATCCCATGGACAGAATAGCCTGGAGGGCTACAATTCATAAGGTTGCAAGGAGTCAAACACAACTGAAGCAATTTAGCGTGCACGCACACACACACAGCCTTGCTCTGAACTCTCCTTCTTTGCTCTTTCTCATAAATGATGATGTTAACCAGAATTTCCTTCACTGCCTCTGGTCACCTTCTGTGTAATATTGTCTCATGGTGATATGCACACCTATGTTTCAACTGCCTTTCCTAGGTTGATAACTCTTAAATTACAATTAAGTTTCAAGACTAATTCTATCATATGCCCTGTTCATCTCGCCATAAGTTTAAGGGGCACCTTAAACTTAAAAACAAAAAACAAAAAACAGTACTTACTAAATTCTTTCTCATAAGCAGGTTTGTGCTTTCTCCTATGGTTTACATCTTATTTAATGGTATCTTGACTCCTGTTTTCCCTAACTACATATATGATTTCTTCTCTGACCTGTATCTCACTAATCCCTCACCTATCTTCAAAATACCCTAAATTATGAGTGGGCTTTCTCTTTTGTGATGCTAGCTAGCTGACATCTCACATAGTGATCCAAATGCCTTGTGCATTTCATTGATCCCTATCTAATGTTCATAACTCCTGGAACATATAATCCTAATGTCTCCCATCATACATGTCTAACTTCTTTCAAGACTGCTGGTTGCTCCTATATCTGATAGTGTTCTCTGTGTGTGGTATCATACCTCCTGTATCTGGATCTTCTTTCAAGGCCTCTAGGCCCTAGGTGCTTCCACAGCAGTAGTTCTCAGGGTCAAGGGTCAGACCAAGATGATTCCATGGCAGTTGGCAGCCATCACGACAGACTAGCCTAAGTGGAGGAGTGGGGAACAGTGGGATTTGTCATTTGTTTCATAAGTTACTTCAGCTTCTGCCACTGCCAACGTGTCAGCAATCA
This sequence comes from Ovis aries, assembly GCF_016772045.2. Taxonomy (NCBI): domain Eukaryota; kingdom Metazoa; phylum Chordata; class Mammalia; order Artiodactyla; family Bovidae; genus Ovis; species Ovis aries. The sequence goes on along the minus strand of NC_056074.1, from coordinate 24,737,908 downwards.
CTAAAAGTTAGAATCTTGCCCTCTTTCTTGTGACTAATCATATCTGAGAAGAAGCACATGAGATATCGGTGATGATCTCTGCTTAAAATCTCCAATCTCAATGATGCACACACTTGGCAGAAAGGTCGAGGCCACCAACATGTTCTTCTCCTCCTGGGTCTTAGTCTTCTTGGCAGTAGGAATCATCATAGAAGAATGGGCTGAACTGAAGTTGGGGCCCCAAAAATCTACAATAAGCCACAGTCCGTGGATATGTTGTACTTCCCTGTGGCCATCAGGTCAGAGCTATTATGTGGAAAGAGATGGGTAGAGAATGAGGGTTCATCCTTCCTTGACTTCTGTTCATCTCACCATTATCCTCTAGTGTAACCACCTGTGGTTGCAGTGTGCCCACTTCCATAATCAACACAGTCAAGGCTACCCCAGAAGCTCAGTATTAGCATGTTTTGGAGAAAGGCTTAGAAGCTCACAGGCTTACCTGATGGATCTCTGAGAAGCCCTGACAGTAGCAACAGGGAATCTAGCACATCTAGAATGTGAGGATATAAAAGAAAGGTGACTGGTACCAAAGAAATCACGTTACATTGCCACTAGAGGAAGCCAAGAGTGTTTAGCAAGAAATACATTTTGAAAAAATAGAAGAGAAAGAAGTTTACAGAGATACAAAGATAGAGAACAGTTTCTTTTGGTTCCGTCTCCCATTTAGCTTAAGACCCCTATCTCTTTCTTGCCCCATCTTTGCTCTTTATTATTTAATCAAATGTTTCACCTCATTCTTGTTTACCTAGAGATTTGTGTGCCCCAGGTAGAAATGAGCCAGAAGAAATATCTGTCCTCCTCTCAATACAGCTTCTTCTTTTCAACAGATGGCCTGGAAGTGGTCAGGAACATTCTGATTGTGGTGCTTAGCTTTTCCTTCATGCATAACTTGCTCCTGGGTTTTGAATTCACCTATATGATTCCTCAAACCAAATATACTCTCATTATGACTGCCTGCCTCGCTTTCCTCACAGGTAACTTCCTGTCTTCAATCACCAGTAACTTCTTGTGTTCCCTGACATAGGATCGGAGGCATACTTGGTTTGTAGGTCCAGGCTGTGGTCTCTGACTAACTCAGCCCTCCCAGTTCTTTGGCTTAGATACACAGCTGCCAAATTGGAGCCACCACTCAAGTGGCATTGACCTTTGGACAAGGCGCAGTTGTGCGTGGTAGGGGTTTGGAAGTCAAGCATATCTCAGGTTAACTTAAGTACGAGAGACAGGGTCCCTCAGAAGAGACTTTTCTTTCTCCTTTTGTCTGGACATCAGGCATCCTTCTGCTCGGTGCACTCCTACTGTATCACCACATGCTAAATAAGGGTGAATCCGTGTACTACTCGAGTTATAAGATCAGCTGGATCATTTTCACTGCGTACTTAAACGTTTTATTGTTATTCGCCTCTGGTGAGTGTCTTCAGGGCCCTTGATGGGAGCTAAGAACCAATCCATCTCTGATAGGCAGGAGAGTGAGAGGATGGGAAAGAAGATAGAGGGAAAGTTACCAACCTTTGCATTTTAAAGGGTTAGTGGGGGAGTTAGACTCACTCTGAAGATGGTTCCTGCAAGGACGTGGGCTGAGTGAGATGTTCAATATGCTTGCCCCCAAAGGAAAACTTCTTTTCCACCTTTTCTTTCATACCTGCCCCATTCAGAGTGGAGATAACCGCTAACTTCAAGACTAAGGAGAATGGCTGGTAGGGAATGTTTACTTATGAGGAGGTGGTGACCCTGGGGGCATAGTGTCCTGCCAGGACAGCCTGGGGTCAGAGAGAATCACTGTCTGATGCACAGTGACCACTTACAAACACCAGAGACTCTTCTAAGAAGCCTTTAAAATTTCCCTTGGAACTAAACTTCCTAACTCAGAAGCATGTCCTCTGTCAGAAAGAATGCTCAATTGTGTTGAGCACTGCCTGTGTGTGTGCTCCGTCACTCAGTCGTGTCCGACCCTTCCACGACTCCATGGACTGCCAGGTTCCTCTGGCCATGAGATTTTCAGGCAAGAATACTGGAGTAGGTTGCCATTTCCTCCTCCAGGGGATCTTCCCAACCTAGGGACTGAACCCAAGTCTCCCACGTCTCCTGCATTGCAGATAGATTCTTTACCACATGCTGAGCCCTTGTGCATGTGTGCTCAGGCGAGTCTGATTCTTTGTGACCCCAGGAACTGTAGTTGGGCTCTACTTAAGCTACTCTGCACACACTTCTAAACTCTCCTACTAAAGCATCCCCCTCCCGAATGGCTTGGGGCAGTTGAAAGGGAACCTTTAGGCTTTAGAGCTGGGCCTTGTGGCCCATAGGGAGGGAAGTGTTTCTGTGACTTCTCTGTTATTCCTTCATCACCCTCCCTTGGCTTCTCTTTTTCCCAGGATTCCTCTCTCTCTTACAGTACAAGCAGTCCATCGATGGTTCTGGCAGCCTGATCCACAAGTCTGCCAGAAAAAGTCAAGTTATGGAGCAACATGGGGTTTCTATCAAAGTCGTCTCATTACGAGCAGATACTACAATGCCTCGTAGTATTGTCCGGGTACAGTCTACCCACATGAAAGAAGATACTCCAGAAAAACTGAACATCCAAGCACGTCGTGTAACCTGGGCTCTATGATTTGACAATTTATCTTCCTGTATGTGTTCATCTTGATGGCAAAAGCTTGTGCATATGTGGTGTGTGTAGGTCCAGCTGTATGGTCTGGTTTGGCATTATATAAATGACTAAAACTGGGTTGGGGTCTATAAGAAGATCCAGAAGCCTTAATTTCTTTTTTTTTACCCTGACCAGCTTTTATTTGTTCTCACTATTTAATAACGTTATTGATATAATAAATATCATCGCATAACTGATACTTACTGTATTATTAACTCTATCACAATGATTTAGAATAATGTGTACTACCTTTAGTCTCATTGGTTTTATTGTGCAATATTTCAGTCCTTCAGAAAAAATACAAAGCAACATAATAAACACCTGATATACATCACCCAACTTTCACATTATAGGTATAACTGATATTCCCCTAGTTCTTTTTCTAATCTCAATTCCCTCATTTGTTTCACTGCAAAACACCTTTAATGATGCATTGTTGATAATTGTACATTCATGTCATTCTTCTTACAACTTTATGCATCTGTAAATCTGTAGACAGTATCTATCCCAGTGTCCAAATATCATTAAATGTCATCCTTTACAGATTATTTTTAACAACTCACTTTTTTCACTCAACTCTATGGTTTTGTGATTTATTGATAAGTTTTGACCTACTTCGTTCATTCAAACTACTGTTAAGTTTTCCCCTTTAGGGGTACAATGTGAAATATGCATTCTCCAGTCGATGAGAAGCTAGCAGTTTTCTTTTGTTGTTGTTTTGTCACGAAGCTGTATGTGGCTCTTTTGTGACCCCATGGGCTGTAGCCCCCCAGTCTTCTCTGGCCATGCGATTTCCCAGGTTGCCATTCCCTTTTCTAGGGGATCTTCCTGACCCAGCGATTGAGCCCATGTTTCTTGCATTGGCAGGCAGATTCTTTACCACTGAGCCACCAGGGCAGCCCTGTTTTCTTTCTGCTGTTACAAATAGTGCTGCTATGAATATTCTTATACACAGTACCCTCTGCCCATGAGCTAGAGCTTCTCTTGGGTGTTTAGGACTAGACCAGCTGTACCAGACAGTGTTTTCAATATGATAACTGCCTGTGTTACTGCTTGTTCAGTTGCTAAGTTGTGTCCGACTCTTTGCGACCCCATAGACTGCAGCACACCAGGATCCCTGTACTTCACTATCTCCCAGAGTTTGCTTGAACTCATGTCCATTGAGTCAGTGATGCTGTCTAACTATCTCATCCTCTGCCACCCCCTTATCTTTTTGCCATAAATCTTTCCCAGCATCACGGTGTTTTCCAATGAGTTGGTTCTTTGCATCAGGTAGCCAAAGTATTGAGCTTCAGCTTCAGCATCCATTCTTCCAATGAACTTTCAGAGTTAAATTCCTTTAGAATTGACTGGTTTGATCTCCTTGCAGTCCAAGGGACTCTCAAGAGTTCTCTACAGCACCACAACTGGAAAGCAACATTTCTTTCATGCTCAGTCTTATTTGTAACAAATGCTAAATGTTTCTTTTTATATGTGTACTTTTCTTAAACCATAAGCTCCTAGAAGGCATAGGATTGTCCCCTAATAATTCCTCAGTACCTGAAAGAGCACCTATCAGAAACCCACAAAAGTGTAGGGCCAGGCTACTGAAACAGCTAGGCGTATCTTAATGATGTTTTTCCTGCACCACACTCAGGTCTACAAAGAAAAACACTGACTTAAAGCTATATAAGCTTTTGCCTGTGGGGTAACAATTCTATTGCAATATCTAAAATTGGTCCCAAGAAACATAGGAAAAAGGGCTTCTCATTCTCATTCCAATAAAGTGTTTATTAAGCAAATATTTATTCAATACCTACTGCATATACCAGGTGTTACTCTAAGTTGCCACAAAAGTAACACTGAACAAAATAGACAAAATCTCTGCCTTTATGGAACTTAGATTCAAATGCAAGTGAGCATATGAATGCATGTGTTGTGGGAAAACAAATTAAATAAACAAATAGGTGGCTCCTATTTCATAGAGGGGTAGGTGCTTGTATTCAGGAAGGTCACCTGCTTTTCTATTTGAGGATGTGCTCCATTTGGCAACAAACCAAAATGTATGCAAAATGGATTACTTCCAAAACATCATTGTTATGGTGAACTCAGCTTTAATGCAGGGTAGGCAAAATCATTTTTCAAAATCATGCAGGTCTTTCCCTCACACTCTGGTCAAAACCAAGATGATTCTGCTTCTCAGATCTCATCAACTCTGTTCAAAAACCTCTCGGAAGTGTTTTGGGTAAAATTCCCTGCAGAGTGTGTTACCCCCTGTCAACTGTGAGGACACTGAATGGTTGCTGCCACCCTCAGTTGCATGACCAGATATGTACTTCAGTGACTGAATAACACAGGTCTGTGCTGGCTTGATTATTTATCCAAAGTGCTACTCTGTCAACTCTGAACAAGCACAAGAATTCTGTTATGGATCTCTGCCTCCTTTTCTAAAATTTGTAATTCATCTTTGCTTTCATCACTCAGAGTGTCCCATCTATTTGATCTGTACCATTTCATAAGGAGAAGTGTTAAAAAAGAAAAAAGTGTTGTATATTACATCTGTCCTGTGAAATGTGTTTCTCAGCACTGGTATTGTACTGCAATCTGAAGCTATCTCATGATGTGCCTGGGATTGAAAGTGTGAAATGATGGTAAATTTAGTACTAATAGAAATGTTATGTTATCAATCTAAAGTGACCTTTTCCTGACTAATTTGCTTATGACTGGTAATGATGCTGTACACTCTCATAAAGGGTAGTGGTAGGGCATTCCTTGCTTTCCCTTTGCCTTTGACCGATTATTAAAAATCTGCTAAAAATCTGGATGTCTCAGTCTTTATTCTTAGAGAAGGAAGAATGAGAGCCTTGACTTAGGTTGGTTTAAAGAGAATTCAAAGAAGAATCAGCTTTAACTGTGATTTCTACCCCCTGCCCCTGAAATATTTTCCATAAATAAAACAGATTTACTTTTGTATAAATACAAGAATAGAGTAATATTTAAATTACTACTGAAGATGTAATAAACTTAAATTGTAAAAAATGAAATGCTACTCAACAGCAAAGGAAATGGCTATTGATACATGTAACAAATGTGACTAGTGAAAAAAGCCAGTCTCAGAGATTGTATATTGTTTGATTTCATTTATTATCCTCCAAATGACTTGACTATGAAGGTGGAGATGAAAGAAATAGAGATGGAGAAAACAGAGATGAATGTGGAAGGGGATGGGTGTGACTATAAAGAAGTAGTATAAGAGTTTCTAAAGGTAGTGAAACAGTTCTGTATCCAGTCATGGTGCTGCTACATGAATATATACAAAGGATCAAATTGCATAGATCTACACACATGTACGCACACACAATGCAAACACTCAGTGCCTATAAGTCTGCTAAAATCTCACTGTCTGCAGTCCTAAAGTCTTGTTACCATTACTACACCAGTGTCTGTTTTCTGGTTTTACTGTTACACAGTAATTGTGAAAGGAAGCTAGATGGAGTTCAAGGGACTCTATGCATTATTTTAGCAATTCCATGTGAATCTATACTTATTTAAAAATAAATGTGAGCAGAAATCTTGTAAGCAGAAGTACAAATTAATACATATCTAGGAATTATAGTCAGATATGACTGAGTGACTGAAATGAACTGAACTGAACTGAGGAATTCTAAAGTCATATTTTCTTGAAATAGAAGTCTAAGAACAGTGATTTTCTTGCATGCTCTATGCTTAGTCACTCAGTCATGTCCAACTCTTTGTGACTTCATGGACTGCCAGGCTGCTCTGTCCATGAGGATTCTCCAAGCAAGAATACTGGAGTGGGTTGCCATGCCCTCCTCCAGGGGATCTTCCCAACTCAGGGATTGAACTCAGATCTCTCTCATTGCAGGTGGATTCTTTACAGTCTGAGCCACCAAGGAAGCCCAAGAATACTGGAGTGGGTAGCCTATCCCTTCTCCAGGGGATCTTTCTGACCTAGGAATTGAATCAGGGTCTCCATCATTGCAGGCAGATTCTTTACCAGCTGATCTACCAAGGAAGCCCCTGATTTTCTTACAGATTTAATTTATTAAAAGAAAAGATATATTGAGTCAGAGCAGCCCAAAGAAAATTTTCATGGAATGTTGGATTAGAATTATACTTAATAGCATTTTACTGAAATAATAATGTCTAAAATCAATAAAATATCCTTTCTCTATATGTCTATAAAATGTTCATAAATATTTAAAGATACTCAAACTGTTTTATAAAGCAAGATAAATAACCTTTACTGAAGTGTTTATAAATTTTACTAAAATTAATATGTTATCTGGAATGACAGTTAATGAAATTCTCAGTGATGTTAACTATTTTCATTTTTATAAAGAACAGAAAGGATCTTTTTCTATGCCTCAGGGATGTACATTCCCTGAAGGAAATGATTAGGGTGTGAAAACAGACACCAATTTCTTGCCTGCAGAGCTTATCATGATGGGAAGGTCTTAAGGGAGACTTACCCCTGGATTTCTAACCAGGTATAAAAAAAATTACAAGCTTTAAGCAAATGCCATGTGCTCTATAACATGGTGGTGTAGCTGCCAAGTCTATGGTTTCCCTTTACAGTCTCCTAATAGATTTATAGCTACAACTTTCATCTGAACCTTAGACTAACTCCTGTAATTCAGACTGTCATATCAGTGCTCTGACTCTTTTGCCAACACAGGGAGAAGATTCTGTGACTGCATCTCAGCGTCGATATCTCCAAAGCCAGTTCTTCCAGAAGAGTGGAGGTGAAACACATATGAAGCTCCCTCGGCACTGAGTTCCCTCCATGGAAGGAATGTGAGTTAACCAGGTTTATTTATCTCTCGTCACTAAAAAAATGAGGTAAAACATTTCTATTGAATAACAAGAAACTCCAAGGTCTGGATCTCCAACTTGACTGCTTGTATGCTGAGCATATCCTCTGTGTTGGCCTTGTCCCCATTCTGGTAGCAGGGGAAATATAGCAGTTCCAAGTGACAAATCCAGAGCATAGCAATATCAGAGGAAGAAAATATCTGCTTTTCTCCTAAAATTCTTTTGTTGAAATATATGTATTACACAACTTTATGTGTCATTTTAAGAATACAGCTTGGTATGTTTTCACTAATTTAACAGCTAATTTAATTAGCACCCAAATTAATTTATTTCTCTTTCGTGCCATCCTACAAAACATGGTAAAGTATATCCATCTTTTTTTATTCATCTTCTGTTCTTCTAAGATGGAATATAGCAGGAGAATGTGTAGAAGCAATGGAGTATATGGTTAAGTACAAAGTTTAGGCCACCAAGGCTCTCCTCCAGGCCTGTCACCAATTATTGACTTCATGATATCTTGTAGTAGAGTGTCTGTAAATCCTATAGACTGTTAACAACTTCCTTCCAGGAAACAGAATATCGGTGTGACCTCTGCTCTATAGGAATTCTCTCTTTCTTGAAGGTCATCACAGGGAAACTGAGATATCTAGTAGAGTGATGGAAACTTGAGTAGAAATGAAAAAGTGACTGGTCAGATGAGTTGGTTGCAGTGATGGGGATACATTCTTACTACTGACACTCTTCAACACGTAGGTTTGTTCCTCAGCTATCCCATCCCTCTATCTTTTAGTAAAGTTAGAGCTATTATTTGCCCCATACAACTCATGAAAACCAAAGATATGGAAGGAGACATGGGTAAACCTATGGCTGGTCCATGTTGTTTGGTAGATACAAATGCAATACTGTAAAGGAATTATCCTTCAATTACAAATAATTAAATTTAATAAAAAACAGTGATTTAAATGTTGAGATGAGTGTGCCTTGAGACACCATGAAGCAGAGGAGGACTTACATGATTTCTGTCTGTCTGAGACTCTTTCTCATAAATAAAGCTCATATAAAAGTTAGTTTGTAAAGACAAAGCTGTGTTCCCTACTAATGAAATTTTCTTCTGTTCTCACAGATTTCCAAAGTTGAGAATAGAAAGCTGGCTATAAAGGACTCCTTAGTGACTAAATTTATTCTTGCTGGATTAACAGACAGTCCAGAGCTCCAGCAACCCTTCTATTACCTGTTTCTAATGATCTGTGTTGTCACCATGGTGGGCAACCTGGGTTTGATCCTTCTTATTGGTCTAAATTCTCACCTCCACACCATGTACTATTTCCTCTTCAACCTGTCCTTCACTGATCTCTGTTACTCTTCTGTTTTCATCCCCAAGATGCTGATGAACTTTGATTCAGCGAGAATACTGTCTCATATGCAGGATGCATGATTTAGCTGTTTTTCTTTGTCCTTTTTGTCAACTCTGAGTGCTATATGTTGACCTCAATGGCCTATGATTGCTATGTGGCCATCTGTAATCCCTTGCTCTATAAGGTCCATGTCCCATCAGGTCTATTTGGTGCTCTCTTTGATTGCATATGTGATGGGGTTTGCTGGAGCATCTGCCCACACAGGGTGCATGCTTAGACTAACCTTCTGCAGTGTTAATGTCATCAACCATTACTTGTGTGACATCCTCCCACTCTTCCAACTCTCTTGTACCAGCACCTATGCCAGTGAGATAGTAGTTCTCATTTATGTGAGCATTGACATCACAGTACCCAGTTTTACCATCCTGATTTCTTAAATCTTCATATATTACTATACAGTATATTCTTTTTTTTTTAATTTTTAGTTTTTTATTTTTTAAATTTTAAAATCTTTAATTCTTACATGCATTCCCAAACATGAACCCCCTCCCACCTCCCTCCCCATAACATCTTTCTGGGTCATCCCCATGCACCAGCCCCAAGCATGCTGCATCCTGCGTCAGACATAGACTGGCGATTCAATTCACATGATAGTATACATGTTAGAATGTCATTCTCCCAAATCATCCCACCCTCTCCTCTCCCTCTGAGTCCAAAAGTCCGTTATACACATCTGTGTCTCTTTCCCTGTCTTGCATACAGGGTCGTCATTGCCATCTTCCTAAATTCCATATATATCTGTTAGTATACTGTATTGGTGTTTTTCTTTCTGGCTTACTTCACTCTGTATAATCGGCTCCAGTTTCATCCATCTCATCAGAACTGATTCAAATGAATTCTTTATAAACGACCCAATCAAAAAATGGGCCAAAGAACTAAATAGACATTTCTCCAAAGAAGACATACGGATGGCTAACAAACACATGAAAAGATGCTCAACATCACTCATTATTAGAGAAATGCAAATCAAAACCACAATGAGGTACCACTTCACACCAGTCAGAATGGCTGCGATCCAAAAATCTGCAAGCAATAAATGCTGGAGAGGGTGTGGAGAAAAGGGAACCCTTATACAGTATATTCTTGTTGCTTGTCTGTTTTATCTAGTGGTTTGTATGTCTTAGTTCCATGAATATAATTTGCCCCTGCCTCCTTCCCTCTCAGCTAGTGCCTCCCCTGACAGTTCCCAATTAGACACCAGGTAACCAGGGAGCCCCTGATGTAGCCCACAAAAGCCAACCTTCAGGGAGGGGTCAAGAGAAAGTTGCAGAAAGATGGAGTAGAGATCTGAAGGAGCTGATGGGGAATATCCAGCAGGGTTTGCTTACTAGTAAACAACTTTTGAAACTGGGGAGTTTCCCAAACGCTTCTGTTATATCTGAAATATCTAATAATACATATGCATTTATTATTTTAGTGTTGAGGGTTTTTCTTTTCTTTTCTGGTTATTGTGGGTGAGATAATGGATTTTCCCTTTGATTTGTTTTTGTCTGTTAAAATGACTTCATAAGGTTCTTTTAAAAGTAATATGCAAAAAACAGCAAACATTATTTTCAATAGTAAAAAACTGAAAACATTTCTTCTAAGATCAGGAATAAGAGAAGACAATTACAAGTAGTAGCCACTTTCACCACCATTATTCAACAAAGTTTTGGAAGTCCTACACATGGCAATCAGAGAAGAAAAAGAAATAAAATGGATCTATATTGTAAAAGGAGTAAAACTCTCACTTTTTGCAGATGATATATTGTACATGGGAAACCCTAAAAACACCATCAGAAAATTACTAGAGCTAATCAATGAATTTAGTAAAGTCACAGGATACAAAATCAATACACAGAAATCCCTTGCATTTATACATTAAAAACAAAAAATCAGAAAGAAAAATTAAGGAAAAATCCCACTCACCATTGCAATGAAAAGGATAAAATACCTAGAAATAAACCTACTTAAGGAGACAAAAGACCTGTATGCAGAAAACTATATGATATCGATGAAAGACAACACAAAGCAGATGAAGAGATGTATCATGTTCTTGGATTGGAAGAATCAATATTGTGAAAATTAATATACTACCTAAAACAGTCTATAGAGTCAATGAAATTCTGTCAAATTACCAACGATATTTTTCACAAAACTAGAGTAAAAAATTTCACAATTTTATGGAAACACAAAAGACCTCAAACAGCCAAAGCAATCTCGAGAAAGAAAAATAGAACTGGAAGAATCAACCTTCCTCCCTTCATAACATACTAGAAAGTCTCAATGATCAAGACAGTATGGTACTGGCACAAAAACAGAAATATAGACCAACGGATCAAGACAGAAAACCCAGAGATAAACTAACACACTTATGGGCATCTTATCTTTGACAAAAGAGACAAGAATGTATTATACAGTGGAGAAAAGACAGTTTCTTCAAAACTGGTACTGGGAGACAGCTACATGTAAAAATGAAATGAGAACACTTCCTAACACCATACACAAAAATAAAATCGAATTAAAGACCTAAATGTAAGGTCCGAAACTATAAAACTCGGAAAAAGTAGGCAGAACACTTTGACATAAATCACAGCAAGATCCTCTTTGACCCACCTCCTAGAGTAATGGAAATAAAAACAAAATTTTTTTTAATTGGGATTGAATTAAGCTTAAAAACTTTTGTACAGCAAAGAAAACTATAAACAAAATGAAAAGACAACCTTCGGAATGGAAAATAATATTGCAAATGAGACAACTGACAAAAGATTAATCTTCAAAATACACAAGCATTTCATGCAACTCACTGTCAGAAAAATAGATAACCCAACCAAAAAATGGGCAGGAAACCTAAACAGACGTTCTTCCAAAGAAGACATACAGATGGCCAATAAACACATGAAAAAAATACTCAACTTAGCTCGTTATTAGAGATATGCACATCAAAACTACAGTGAGGTATCACCTCACACCAATCAGAATGGGCCACAATCAAAATCTACAAACAATAATTGCTGGAGAGGCTGTGGAGAAAAGGAAAACCTCTTGCACAGTTGGTGGCAACATAAATTGCTATAGCCACTATGGAGAACAGTATGGAGATTTCTTTAAAAACTGGGGGAAAACAAACCTTGTGGATGCATGGATGCTAAGTCACTTCAGTTGTGTCTGACTCTGAATCTATGAACTGTAGCCCACCAGGTCCCTCTGTCCATGGGATTCACCAGGAATGGGTTGCTATGTCCTCCTCCAGGGTATCTCCCAGCCCCAGGGATTTAACCTACATCTACGTCTCCTGCATTGGCAGGCAGGCAGGTTCTTTACCACTGACTCAGCAATCCAACTACTGGGAATATACCCTGAGAAAACCATAAATGAAAAAGACACGGGGGTGGTCCTAAGATGGGGGAGGAGTAGGATGGGGAGACCACTTTCTCCCCCATAAATTCACCAAGAGATCATCTGAATGCTGAGCAGCTTCCACAGAACAACTTCTGAATGCTGGCAGAGGACACCAGGCACCCAGAAAGGCAGCCCATTCTCTTCGAAAGGAGGTAGGACAAAATATAAAAGACCAAAAGAGAGACAAAAGAGTTAGGGATGGAGACCCGTCCCAGGGAGGGAGTTGTGAAGGAGGAGAAGTTTCCAAACACCAGGAAACCCTTTCACCAGCAGTTCTGTGGGGAGTTTTGAAATTTCAGAGGGCAACATAACCGGGAGGGAAGAGAAAAAAAAAAAACAAACAAATAAACACAAAACCCACAGAATATGTCCCTTAACCACAACTCCCAGAGGAGAAATAGTCCAGACTCTCCTGTATGGCACCAGGGAGCAGGGGAGGTGTGGGGTGCATGCTTAGGGTAAGAACCAGGCCTGAATGCCCTGAGGACAATCTGAAGACGCTAACTGTGAGATAGCAATCCAAACTGCGGGATAGCCAGAGAGAAAAAAAAGAGAGAGAGAAAGAGAGAACTTTCCCGCACAAAGCTCTAACCTAAGGCACAGCCTGGCTGGCTCACAGAACAAAGGATTGAGCAAATACCAAAGGAGAGCTAGCTGGGTGCAGCCCTGCCCATCCCGTAGACCCATAAACCCTTAACACAGGAGATAGTCAATTCCTGGGGCAGCTCCCAGATCAGTTGGGTCATTGGTTGAACAGTGTACATTTTTCTTTACCAAAGAGAAACTGTAGGAAAAATATTTTCTATTACTAGCTATATTAAGTTAATGAGGGGTAGGAAGCTATAGTAAATTTTAGCCCAAATTGCTGTCTCTCTCCTCTCTCACCTCAGGCAGCTAAACTATGCCATATCCCATATCCCTTCAGCTTTCTCACACAAGCTATACAGAGACCAGTCTTCTGAACGGCCCTTAGAAAAGTTGGGGCTTTGGATGTATTGTGAATCTCTTTCTCTCCCCAGGGAGAACCTGGGAACTGGAGAATTTCATCCCAATCACATAATTCTGGATCACCATAGGTATATGGCAAGATGTACCTTGCATTTTCTTAACAGTTTCAACATGATTGGTATCATGCTGGAACTGTGTGCAGCATCCTTTTAACTAAGTTTTGGATTTCTTACAGAGGGAATCTGTACATAATTTGTTTTGAGTCAGTGTGTTCATGCAGGGAAGGAGATTCTAGGGCTTGCTCTTTTGCCATCTTGCTGGTGGGAAATGGTCATTAATTTTGGCTGTTCCTTGGAGGATGAGCAATCCCTATAGCAAAGGAAAAGCTTGAGTAAAATATTGAGTCTATAAGGAACTAAAGACAGATTGTATATACAATCCCCTTAGTTTCCTATTGCACATAGAAACTGTTCCCTGAGGAATAGATGGAACAAGCCACTGCCATATCTATATCTGAGTACATTATATCATTGCACTCACATTAAATCCTCTGTGACCTCCTATGGGGCCAAAGTGATAATAATAGCAACCATTTATTTTTTCCTGCTGCTGGATAGGACTGAAATCATAATCAAAATTATGATCTCTAATTCTGAAAGAATTCTAGGGAATATAAAAATTAATTATAGATGGTGGTTTCTTTTTTAATATAAATTTATTTATTTTAAGTGGAGGTTAATTACTTTACAATATTGTATTGGTTTTGCCATACATCAATATGAATCCGCCACAGGTATACACGTGTTCCCCATCCTGAACCCCTCTCCCTCCTCCCTCCCCGTACCATCCCTCTGGGTCGTCTCAGTGCACCAGCCCCAAGCATCCAGTATCATGCATCGAACCTGGACTGCCTATTCATATCATACACGATATTATACATGTTTCAATGCAATTCTTCCAAATCATCCCACCCTCTACCTCTCCCACAGAGCCCAAAAGACTGTTCTATACACCCGTGTCTCTTTTGCTGTCTCGCATCCAGGGTTATCATTACCATCTTTCTAAATTTCTTAAAATCAATGAACCAAATCCTTAGAACCTGAAATTGCCCTTCCAAGACCATGGGGTAAAAACAAGAAGAAAGCCCTGGAATATTCTGCCTTTAAGAGGGTGAGTTTCTGAATTCCACTTATATTCATGTTTTTCTTGTTTGAGAGGGAGACGGAGAACCTAAGATATGATAGTCCATTTCCTATTTCTGCAGTCCTGAGATTCAATTGAATCTTGCAGAGAAATCTACTTGAGGGAAGAGCAGGGAATGTTCAGAATCATTTTCAGACACAAGAGATGCAGTTTCATAGTAAGTTTATTCTCCATGGATGGAACACTCTTTCTTCTACTTTTTTTTTTTTTTTGTATCTTATTTTTTTTTTAATTTATTTTTAATTTTAAAATCTTTAATTCTTACATGCATTCCCAAACATGAACCCCCCTCCCATCTCCCTCCCCATAACATCTCTCTGGGTCATCCCCATGCACCAGCCCCAAGCATGCTGCATCCTGCGTCAGACATAGACTGGCGATTCAATTCACATGATAGTATACATGTTAGAATGTCATTCTCCCAAATCATCCCACCCTCTCCCTCTCCCTCTGAGTCCAAAAGTCCATTATACACATCTGTGTCTCTTTCCCTGTCTTGCATACAGGGTCGTCATTGCCATCTTCCTAAATTCCATATATATCTGTTAGTATACTGTATTGGTGTTTTTCTTTCTGGCTTACTTCACTCTGTATAATCGGCTCCAGTTTCATCCATCTCATCAGAACTGATTCAAATGAATTCTTTTTAACGGCTGAGCCAAGTGGGCTTTATCCCAGGGATGCAAGGATTCTTCAATATCCGCAAATCAATCAATGTAATTCACCACATTAACAAATTGAAAAATAAAAACCATATGATTATCTCAATAGATGCAGAGAAGGCCTTTGACAAAATTCAACATCCATTTATGATAAAAACTCTCCAGAAAGCAGGAATAGAAGGAACATACCTCAACATAATAAAAGCTATCTATGACAAACCCACAGCAAACATTATCCTCAATGGTGAAAAATTGAAAGCATTTCCCCTAAAGTCAGGAACAAGACAAGGGTGTCCACTTTCACCGCTACTATTCAACATAGTTCTGGAAGTTTCTTCTACTTTTATATCTTTTGCTCTGTGGTATATGGAAGAACTGAAGCTGAAGCTGAAACTCCAATACTATGGACATCTGATGTGAAGAACTGACTCATTGGAAAAGATCCTGATGCTGGGAAAGATTGAAGGTGGAGAAGGTGACGACAGAGGATGAGATGGTTGGATGGCATCATCGACATGATGGACAGAATTTGAGCAGGTTCCGGGAGTTGGTGATGGACAGGGAGGCTTGGTGTGCTTCAGTCCATGGGGTCGCAAAGAGTCAGACATGACTGAGCAATTGAACTGATATGGAGTAACTTAAGCTGTCCTCGACTTTAGTTCCTCTAGCCTTGTTTGTTTGTTTTTTAAATAAAAGCGATATTCTTGGTTCCTACCCTGTATAGTCTTACGTGCACTAGAAGCAAAAACCAGGCTTTTGGGATTGCTGCCAAAAGAAGAGGAAGGGTGAGGAGAGGATCCAAGTGAATGAAATAATAGTGAGATGAGAGAAAGGAAACTCTGTCCTGGTTTACACTTGTTTTCCTTTATTGTTCAGTTGCTCAGTCGTTTCTGACTCTTTGCAACCCTATGGACTGTGGCCTTCCTGATTCCTCGGTCCATAGGATTCTCCAGGCAAGAATACTGGAGTGGGTTACCATTCCCTTCTCCAGGGAATCTTCCTGACCCAGGGATCAAACCTGCCTCTCCTGTGTCTCCTGCATTGCACATCGATTCTTTACCGCTGAGCCACCATTATTCTTTTGGACAAAAGGATAAATTTTTATGCTGTACGAAGCCTCACATACTTTGTAAAGCATTTTCTTTACAAACATTTTAGTTTGTAAAGTGTTCATATGGGAAATTTCTGTCACTCATTTCCATGGTAATGGTAAGTAAATTCTATGGGTCCAGTTTGGGCTATTCACAGTCATTCTCAGTGGATGCATCACTTTATGTGAGGAGATGTGAGAAATACTTTTTCCTCTATGTAACCCTTCTCCCCTGTTTTCACAGATCCCCTTAGAGAAGAATGGCTCCAGGGAATGCTTCTTTCATGACTCAGCTCATTTTAGTGAGATTAACAGACCAATCAGTTCTTCAGCTCCCCCTGTTTTTCCTGTTTCTAGTAATGTATGTGGTCACTGTGATGGGAAATTTGAGCTTGATCATCCTAATTGGGCTGAGTTCACATCTACACACCCTTATGTACTTTTTCCTCTTTAATTTGTCCTTGAGAGATCTCTGTTATTCTTCTGTTTTTTACACCTAAAATGCTGATCAACACCATATCAGGGAAGAAGATTATCTCCTACATGCATGACTCAGCTTTACTTCTTCACTTTTTTTGGTATTTCTGAATGCTATGTGTTGACATCAATGGCCTATGACTGCTATGTAGCCATCTATAATCCACTATTGTAGTACACTGCCATGTCCCCTAAAGTGTGTTCCAGCTTTATGCTTGGTCCCTACTTGATGGCATTTTTGGATGCCATGATCCTTATTGGAGGCATGTTGAGACTGACCTTCTGTGATGCAAACACCATCAACCATTATTTGTGTGACAGCTGCCCTCTGTTCTAGCTCTCCTGCACAAGTACCTACATCCTTGAGCTGGAAGTTATGATTGTGTCAGGCATCAACACCCAGCCTCACCATCTTTGTCTCTTATGGCCTCATCCTCTCCAACATCCCTCACATCAGCTCCACAGAGGGCAGGTCCAAAGCCTTCAGCACCTGCAGTTCCCACATCATTGCTGTTTCTCTGTTCTTTGGATCAAATGCATTTGTGTATCTCAAGCCAGTTTCTATGCCCATGAATAAGGGAAAAGTCTCTCCTAATTGGGCTGAGTTCACATCTACACACCCCTATGTAACTTTTCCTCTTTAATTTGTCCTTCAGAGATCTCTGTTATTCTTCTGTTTTTACACCTAAAATGCTGATCAATAGCATTTTACACCAATGTGGTTCCCATAATGAACCCCTTAATTTACAGCTTTAGGAACAAAGATGTTAAACTTGCTCTGAGAAAAGTCCTGAGTATGGTGAAATTTTGATCAGAGACATTATCTGTCTGTGCATATAGTTTTAGAAGAAGGAGAGTCTGTGTGTTCATTTAAATATGTATAGTTAGAATCTTATTTCTCTCTTTTTTAAAATAACATGATTTAAATAATATTTGAGCCTTCCCCCAGTAATTCATCTCTGGTTTATCTGTCTGTTGCTTCTTTTGCCCTAATCATTTGCAAGATATCTCCTGCAGTTTTCCTTCTTACTAGTAATTTTTTAAATTTTTATTTATTTATTTATTATTTTACTTTACAATATTGTATTGGTTTTGCCATACATCAACATGAATCCGCCATGGGTGTACATGATTTCCCAACCCTGAACCCCCCTCCCACCTCCCTCCCCATACCATCCCTTTGGGTCATCCCCATTTTAAGTTAAAAATGTAGTATCTCTGTTATTTTTATTGTCATTTCATACTTTCAGTTTACCGAAAAGGAAAATGGTCCCCAAGTGATCAAATTTGAGACACTTCTGATATGACAGACCAGTGATAAAAATCATCTATATAAGTCACATTGTCTCACTGGAGTGTGCTTATCTGCCACTTGCTGTTAGAAACGTGCATCCGATATTGTGTTTCGACTCCCATCTTTCCATTCTGTGACCTGGAAGACTATGTCTCCTTTAAATGTCGGAGATCAAAGTTTCCATAAAGGCTTTATCTTAATTTATTTTGTATCTGGTAAATATTTTACATCAAGCTTCTTTGGCTGGAGTTTTCCCTTTACCTTTGCACAATGAACTCAGCAGATCATCTAAATATATTTATTTCATTGATGGTAAAATGAAGCTCCAAATGGTTAATGACTAAATGTCACAGGTTCATAAAGAAAAACATCTAGACTAAACTGTTAGCCTTCTAATTTCAAGTCTGCTGCTTGCATAGTCTACTTATACCTACTTCATTCTATTCTATTTGTTTCACTTGTGATCATTAATGAGAAAATAGTTTTAATTTGAAGCTTAACTGTTGTTTATTCCAGGGGATGTATGAATTTCTCTTATGGTGCATGGTGTTTTTTTGTTGTTTGTTTGCTTGTTTAGGCAAAGAGTTTCATGGGTTTCTTTGGGTGGGAAAGGAAGGTCTTTTGGACTAGTATATTGGTGAGATGGGGCTTTCCTGGGGGCACTATGATAAAGAAACTGCCTGCCAATGCAGGAGACGTAAGAGATGTGGGTTTGATCTCTGGGTCTGAAAGATCCCTTGGGGGAGGGCAAGACAACCCACTCCAGTATTCTTGCCTGGAGAATCCCATGGGCAGAGGAGCCTGGAAGGCTACAGTCCACAGGGTCACAAAGAGTCAAACACGACTAGATGACTTAGCACACACATTGGTGAAATGATTGACTCATACAGGAAGGGGTTTTGTATGTGCCTAAAATTAAGAAAATGAATTTCGGGTGTTTGAAAGTGGTTTTATTATTATTATTATTAAGACAGCAGGATGTGGTAAAGAAAGGAGTCCAGAATCACATCAAGACCTCTACAAGACACATAGCCAGAAAATAAGAGGTCGCTGTATGGGAAGTGGTCATAAGGCTTAGGAAACAAATTTTATTCTGAAACTGTATTCTTCTGTACAGGAATGTATATGTATTTCACAGTATATAAATCTTTGACAAAGTTATAATGTACATGACTGTAGAGTAGTAGAGCATTGGGAAATGATGGTGAAAAAGGTGTGTCACATTTGGAACCAGGGAGAAAGACGGCAGCTACAGGTGATAAAATAGTTAAGTGAAGTCATGAAGTCGCTCAGTCGTGTCCAACCCTCTGTGACCCCATGGAATGTAGCCTACCAGGCTCCTCTGTCCATGGGATTTCCCAGGCAATAGTACTGGAGTGGATTGCCGTTTCCTTCCCCAGGGGATCTTCCCGACCCAGGGATCGAAGCCGGGTCTCCCACATTGTAGACAGACGCTTTACCGTCTGAGCCACCAGGAAAGTCCTAAATAGTTAAGAGCATTTGAAATTCAAGTTAGGAAGAAGGAATTTAGAGAGTAAATTGAAGGACTTGAAAGCTCCTACCTATGGCCCTGCTCTCCTTTCTGTAATGCCCTAGAAATATTATTGAGCTCACAGTGTTTCTCTATATAGGCTATCAGCTTAAGTTATTTGATTTTTGACAGTTTTGTGTGTGTGTGTGTGTGTGTGTGTGTGTGTGTGTGTGTGTGTAGCTTCATATGCTACTTCCATACAGATTTTAAATTACTCAACCTCAAAGTGCAACTGGCAGTATAATGACATCTTGAAAGAAATTCTTGATGGATACACATATTTTTGCACTGTGTACTGGAAAAGGTGTTGCATTATTATTTTTTAAGGCAAAATGCAACCTATAAAAGCCTCAGTATGATGTGTCAAGGGTTAATGTAAACATTTTCCATGGATGTCAGGCATGCACATATCCAGGAGAGGCATCTACAAAGCTTATGGAACTGAAGGTCAGATAGTAGGACCTTTCCCCTCCAATATCCAGTGTCTATGCTCTGATTACTGATTGTTCCTTCTGAACCAGACCTGCAGACACAGGAGGAGCAATCACTGTTGGTGTGTCTCCCCACCATGGCTATAATCCCTTTCTGATCCAGCTGAAGTGACTTCCATGGAGTTTAAAGGCCTGTACCATTTTCCCTTCCCATCCTGTTTTTCTTTTTGGAGCCAGACATTAAAGACTAGGATTTTTGTAAATTAAGAAGCATATACAGAGATAATGGGAAGGTCTCCATGTACGTACCTGGAATGATACAGGCTCAAAAAGACCAGAAAGGAATTTAAATTTTTCACCTAAACCTGATCCTCTGCACAGAGATGGCCTATAGCAATCTAAATTATAAAAATGAGAAGGGAGTTCTAGATGGCAGGTTGGCAGGATGCTAAGCTCATCCCTCCTCAGGAACACATCACATTACAACTACATATGGAGAAACTCTCACTGAAATCCACATGGGCAAGAGCAGAACAGCTGTCCTACAACCAAAGTTATAAAGAATAATCCATATGGAGTCTTCCAGGAAGGGGAAAGAAGTGATTTGGTTGGGACCTATACTTCTCACCTGGGGCAGAGAAGAGGAAAGGGGATATCACAGGCTGGGGAATCCTCCTGCAGGAGCAAGGATTTGGGGCAAGAGTTTAGGCACACCTGCCTTAGGGTTTAACAACAAGAAATAAGCACCCTTTCTGGCTTGAAAACTAGTGGAGATTTACCTGAATGCTGCAAGTAACTGAGACCCTGCTCTTGAAGAGCATGTGCCAGACCTGCTCACTCCCAGTCACAGCATGGAGGCAGCAGATTGAAAACTGCCTGGGACTCCATCCAGCTGGCCAGGACCACCCCAGCATCCCCTCTACCCAGCCCTAATGAGCTCCTGCCCCAGTCTCTCATGCTTCTGTGGTTGCTGCCCACTAAAGGGGAAGATGGATTCCATTGTTAACAAAAGTATGGACACTTGGAGGGACGGGAAGTGACTTGGACACTGAGGCTGCAACCAAGCCACTGTCAACTCATATGTCTCTGCAGGCACTCCAGGAGGAGTGACGTTAGATCCAGGGAAGAGAACACTATCACCAGAGTGCACATTCCTGTCCATATTGGGAGAGGGCAGGATCAGCTCTGTGCTGTGGCACCAACCCCTCACCACTACCCAGCCACTAACTGAGGAAAGGTTGTTGATGTTTAGTTATTAAGTCATGTCCAACTCTTTTGTGACCCCATGGACTGTAGCCCACAAGGCTCCTCTGTTCATGGGATTGCCCAGCCAAGAATACTGAAATCGGTTACCATATCCTGCTCCAGAGGACCTCCCTGACCCAAGAGTCAAACCTGGATCTCCCTCTTGCCTGTTAGATATTTTTTTACCACTGAGCCACGAAGGAAGCATTTTGCATACTAGAGAAAAAGTGAAACCAGCACAGAGCCAAGAAACCAACACAACCCTAAGCTCACAGGCCTAGAATAATTCAGAAACTGCCATCACATACAGGAGAAACCCACTTTCTCAACACTCTTGTTCCAGCTCCTCTGGCCACATGCCTACCCCTGATAAGGTGGTGAAAGCCGTTGAGAACTGGGAAGCCTTTGCTCATACCTGGCTCTGGCTCTGGCGCCACCAACTCCAGCCCTACATCCCACCAATGCAGTGGCTGCCATCACACCCCAGGGAAAGATATGGTCCATGCTCACTTCAGATCCAGTCCTCCCACTTCAGATCCAGTTCTCCTACCAATGCCATTGAACATACACAGACTTCATAGGGACACTGCCATACAAGAAACCACTTTCAAGGACTGGAATATGTAATTGCTTTACCTAATGTCAGAGAGACAGAAAAAGTTAAGAAAAATAAGAAGTTGTAAGAATTTGTTTCAGATGAAAGAACAAGAGCAACTAAAACCTTGATTAAAACCCTAATGAAAAGTAGATAACTGATTTACCTGATAAAGAATTCAAAGCAATAGTAACAAAATGCTAATGACTGGGGGAAATAATAGATGAACAGCATGAGTATTTTAACAAGGAACTAGGTGAAAAAAAAGACAGTTATAGCTCAAGTATACAATAACTGTAGTGAAAAATACACTAGAGGGAATTAGTGGCATTTTAGTGATAAAGAAGAATGCTTAAGTGATATGGATGATAGAATAATGGAAACCACACAATAAGAATAGCAAAAAAGAACAACAGATTTTAAAAAAATATGAGTAGTTTAATGGACCTCTGTGACAACATCAAGCTTATTAGCATTTGTGTTGTAGTGGAACCAGCAGAAAAAAAAAAAAAAAGAGAAAATGTAAAAGATGTATTTAATGAAATTTTGGCTAAACACTTGAAGGAAACAGCTATCCAGGTTTGGGAATTATGGAGAGTCTCAAACAAGATGAACCCAAAGAGAAATACACTGCATATATCATAGTTAAAATGGCAAAAGTTAAAGATCAAAATAGAATTTTAAAGGCAGCAATAGGAAAACAAAGAATCTCATTGGAGGAAACCCACTGAAGTCTATTATAAGCTGATTTTTCTGAAGGACTTCTCCAGGAGTAACACAATATATTTAAACTGCTAAAGGGGGAAAAACAAAAAACAAAAAACAAAAAACACCCTGCAGCCTAGGATACTCTTCCAAGCAAGTCTATCCTTTAGAATTGAAGTAAAAATAAAGAGTATCTCCAACAAGCAAAACATAAAAGGGTTCACCAATACAAAAGCAACTATAGAGGAAATGTTTAAAAGTATTTGTTGAGAAAAGACTACAAGAAGAATAAGAAATTAGAGGAAGGGAAAGTTCTATTGGTAAAGGCAAGTATCTAGTAAAGGCTGTGGATCAACCACTTTAAGCTAATATAGTGGTTAAAAATGAAAATTGTAAAATCAGGCCAAGATATGAAAGCAACCTAAATGTTCATCAAGGGCCAAATGGATAAAGGTGTGATAAATACAAACAATGGAATACTGCTCAACTGTTAAAAAAAATAAAGCTTTGCCATTGGCAATAAATGAATAGACTTGGAGGATATTATACTAAATGAAATAAGTCACTGAGAAATACAAACACTAAATAATATCATTTATATCTGAAATCTAAAAGATACAACAAACTAGTAAATATTAAAAAATCAGACTCACAGATATAGCAAATAAACTAATGGTTACCAAAGAAGAATTAGAAGAGGCAGGGGCAATAAAAGGGTAGGGAACCAAGAGATATAACTACTATGTATAAAGTAAACAAGTTATAAGAATATACTGTACACACAGGAACTATAACCAATATTGTATAATAAACATAAAACCTTTAAAATTTGAATAACTCTGTTGTACACCTGAAACATATAATATTGTAGATAGATATAAACCTCTGTAAAAAGTTGAAAATTATAAATTCAGCCATAACTACAACAAATGGAATAGACATGAAAATGTAAAATACAACATCTAAAACACAAAATGTGGGGGAAGCAAGTAAAACTGTAAATATACTAGAATTTGTTTTAACTTAAATTACTAGCAGTTTGAAGTGAGTGGCTACAGATATAGGTCAAAATATATGAAACTGGTGGTAACCATAATAAACAACCTGCAGTAGATATTATAAAAACTAGAGAGAAAGGAGCACAAACATAAAACTACAGAAACCATCAAACTGCAATGGAAGAGACCAATAGAAAATGACAGAGCAGACATTCAGAAACATCCAGAAAACAAATAACAAAAGATAGTAAATAGATACATATTTAAATGTCAATAGACTAAATGTTCCAATAAGAAGACATAGGGTGGCTAAATGGATTAAAAAACAAAACAAAGTACTGTCTAACATGTGCTGCCTACAAAAGATTCACTTCGAATCTAAAGAGACACAGAATAAAATGAGGGATAGTAAAAGATACAAGTCAAGAGGAAAAAAAGAAAGAGGGGGGTTCTATACCCAAATAAGACAAAGTAGTCATTACAACAAAGTCAATAGTAAAAGACAAACAAGGACCTTAAAAGGATCAATGCAGAAGAGAATGTAATGTTCAGAAACGTATATGGACCTAATATGCTTATGTGCTAAGTTGCTTCAGTTGTGTCCGATTTTTGCGACCTCATGGACTGTAGCCAGCCAGGCTCCTCTGTCCATGGGATTCTCCAGGAAAGATTTCTGGTTTGGGTAGCCATTCCCTTCTACAGGGGATCTTCTCAATCCAGGAATTGAACCCGGGTCTCCTGTATTGTGGGTAGATTCTTTACCTTCTGAGCCACCAGGGAAGCACTTGGAAAAAGGTACAGAGGTTCATCACAAAACTAAAAATAAAACTGCCTATTATCCAACAATCAGTATATGTCTGAAGAAAATGAAATCTTTCAAGTACCGTGAAATATTATATGCAACCAGAGGTCACAGAAGCATCATTGTCAATAGCAAAGACGTGGAAGCCACCTAAGTGCAAATCAACATATTAATTATATATATATATATATATATACATATATATATATGTCAATTCAGTTCAGTTCAGTCACAGTCGTTCAGTCGTGTCTGACTCTTTGCGATCCCATGAATTGCAGCACGCCAGGCTTCCCTGTCCATCACCAATTCCCGGAGTTCACTCAGACTCACATCCATCGAGTTGGTGATGCCATCCAGCCATCTCATCCTCTGTCGTCCCCTTCTCCTCCTGCCCCCAATCCCTCCCAGCATCAGAGTCTTTTCCAATGAGTCAACTGAGGTGGCCAAAGTACTGGAGTTTCAGCTTTAGCATCAGTCATTCCAAAGAACACCCAAGACTCATCTCCTTCAGAATGGACTGGTTGGATCTCCTTGCAGTCCAAGGGACTCAAGAGTCTTCTCCAACACCACAGTTCAAGAACATCAATTCTTCGGCGCTCAGCTTTCTTCACAGTCCAACTCTCACATCCATACATGACTACTGGAAAAGCCATAGCTTTGTCTAGACGGGCCTTTTTGGCAAAGTAATGTCTCTGCTTTTGAATATGCTATCTAGGTTGGTCATAATTTTCCTTCCAAGGTGTAAGCGTTCTTTAATTTCATGACTGCAGTCACCATCTGCAGGGATTTTGGGGCCCCCAAAAATAAAGTCTGACACTGTTTCCACTGTTTCTCCATCCATTTCCCATGAAGTGATGGGACCAGATGCCATGATCTTCGTTTTCTGAATGTTGAGCTTTAAGCCAAGTTTTTCACTCTCCTCTTTCACTTTCATCAACAGGATTTTTAGTTCCTCTTCACTTTCTGCCATAAGGGTGGTGTTGTCTGCATATCTGAGGTTATTGATATTTTTCCCGGCAATCTTGATTCAAGCTTGTGCTTCTTCCAGCCCAGCTTTTCTCATGATGTACTCTGAATATAAGTTAAATATTTCAGCTTCAGTATCAGTGGGCTTGAGAGTCCTTTGGACTGCAAGGAGATCCAACCCGTCAATCTGAAAGAAAATTAGTCCTGAATATTCATTGGAAAGACTGATGCTGATGCTCAAGCTGAAACTCCAATACTTTGGCCACCTGATGCAAAAAAACCAACTCATTGGAAAAGACTCTGATGCTGGGGTAGATTTAGGGCAGGAGGAGAAGGGGATGACAGAAGACGAGGTGGTTGGATGACATCATCAACTCAATCGACATGAGTTTGAGCAAACTCTGGGACATAGTGAAGGATAGGGAAGCCTGGAGTGCTGCAGACCATGGGATCTCAAAGAGTTGGACAAGACTGCGAAACTTAACAACAACAAAACAAAGAAGAGGAGGAGGAGGTGGGATGAATTAGGACATTGGGCCTAACATATAAACACTACTATGTATAATATAGATAACTAATGAGAACCTCCTGTATAGCACAAGAACCTCTACTCAATGCTCTGTAGTGACTTACAAAGGAAGGAAATTTTTTAAAAAAAAAGAGTGGTTATATGTATACATATGACCTAGATAGCATATTAAAAAACAGAGACATTACTTTGCCAACAAATGTCCATCTAGTCAAGGCTATGGTTTTTCCAGTAGTCATGTATGGATGTGAGAGTTAGACTGTGAAGAAAGCTAAGCACTGAAGAATTGATGCTTTTTAATTGTGGTGTTGGAGAAGACTCTTGAGAGTCCCTTGGACTGCAAGGAGAGCCAACCAGTCCATTCTAAAGGAGATGAGTCCTGGATGTTCTTTGAAAGGAATGATGCTAAAGCTGAAACTCCAGTACTTTGGCCACCTCACGCGAAGAGTTGACTCACTGAAAAAGACTCAGATGCTGGGAGGGATTGGGGGCAGGAGGAGAAGGGGATGACAGAGGATGAGATGGCTGGATGGCATCTCTGACTTGATGGACATGAGTCTGAGTGAACTCTGGGAGTTAGTGATGGACAGGGAGGCCTGGAGTGCTGCAGTTCATCTGGTCACAAAGAGTCGGCACGACTGAGTGACTGAACTGAACTGAACTGATGACTGATTGAATTTACTGTACAGCAAGAAACTAACACAACATTGTAAAGCAATTACACTGTAATAGAAGTTAACCAAAAAAATGAAACCTATTAGGCACCATCTACGTGCTAGACTAGCGATATCCAATTTAAATATAATTCAAGTCCCACATACGATTTCAAACTTTCTGCTAGCTGAATTAAAAAAGCAAAAGAGAAAGACGTGATATTAATTATAATAATGTTTCCTGTAACTCAATAGATCCAAAACATTATCACTTCAACATACAACCAATATAAAAATTAAGATACTTTTACCTTTTATTGTACTAGGCTTTCAAAATGTTCTCAGAACAGCCCAAATAAATGTGATACTAATCTTTTTAATTCAAAACACTTGATCTCTACTTAGATTTCATAAAACTTACAATTTAAGAGATAGGTCCCTACTTAAGTTGTGTCTCATGAGCTCAGTAGTTGTTGCACTTGGGCTCTAGAGCATGGGCTTCAGTAGTTGTGGCCCAAGGGCTCAGTAGCTGTGGTGAATGGAATTAGTTGTCCCAGGACATGTGGCATCTTCCCTTACTAGGAATTGTACTTATGTCCCCTGCATTGGCAGGTGGATTCTTTATTACTGGACTGCCGGGGAAGTTCCATGGCCATACATTTTGTGTCATTTAAAAAATAAAATGTCATATTTTGTTAAATAGTAACTTTTTCATATTTTTACAGTTTTATTGAGATAAATTGGAGAAGGAAATGGCAACCTACTCCAGTATTCTTGCCTGGAAAATCCCATGGACGGAGGAGCCTGTTAGGCTAAAGTCCATGGGGTCGCAAAGAGTCAGATACGACTAAGCAATTTCACTCACTCACTAATTGAGATAAATTAACTGTATATGTTTAGTGAAAGTGAAAGTCACTAAGTTGTGTCTGACTCTTTGTGGACCCATGGATTATATGGTCCATGGAATTCTCCAGGCCAGAATGCTAGGGTGGATAGCCTTTCCCTTCTCCAGAGGATCTTCCCAACCCAGGGATGAATCCCAGATCTTCTGCATTGCAGCCGGATTCTTTACCAGCTGAGCCACCACGGAAGACTAAGAATACTGGAGTGGGTACTTTATCGCTTCTCCAGTGGATCTCGCAGACCTAGGAATTGAACCGAGGCCTCCTTCATTGCAGGTAGATTCTTTACCAACTGAACTGTCAGGGAAGCCCAGTTTTAGGGAATGCGGTTCAAGATGGTGACATAGAAGGATCCTGAGCTCACCTTCTCCCATGAATGCAGTGAATCTACAGCTACATGTGAAGCAGTCACCTCTGAAAAAGATCTGAAAACTAGCTGAGCACCTTCTTCACATCATAAGGTGAGAAAAAGTTACACTGAAGTGGATAGAACAGGCTGAGATACAGTCTCACTACAAACTCAACCTCTGGGTGTATAAACCAAAAATGGTGAAGGTACTCACAAACCTGAGTTTTTTGCACTATTCTAGTTCTGATATAGAAGAAAATTGTTATTTAGAACTGCTAAAATTATAAGAAATCTTTCTCCTGAAGACCTAGTGTTCCTTTCCTCCTTTAATAAGATTTATTTTCTAGACTGTGTAGAGAATTTATGGATTAGGAAATCTCAGAGGGAACATTTTTTTCTATAAATGAGTCATTGACAGGCCAGTTAATTGGGATTCCATGGTACCTCATCTGGTAATGAATCCACCTGGAATGCAGGACACCCCAGTTCAATTCCTGGGTCAGAAAGATCCCCTGGAGTAGGGATAAGCAACCCACTCTGTATTCTTGAGCTTCCCTTGTGGTGCAGATGGTAAATAATCCATCTGCAATGAGGGAAACATGGGTTCAATCCCTGGGCTGGGAAGATCCCCTGGAGGAGTGTATGGCAACCCACTTCAGTATCCTTGCCTGGAGAATCCCCAAGGACAGAGGAACCTGGTAGGTCACAGCCATAAAGAGTTGGACAAGACTGAGTGATTAAGCATAGCTCCAGCAATGATTTGCTAGGACTCATTTCTGAATCATATTTTCCAGAATTGCTCTTATGCCAAGCTTAAATATGTCTGGCTTCATGCATAACCTGGGTGAAAGACTCTCTTAACAAGTTTCTGAATTTCTTACATATTTGCTACATAAATTGTTTTTGCATCAGTTGTTTTTGTAGGAAAAAAAGAGACTAGGGCTTCCTCTTCATTTCTGTAATCTAAATGAACAGAAAATTGGAGTTTTTGCTCTTCTTTGGGGAATGGAAAATCCCTAAGAGAAGGGAAAACTTGAGTAAACTATTGAATCCCTAAGGGACTAAGGACAGATTAAGGTACAGACTGCAGATGCAATCCCCCCAGGTCCCTATTATACATAGACTGTTTCTCTGGGGAAGAGACTGAGCAAACTTCTGCCACATTTATAAGTGAGTGCATTATAGCATTATACTCACATTGAATCTTCTGTGACTTACCAAGTGGCAAAAATAATAATAAAGAAGAATGTAATAAAACATTTTCTCTGCTGCTTGAGTGCACTGAAAGTCATAAGCAGAAATTATGATCTATATTTCTAAAAGATTTTGAAGTCAAATCAGAAAATATATGTGGGCTGCATTCTCTTAGAATCAAAGGAACCAAAGCTTCAGAACCTGAAATTGCCCTACTAAGACCAGAGGGTAAAACCAATGATAAGAAAGCCCTGGGGTTTTCTGGAGAAAGGAAGGTGAGTTTCTGAATTCCATTTATTCGTATCATTCTTGTTTGAATTGGGAGTCCAAGGATCTAAGATATCACAATTTATTTCCCAATTTTGCCTCTTGAGACTCACATAAATCTTAGAAAAATATCTATTCAAGGCATGGATCAGTGACTGTTCAGAGACATGGGGCCTAAAAGGATGCATTAGATCAGTCAGTAAGTTCCCTCTCCATGGATGGAAGTCTCACTCATCTACAGTTACAGTTTTTACTCTGTGATGTGGGGTGGAGAGTTAACCTCTTGTAGACTCTGGCCTACAATGGCAGCCCACTCCAGTACTCTTGCTTGTAAAATCCTATGGGCAGAGGAGCTTGGTAGGCTGCAGTCCATGGGGTTGCTAAGAGTCGGACATGACTGAGCGACTTCACTTTCACTTTTCATTTTCATGCATTGAAGAAGAAAATGGCAACCCACTCCAGTGTTCTTGCCTGGAGGATCCCAGGGATGGGGGAGCCTGGTGGACTGCTGTCTATGGGGTCGCACAGAGTCGAACACGACTGAAGTGACTTAACAGCAGACTCTGACCATTTAGTTTTAGTTAAGAAGCAATTTTCTTTGTTCTCTCCCCACCAATCTAATCTGCTTTAAAGAGCAGCACTCTATCACTAGAGTCTCTGTCTATAGTCTTACTGGTGAGGGGAAACTCTAAGTGAAAGGAGAAATGTTGAGATATGGAAAGAATGAGTCAATCCTTCTCCAAACCTCTCCTTTATCCACTGTTTGTTTCTTTCCCCAAGCAGTCAAGTCTGCACAGGGCAGTGGTTTCTTTCTTTCTGTAGGATAAGTTTTTATACTCTTTCCTACTTAGTTTATAAAAACCCAAAAAAGCAAAATTCCCTGTCACTTTGTTTCCTGATAATGGTAACACAGTTCCATGAGAGAGTAGGTAAGACAATTCCATAAGTCCAGGCTGGGTTACTCTCAGATATCCCCAGCCCAAACACCACACTTGTGAGAGGAGATACTGTGTGAAAATTGAGTCATTGTTCTCTATGTAACCTTTTTCTTCTGTGCTCACAGATCACCTTAGAGAAGAATGGCTCCTGGAAATGGCTCTTTTGTGACCGAATTCATTCTGTTGGGATTAACCAACCAGCCAGATCTCCAGCTCCCTCTGTTCTTCCTGTTCCTAGGAATGTACATGGTCACTGTGCTGGGAAATTTGGGATTGATAACACTAATTGCACTGAATTCACACCTACACACCCCCATGTACTTTTTCCTTTTTAACTTGTCTCTCATAGACCTCTGTTATTCTACTGTATTTACGCCCAAAATGCTGATTAACTTCATATCAAAGAAGAATATTATTTCTTACGTGGGGTGCATGACCCAGCTCTACTTTTTCAGTTTTTTTATCATTTCTGAAATCTATGTGCTGACATCAATGGCCTATGACCGCTATGTGGCCATCTGTAACCCACTCTTGTATAATGTTGCCATGTCCCCTAAAGTGTGTTCCAGCCTTACGCTTGGTTCCTACTTGATGGCATTTTCTGGTGCCATGGCTCACACTGGATGCATGCTGAGACTGACCTTCTGTGATGCAAACACCATCAACCATTATTTCTGTGACATCCTCCCTCTACTTGAGCTCTCCTGCACAAGTACATACATCAGTGAGCTGGAAGTGTTTATTGTAGTGGGCATTAATATCATTGTGCCCAGTCTCACCATCTTTGTCTCTTATGGTCTCATCCTCACCAACATCCTCCACATCAGCTCCACAGAGGGCAGGTCCAAAGCCTCTAGCACCTGCAGTTCTCACATCATTGCTGTTTCTCTCTTCTTTGGATCAGGGGCATTCATGTATCTCAAACCACCTTCTGCTGTGTCTATGGATGAGGGGAAAATATCTTCTGTATTTTACACAAATATGGTTCCAATGATGAACCCATTAATCTACAGCTTGAGGAACAAAGATGTTAAACTTGCTCTGAGAAAAACTCTGAGTATGAAACAGTTTTAATTAGAACTGTCTGTGTGCATGTGTTACAGGACAGTGATGTTGAGTGTTTAATTTTAATGACAATCTTCTTACCATATTTCTTTTACCTTTTTTACCTAGTATCTTAAATAAATTTGAGTCCTATTTATATAATTTATTTCCATTAATATATATTTTTTTCACTGTTTTCAAGATACATGTCATCTCTTTTTCTTGCATAGTAATAACATTAAATAGTGAATATATTATCTCTTTTCATTATCATTTTGAAATTATTTTCCCACTGGGAAAAGATGAATGGTCTCCAAATAGTGAATTATATAGCGCTAGACTGAAAACAAATCACTAGGGTTGTTTTTATCTATCAACTTGCAATAAGGATAAATCGTGAGGAGTAATTGAATCAAGAAAGGAAAAAGTAATTTACACAGAAAAGTGTTGGATAATGAAAATCTTTATCTATGGACTCACTCCTTGTGCAAGACCCTACATACTATTGAGATCACAGGATTTCTCTAGAAAAAATGAAAGCTTAAGTTATTTATGATTTAATGTTAAAACAACAGGGCTGGATGACTTTTGAACAAGATTATTTCTGGTTTTGCTGGATTCTGGGTGCTACATTCATATGGAGTTTTAGGTACAGAAACATCAAATTGCAGCTGGGGGAATAGTGACAATGTGAAAGAAATATTTGGAGAATAAAGCAAGTTATGACAAGAAGGTTGGATTATTTTTTGAAAGCAAAAGTGTGCTACTTTAAAAATCTTCAGTATACTGTATCAGTGACCCTGTAATCATTTTCTAACATATTTTGAAAAATATCAGTTACCAAACACTCTTCTTAATCTCCAGTCAGTATTTATGTGTTTTGAAATTTGGCAAAGCTGAGTTTTTACTTTTTTTTGAGATGATCAGCATAACTAAAATTTTTTGAGATGTTCAGCATAGCTAAAAATCCTTGGCTGATATTTCTAGATGACCACTCTTTTTCCATCTCCTGACTGCAATATGGGCATGATTGATTTTTCCTTAACAAGATCTATTTACCTAAAATTATAGTATTTCTCTCTATAAACTTGTTTTTCAAATGGAAACAAATGTGTCTAAACAAGTGAACTTAACTGGGCCATTTGGAAACCTACAGAATACTGGTGCATGTACTCTATTACATATTTTATAACAATTTGAGGATCCCCAAGAGTAAGTTAAGCCTGATCACTAATCTTTCATTTCATGTGCCTCAAAATTAGAATGAAATATGTTCATTAACATAAAAATAAAGCTCTTTATAATGAGTAACATATATCTTTGGTTAATCCAAAAATATATAAATAACTTAAAATACAATTTTTAATAATTATGGGTAGTAACATTGTAAAGGAGGCAACCTTGCTGATTGTTCGGCAACTTAATCGTGTTTTAGTTAGCAATCGAACTGTGCATCTCTCTACTTGGACTTCTTTTAAGTGGAGGGGGAATCAAGCCAGAGGATTTTAAATGTTCAGTTCAGTCGCTCTGATTAAACTGACTCTGTGACCCAATGGACTGCAGCACACCAGGCTTTCCTGTCCTTCACCAACTCCCAGAGCTTGCTGAAACTCATATTCGGTGATGCCACCCAACCATCACATTCTGTCATCCTTCTCCTGCCTTCAGTCTTTCCCAACATCAGCATCTTTTTCATGACTCAGTTCTTCTCATTAGGTGGTCAAAGTATCGGCACCTAAGCTTCAGCATCAGTCATCCCAGTGAATATTCAGGACTGAGTTATTTTAGGATTGACCGATTTGATCTCCTTTGTAGTTCTTCCTTTCTTGAGTTATGTGATTGGCACTGACAGGTTTTGAAGGAAGTTATGGTTCTGCTGAAGGTGTTCCATCTTAGAGTCAACCTCATAAGCCCTGGTTTCCCCTGTCCCCATGAACCAGGACAGAGCTTTTCTAAGTTCATGTGAAATTGGATTCTTTTCCAAGTTGCTGCATCATGAATATGCATTTTCTTACCGGGTGGCTCAGAGGTTAAAGCGTCTGCCTGCAATGTGGGAGACCTGGGTTCGATTCCTGGGTCGGGAAGACCCTCTGGAGAAGGAAATGGCAACCCACTCCAGTATTCTTGCCTGGAGAATCCTATGGACGGAGGAGCTCGGTGGACTACAGTCCATGGGTTGCAAAGAGTCAGACATGACTGAGGGAGTTCACTTTCACTTTCACTTTTCATTTTACCTAATTTAGCTTGACTAGTGATTTCAAATATTATACAATATATTAGGAAGATTCTAAATAAGAGCTAGAGTACAAAGAAGATGTTTCAAAGAAGTTTACATTTAAAATTTCACATGGCATGATTTTAATTTTCATTCATCAGAAATTCAATTACTAGCAGTTTCTTCCATCTCTCCCTTTTGAGGGTTGCCCCACTAAAAACAAACAAGTAAATTGCATAATTGTGGTAGCTGCACAAATAATTATTTTGTTTGTGGAGGCCCTATTTTTTTGGAGCATTTTGAAAGCATATTTTTGACCATTTGATGCTTTTCTGTCAATAAGAGTGAGAAAACTCTATTATCATAGAATGATATTCTTCTCCCTCAAGATAAACTCATGTAGGTTTGTTTTTCACACAAAAACATATGTATTTCTAAAATGTGTTGAATCTTCCAAGACAATTGAGTGGTCTTTGAAAAGTAAACATTCTCCTTTCTTTTTTATGTTTTTGAGAAGTTTAAAGTTTTGTAGCATATTTAAAGTGTGTAAGATACTTCAGTCAATCAGAACGGTACTTTCATGGCTTCTCATCAAAGTTAACTCTGACTCACTTTCTTCTTTAGTTTTAACCAAGCCTTAATCATAGTTTTTAAAAATATGTTTTTACTACATAGCTTCAATTTTCAAGTGGGTAATGGAGAACCACTGAAAGTTCTTGAACCAGGGAGGGGCAGAGCTGTGCTTTCAGACCTTATTCTAGGAGCATTCAGTTGAGTTCAGCTCAGTTCAGTCACTCAGTCATGTCCGACTCTTTGTGACTTCATGAATTGCAGCACGCCAGGCCTCTCTGTCCATCACCAACTCCCAGAGTTCACTCAAACTCATGTCCATCAAGTCGGTGATGCCATCCAGCCATCTCATCCTCTGTCGTCCCCTTCTCCTCCTGCCCCCAATCGTTCCCAGCATCAGAGTCTTTTCCAATGAATCAGCTCTTTGCATAAGGTGGACAAAGTATTGGAGTTTCAGCTTTAGCATCATTCCTTCCAAAGAACACCCAGGACTGATCTCCTTTAGAATGGACTGGTTGGTTCTCCTTGTAGCATTGTTCATAACCAAATAAGGGTGAATATATGAGAAAATGCTAAAATAATAGTTATGAGCTTCTATAGTTCAACATTACACTAGTTCAGTTTAATCATAAAGCCAGAAGTTGTGTGGTGGCTGGGGACAGGTAGGTGTAGGTCTTTGTGGTTGTAAACATTGTGGTTAAGCATAAGAGAAGTTTTGAATGTATTCTGAGAGCTCTTAGATAAAAATAAGATGAGTTTCAGAAGTATTCACTGAGTTCTTTCTGTGTACTCAGCATTGTTCTTAGTTTCAGGATTCAAATAGTTAACAAGATAGAATAAATGTTTGTCCTAATAAAATATACAGTTTATAGAAAAGCATGGATTAAAGGGGAAAAGTTTGATGAGTATTATGAAAAAGAATCTACTGGAATTTATGAGAACATGAGTAGTAACAGCTGACGTTTATTGACACTCATATGCCAATACTGGCCCAACCATTTTACTTATTTTTTATTCATTTGATTAATACAGCAGCTCAATGAAAGAGATGCTATTTGACATTCCTCACTTCATGTAGGTGAACCTAGAGATTCAATAACTTGTCCAAAGTGTTATAGTGTATAAAAGTGGAAGGGGAAGGTAGGATTCAGAGGACTCTCTCTAACTCCATAACTCCTACTCTTTTCTATCATGAGAAAAATTGTTAATTTCAGTTACTGAAATGTTAAAAGAAATTAGCCAGCAGAAGAGTCAGGTAGAAATTTCAGGAAGATGTTAAAAGTATAAACTATAGAAGGGATATACTCTATTGCAAATTATTTCAGAGACATCTCAGATAGAGAACAGCTGAAATGAGTCACTGCAACATTTGATGAATTCAGATAAAGAAATAAAGAAACCTGTAAGTAGGTCTCTTGTGGAAATATGTCCATTTAGTAAATGCGAATAAAGAGGGAATGAGACAATGTAACAGCTTCCCTTTCAGAGGTGTAGATAAGGAGGAGATGTAAATTCACTTTGGATCTGAGGTATTTATAGTCCCTAGAATAAAGCAAAAATGAGTAAAAGAGTGAGTCCCTAAGGAAATAAAGACAGATCATGAACCAGGAAACAAAATTTCCTTATTCCATATCAAACATATAATCTACACTCTGGGGAGGAGACCAGGCAAGCTTCTAACCTGTTTTTCACCAAGTGCATTACATCCTTAGACTCACATTAAATCTTCTGGGTCTAATCAAGTAGCAAGTATTATAATAATTATAAGGATTATATTATAATAATATATAATGATTATCTTCTTCTGTTGCTTGAGAACACTGAAAATATCAGAAATTATAGAAGTTCACAAAGATTTCCAGGGCATATGTGAATTAATGTCTACTTCGTCTCCCCTAAAATCAAAGGGCTCAAGCCTGGAAAACATGAAATGACATTTCTAGAACCAACAGGGTAAATACATAGGGTAAGGAGAAAGTCCTGAAGTTTTAAGATCAAAGTTGCGTGAGTTTCTGGATTTAATTTACAATACTTTTTCCTCGTTTTGTGATCAAAGTCCAGGGACTTATCATATGTCCATTCTTTCTCATTTTGTGAAGCTGAGACTCAAGTAATCTACTGGATGCATTTGCTGGAGAGGAATCAGCAAATATTAGAGGGGCTCAAAGACATATCAGTCAGGAAATTTCCTCTAAGTAGGGGGATCTCTCACTCTTCCTTTATGACTTTTACTCTGTGACACAGTTGGTAACTTGATTCTCCTAGACTTGGGTCACCTCATCTTGAAGCAGCGTTCTTGGTTCCTGCCGCATAAGGTCTAACCTGCATGAGAAGCCAGCACCAGGTTACTAGGGTCACTGCCTCCAGTTGGACTGGTGAGGGAAGAGTTGACATGAATGAAGGTTGGGATAGTGTCAGGTGTTCACAAGTGTGTATACTCTTTCATAGGAGGAGAAACTGAAAGAGGTGAGTTGTTCTCTAATGGAACCCTTTCACCTGTGTCCACAGATTCCTTTAGAGAAGAATGGCTCTTGGAAATAGGTCTTTCCTGACTCAGTTCATTTTGATGGGAATAACAGACCAACCAGATCACCAGCTCCCCATCTTCTTCCTGTTCCTAGGAATGTACATGGTCACTGTGACGGGGAACCTGGGCTTGATAATCTTGCTGCTAAATCACTTCAGTCATGTCCAACTCTGTGTGACCCCATAGATGGCAGTCCACCAGGCTCCCCCATCCCTGGGATTCTCCAGGCAAGAACACTGGAGTGGGTTGCTGTTTCCTTCTCCAATGCATGAAAGTAAAAAGTGAAAGGGAAGTCGCTCAGTTGTGTATGACTCCTCGCAACCCCGTGGACTGCAGCCTACCAGGCTCCTCCGTCCATGGGATTTTCCAGGCAAGAGTACTGGAGTGGACTGCCATCGCCACATTGCTTTTCCCTTCTCCAGGGGGGATCATCACTACCCAGGGATCGAACCTAGGTCTCCTGCATTGCAGGCAGATTCTTTACCTTCTGAGCCATCAGGGAAGCCCTGGTGACCAGATTACCAGACCTGATAATCTTAATTCAACTGAATTCACATCTACATACCTTTTCCTCTTTAATTTTTCCTTCATAGATCTCTGTTATTCTTCTGTGTTTGCACCAAAAATGCTAATTAACTTCACTTCGAAGAAGTAGATCATTTCTTACATGGGGCTCATGACTCAGCTCTACTTTTTCTGTTTTCTTGTTATTTCTGAAATCCATGTGCTGACATCAATGGCCTATGACCACTATGTGGCCATCTGTAAGCCACTTTTGTATAACATTATGTACCCTAAAGTGTGTTCCAGCCTTGTGTTTGGTTCCTACTTGATGACATTTTCTGGGCCATGGCTCACACTGGATGCACGTAGAGACTGAACTTCTGTGATGCAAACACTATTAACTGTTATTTCTGTGACATCCACCCTCTGCTTTAGCTCTCCTGCACAAGTACCTCGGTCAATAAGTTGGTTGTTTTCACTGTGGTGGGCATCAACATCACTGTGCCCAGTTTCACCATCTTTATCTTTATGGTGTCATTTTCTCCAGCATCTTCCACATCAGCTCCACAGAGGGCAGGTCCAAAGCCATCAGCACCTGCAGTTCCCACATCATTGTTGTTTCTCTCTTCTTTGGATCATGTGCATTTATGTATCTTAAACCATCTTCTGCTGCATTTCTGGATGAGCAAAACGTCTCTTCTCTCTTTTACACCAGTGTGATTGCTATGATGAACCCCTTAATCTACAGCTTGAGACACAAAGATGTGAAAACTGCTCTGAGAAAAACTATATAGTTTTTATTAGAAACCACACCTCTTTTTGCAAATAATCACAGAATAGAGATATTCTCTTTTTAATTTTAATGATTTTATTAGCAGTTTTATTATCCTATTTTGTACCATTTTGAAAGAAACTTTTGACATATCAATTTATTTATACTTATCAAATAGGAGACTTCTCTTCTTATTTATCATTTTCATAATTTCCTTCCTCACATATTCCCACTTATTAATACTATTTAGAAGAACATTTATTATCTTATTTATCATTCATTATAATCATTTTATTTATTTATTATAATACATTTTCTGCATTAGTTTGAACTTAGCTTTCCCTATGAATATAGAAGACTGGCCAACAAATCATCAAGTCAGGGAACATTCGGTCCAGTTCAGTTCAGTTAAGTCACTCAGTCATGTCCAACTCCTTGAAACCCCATGGACTGCAGCATGCCAGGCCTCCCTGTCCATCACTAACTCCTGGAGTTTACTCAAACTCATGTCCATCGAGTTGGTGATGACATCCAACCATCTCATCCTCTGTCATCCCCTTGTCCTCCTACCTTCAAACTTTCCCAGCATCAGGGTCTTTTCAAATGAGTCAATTCTTTGCCTCAGGTGGCCAAAGTATGGAGTTTCAGCTTCAGCATCAGTCCTTCCAATGAATATTCAGGACTGATTTCCTTTAGGATGGACTGGTTGAATCTCCTTGCTATAGAAGGGACTCTCAAGAGTCTTCTCCAACACCACAGTTCAAAAGCATCAATTCTTTAGCACTCAGCTTTCTTTATAGTCCAACTCTCAAATCCATATGTGACTTCTGGAAAAACCATAGCTTTGACAAGAAGGACAATTAGTGTGACATAATGTCACTGGTCTTGTTTTTGTTGACTGTATAGAGCTTCTCCATCTTTGGCTGCAAAGAATATAATCAGTCTGATTTCGGTGTTGACCATCTGGTGATGTCCATGTGTAGAGTCTTCTCTTGTGTTGTTGGAAGAGGGTGTTTGCTATGACCAGTGCATTTTCTTGGCAAAACTCTATTAGTCTTTGCCCTGCTTCATTCCACATTCCAAGGCCAAATTTGCCTGTTACTCCAGGTGTTTCTTGACTTCCTACTGTTGCATTCCAGTTCCCTATAATGAAAAGCACATCTTTTTGAGGTGTTAGTTCTAAAAGGTCTTGTAGGTCTTCATAGAACTGTTCAACTTCAGCTTCATCAGCATTACTGGTTGGGGCATAGACTTGGATTACCGTGACATTGAATGGTTTCCCCTGGAGACAAAAAGAGATCATTCTGTCATTTTTGAGATTGCATCCAAGTACTGCATTTCAGACTCTTTTGTTGAGCATGATGGCTACTCCATTTCTTCTGAGGGATTCCTGCCCGTAGTAGTAGATATAATGGTCATCTGAGTTAAATTCACCCATTCCAGTCCAATTTAGTTCACTGATTCCTAGAATGTCGATGCTCACTCTTATCATCTCTTGTTTGACCACTTCAAATTTGCCTTGATTCATGGACCTGACATTCCAGGTTCCTATGCAATATTGCTCTTTACAGCATTGGACCTTGCATCTATCACCAGTCACATCCACAGTTGAGTATTGTTTTTGCTTTGGCTCCATCCCTTCATTCTTTCTGGAACTATTTCTCCACTGATCTCCAGTAGCATATTGGGCACCTATTGACCTGGGGAGTTCCTCTTTCAGTATCCTATCATTTTGCCTTTTCTTACTGTTCATGGGGTTCTCAAGGCAAGAATGCTGAAGTGGTTTGCCATTCCCTTCTCCAGTGGACCACATTCTGTCAGACCTTTCCACCATGACCCGCCCGTCTTGGGTTGCCCCACGGGCATGGCTTAGTTTCATTGAGTTAGACAAGGCTGTAGTCCTAGTGTGATTAGATTGATTAGTTTTCTGTGAGTATGGTTTCAGTGTATCTGCCCTCTGATGACCTCTTGCAACACCTATCATCTTATTTGGGTTTCTCTTACCTTGGGCGTGGGGAATCTACTCACGGCTGCTCCAGCAAAGTGCAGCTGCTGCTCCTCACCTTGGATGAGGGGCATCTCCTCACCACTGCCCCTCATGACTGTGATCTGACTGTGGCTCAGATCATGAACTCCTTATTGCCACATTCAGACTTAAATTGAAGAAAGTAGGGAAAACTGCTAGACCATTCAGGTATGACCTAAATCAAATCCCTTATAATTATACAATGGAAGTGAGAAATAGATTTAAGGGCCTAGATCTGATAAATAGAGTGCCTGATGAACTATGGAATGAAGTTTGTGACATTGTACAGGAGAAGGGATCAAGACCATCCCCATGGAAAAGAAATGTGAACAAGCAAAATGGCTGTCTGGGGAGGCCTTACAAATAGCTGTGAAAAGAAGAGAGGTGAAAAGCAAAGGAGAAAAGGAAAGATATAAGCATCTGAATGCAGAGTTCCAAAGAATAGCAAGAAGAGATAAGAAAACCTTCCTCAGTGATCAATGCAGAGAAATAGAGGAAAAGAACAGAATGGGAAAGACTAGCCATCTCTTCAAGAAAATTAGAGATGACAAGGGAACATTCCATGCAAAGATGGGCTTGATAAAGGACAGAAATGATATGGACCTAACAGAAGCAGAAGATATTAAGAAGAAGTGGCAAAGAATACACAGAAGAACTGTACCAAAAAAATCTTCACGACCAAGATAATCACGATGGTATGATCACTCACCTAGAGCAAGACATCCTGAAATGTGAAGTCAAGTGGGCCTTAGAAAGTATCACTACGAACAAAGCTAGTGGAGGTGATGGAATTCGAGTTGAGCTACTTCAAATCCTGAAAGATGATGCTGTGAAAGTGCTACACTCAATATGCCAGCAAATTTGGAAAACTCAGCTGTGGCTACAGGACTGGAAAAGGTCAGTTTTCATTCCAATCTCAATGAAAGGCAATCCCCAAAATGCTCAAACTACCACCCGATTGCACTCATCTCACATGCTAGTAAAGTAATGCTCAAAATTCTCCAAGCCAGGCTTCAGCAATACGTGAACCGTGAACTCCCTGATGTTCAAGCTGGTTTTAGAAAAGGTAGAGGAACCAGAGATTGAATTGCAAGCATCCACTGGATCATGGAAAAGGCAAGAGAGTTCCAGAGAAGCATCTATTTATGCTTTATCGACTATGCCAAACCCTTTGACTGTGTGGATCACAATAAACTGTAATAAAATTGAGAGAGATGGGAATATCAGACCACCAGACCTGCCTCTTGAGAAATCTGTATGCAGGTCAGGAAGCAACAGTTAGAACTGGACTTGGAACAACAGACTGGTTCCAAACAGGAAAAGGAGTACGTCAAGGCTGTATATTGTCACCCTGCTTATTTAACTTATATGCAGAGTACATCATGAGAAACGTCGGGCTGAAAGAAACAGAAGCTGGCATCAAGATTACCTGGAGAAATATCAATAACCTCAGATATGCAGATGACACCACCCTTATGGAAGAAAGTGAAGAGGAACTAAAAAGCCTCTTTGATGAAAGTGAAAGAGGAGAGTGAAAAATTTGGCTTAAAGCTCAACATTCAGAAAACTAAGATGATGGCATCTGGTCCCATCACTTCATGGCAAATAGATGGGAAAACAGTGGAAGCAGTGTCAGACTTTATTTGGGGGGGCTCCAAAATCACTGCAGATGGTGACTGCAGCCATGAAATTAAAAGACGCTTACTCCTTGGAAGGAACATTATGACCAACCTAGATAGCATATTCAAAAGCAGAGACATTACTCTGCCAACTAAGGTCTGTTTAGTCAAGGCTATGGTTTTTCCAGTAGTCATGTATGGATGTGAGAGTTGGACTGTGAAAAAGGCTGAGCACCGAAGAATTGATGTTTTTGAACTGTGGTGTTGGAGAAGACTCTTGAGAGTCCCTTGGACTGCAAGGAGATCCAACCAGCCCATTCTGAAGGAGATCAGCCCTGGGATTTCTTTGGAATGACTGATGCTAAAGCTGAAACTCCCGTACTTTGGCCACCTCATGCGAAGAGCTGACTCATTGGAAAAGACACTGATGCTGGGAGGGATTGGGGGCAGGAGGAGAAGGGGACGACAGAGGATGAGATGTCTGGATGGCATCACTGACTCAATGGACGTGAATCTAAGTGAACTCCAGGAGTTGGTGATGGACAGGGAGGCCTGGCGTGCTGCGTTTCTTCGTGTCGCAACGAGTCAGACACGACTGAACGACTGAACTGAACTGAACTGAACTGAACTGAACTGAACTGAATGTCACTGGGGATGTCTTTTCTGCCAATCGCCTTTAGAAACATGAATCTGAGAATGTTTCTTTTTCCCACCTTTTCAGGCTTCATTAAGCAAAATTATATCACATTTGATTTCTGAGGTGGAAGACTTCATAGTGACTGTTAAATATAACCCACTTTGTATCTGTAAGCACTGTGCATAACTCCTTTGACAAACAATTTTCTTGCCTGCATGTAATAGATTGTCAAAATATATTCATTATATGGCCGGTACATACAGTGGTTAATGATTTATTTATAATCATATGTATTTTTAATGGAAAAGTCTAAAATAGTTTAGGTTTGTGATTTCAAGTTTACTCCTTTCCTTAATATACTTGAATTCTATTGTATCTCTTTAATTTTGTTTATGTAAATATGCCACAGGAAAATCTATTCTAATTTTTAATCTGAGAAATACTTTGTTTCAGGGTGGTAGATGAATTTCTCTCAGGGTGCCTATTGCTCTTTTGTTATTTTATTTTTGAGGAAAACATTTTGTCAGGGAGTTTTTGTTGTAGTTGTTTATGGGAAAAATAATGCTTCTTGGGCTAGTATACTGGGGAGATGATTGGTCATTAGGAACGCTCCTTCATCACAAAATTCAAAAAATAGTTTTTGGAATGCTTGCAAGTTTTGTAATTCAGAGAACAGGGCATGAGAGAGAAAGGAGCCCATAAGCCTCTCATGAGGCTGGACCTCAACAGACCCATGGCCAATACATAAGAAGACCCTGTGGAGAATGGTCATGAGGCTTACGACCAGTATTTTAATTTGGATGTTTATTCTGTTCTATCTGGTGAAGTAAATATATCCAGTTCATAAAGATTTTCTAAACTTATAACGCACAGTAACCATACAGTAGTAGTATTTGGGGGAATAAAGGTGAACAATCTGTGCCCAGAATTCCAGAACACCAGATAGAAATAGGATACTTTTTCATAAGATAAAAAGGTGAGTAGTAATTAAAGCTCAAATTATAAAGAAGGAATCTAGAAAATATTATTAAAAAACAGAAACCTATATTTAGGAGTCTCTTCTTTTTGGACAGCCATAGAAATATTATAGAGATCATGGGATTTTTCTGGATAGGATAAAAACTTTAACATTTGCTATTAAAAGAAAAAAGTTAAACCCACGAACCTGCATCCATTTGATGAAACCTGAGCACAACTAAATCACTCCTGCTTTTGTTGGCTTCCTTATGCTGCCTCCTTATGGATTTTAAGGCATAAAATCATAAATCATTCTCCAGTTAGAACTATGAGAACTTGAAAGAGACATTGTGACAGTGTCTTTTCTGGAATAAAATATTGAATTATTTTTCTTTTGAGAAAATAGGGGGGAATGGTTACTAAAATGCTTACCTTGCTTGTGGCCTTTTCAACATATTTAAAGATAACTTTAATAATATTTTTATTTTGTTGCTTTCTAATCTCCTCTGAAGAGTTAGAGATTGTGAATTTAGCAACACTGATATGTTTACTTTTGTGTATTTTTACATGTTCCACATTGACCTACAGTTTTTAACTCCTTCTATATCCTTGATTTATAGTTTTCAATGGCACTCATACTACATTCCTTGATCTCAATACCGACATATATTATTTTCACATACCAAGGCCTATATTTATAAAATAGTTGACCTGGTTGGCAATTTTTTTTTTTCATTTACATCTTAAACCTTTTCATAAATTTCTCTTCCTTATTGAGAAAAACATATATTTAAAGAAGTAAATAATAATTACACTATTTGGGAACCCTGGTAGTCATACAGAGGTGCAGCCACTCTGTTTTGTATTTTACCATTATTTGATGTGCCAAAAATAGTTAAAGTGGGTCACAAGATTTCCATTTCAAAAGCCTCAAAATACAGTTTCATTTTTAAAAAAAAAAACTTTCTGTCACATTAAGTTTCATTCTATCAGAATATTGTGAATAAAATAATACAGAAGTTTAAATAGCACTTCTAAAGTTTGTATTTGACAATGGCTTAAGGAATCAACTTAATAATTATATCTTGTTAGCAACTAAAGCTCTGTGTCTGTTTGAACCTCACTAAAAGGAGGCGAATCAAGTTAGGATGCTTACATGTATAATATGTAACATATTATTGCATAATTTGCATATTGCAGCATTTGGAAATTTTCAGAGAAAGAAATTAAGAAACCTGGAAGTAGGATTCTTATGGAAATATGCCCACTTCGG
Organism: Ovis aries; assembly: GCF_016772045.2. Classification (NCBI taxonomy): domain Eukaryota; kingdom Metazoa; phylum Chordata; class Mammalia; order Artiodactyla; family Bovidae; genus Ovis; species Ovis aries. Next base: position 24,693,691 of record NC_056074.1, on the reverse strand, counting down.
AAATGGGCATAGAGAGGGACGGAAGCAGTGTCCTAGCTTTGCCTTCAGAGGTGAAGATAATGAAGAGATGGGTATTAACTTTGGATCTGCCTGAAGGAGTCACAGTCCTCAGAGTAAAGCAAAAATGAGTAAAAGAGGAGGTTGAAAAGAACTAAAGACAGATCACACACCGGGATCTATAATTTCCTTATTCCATATATATATATATATATATATATATATATATATATATAATTTCTCTCTATATATACACATAATATATACCCCAGCGAAGAGACTTAGAAAGCTTCTACCCAGTTTTTAACCAAGAGCATTACATCTTTATAGTCACATTAAATCTTCTGTTTCTAATTAATAATGTGTGTAATTAAAAGCTTTTTTTTTTCCTACTACTTGAAAGGACTTAATATAATCAGAAATTACACTAGATCATAAACATTTCCTAGGCATATGTCTAGGCTGTCTCCTCTTAGAATCAAAGAAATCAAGCCTCAAGAACCTGAAATTATATTTCCTATACCAACACAGTGGCAACCAATGATAAGGGAACAAGCTCTGTGGTTTTCTGAACTAAGAAGGGTGAGTTTCTGAATTCAACTTACATACCTAATTCAATTTACAATACTTATTCCTTGTTTTAGGTGAAATTTGAGGAACTTAATATGTGTCTATTCTTTCTCATTTTGTATATTTCTGAGACTCAACTGAACCCAGGGAATCTTTTGGAGAGGGATCAGAGAATGTTCCAAGACATGAGTGGGCTCAAACATTTCAGTAAGGAAGTTTCCTCTAGAGGATAAAACTCTCACTCTTTCACCTTTATGGCTTTTACTTTGTGACAAATTCAGTTCAGCCGCTCAGTCATGCCCGACTCTGTGACCCCATGAATCGCAGCATGCCAGGCCTCCCTGTCCATCACCAACCCCCAGAGTTCACCCGAACTCATGTGGATCGAGTCGGTGATGCCATCCAACCATCTCATCCTGTGTCATCCCCTTCTCCTCCTGTCCCCAATCCCTCCAAGCATCAGGATCTTTTCCAGTGAATCAACTCTTCGCATGAGGTGGCTGAAGTATTTGAGTTTCAGCTTCAGCGTCCTTCCAATGAACACGCAGGACTGGTCTCCTTTAGGATGGACTGGTTGGATCTCCTTGCAGTCCAAGCGATTCGCAAGAGTCCTCTCCAACAACACAGTTCAAAAGCATCAATTCTTCTGCTCAGCTTTCTTTATAGTCCAACACTCACATCCATACATGACGACTGGAAAACCCGTAGCCTTGACTAGATGGACCTTTGTTGGCAAAGTAATATCTCTGGTTTTTAATAAGCTATCTAGGTTGGTCATAACTTTCCCTCCAAGGACTAAGCATCTTTTAATTTCATAGCAGCAATCACCATCTGCAGTAATTTTGGAGTCCCCCAAAATAAAGTCTGACACTGTTTCCACTGTTTCCCCATCTATTTCCTATGAAGTTATGGGACCAGATGCCATATCTAAGTTTTCTGAATGTTGTGACAAGGGATGTTTCTTAATTCTCATAGACTATTTTCCTGGATTAGAGATACAATTCTTGGTTCTGACCACATGAAGTCTAAATGTGTATTAGAAACCACTGCAAGGTTACTAGTGTCACTGAAAGAGGAAATGTTAAGATGAGAGTAGAAAATAGTGTCCTAATCCAACCTTCTTCTCCCTTGGTTTTTCCAGCAGGTATGTTTGCATATGGTAGCATGGGCCTTCCCTCTGTAGGCTGACTGTGATTTCCTTTAGGATGAACTGGTTGGATTTCCTTGCAGTCCAAGGGACTCTGAAGAGTCTTCTCCAACACCACAGTTCAAAAGCATCAATTCTTCGGCGCTCAGCCTTCTTCACAGTCCAACTCTCACATGCATACATGACCACAGGAAAAACCATAGCCTTGACTAGATGGACCTTTGTAGTTAAAGTAATGTCTTCATTTTTTAATATGCTGTCTAAGTCGGTCAAAGCTTTTCTTCCAAGAGCAAGTGTCTTTTAATTTCATGGCTGCAGTCACCATCTGCAGTGATTTTGGAGCCCCCCAAAATAAAGTCTGACACTGTTTCCACTGTTTTCCCATCTACTTGCCATGAAGTGATGGGACCAGATGCCATCATCTTAGTTTTCTGAATGTTAAGCTTTAAGCCAACTTTTTCACTCTCCTCTTTCACTTTCATCAAGAGACTCTTTAGTTCTTCACTTTCTTCCATAAGGGTGGTGTCATCTGCATATTTGAGGTTATTGATATTTCTCCTGGCAATCTCGATTCCAGCTTCTGCTTCATCCAGCCCAGCATTTTGCATGGTGTACTCTAAATATAAGTTAAATAAGCAAGGTGACAATGTACAATCTTGACGTCCCCTTTTCCCAATTTGGAACCAGTCTGTTGTTCCATGTCCATTTCTAACTATTGCTTCTTGACCTGCATACAGATTTCTAAGGAGTCAGGTTAGGTGGTCTGGTATTCCCATCTCTTTAAGAATTTTCCACAGTTTTTTGTGATCCCCACACTCAAAGTCTTTGGCACTATCAAAATAGCAAAAGTAGATGTTTTTTTCTGGAACTCTCTTGCTTTTTCAATGATCCAGTAGATGTTGGCAATTTGATCTCTGGTTCTTCTTCCTTTTCTAAATCGAACTTGATCATCTGGAATTTCTTCACAGACTTCTGCTATTCTTCTGTCTTTACACCAAAAATGCTGATTAACTTTATATCAAAGAATATTATTAATTATATGGGATGCATGACAGAGCTCTATTTTTTCAGTTTTTTCACCATTTCTGAAATATATGCTGACATCAATGGACATCTGTATGGCCATACACATACAGATGTATGTGGCCATCTGTAAACCACTTTTGTATCATGTTGTTATATCCACTAAAGTGTGTCTCAACCTTATGCTTGGTTCCTACTGATGACATTCTCAGTCATTGGTCATGCTGGATGCATGCTGAGACTGACCTTCTGTCATGCAAAAACCATCAACCATTATTTTTGTGATATCCTTCCTCTGCTCAAGCTCTCTTGCACGAGTATCCACATCAGTGTTCTAGTAGTTTTCATTGTGATGGGCACCAATATGATTGTGCCCAGTCTCACCATCTTTGTCTCATGGTCTCATCCTCACCAACATCTTCCATATCTGCTCCATGGAGGGCAAGTCCAAAGCTTTCAGTACCTGCTGTTCCCACATCATTTTTGTTTCTCTCTTCTTTGGATCATGTACACTTATGTATCTTAAACCTTCATCTGCTTGGTATATGGATGAAAGAAAAGTCTCTTCTCTCTTTTATAGCAATGTGGTTGCCATGATGAACCCCTTAATCTACAGCTTGAGAAATAAAAATGTGAAAGCTGCTGTCAGAAAAAACTCTTAGTAGGAGAGAATTTTGAATGGATAGAGTATCTCTCTGTGCAGCTTGTCACAGGGTAGAAATTTCTGGGTTTAATCAAAATAATTTTGTTGGAATACTTTTGATTCTTTTTAACCAGGTGGAAGGAAATCTGAGTCATCTCTCTATTTATTTCCACTTTGTGTTGAGCCAAACTTGTGTCTTACCTAACCATTTGCAGACTTTCTCACCATCTTCCATTTATTAATACTCTTTAAAAAATTTACTACCTCTTGTTTTTTTCTCAGTTTGAACATTTTCCCCCTCTGGAAATATAAAACTGCTCTATAGTTGATGAAATCAGGGTACATTAGGGTGAAATAGCATCACTGGGAATGTCTCATCTGACACTTTCCACTGGAAGTATGAATCAGACAAAATTTTCTCTTCCCATCTTTTCAGTCTTTCTTGAGCAAGAATGTATCTCCTTAAATGCCTGAGATGGCAGATTCCATTATGTTGATTAAGTATAAACAACTTTACTTCTCTAAACATTACTTCTCTAAGCATTATGATTATGGAAAAAATTTTCTTAGTTGGCACATCCAGTCCTGCACGTAACACATTGGTAAAATATATTACCTGGATGAGAGAGCTAAGTTGAGAGTGGTACTTTGCTTCTACTTTATGTCATTGTTTTTGTTCCAGTAAACATGGAAAGGAGAAAATACTTTAATTTGAAAGTTGACTTTTTCTTTGGGTGGTATGTGACTTTTTCTCAGGATGGGTATCAGAAAAGTTTACAGCAGTATAAAAAAGTTTTTTGGGTATGTCTCCTCAGCCTAAGAAATAAAAGCAAAATTAAAAAGTACTGCATTAAACTGATAAGACATTGTGCAGCTCAAGGAACTTAGCAAAATGAAAAATCAGCCTACTGAATAGGAGAAGATATTTGAAAACCATATGTCTGATAACAGGCTAGTATCCAAAATATATAAATAACCTGTGTTACTCAGCCATCTAGAAAACAAAAAACTCAATTTAAAAATGGGCAGAGGTATATTTTTTCAAAGATATATGGATGACTACCAGACTCATGAAACGATGCTAAGCTTCACTAAATTCAGGAAAATGCAAATCAAATCCAAGAAGATACTTCACTATTGTCAGAATGGCAAACAGAAAGACAACAAGCAAAATTTGTTGCTGACAATGTGGAGAAACGGGAACCCTCGTGCACCATTGGCAGCATGTAAACACAATGGAAAACAGTGTGAAGTTTCCTCAAACATTAAAAAATAAAACTACTCTACAGTCCAGCCACTGTGCTCCTGAGTATTTTGCTAAAGGAAATAAAGTCATTAAGTCAACGTATATACATACCCTGAAGCTAACTGCATCCTCATTTATAATGGCCAAGATATGCTTGCCTAAAGGCACAGTGATATAATAGATGGATGGATAAAGGAAATGTGGAATATTCCTAATACATAAAAAAGAATGAAATCTTGCTATTTGAGAGAACACCAATGAACTTACAGAATGTAAATAGAAAGACAAATATTGTATGACTTCACTTATATTTGGAATCTACAAAACAGAAAAATTAACAACATAGGCAAGCAGAAACTCTTACAGATGCAGAGCATAAACAGATTGTTTATGTTTCCAGAGGAAAGGAAGAGGGAATTGGAGAGAATTTAGATAGTTTAAGAGGTATAATCTTCCAGTTACAAAAGAAACAAGTGATAGGCATGAATAGTGTGGGGAATGTAGTTGATTATAATGTAGAATCTTTGTATGCTGAAAGGTGGTAACAAGACATAGTGGTGTTAATTTTAAAGTGTATATAAATAGCAAATCAGTTTATTACCCATTAGGAACTAATATAATGTTGTTGGTAAACTATACTTTAAAAGCAAACAAACAAACAGATGTATAGAAAAATAGATCAGATTTTTTGTTAGCAAAGGTGGGGATCTGGAGGTAAGAGGAAGTGGATGAAGGCAGGACAAATGCCCCGTTCTAAGATAAATAAAGACTAAATGTAATACACAATATGATAAATGTAAATAACACTGCTCTATGTTTTATATGAAAGTTGTTAAGAGAGGAAATACTTAGAGTTCTCATTACAAAGGAAAAAGGATTTTTTTTCCATTTAATTTTTTATTCTTATCAGATGATGGGTGTTCTTATTGTGGTTATTACTTCATGATGCATGTAAATCAAATCGTTATACTGTACACCTTAAACTTGCACAGTACCATATGAAGAAAAGTGAAAGTGTTAGTCTCTCAGTAGTGTCCTACTCTTTGTGATCGCATAGACTGTACCCAAAACCTCCATGGAAATGTCCAGACAGGAATACTGGAGTAGGTAGCCATTTCCTTCTCCAAGGGATCTTTCTATCCCAGGGATTGAACCCAGGTCTCCTGCATTGCAGGCAGATTCTTCACCATCTGAGCCATCAAGGAAGTGATTATATTTCAAAATCCAGAAGAAACATGTTTAAAATTGGAAAACAGATTGCATGTGTTTAGATTTGAATGTATTCTGGACACTAGGTACTTCAGTTCAGATCAATTCAGTTCAGTTGTGTCAGACTCTTAGCAACCCCATGAATTGCAGCACGTCAAACCACCCTGTCCATCAGCAACTCCTGGAGTTTACCCAAACTCATGTGCATCGAGTTGGTGATGCCATCCAGCCATCTCATCCTCTGTCATCCCCTTCTTATCCTGCCCCCAATCCCTCCCAGCTTCAGAGTCTTTTCCAATGAGTCAAGTCTTCACATGAGGTGGCCAAAGTATTGGAGTTTCAGCTTTAGCATCGGTTCTTCCAAAGAACACTGAGGACTAATCACCTTTAGACTGGACTGGTTGTATCTCCTTGCAGTCCAAGGGACTCGCAAGAGTCTTCTCCAACACCACAGTTCAAAAGCAGCAATTCTTCAGTGCTCAGCTTTTTTCACAGTCCAGCTTTCAACATCCATACATGACTACTGGAAAAACCATAGCCTTGACTAGACATAATTTTGTTGGCAAAGTAATATCTCTGCTTTTGAATATGCTATCTAGGTTGGTCATAATTTTCCTTCCAAGGAGTAAGCGTCTTTTAATTTCATGGCTGCAATCACCATCTGCAGTGATTTTGGAGCCCAAAAAAATAAAAGTCAGACACTGTTTCCACTGTTTCCTCATCTATTTCCCATGAAGTGATGGGACCAGATGCCATGAATATAGTTTTCTGAATGTAGAGCTTTAAGCAAAATTTTTCACTCTCCTCTTTCACTTTCATCAAGAAGCCTTTTAGTTCTTCTTCACCTTCTGGCATAAGGGTGGTGTCATCTTCATATCTGATGTTATTGATATTTCTCCCGGCAATCTTGACTCCAGCTTGTGCTTCTTCCAGGCCAGTGTTTCTCATGATGTATTCTGCATATAAGTTAAATAAGCAGGGTGACAATATACAGCCTTGACTCCTTTTCCTGTTTGGAACCAGTCTGTTGTTCCAAGTCCAGTTCTAACTGTTGCTTCCTGACCTGCATACAGATTTCTCAAGAGGCAGTCAGGTGGTCTGGTATTCCCATCTCTTTCAGAATTTTCCACAGTTTATTGTGATCCACACAGTCAAAGGCTTTGGCATAGTCAATAAAGCAGAAGTAGATGTTTTTCTGGAACTCTCTTGCTTTTTCCATGATCCAGCGGATGTTGGCAATTTGATCTCTGGTTCCTCGGCCTTTTCTAAAACCAGCTTGAACATCAGGGAGTTCACGGTTCACGTATTGCTGAAGCCTGGCTTGGAGAATTTTGAGCATTACTTTACTAGCGTATGAGATGAGTGCAATTGTGTGGTAGTTTGAGCACTCTTTGGCATTGCCTTTCTTTGGGATTGGAATGAAAACTGACCTTTTCCAGTCCTGTGGCCACTGCTGAGATTCCCCTTTTTTTTGGCATATTGAGTGTAGCACTTTCACAGCATCATCTTTCAGGATTTGAAATAGCTCAACTGGAATTTCATCGCTTCCACTAGCTTTGTTCATAGTGATGCTTTCTAAGGCTTACTTGACTTCATATTCCAGGATGTCTGGCTCTAAGTGAGTGATCACAACATCGTCATTATCTGGGTTGTGAAGCTCTTTTTGTACAGTTCTTCTGTGTATTCTTGCCATCTCTTCTTAATATCTTCTGCCTCTGTTAGGTCCATACCATTTCTGTCCTTTATCGAGCCCATCTTTGGATGAAATGTTCCCTTGTCATCTCTAATTTTCTTGAAGAGATCTCTAGTCTTTCTCATTCTGTTGTTTTCCTCTATTTCTTTGCATTGATTGCTGAGGAAGGCTTTATTATTATTTTTTTTAATCTCTCCTTGCTATTCTTTGGAACTCTGCATTCAGATGCTTATATCTTTCCATTTCTCCTTCGCTTTTCACTTCTCTTCTTTTAACAGCTATTTGTAAGTCTCCTCAGACAGCCATTTTGCTTTTTTGAATTTCTTTTCATGGGGATGGTCTTAATCTCTATCTGCTCTACAATATCACGAACCTCCATCCATAGTTCATCAGGCACTCTGTCTATCACATCTAGTCTCTTAAATCTATTTCTCAGTTCCACTGTATAATCATAAGGGATTTGACTTAGGTCATACCTGAATGGTCTTTCCATCTCCTGTTTGACTACTTCCAATTTGCCTTGATTCATGGACCTAACATTCCAGGTTCCTATGCAATATTGCTCTTTACAGCATTGGGCTGTGCTTCTATCACCAGTCACATCCACAACTGGGTATTGTTTTTGCTTTGGCTCCATCCCTTCATTCTTTCTGGAATTATTTTTCCACTGATCTCCAGTAGCAATTTGGGCACCTACTGACCTGGGGAGTTCCTCGTTCAGTATCCTATCATTTTGCCTTTTCATACTGTTAATGGGGTTCTCAAGGCAAGAATACTGAAGTGGTTTGCCATTCCCTTCTCCAGTGGACCGCATTCTGTCAGACCTCTTCACCCTGACCTGCCCATGTTGGGTGGCCCGACACGGCATAGCTTAGTTTCACTGAGTTAGACAAGGCTGTGGTCTGTGTGATTAGATTGACTAGTTCTCTGTGATTATGGTTTGTGCCCTCTGTTGCCTCTCGCAACACCTACCGTCTTACTTGGGTTTCTCTTACCTTGAACGTGGGTATCTCTTCACAGCTGGTCCAGCAAAGCGCAGCCACTGCTCCTTACCTTGGACAAGGGGTATCTCCTCACAGCTGCCCCTCCTGATCTTGAACTTGGAGTACCTCCTCTAGGCTCTCCTGCACCCGTGCAGCCACCACTCCTTGGACATGGGGTAGCTCCTCCCAGCCACCGCCCCTGACTCTGACATTCTAGGAAACAGCCAACTAAAATGGACTGGAATGGGTGAATTTAACTCAGATGACCGTTATATCTACTACTGTGGACAGGAATCTCTTAGAAGAAATGGAGTAGCCATTATGGTCAGCAAAAGAGTCTGAAATGCAGTACTTGGATGCAATCTCAAAAATGACAGAATGATCTCTGTTCGTTTCCAAGGCAAACCATTCAATCTCAAGTCTATGCCCCAACCAGTAACATTGAAGAAGCTGAAGTTAAATGGTTCTATGAAGACCTACAAGACCTTTTAGAACTAACACCCAAAAAAGATGTCCTTTTCATTATAGGGGACTGGAATGCAAAAGTAGGAAGTCAAGAAACACCTGGAGTAACAGGCAAATTTGGCCTTGGAATACGGAATGAAGAAGGGCAAAGGCTAATAGTTTTGCCAAGAGAATGCACTGGTCATAGCAAACACTCTCTTCCAACAACACAAGAGAAGACTCTACAGATGGACATCACCAGATGGTCAACACCAAAATCAGATTGATTATATTCCTTGCAGCCAAGATGGAGAAGCTCTATACAGTCAGCAAAAACAAGACCAGGAGCTGACTGTGGCTCAGATCATGAACTCCTTATTGCCAAATTCAGACTTACATTAAAGAAAGTAGAGAAAACCACTAGACCATTCAGGTATGACTTATGATTATACAGTTGAAATGAGAAATAGATTTAAGGTACTAGATCTGATAGATAGAGGGCCTGATGAATATTCAGGACTGATTTCCTTTAAGATTGACTGGCTTGATCTCCTTGTTGTCCAAGGGACTCTCAAGAGTTTTCTCCAACACAACAATTTTAAAAGCATCAATTATGCTGCACTCAGCTTTCTTTATGTTCCAACTCTGACATTCATTCATGACTAGTGGAAAAAAAACATAGCTTTAGCTATATTGGTGTTTGTGGGCAATGTAATATCTCTCCTTTTCAAAATGCTGTCTAGGTTGGTCAGAGCTTTTTTTCCAAGAGGCAACTGTCTTTTAATTTCATAGCTGCAATCACCATCTGCAGTGATTTGGAGCCACAAAAAATAAAGTCTGCCGCTGTTTCCATTGTTTTCCCATCTATTTCCTATGAAGTTATGGGACCAGATGCCATGATCTTGGTTTTCTGAATGTTGAGTTTTAAGCCAGCTTTTTCACTCTCCTCTTTCACCTTCATCAAGAGACTTCTTAGTTCCACTTCAATTTATGCCATAAGGATGTTGTCATCTGCATATCTGTTTGTTGATAGTTCTCCCTGCAATCTTGAATCTAGTTTGTGCTTCATTCAGCCCAGTATTTTGCATGATATGCTCTGCATGTAAGTTAAATAAGTAGGATGACAATATATAGACTTGACGTACTCCTTTCCCAATTTGGAACCAGTCTGTTGTTCCATGTCCAGTTCTAACTGTTGCTTCTTTTGACCTGTATACCTGTATACAGGTTTCTCAGCAGGCAGGGTAGGTGGTCTGGTATTTCCATCCCTTTAAGAATTTCTCACAGTTTATTGTCTAGCTTCTCATTAAATATTATAAGCTTTTGTGAAGTTTCCTGGGTTATTTGTAACCTCAATTCATATAATTAGTAATTTTATCTTTGCATTGAATCCTTTTTCATAATGCTGCATCATGTATCATACAGCTCCTTACATGATTTAGCTTGATTAGTAGATTTAAATATTATACAATATTTTGGAAAGATTCAAAATAAGTAATACAGAATTATGTAAAGTTTCAAAGAAGCCAAAAATCAAAATTTCAAATAACACTATCTTTATTTTGATTCATCAGAAATGTAGTGCCTATTGGTCTTTTCCATCTCTCTCTCTTAGGCATTGCCATGCAAAAAACTAAATCAATAAATCACATAATCATGATAGCACAAGTCACTGTGGAGGAAACTCCTTCTTTATGAACAGTTTGAGGAACTTTTTTGAGAGCTCAATGCTTTTATACTAAGAAGAGAACCCTATTTTATTATAGAGTAGTATTCTTAACCTTCTTTCCAATATATATAAGCAATGTGTGTAAATATAAACATATATTTTTTATTTTTCACACACAAACCCACATATATTTATAGAATAGGTTGAACTTCCCAAGACAAGTAAAAAAAAAAAAATTTTAAGACAAGTAAAAAGTAAAAATTCTCCAATTTTCTATTTAGATTTTTGAGAAGGTTAAAATTTTTAGAAAGGTTAATCTGCACAAAATACATATATCAATCAAAATGGTACTTTCATGGCTTCTCATCAAAGATAAAATGGACTCAATTTTTTCCTTAGTTATAACGAAGGATTAATCATAATTTTGAGGATTATACTTTTAATCCATGCTTCAATTTTCAAATGGGTAATGGAGAACCATTGAAAGTATTGAACTAGGGAAGGACAGAGCTGTGATTTCAGATCTCAGTGTTTAGGGCTAAATAGGAGTATCTTGGAAAATACTAAAATTATCATTAGGAAGCACTATAATTCAACATTACAGTAGTTCAGCTTAAACACAAAAAGCCAGAAGTTGTGTGGTGGCTGAGGTACATGGGTGGAGGTCATTATGGTTTTAGATGCTATGGTTTAGCATTTGAAAAATGTTGAATATATTCTCGGACAAAAACAACATGATTATCATAAATATTTATTAAGTTCTTTCCATGTTCTCTACATTGTGCTTAGATCTAGGAGCCAAACAGTAAACAAGATAAGAAAAATATTTTTCCTTATAGAATTCATAGTTTGTTAAGGAACACGGGTATTCAGGGAAGAAAGAAAAAAAAAAAAAAAACTCTGATGTGTGTTATGATGGAGAATCTAGTAGAATTTATGAGAACATGAATAACGACAGCTGATACGTATTGACTGTTTACCATATGCCAGGCACTGACTCAGCCATTTCACTTAGATAGTTTTCATTTAGTTAACTCTGCATCATGATAAAAGAGATAGCATTTTTACCATCCAATTTTACAACTTTGAACTGAAAGATTAAATAGATTTCCCAAAGAATTGTAGGATGTAAATAAATTAAGATTCACAATGCTCTCTCTAGCTCCATAGTCCCTACTCATTTCTATGATGAGAAAAAATTGATAACTCCAATTACTGACATGTTGCAGAAAATGACCCAGTGAGAGAATCAGATAGAAATTACAAATTTTTTTTTTCCTAAAGTACCCAGAGGGATGGTATGGGGAGCGGGGGGGAAGGGGGTTCAGGATGGGGAACACGTGTATACCTGTCGCAGATTTATGTTGATGTATGGCAAAACCAATACAATATTGTAAAGTAATTAACCTCCAATTAAAGTAAATAAATTTATATTTAAGAAATAAGTTATAGAAAGAATATACAATGTTGCAAATTATTTCAGAGACTTAGTGAGAAGAGCTGAAGTGAGTTATTGAAACATTTGAAAATTTTCTGATGAATAAACACAGAAACCTGGAAATAGGAGTCTTACAGATGATATGTCCATTTGGGAAGCTGGAATAAAAAGGGAATGAAGCAATATAGTGGCCTTCTGTTCCGAGGTGAAGACAATGAGGAGATGGGAATTTACTGTGGATCTACACTGAGGGACGCACAATACCTAAAATGAAAAAGAGCAAAAGAGTGAGTCCCAAAGGAACTAAAGGCAGATCATGATCCAGGATATATAATTTCCATATTCCCTTCTATACATATGACCTACTCCCTAGGGAAAAGATTGAGAAGCTTCTAGCTTGTTTTTGCCAAGTGCATTCATCATTACACTCACTGTGAATCCTCTGTGTCTAATCCAGTAGCAAGTGTGATAATTAAAAGGCTTTATTTTCTCTGCTGCTTGAAAGGACTGAAATAACTATCAGAAATCATAGTGGTGCAGAAAGACTTCTCAGCCATATGTCTAGGTTCATACCTCTCAGGATAAAAGAAATCAAGCCTCAGGAATCTGAAATTTCATTTCCAGCCCCAACTGGGTAAAGACCAAGGATAAGGGAGTGAGCCCTGAGGTTTTCTGAACTCAGGTTAGTTTCTGAATTCAATGTATCTACTTATTCCCTGTTTTGAAATGAAGGTACAGTGACTGAATGCATGCCCATTGTTTGTCATTTTGTGTAGATCTGAGACTTACATGAAACTGGCAGAGGAATCTGTTAGAGGGTCATCACAGAATGTTTAGAGACATTAGGCGGCTCTGTCCTGATCTATCCTTCTTGCCCTTTGTGTTTTCAGAAATGTATTTGCATATAACAGTACTGGCCTTAACTCTGAAGTGTGTGATTTCCTTTGCTGCATTTAGCTTATATAAGCCCACACCATTCTATATCCTGACAAAGATAGAGGCAGATTCTGTTGGACCAGGTAGGACTAGTACCTGACATTCCCAGTGTTTACCCTCCCCTGTAGATGAGACACTGTGGCAAGCGCTGAGTTGTTCTCTAAAGGAACACTTTCTCCTGTGTCCACAGATTCCCTTAAAGAAGAATGGCGCCTGGAAATGACTCTTTTGTGACTGAATTCATCCTGTTGGGATTAACAGACCAACCAGATCTCCAACTCCCCCTATTCTTTTTATTTCTAGGAATATATATCGTCACTGTGCTGGGGAATTTGGGCTTGATGATCCTAATTGTGCTAAATTCACATCTGCACACTCCCATGTACTTTTTCCTCTTTAACTTGTCCTCTATAGACCTCTGTTATTCTTCTGTGTTTACACCAAAAATGCTAAGTAATTTCATATCAAAGAAGAACATTATTTCTTATATGGGATGCATGACCCAGCTCTACTTTTACTGTTTTTTTGTCATTTCTGAATGCTTTCTGTTGACATCAATGGCCTATGACCGCTATGTGGCCATCTGTAAGCCACTTTTGTATAACGTTATCATGTCCCCTAAAGTGTGCTCCAGCCTTATGTTTGGTTGCTACTTGATGGCATTTTCTGGTGCCATGGCTCACACTGGATGCATGCTGAGACTGACCTTCTGTGATGCAAACACCATCAACCATTATTTCTGTGACATCCTCCCTCTGCTCCAGCTCTCCTGCACAAGTACCTATATCAATGAATTGGAAATGTTCATCGTGGTGGGCATCAACATCATTGTGCCCAGTTTTACAATCTTTGTCTCCTATGGTCTCATCCTGTCCAACATCCTCCATGTCAAGTCCATGGAGGGCAGGTCCAAAGCCTTCAGCACCTGCAGTTCCCACATTATTGCTGTTTCTCTGTTCTTTGGATCAGGGGCATTTATGTATCTCAAACCATCTTCTGCTGTGTCTATGGATGAGGGGAAAATCTCTTCTGTCTTTTATACCAATACTGTTCCCTTCCTCAACCCATTAATTTACAGTGTGAGGAACAAAGATGTCAAACATGCTCTGAGAAAAATCCTGAGGAGGAGACAGTTTTGATTAAAACCACTCACTATATGCATGAGTTAAAGGACAGTGAGATCTCTTTAATTTTAGTGACAGCTTTCTTACCATATTCTTTCTGTTATCTTTTTTTACCTAGTACCATAAAGAAATTTGAGTCCTGCTTGAATAATTTATTTACATTTTTATATAAGCATTTGCTTTCCCTAATGTTTTCAAATTACATATCATCTGTATTTCCTGCTGAGTTATGTCATTAAATAGTAAATATGTTATTTCTTTATTTTCTTTGTCATTTTTAAATTATTTTTTCACTGGGAAAAGATGAATACTCTCCAAATAATGCATTTCAAAACACTAGACAATTCTAGTTGAGCTATTTTAAATCCTAAAAATGTTTCTGTGAATGTGCTGCACTCACTATGCCAGCACATTTGGAAAACTCAGTAGTGGCCACAGGAATGAAAAAGGTCAGTTTTCATTCCAGTCCAAAAAAAGACAATGCCAAAGAATGCTTAAACTACTACACAATTGCACTCATCTCAAACGGTGGCAAAGTAATGCTCAAAACTCTCCAAGTCGGGCTTCAACAGTACATGAACCATGAACTTCCAGATGTTAAAGCTGGATTTAGAAAAGGAAGAGGGCTCTCCGCCACAGGAAGTGGGGTCCGAGCCGGCGGCTTCTCCCGGGAGCTCGGCCGGCAAGGCGTCAGCCGGCTGTCGCGGGAGGAGCGGCGTTTTCCCGGGCCCCGGAAGCCGGCCAGTCCTCCGGGCTCCGTCTCCCGCTGGTGCTGAGGCCCTGGGGGAGTCGGAGGACCCTGACGGTTCAGGTCCGCCTGAGAAAGGACGGCGAGGCCCGGGAACGCGTGGCCTCTGAGGCGACGGGGCTGACAGGCCAGCTCCTCGGGCGCTGGGCTCTCGTCAGCCGCTGGGCTCTCGTCAACCGCGGCCCCGAGAGCGGGCCGCCGGGGTCCCGGATGCCTTCCGCGGCTCCCTCGTCCTCCCTCTGAGGGGGCTCTTCCCGTTTGCTGGCTCCCTTCGCCGCCCAGACCCCGAAGGGACCTGCCGTGAGCTCCTTGTGAGGCAGCGAGCCGTTGGCTTGTGACACTTCCCACTGCCCCGGGGTAAAGAAAGTACATGTTGTATCCTAACCTGCTGTCTCGGGGTGCCTGCTGCCGTCATGGGAAACCAGCTCGCTGGCATTGCTCCCTCCCAGATCCTTTCTGTGGAGAGTTATTTCTCAGACATCCATGACTTAGAATATGATGAGTCTGGGGAGTACTCGGTTCTTTAAAGTTGCTCCAGTGAAGCACCAAGAAGGCCCGGTGGTTGTGAAGGTCTTTGCAATTCAGGATCCCACGTTGCCTCTCACCAGCTATAAACAAGAGCTGGAGGAACTGAAAGTCAGGCTTCATTCTGCCCAGAACTGTCTGCCTTTCCAGAAAGCTGCTGAAAAAGCATCTGAGAAGGCAGCCATGCTCTTCAGGCAGTGCCTGCGAGACAGCCTCTACGACCGCATCAGCACCCGTCCATTCTTAAAGAACATTGAGAAGCGCTGGATCGCTTTCCAGATCCTCACAGCTGTGGACCAAGCGCACAAGTCCGGCGTCTGTCATGGGGACATCAAGACGGAGAACGTGATGGTCACCAGTTGGAACTGGGTTCTTCTAACGGATTTTGCCAGTTTCAAGCCCACTTACCTTCCAGAGGACAGCCCGGCAGATTTCAACTATTTTTTTGACACTTCACGGAGGAGAACTTGTTACATTGCTCCTGAATGTTTTGTCGATGGTGGATTGTTTGCCACAGAGTTAGAATACATGAGAGATCCTTCAACTCCACTTGTAGACTTAAACAGCAATCAGAGAACAAGAGGAGAATTGAAGCGAGCAATGGATATCTTTTCAGCAGGTTGTGTGATCGCTGAGCTTTTTACAGAAGGCGTGCCTCTGTTTGATCTCTCTCAACTTTTGGCCTATAGAAATGGGCAGTTTTTCCCTTAGCAGGTGCTGAGTAAAATTGAAGATCGCAGTATCAGAGAATTGATGAGCATATTCTGGTTATAAGGAAGGATTTGGACAACATCATTCACAATCTCTGTGGACACGATCTGCTGGAGAAAGCGGATGGAGAGCCCAAGGAGAATGGGTGGTTATCTTGGTGTCAGTTATAACGTCCTGCCTGCAGACCCTGAAATACTGCGTCTCCAAGCTTGCCGCCTTGGAACTTATTCTCCATATGGCCCCAAGATTAAGTGTAGAAATTCTTTTGGATCGTATTACACCTTATCTTTTGCATTTGAGCAATGACTCTGTTCCCAGAGTAAGGGCCGAAGCCTTGAGGACGTTGACTAAAGTTCTTGCTCTGGTGAAGGAGGTTCCTTGCAACGATATCAACATTTACCCAGAGTACATCCTGCCAGGCATAGCCCACTTGGCCCAGGATGACGCCACGGTCGTCAGGCTAGCCTACGCTGTAGTCATGTATGGATGTGAGAGTTGGACTGTGATGAAGGCTGAGCGCCGAAGAATTGATGCTTCTGAACTGTGGTGTTGGAGAAGACTCTTGAGAGTCCCTTGGACTGCAAGGAGATCCAACCAGTCCATTCTGAAGGAGGTCAGCCCTAGGATTTCTTTGGAAGGACTGATGCTAAAGCTGAAACTCCAGTACTTTGGCCACCTCATGCGAAGAGTTGACTCATTGGAAAAGACTTTGATGCTCAGAGAGATTGGCGTCAGGAGGAGAAGGGGACGACAGAGGATGAGATGGCTGGATGACATCACTGACTCAATGGACATGAGTCTGAGTGAACTCAGGGAGATGGTGATGGACAGGGAGGCCTGGCGTGCTGTGATTCATGGTGTCGCAAAGAGTCAGACACGACTGAGTGACTGAACTGAACTCAGTTACTATGATGCTCAGGAAGTGTGGCTTCTTTGTGGTGAAGAGGGTGTGTTACAGTAACACATCTACCTGTTTTTATAAGTATTTATAATTCTCATAAAATCAAGTGATACAGATTTATATTTTTAGCTCCCCAAATTAATTTTGAACGCTTATTTCTGCATGGAAAATGTCATTGAAATATTCACATAATTCCAAGATTTATTTCTAAAATATAATCAGATGGAAATTAGTAATTCTAAAGTTTTTGTAAATGGTATGTGACTTATGTGTAGTGATGATAATGTCTCTATCTTTGAAAGACACTTCCTTATTATTCATTATTTCATGATATACTTGTTATTTTACTGGACTATGAGAAATGATCTTTGGACTCTGTCTTTATGGCTACACACATCCACAGGGTGATCAGTGCTTGTTCGTTTATTAAAAATTATTTATCCATCTGCCTAAAAAAAAAATAGAAAAGGAAGAGGAACCAGAGATAAACGGATGATCCAGCATCCTTTGGATCATTGAAAAAGTGAGAGAGTTCCAGAAAAAGTTCTACTTCTGCTTTATTGATTATGCCAAAGTCTTTGACTGTGTAGATCGCAAAAACATGGAAAAATTGTTCAAGAGATAGGAATACCAGACCATCACACCTGCCTCCTGAGAAATCTGTATGCAGATGAAGAAGAAACAGTTAGAACTGGACATGGAACAACAGACTGGTTCCAATATGAAAAGGAATATGTCAAGGCTGTATATTGTCACCCTGCTTATTTAACTTATATGCAGAGTACATCATGAAAAAATACTGGACTACATGAATCATAAGCTGGAATCAAGGTTGCCAGGAGGAATATCAATAACCTCAGATATGCAAATGACACCACCCTTATGGCTGAAAGTGAAGAAGAACTGTCAGGAGCCGTGTTAGGCATTACTGACAAAGTGGAGGCATGGCCCCAGTCCTCTCCTCATTCTGCAGGCATGGACCTGGGATGAAGAAGTTAGGCCTTGTAATTCTGACTTGTCTTTTCCTCTCCTTGGCTGAGTTGACTGAAAAGGAATATTGAGGTGCTTATTGTTCTTGAGAGAAGCATGAGAAGGCACAAAGCCTTCTGCAGCTGTGCTCAGAAGGTGAAGTTCAATTCATAAAGTTAATCATTGGCATTTGTTCAAGAACTTTTACAAAAGAGTGTTCCAGGATGAACACATAGGCCATAGCTTGAGGCCATGGGAAAGATTGCTATCTGAAGCTTATTTGCGAGGAAAATGTTTATGGCAAAGGAGTTTACTGAATTTAGGGCTTAGAAATAATTAAAATAGTTACAAGTTAAAGATTTAAGGAATGTTTTAAAGTTAGCATATTTTACTATAGTTTATAGAAGTTAGGAATTTTTAGAGATACTATAGCTAGAAGCCTTTTTAAGAGATAGTGAGCTCAGGATGTTAGGGGCACACAGAATTTAGGAGCATAAGTAGTAAACTGAGGAATGTATCATGAGTTACAATGTAATCACAAGTTAACTATAGGACACATTAGAAGAGGTAGATAATAGATGATAAGGCTGATTCCGAGAGAATCCCTGAAGCAGGAACTCTGTTCCAAGAGCAACAATGATTTATGGAGATAATAAATCTCGGAGAGGGGGAACTGAAAATGTCAAACCTCTGGCCTAATGTTTTTGTAAATGTATAAAAGAGAATCTTAAACTTGGAATAAAACGGCAGTCCAAAAGAAAAATGAGAGGCTGTCTCATCACTGACACCGTTCATCTCTTCAGGTTGAATCCCTGGCTGCTGGAGTTGGACTCTGGCAAAGAACTGAAGACCTTTTTGATGGACATGAAAGAGGAGAGTGAAAAAGTTGGCTTAAAACTCAACATTCAGAAAACTAAGATAATGTTATCTGATCCCACCATTTCCTGGCAAATAGCTGGGAAAACAATGGAAATAGTGAGAGACTTTTTGGGGGGCTCCACAATCACTGCAGATAGTGACTGCAGCCATGAAAGTAAGACACTTACTCCTTGGAAGAAAAGCTGTGAACAACCTAGATAGCATATTAAAAGCCAGCGACATTACTTTGTCAACAAAAGTCCCTCTAGTCAAAGCTATGGTTTTTTTCAGTAGTCATGTATGGATGTGAAAGTTGGACTATAAAGAAAGCTGAGCACCGAAGAATTGATGCTTTTGAACTGTGGTGTTGGAGAAAACTCTTGAGAGTCCCTTGGAGAGCAGGGAGATCCAACTAGTCCATCCTAAGGGAAATCAGTCCTAAATATTCATTGGAAGGCTTGATACTGAAGCTGAAACTCCAATACTTTGGCCATCTGACTTGCCGGAAAAGACCCTGATGCTGGGAAAGATTGAAGGCAGGAGGAGAAGGGAAAGACAGAGCATGAGATTGTTGGACGGCATCACCGACTCAACAGACATGAGTTTGAGTTGTATGGAGAAGGAAATGGCAAACCACTCCAGTACTCTTGCCTGGAAATTCCCATGGACAGAAGAGCCTGGTGGGCTACCATCCCTGGGGTCACAAAGAGTCGGACATGACTGAGCAACTAACACACACACACACACACATACACACACACATACACATACACACACACACACACACACACACACACACACAGAGGTAGTTGTATGGAGAAGGAAATGGCAACCCACTCCAGTACTCTTGTCTGGAGAATTCCATAGACAGAGGAGCCTGGCAGGCTACAATCCATGGGGTCGCAAAGAGTCGGACACGACTGAGCAACTAATACACACTCAAAAGCTCCGGGAGTTGATGATGGACAGGGACGCTTGGCACGCTGCAGTTCATGGTGTTGCAAAAATTTGGACAGGACTGAACCCTTGAAATGAACTGAACTGAGACTGAAAACATATCACTGGAAGTGTTTTTATCTGTCACTTGCAATGAGAAGGATGAATAAGATACTCTGTTCTCACTCTTAATTTTCCATATTTCACTTGAGAAGAATATATCTTGTTTAAATGCCAGAGATTGAAGGTTCTAAGACTATCAAGGATAATCCATTTTGCATCTGTAATTGTTTAGTGTAAACTCCTTTTGACAAGGAGTTTTATTTTTTACTTTTGTCAATCAAGTTGACACATAACTGATCATCTAAATACATGTTTTGCATGGATGGGAAAGGGAAGCCAAGAGTGGATAATGATTTACATAAAGTCTTCACAAGTTTAAAAATAAAAGTGGGTAGATAGAGAGCATCAGTTATAGGAGATAAATCATGAGGAGTAATTACGTCAAGAAAGAAAGAAGTAATTTATACAGAACTATGTTGTTGGGTAATGAAAATGCTTACCTATGGATCCACTCTTTGTGGACAGCCCTAGAAATATTCTCTAGATCACCAGATTTCTCTAGATAGGGTGAAAGCTTCAGTTATTTAAGATTTAAAATGTTAAATCAACAGGGCTAGATGACCTTTGAATAACTAGATTATTTATGTGTTTTTTTTTATTTTATGAGGCTATACTCATATAGATTTTTAGGTGCAGAAACATCAAATTGCAGCTTGGATAATAATGATAACATGAAAGAAATAAATCAGGTTCTACTGTGTTCCTCCTCTGGAGGGCATGAATCAAGACAGATTTCATGAAATCAAAGGACACCCGGTGAGTGGGAAAGGATTGGGAGTCTGGGTTAGTAGAACTCCTACATATAGGATGGATAAACAACACGAACCTACTGTATAGCACAGTGAACCATATTCAACATCCTATGATAAACTACAATGTAAAGGAATATAGAAAGAATATATATATGTAACTGAGTCACTTTGTTCATATGAGAGATGATGTTGAATTAATTTTTAAGGCAAAAATGTGCTACTTTAAAACTCCTCAATATGCTGTATCAGTGAAAATGTAAACATTTTCTAAGGTAATTTGAATAATATTCTTTATTTAAAGCTTTCTTAATCTCCAGTCAGTATTTGTGCATTTTGAAATCTGCCAAAGTTGATTTTTGACTGGTTTGTTTTTAGATGTTCAGCACAAAGAAATCCTTGGCTGATGGTTTTCAATGACCATTCATATTCCATCACCTGACTGCAATATGAACATGATTGATTTTCTCTTAACAATATAAAATGTTCAATATCGGTTAGAGTTTGTTTAAACTAGTATTTCCCTATATAAACTTGTTTTTCAAATGGAAACAAATGTGTCTCTAAACAAGTGGACGTAACTGGGCCATTTGGAAACCTACTGAGTAGAGCTGCATCTACTCTGTTATGTATTTTATAATGATTTGAATATCCCCAAAGTGAGTTGAGCCCAGTCACTAATCTTTTGAGAACCTCAAAACTAATATGAAACCGGTTCATTTGCATCAAAGAACTGCTCTTTAAAATGAGTAATTTTTATCTTTGGCTAACTTGAAAAATTGTAAGTAACATCGAATACAGTGTGAAAGTCGCTCACTTGTGTCTGACCCTTTGCAACCCCATGGACTGTATAGTCCATGGAATTCTCCAGGCCAGAATACTGGAGTGGGTAGCCATTCCCCTCTCCAGGGGATCTTCCCAACAGAGGGATCGAACCCAGGTCCCCCACATTGTAGGTGGATTCTTTACCAGCTGAGCCACAAGGGAAGCCCAACTTAGAATACAGTTTGAAATAACTGCAGGTTGGTAACATGCTAAAGAAGGCAACTAAATCATGTTTCAGTTAGCAATGGAACTATGTATCTGTCTATTTGGACTTTTAAGTGGATGGGGGATCAAATCGGAGTATTTTACACACATAACACAGTTATCCTTAGTAGTTTTTGCTTTCTTGAATTACGCGATTGGCACTGAAGTGTGTTAAGGGAAGTTACAGTTCTGCTGAAGGTATTAAAGCTTAAAGTCAATCTCATAAGCCCTGGGTTTCTCTGTGCCCATGAACCAGGACACAGCTTTCTCTAAGTTGGTGTGAAATGTGGATTCTTTTTCAAAATGCTACCTCATTTATATACTTTTTCTTATATTTTATTGGGAAGATTCTAAACAAGAAATGTAGAACTAAGATGTTTCAAATAGGCCTACATACAAAATTTCACAGGACATAATTTTAATTTTCATTCATCATCGCTCATCAGGGCTGAGCAGTCTCTCAGCTCTGTCTTTTATTTTATTTTTTTTTTATTTTAATCAGAGGTTAATTACTTTACAATATTATATTGGTTTTGCCATACATCAACATTAATCCGCCACAGGATTGTTAGAATGTTCTATATATCTGTGTCTCTTTTGCTGTCTCGCATACAGGGTTATCGTTACCATCTTTCTAAATTCCATATACATGCATTAGTATACTGTATTGGTGTTTTTCTTTCTGGCTTACTTCACTCTGTATAATTGGCTCCAGTTTCATCCACCTCATTAGAACTGATTCAAACGTATTCTTTTTAATGGCTGAGTAATACTCCATTGTGTATATGTACCACAACTTTCTTATCCATTCATCTGCTGATAGACATCTAGGTTGCCTCCATGTCCTGGCTATTATAAACAGGGCTGCAATGAACATTGGGGTACACGTGTCTCTTTCCATTCTGGTTTCCTCAGTGTGTATGCCCAGCAGTGGGATTGCTGGGTCATAAGGCAGTTCTATTTCCAGTTTTTTAAGGAATCTCCCCACTGTTCTCCAAAGTGGCTGTACTAGTCTGGATTCCCACCAACAGTGTAAGAGGGTTCCCTTTTCTCTACACCCTCTCCAGCATTCATTGCTTGTAGACTTAGTAAAGTTGCAGGATATAAAATCAACACACAGAAATCCCTTGCATTCCTATAAACTAACAATGAGAAAACAGAAAGAGAAATTAAGGAAACAATTCCATTCACCATTGCAATGAAAAGAATAAAATACTTAGGAATATATCTACCTAAAGAAACTAAAGACCTATATATAGAAAACTATAAAACACTGATGAAAGAAATCAAAGAGGACACTAACAGATGGAGAAATATATCATGTTCATGGATCAGAAGAATCAATATAGTGAAAAAGAGTACACTACCCAAAGCAATTTATAGATTCAATACAATCCCTATCAAGCTACCAGCGGTATTTTTCACAGAGCTAGAACAAATAATTTCACAATTTGTATGGAAATACAAAAAACCTCGAATAGCCAAAGCAATCTTGAGAAAGAAGAATGGAACTGGAGGAATCAACCTGCCTGACCTCAGGCTCTACTACAAAGCCACAGTCATCAAGACAGTATGGTACTGGCACAAAGACAGAAATATAGATCAATGGAACAAAATAGAAAGCCCAGAGATAAATCCACACACCAGCTCTGTCTTTTAAAGGTTGCCACACTAAAAATGAGCTTCCCTTGTATCTCAGTTGGTAAACTATCTACCTGCAATGTAGGAGACTCAGGTTCAATTCCCAGGTTAGAAAGATCCCCTGGAGAAGGAACTGGCATTCCCCTTCAGTATTCTTGCCCAGAGAATCCCATGGATAGAGGAGCTTGGTGAGCTACAGTCCACGGAGTTGCAGAGTTGGACATGATTTAGCAACTAAATCACCTTACCAGGAAAAACAAAAACAAAACCAAAAACAACCAAATCCCATAATTGTGGAAACACAAATAATTGTTTTGTTTGTGAAGACTTTTCTTTTTTTAGAGCATTTTGAAAAAAATGTTTTTGAGATTTTGATGCTTTTCTATCATAAAAGAACTTCCTTTTCTTTTTTTACCTTTATTTATTTTTAATTTAAATTTATTTATTTCAATTGGAGGCTAATTACTTTACAATATTGTATTGGTTTTTTAAATCATAGAATGGTATTCTTCTCCCTTCTTCCACTCAATATAAGTAGCATTTTTAAATATAGACCCATGTAGGTTTATTTTTCAAACACAAACATGTATATTTCTAAAATGTATTGAATCTCCCAAGAGAACTGAGTGGTCTCTGAAAAGTAAACATTATACAGTGTTGTTTATATGTTTTCAGAAGGTTAAAATTTTGTACCATACGTAATGTGTGCAAAATACTTTGATCAATCAAAACGGTACTTTCATGGCTTCTCATCAAGGATAACTCTGACTCAATTTTGTCTTTAGTTTTAACCAAGCCTAAATCATAGTTTTGAGAATTATATCTTTACTACATAGCTCCATTTATCAAGTGTGTAAAGGAGAACCATTGGAAGTTCTTGGACTAGGGAGGGACAGATCTGTTTTCAGAACTTATTCTAGCAGTAGTGTTCATGACCAAATAAGAGTGAATATGTGGGAAAATTATAAAAATAATAGTTAGGAGCCACTACAGTTCAACATTACAGTAGTCCAGTTTAAAGATAAATTCAGAAGTTGTGTGGTGGCTAACGGACATGGATGAGGTCATTGTGGTTGTAGATGTTATAGCTTGCTGCTGCTGCTGCTGCTGCTGCTGCTGCTGCTGCTGCTGCTGCTGCTGCTAAGTTGCTTCAGTCGTGTCCGACTCTGTGCGACCCCATAGATAGCACCCCACCAGGCTCCGCCGTCCCTGGGATTTTCCAGGCAAGAACACTGGAGTGGGTTGCCATTTCCTTCTCCAATGCATGAAAGAGAAAAGTGAAAGTGAAGTCGCTCAGTCATGTCCGACTGTTGGCGACCCCATGGACTGCAGCCTACCAGGCTCCTCCATCCATGGGATTTTCCAGGCAAGAGTACTGGAGTGGGGTGCCATTGCCTTCTCCATGTTATAGCTTAGTATGAGAGAAGTTTTGAATATATTCTGAAAGCTCTTAGACAACATTAATATGACTTAGATCCAGGATCCAAAGAGTTAACAAGATAGAATAAATGTTTGTCCTTATAGAATTTACAGTTTATAGAGAACACAAAGGGAAGAAGTCTGATGACTGTTATGAAACAGAATCTAGTGAAAGTTATGAGAACATGAATAATAACAGCTGATATTTATTGACTATCATATGCCAGATGGTGTCCAAACAATTTAACTTTTTTTTTCATTTAGTTAACACAATGAAAAGGATGCTATTTTAGCATTCCGTATTTTACATAGGAGAAACAAGAGATTAAATAACTTTTCCCAAATGATGTAGCTTGTAAAAGAGGAAGAAGGAAAGTGGGATTCACAATACTCTAAATCCATGGCTCCTATTCTTTTCTATGATGAGAAAAAATTGATAACTGAAATATTACAAAAAGTGAGCCAGTAGAAGAGTCAAGCAGGAATTTCAGGTATATGTTAAAAGCATAAACTATAGAAGGGATGTACTATATTACAGAGTCTTTCAGAGACATCTCAGAGAGAACAACTGACATGAGTCACTGCAACATTTGAAGAATTTCTGATTTTAAAAAAAATAAAGAAACCTGAAAGTAGATCTCTTACACAAACATGTCCATTTATTAAATCTGAATAAAGAGGGAATGAGACAATTTAGTAGCTTCCCCAATGAGGAGATGGGAATTCACTTCGTATCTACCTGAGTAATGTACAGTCCCTAGAACAAAGAAAAAATGAGTAAAAGAGTAGATCCATAAAAACTAAAGACAGAATGTGAACCAGAATTCGTAATTTCCTTATTCCATATTATACATATAATCTACACTCTGGAGAGGAGACCAAGCAAGCCTCTAACCTGCTTTTCACCAAGTGCATTACATCATTATTCTCACATTAAATCTTCTGTGTCTAATCAAGTAGCAAGTATGATAATAAAAGATTATTTTCTTCTGTCATTTGAGAACACTGAAAATATCAGAAATTATAGAAGTTCAAAAGATTTCCAGAGCATAGGTGAACTAATGTCTATCTCCTTTCCCCTAAAATCAAAAGGATCAAGTTTGGAGAACGTGAAATGACATTTGCAGAACCAACAGGGTAAAGACCTAGAGTAAGCGAGCCAGACCTGAAGTTTTAAACACAGTTGAGTGAGTTTCTGAATTTAATTTACAATACGTATTCCTTGTTTTGAGATGAAAGTCCATGGACCATTCTTTCTCATTTTGTGCTGTTGAGTCTGAAGTGAAACTAGTGGAAGGATCTGTTGGAGAGGAATCAGAGAATATTAGAGGGCTCAAAGGACATAACAGTCAGGCAGATTCCTCTAAGTAGGTAGATCTCTCATTCTTCTACCTGCATGATTTTTACTCTGTGACAAGGTTGGTAACTTAATTCTCCTAGACTCAGGCCCCCTCATCTTGATTTAGAAACAGCGTTCCTGCCACGTAAAGTCTATCTGCAACGAGAAGACTGATGAGGGAAGAGTTCACAGAAATGAAGGAAAGCTGAGATGAGAGCACAAGAATTGCATCCTTGTCCATCCTTCCTTTCCCTGGGTTTTCCAAGAATGTATGTTTGCATATGGCAGCACTTGCCTTCCCTCTCTAGGATGATTATGATGTCCTTTGTTATATTTAACTTATAAAAGCTCTAATAAAGGCAAGTCCACATCACTCTGTATCCTGATCATGGAAAAGGCAGACTCTGTGGGACCAGGTTGGGATAGTGTCAGGCATTCACAGTGTGTATCCTCTTTCATAGGAGGAGAAACAGTGGAAGAGCTGAGTTGTTCTCTAATGGAACCCTTTCTCCTGTGTTCACAGATTCCTTTAGAGAATGGCTCCTGGAAATGGATTTTTTCCTGACTCAGTTCATTCTGATGGAATTAACAGACCAACCAGATCTCCAACTCCCCGTTTTCTTCCTATTCCTAAGAATGCATATGATCACTGTAATGGGGAACCTAGGCTTGGTAATCTTAATTCAGCTGAATTCACATCTACATACCCCCATGTGGTTTTTCCTCATTGACTTGTCCTTCACAGATCTCTGTTATTCTTCTGTTTCCACAAAAAATGCTAATTAACTTCACATCAAAGAAGATTATTTCTTACTTGGGGCACATCACTCAGCTCTACTTTTTCTGGTTTTTTTTTTTTTTTTTTTGTCATTTCTGAAATCTATGTGCTGACATCAATGGCCTATCACATCTATGTGGCCATCTCTAAGCCACTTTTGTATCATGTTGCCATGTCCCCTAAAGTGTGTTCCACCCTATGCTTGGTTCCTACTTGATGGCATTTTCTGGTGCCATGGCTCACACTGGATGCATGCTGAGACTGGACTTCTGTGATGCAAACACCATCAACCATTATTTCTGTGACATCCTCCCTCTGCTCCAGCTCTCCTGCACAAGTACCTATGTCAGTGAGCTGGAAATGTTCATCGTGGTAGGCATCAATATCATTGTGGCCAGTCTCACCATCTTTGTCTCATATGGTCTCATTCTCACCAACATCCTCCACATCAGCTCCACAGAGGGCAGGTCCAAAGCCTTAAAGACTTACAGATCCCACATAATTGCTGTTTCTTTGTTCTTTGGATCGATGTCATTTGTGTATCTCAAACCACCTTCTGCTGGGTATATGGATGAGAGAAGTATCTCTTCTGTTTTTTTACACCAATGTGGTTGCTATGATGACCCCCTTATTCTACAGATTTAGAGATAAAGATGTGAAAACTGCTCTGAGAAAAACTGTAAGTGGGATATAGTTTTGACTAGCAACAGTGTCTCTGTTCAGATAGTCAAAATATCAAGATTCTCTTTTCAACTATAATAATTTTATTAGCATCTTCTTAACCTATTTCTATTTTATCATATTGAAAGGCATTTGAGATTTGTGTCAATTTATTTATACTTATCATATAGGAGGACCTCTCTCCTTATTCACCACTTGCATAATTTCCTGTCCTTACATGTTCTTATTTTTTAATACTATTAAGAAAGACGTTTACTATCCTGTTTACTATCTATGGGCTTCCTAGTTGGCTCAGCAGTAAAGAATCCTCCTGCCAATGCAAGAGACTCAGGTTCAATTCCTGGGTCAGGAAGAGCCCCTGGAGGAGCAAACAGGAACCCACTCCAGTATTCTTGCCTGGGAAATCCCATGGAGAGAGGAGCCTGGTGGACTACACTGTCCATATGGTCATAAAGAGTCAAATACGACATAACTGAGCACGAATGCACATTACTATTTATTGTAGTACATTTTGTGTATTTATTAGAATACATTTTGTGTATTTATTGCATTCTTTTCTAGAATACATTTTTCTCTCCATTAGTTTGAACTTCCCTTTTCCTCTGAAAATAGACTACTCAACAGATGATCAAATCAGGGAACATTAGGGTGACATTATGTTGCTGAAGATGTCTTATCTGCCTATTGCCATTAGAAACATGACTCAGAATGTTTCCTGTTCCCATCTTTCCAGGCTTCATTGAGTAAGACTGTATCACCTAATTTCTGCGGTGGAAGACTTCATAGTGACTGTTAAGTGTAACCCATTTTGCATCTGTAAACACTGCATTATGCTTCCTTTGACAAAGGATTTTGTCACCTGCAAATCATTGCAGGTTGTCAAAATGTATTCATTATATGGGTGGTACAATAAAGCTCAGAATAGTTAATGATGTATTTACAGTCATATGTGTTAATGAAAAAGTATAGAATAAATTTGTTTCTGATTTCAAGTCGATTAATCTCCTTAGTATCCTTTGCTTCTATTCTATCTCTTTAATATTGCTTAAGTAAATATGGTACAAGAAAAACTATTCTAGCTTGTAAGCTGACTGTGCTTTGTTTCAGGGTGGTACATGAATTTCTCTCAGGCTGGGTATTGATTGCTTCTTTGCTATTTAATTTTATTTTTTAAGAAAACAGTTTGTCAGGGGCATTTTTTTAATGTATTATTGGAAAGAGAATACCTCTTGGGCTAGTTTATTGGGGAGGTGATTGTTCAAGGAAGAACATTCCTTTTTCTCACAAAATTTAAAAAAATAAATAGTTTTTGGAATGCTTTCAAGTGTTTATATTTCTGAGAACAGGGCATGGGAGAGAAATGAGCCTGGTAACCTCTCATGAGGCTGGACCTCGACAGACACATGGCCAATAAATAAGAGGTCCCCTGTGGAGTGTGGGCATGAGGCTTAGGACCTGCTCTTTGATCTATAAGTTTTTTTTCTGTTCCATCTAGTGAAGGAAATGTATCCTGTCCATAAAGTTTTTCTAATCTTATAATGCACAGTGACTATACAGTAGTACTGCTTGGGGGAATAAAGATGAATTTAAAGGGAATAAAGGAAATAAAGCTATGGCCAGAACTGGGTAATCCTAGTAGAAATAAGACACTTTTTCATGAGATAAAATGGTGAGTAGGGACTAAAGCTCAAATAAGAATGAAGGAATTTAGAAAAAATAATAGAAAACAAAAACCTGTATTTATGAGTCTTCTCCTTTTTTTGGACAGCCCTAAAGGACAGGGAGGCCTGGTGTGCTGCAATTCATGAGGTCGCAAAGAGTTGGACACAACTGAGTGACTGAACTGAACTGGGAAATACTAGAGAGATCCTGGGATTTATCTGGATAGGATAAAATTTTAAACTTTTGATATTAAAAAAGTTAAATTCACAAGTCTCCATTCCTTTGCTGTAACCTGAGTACAACTAAACCACTCCTGCTTTTGTTGACTTCCATATGCTTCTTCCTCATTTATTTTAAGATATAAAATAAGTCAACCTGCAGTTAAAACTATGATAATTTGAAAGAAACATTTTGTGGATAAATTGTAACAGTATCTTTTCTGGAATAAGATGTTGGGTTATTTTTCTTTCTAGAAAATAAGGAAAATGATTACTCTAAAAAATAAAAATAAAAAAATAAAACGCTTAAACCCTTAATTGTGTCAATTTCCACATTTTTAAAGATAACTTTAATAATATTTTTATTGGTTTTATAGTCCCCTCTGAAGAGTTAGGTACTGAGAAATTATGAATTTATCACCACTATGATATGTTTGCTTTTGGGGTATTTTTAGATGTTCACTATTTACATAATTTTTAACTCCTTGCTATATCCTTGATTTGTAGTTTTCAATGTAGTTTTCACTCATACCACATCCCTTGATCTCGATATCAATATGTATGATTTTCATTTAAAAAGATCTTTTTATATAAAACAGTTGACCTAGACTGGTATTTTTTTCATTTACCTGTTATCTTTTTTTATAAAATTGTCTTCCTTATATACAGAGAAGTGTATCTAAATTAGTCAATAATGATTACACTCTTTATAACCTTTGTAGGTATGCAGAGGTACACCCACTCTGCTCTCTATTTTACCATTATTTGAGGTGCCAAAAATGTGCAACAGTTGGTCACAAATCTTCCATTTGAGAAGCCTCAAAATAGAAATTAAATTTGTTTCATTTTTAGAAAAAATGAACTTTCAAGTTAAGTTTCATTCCATCAGATTATTGTGAAAAATTTTTTTTGAAAGTGGAAGTTAGCTATACTTATACAATTTAAGTGGAAATAAGTAATTTAGATATGACCTTTCTTTCAAGGTTTATAGCAATAAAAAACCTACCTCATGAAATAAGATAAATCTCAAATAAAGAACCTTACTTTGTATTTAAAGAGAATATAAAGAGTAGAAATAACAAAACCCAAAATAAATAAAAGGAAAGAAATTATAAAGAAAAGGGGAGAAATTAATGAAACAGAGACTGAAAAAGTACAATAGGAAAGGTCAATGAGACTATGTTCTTTGAAAAGATAAACAAAATCAATAACCCTTCTGCCAGACTTATCAAAACAAAAGAGTGATGGCTCCAAAAATAAAATAAAAATGAAAAGAGAGGCATTACAAGCAACACCACACAAATAAGAAGGATCATAAGAGATTATATGAAGTATTATATGACAATAAAATGGACAACCTAGAGGAAATGGACAAATTCCTAGAAATGTACAGTCTCCCAAGACTGAACTGAAAAGAAGCAGAATATGAACAAATCACTTGTCAGTATTGAAATTGATTTAGTATTTTTTAAAAAAGTCCAAGACCAAATGGCTTCAATGGTGAATTCCACCAAACAATTAAAAAGAGAGAATAGGTATCCTTTTCAAACTATTCCAATAAATTTCAGAGAAAAGAGCAATGTCAAGCTCATAATTTGAGATCAACCTCATCCTGATATAAAAACAAGACAAAAATACCACAAAATGTTTACAGGCCATTATCACTGATGAATGCAGCTGCAAAAATTCTGAAGAAAACAGGAAAATCGATTTCACCAATACATTAAAAGGCTTATATACCATTATCAATTGGGATATATTTCAGAGATGCAAGGATGATTCAATAAATGGAAATTAATCAGTGTGATATACTACATTAACAAATTGAAATAAAAAGTCATATGATCATCTCAATAGATGCAAAATAAATCTTTGGAGGAAGTTCAATATTCGTTTTTCATAAATCTCTCACTAAATGGCCACAGAAAGAAGCATCTCCACATAGTAAAGTCCACGTGTGAGAAACTCACTGCTGACATTATATTCAATTGTGAAAAGCAGAAAGCATTTCCTCTAAGATCAGAAATGAGACCAGGATGCTCACTATCACTGCTTCAGTCCACATAGTATTAGAAGTCCTAGCCATAGAAATCAGATAAGAAAATGACATAAAGGTATCCACATTGGAAAGGGAAAGTTAAAACTTGTACTGTTTGCAGACATGATTGTAGAAAAAATAGAATCCTACAGAAACCACCAAAAACCATTAGTACTCATTCATAAATTCAGTAAATGTGCAGGTAACAAAACTGAACAAACAGCAATTTGTTGCATCTCTCTAAAATAATAAACTATCAGAAAGATAGTTTGAGAGAACAATAAAACATACAATTGCATTAAAAACAACAAAATACCCAGGAATAAACATAACTGAGGAAGTGAAAGACCCATGCTCAGAAAATGATGACACTGGTGAAAGAAACTGAAGATTGCACTAAGAAATGGAAAGATATACCTTGCTCATGGTTTGGCAAAATCAGTACTATTAAAGTGACCATACCACCCAAGGAAATTTCTTGCAATCCTTACAATAGCATTTTTCATAGAACTTAAACAAATAATTCTAAAATTTTTATGGAAACACACACACACACAAAAAACAAATAGCTTCAGTCCAGTTCAGTTCAGTCACTCAGTCGTGTCCGACTATTTGTGACCCCATGAAAGGTAGCATGCCAGGCCTCCTTGTCCATCACCAGCTCCCGGAGTTTACCCAAACTCATGTCCATTGATTCGGTGATGCCATCCAGCCATCTCATCCTTGGTCATCCCCTTCTCCTCCTGCCCCAATCCCTCCCAGCATCAGAGTCTTTTCCAATGAGTCAACTCTTCACATGAGATGGCCAAAGTACTGGAGTTTCAGCTTTAGCATCAATCCTTCCAATAAACACCCAGGACTGATCTCCTTGCGGATGGAATGGTTGGATCTCCTTGCAGTCCAAGGGACTCTCAAGAGTCTTCTCCAACACCACAGTTTAAAAGCATCAGTTCTTCAGTGCTCAGCTTTCTTCACAGTCCAACTCTCACATCCATACATGACCACTGGAAAAACCATAACCTTGACTAGATGGACCTTTGTTGGCAAAGTAATGTCTCTGGTTTTGAATATGCTATCTAGGTTGGTCATAACTTTCCTTCCAAGGAGTAAACGTTTTTTAATTTCATGGCTACAATCACCATCTGCAGTGATTTTGGAGCCCAGAAAAATAAAGTCTGACACTGTTTCCCCATCTATTTCCCATGAAGTGATGGGACTAGATGCCATGATCTTAGTTTTCTGAATGTTGAGCTGTAAGCCAACTTTTTCACTCTCCTCTTTCACTTTCATCAAGATAGCTTAAATAGTCTTAAAGAAGAAGAGCAGATCTTGAGATATCACACTTCCTGATTTCAAACAATACTACAAAGCTATAGGGATCAAAACAGCATAGTACTGGCACAAAACACATGCTGATCAACTGGACAGAATAAAGAGTTCAAAAATGAACCCACACTTGCATGTCAATGAATCTATGAAATGAGAATCAAGAATACAAAGTGGGGAGAGATAGCTTTTAATAAAGGGTTTTGGGAAAATTGGACAGCTACATGCAAAAGAAACTGTACCACTATCACACCACATAAAAAAGAAACTCAAACAAAACGGATTTAAAAATTAAAGGTACATAAAATTTGGAAGATAAAATCTGGAACATAAAATTTCTGAAAGAATACATAAACCAAATGCTTTTTGACATTAGAATTAGTAGTATTTCTTTGGCTATGTCTTCTTGGCCAAGAGAAATAAAAGCATAAATAAAAGGAACTATTCAAAGTGAAAAACTGTTTCATAGTAAAGGAAACTGTCACCAATATGAAAAGGCAGGGCTTGGTGGCTCCGTGGTAAAGATCTGCCTGCCAATGCAGGAGACACAGGTTCGACCCCTCGTCTGGGAAGATACCACATGCCGCAGAACAACTAAGCCCATGTGCCACAGGTACTGAACCTGTGCTCTAAAGTCTGGGAGCTGCAACTACTGACCCAAGTGCTGCAACTGTTGAAGCTCTCGTGCCATAGAGACCCCTGATCCTCAATAAGAGATGCCACTGCAATGAAGAGTAGCCTCCACACTCTGTAACTAGAGAAAAGCTTGAACAACAGCAAGGACCTGGCACAGCCACAAATAAATAAATAAATTAAATTATTTTTAAAAATGAAAAGGCAGCACACTGAATGGAAGAAGATTTGCAAATGATATAGCTGATAAAGAGTTGATTTTCAGAATATAGAAATAACTAATAGAAGTCAATATCAAGAAAATAAACAACCCAACTTAAAAATGGGCAAAGAATTTTTGCATATTTTGGATATATATCCCTTTTCAGATATTAATATTTGAGAAATACTGGAAAGAAAAAAAATGGGCAAAGAAACTGGATAGACATTTTTACATGAAAACATGCTCAGCTTACTGATCTCAGGGAAAGGGTAATCAAACCCCAGTGAGATATCACTTCAACACTCTGAATGTCCATTATCAAAAATAAAATGGAGTATTAATGAGAATGTGAAGAGAAGGGTACGTTTGTGCACTGCTGGTAGCAATACAATGGAAAACATTATGAAGATTCCTCAAAAAATTAAATTTAGAATACATACATATTTCTAAAATGACTTGAAGCTCTCAAGGCAATTCAAATTTAAACATCCTCCAACATTCTTTCTTATATTTTTGAGAAGGCTAAAAGGTTGTTCAATATTTAATCTGTGTAAAATATATTCCAATCAATCAAAATGGTATTTTCATGGCTTCTCATCAAAGATAACTCTGACTCAATTTCTTCATTAGTTTTAGCAAAGACTTAATCATCATTTTAAGAACTGTATTTTTACTCCATAGGTTCAGTTTTCAAGTGAGTAATGGAGAACCATCGAAAATTCATGAACTAGGGAGGGCCAGAGCTGTGATTTCAGACCTTATTCTAGCAGCAGTGTCCATGACTAAATAAGAGTAAGTAGCTGGGAAAATGCTAGAACAATAGTGGCCACGGTAGTTCAGCATTATAGTTCAGTTTAAACATGAAATCCAGAAGTCATGTGGGGGCTGACGGACATGGATGGACACTGTGATTGTAGATGCTGTGGCTTAGCATAAGAGAAATGTTGACTATATTCTGGAGGGTTTCAGGCTAAAAAGAACTTGCTTTTCAGAAAGAGCCATTGAGTTTTTTCTCTGTACTCTGCACTGTTCTGAGATTCATTAGCAAAATAGTAAACATGGTAGAATAAATGTTTGTTAGAGAATTTACAATTTATAGAGGAACACAGGAATTAAAGGAAGAAGTCTGTTGAATGTTATAAGGGAGACACTACTGGAATTGATGGTAATATAGATAATGACAGCTGGCACTTAATGACTATTCACCATATGCCGGGTACAGTGCCATTTCACTTAGGTATTTTTCATCTATTAACACACCAGCCCAATGAAAGAGGTGTTCTCTTTACCATCCCTATTTTAAACATTTGAAAGGAGAGATTAAGTAAATTGTTCCAAGTGTTGTAGTTAGTAAGAGTGGAAGAAGGAAGACAAGATTGACAACACTCTCTAATTCCATAGGCCCCTGCTCTTTTCTATGATGAGAAAAGACTGGTAACTTTAGTTATTGAAATGTTACAGAAAATGACCAAGCAGGAGAATCAGGTAGAAATGTTGGGTATATATTAAGATAAACACTAGAAAGGATATATAACATTACCAATAATTCCAGAAATATCAATAATTTCAGAAATGAGAGAGAACAGCAGAAATGAGTTACTTCAACATTTGAAGCATTCTAGAAAAAGAAATAAAGAACTCTGGAATTAGGACCCTTGCAGAAAATATGTCCACTTAGTAAATGGGCATAAAGAGAGAATGAAGCAATAGAGTAACTTTCCCTTCAGAGGTGAAGATAATAGGGAGATTGAGAATATACTTTAATGCACCTAAGGGATGCACAATCCCTAGAGTGAAGTGAAAAAAAAGAATGAGTCCATAAGGAACTAAAAAGAGATCATGAATGGGGAACAATATTCTTATTCCCTGTTTTCATCTAATCTACTCCCTGGGGAAAAGACTCAGCAAGCATCTAGCCTGTTTTCAACCAAATGCATTACATCATTACACTCACATTAAATCTTCTGTGTCCAATCAAACAGCAAGTGTGAAAACAAAAGGCTTAATTTTTCTATACTGTGTGAAAGGACTGAAAACGATTATCAGAGATCACAGTAGTTCACAGAGATTTTGAGGGCATATGTCAATGCCATCTCATCAGAGAATCAAAGAAATCAAGCCTTAGGAACTGGAAGTTGCATCTCCAGTATCAACTGGGTAAAGACAACTGATAAGGGAGCCAGCCCTCAGGTTTTCTGAACTAAGGAGTGTGCATTTCTGAATCCAGTTTATAGTAATGTATTCCCCTTTTTGAGAAGAAAGCCCAGGGACCTGATATATTCCCACTCTTTCTCATTTTGTCCAGTTCTGTGAATGAAGTGAAACTAGTGGAAGCATCTGTTGGAGAGGGATCAGAAAATATTGAGAGAAATGAAGGGACAGAAATGACATTTTAAGTCAGGAAGTTTCCTCTAAGTAGGTGTAACTCTCTCCTACCTGTATGGCTTTTGCTCTGTGACAAGGGGAGTAACATATTTCTCATAGATTCTGGTTCCTTCATCTTGGTTTATAACAGTGCTCTTGGTTCCTACCACATAAGGTCTAATCTGCATTAGAAGAAAATACCAGGCTGTTGTTAAGGTCACTGCCTCCAGTTATCCTGGTGAAGGAAGAGTTCAAGTGAATCAGG
This sequence comes from Ovis aries, assembly GCF_016772045.2. Taxonomy (NCBI): domain Eukaryota; kingdom Metazoa; phylum Chordata; class Mammalia; order Artiodactyla; family Bovidae; genus Ovis; species Ovis aries. Next base: position 24,657,454 of record NC_056074.1, on the reverse strand, counting down.
AAATGTTGAGATGACAGTAGAATAATGGTATCCTAGTCCATCCCTCTTCCCCTTGGATTTTCCAGCAGGTATGCTTGCATATGACAGGACTGGGCTTCCCTCTGTTTGTGATGTACTTTGCTATATTGGACAAAACTTAGTGACTAAACAAGAAAAACAACAGTGCTCTTTTGTAGGAAATGATACTGTGGAAGAGCTAAGTTGTTCTCTAATGTAGCCCTTTCTCCAGTGTCCACAGTTTCCCTTAGAGAAGAATGGCTCCTGGAAATTACTCTTTTGTGACTGAATTTATTCTATTGGGATTAACAGACAAACCAGATCTCCAACTCCCTCTATTCTTCCTCTTTCTATGAATGTATATGGTCACTGTGTTTGGAAATTTGGGATTGATAACACTAATTTCACTGAATTCACACCTGCACACTCCCATGTACTTTTTCCTCTTTAACTTGCCCTTCATAGATCTGTGTTACTCTTCTGTATTTACACCCAAGATGCTGATTAACTTCACATCGAAGAAGAATAATACTTCTTACATGAGGTACATCACTCAGCTCTACTTCTTCTGTTTTTTGTCATTTCTGAAATCTATGTGCTGACATCAATGGCCTATGATCACTATGTGGCCATCTGTAACCCACTTTTGTATAATGTTGTTATGTCCCCTAAAGTGTGTTCTAGGCTTATGCTTGGTTCCTACTTGATGGCATTTTCTGGTGCCATGGCTCACACTGGATACATGCTGAGACTGACCTTCTGTGATGCAAACACCATCAACCATTATTTCTGTGATGTCCACCCTTTGCTCCAGCTCTCCTTCACAAGTACCTATGTGAATGAGCTTGTAGTTTTCATTGTGGTGGGCACCAACATCATTGTGCCCAGTTTCACAGTCTTTGTCTCTTACTGTCTCATCGTCACCAATCTCCTCCAAATCAAGTCCGCGGAGGGCAGGTCTAAAGCCCTCAGCACCCAGTTCCCACATCATTGCTATTTCTCTCTTCTTTGGATCATGTACATTTATGTATCTCAAATCATCTTCTGCTGGGTCTCTGGATAAGGAAAAAATTATCTTCTATCTTTTATATGAATGTGGTTACCATGATGAACCACTTGATCTATAGCTTGATAAATAACGTTGTGAAAACTGCTTTGAGAAAAACTCTAAGTAGGAGATGATTTTGAATAGACTAGAGTATCTCTCTGTACAGTTGGTCAAAGGCAGGAAGGTTTTGTGTTTAATCATTGGAGAAGGAGATGGCACCCCACTCCAGTACTCTTGCCTGGAAAATCCCATGGATGGAGGATCCTGGTGGGCTGCAGTTCATGGGGTCGCAAAGAGTTGGACACGACTGAGAGACTTCACTTTCACTTTTCACCTTCATACATTGGAGAAGGAAATGGCAACCCACTCCAATGTTTTTGCCTGGAGAATCGCAGGGACGGGGGAGCCTGGTGGGCTGTCGTCTATGGGGTCACAAAGAGTCGGACACAACTGAAGTGACTTAGCAGCAGCAGCATAGTAATTTTATTGACAATATTCTTAATTCTTTTTTACCATGTAGCAGGACATCTGAGTCATCTCTCAATTCATTTCCACTTTTTCAGAATAGGTCTCTTTTTTCTTGCCCACTAGCACAACTTCCTTTCCTCACTTTCTCCCCTTTATTAATATTACTCAAAAAAAATTAAATCTGTTTTTTCTTTCAGTTTGAATGTTTTACCCTGTAGAAATAACAGACAGGTCTACTGATGACCAAATTGGGGAACTTGAGATTTACATTGCGTCTTCATGGATATCTTATCCACAACTTGCCATTGGAAGCATGAATCAGACAATGTTTTCTCTTCTCTTCCTTCCTGTCTTCCTTGAGCAAGAATATATTTCACTTAATCCCTAAGATATAAGGTTATATAATGACTGTTACATAAATACTTAACAAAATTGTTAAGTATAAACAATATAAACACATTTTGCTTTTTTGACAAAGAATTTTCTTACTTTTATACACCAGTCCTTCACATAACAGATTGTTAACATATACTGCCTGGATAGCTCAGAGTAGTTATTGCTTTATTACAGTTGTATATCTTTTAATGAAAACATCTAGACTAAATTCAATTTTATGACTTTAAATCTATTAATCATAGTATTCTTTGCTTATACTTTATCTCATTATTTTTGTTTTGGTAAACATGGCATAGAAGAAAATATTCCAATTTGAAATTTGACTGTGTTTTGTCCCTGGATGGTACATGAATTTTTCTCAGGATGGGTACTTTTTAGTTGTTTTTTTGTTTATGAAAATAGTTTATTTTGTTATTATTGTTGTTGGGAAATGGGAGGCCTTATGAATTTGAATACTGGGGAGACAACAGGCCTCAGTAAGGATGTTATTTCTTCCAAAAAAGAAGAAAAATAAATGGAACACTTGCAAGTGTTTTTAATGCAAGGAACAAGGCTATAGGAAATTAAAGAGTCCAGAATCCTGTCATGAGCCCAAGATTTAACAAGCCACATTGCCAAAAATAAGAGGTTTTTGTGGGGACTTCTCATGAGGCTTAGGAATTATATTTAAACATGGGTTTTTACTTATTCCATCTAGTACATTAACTATTTAGTCCATAAAGCTTTCATAAACTTATGATACACAGCAACCAATCAATAGTAGTGTTTTTTGAAATGAGGGTAGAAAAGTTGTGGTTACATATGAGGAAAAAGAGGACTTTTTTCAGAAGATAAAATAATTATTAGTGATTAAAACTCAAATTAGGGGTAAGGAATCTAGGAAATAATTTTTTTAAATAAAAGCCTCTTTTTAATGATTCTCCTCTTTTTTCTGAAGACCTAGAAATATGAAGGAGATCACAGGATTTCTATGGGTAGGATAAAAACTTCAGTTCAGTTCAGTTCACTCGCTCAGTCGTGTCTGACTCTTTGCGACCCTATGAATCACAGCACGCCAGGCTTCCCTATCCATCACCAACTCCAGGAGTTCACGCAGACTCATGTCCATCGAGTTGGTGATGTCATCCAGCCATCTCATCCTCTGTCGTCCCCTTCTCCTCCTGCCCCCAATCCCTCCCAGCATCAGGGTCTTTTCCAATGAGTCAACTCTTCGCATGAGGTGGCCAAAGTACTGGAGTTTCAGCTTTAGCATCATTCCTTCCAAAGAAATCCCAGGGCTGATCTCCTTCAGAATGGATTGGTTGGATCTCCTTGCAGTCCAAGGGACTCTCACGAGTCTTCTCCAACACCACAGTTCAAAAGCATCAATTCTTCGGCGCTCAGCTTTCTTCACAGTCCAACTCTCACATCCATACATGCCTACTGCAAAAACCATAGCCTTGACTAGACGGACCTTAGTCAGCAATGTAATGTCTCTGCTTTTGAATTTGCTATCTATGTTGGTCATAACTTTTCTTCCAAGGAGTAAGCGCCTTTTAATTTCATGGCTGCAGTAACCATCTGCACTGATTTTGGAGCCTCAAAAATAAAGTCTGACACTGTTTCCACTGTTTCCCCATGTATTTCCCATGAAGTGATGGGACCAGATGCCATGATCTTAGTTTTCTGAATGTTGAGCTTTAAGCCAACTTTTTCACTCTCCTCTTTCACTTTCATCAAGAGGCTTTTAAGTTCCTCTTCACTTTCTGCCATAAGGGTGGTGTCATCTGCATATCTGAGGTTATTAATATTTCTCCTGGCAATCTTGATTCCAGCTTGTGTTTCTTCCATTCCAGCGTGATTTGATGATTAAAAAATTAAAGTCATTAACTTCCATCACTGTGTGTGACGTGGGCAAAACTAAATCACTTCTGCTTTTGTTGGCTACTTCCTCATGGCTTTTAAGATGTAAAATCCTCAAATTGCTGTTAGAGAATGATAATTTGAAAAAAATATTTAGAGACTAGCTCAAGTTATGACTGTCTTTTAGGATGTTAGATCACTTTCCTTTTGAGAAAATTTGGGGAAATGGTTACTCTAAAATGCTTAAGTTACTCTGCACAGTTGATCAGTGTGTCCTACTCTTTGTGACCCAATGGACTGTAGCTTACTGACTCCTCTGTCCATTAAATTTTCCAGGCAGGAATACTGGAGTGGGTTGCCAGAAATTTGTTGCATATGGCCTTTATTATGTTGAGGTATGTACCCTCCATGCCCACTTTCTGGAGAGGTTTTATTTCTATTTTTTAATCATAAATGGGTGCTGAACTTTGTCAAAAGTTTATTGTGCATCTAATGAGATGATCATATTGTTTTTATTCTTCAATTTGTTAATGTAGTGTATCACATTGCTGATTTGTGGATATTGAAAAATCCTTGCTTCCCTGGGAAGAATCCCACTTGATCATGGTGTATGACCTTTTAAAGTATTGTTGGATTCAGATTGCTAGGATTGTGTTGATAATTATTGCATCTATTTTTCATCAATAATATTGGCCTATAGTTTTCTTTTTGTGTGTGTGGTATCTTTGTCTAGCTTTGGTAGTAGGTCTTAGTGGCCTCATAGAATGAGTTTGAAAGTTTTCCTTACCTATCAACATTCCTCCAAAGAACTCAGTCTTCTCAAAGTGAGATAAGATGAAATGAAAGTAGATTGTAAAATAATTGCCAATTTGTTCTCCCTTAGTGTTATAGTTTTCTGCAATTAAAAATGTTGGGTGTATATTTCCTGGGTCATAATCTGATTTTTAGTATTTTTCTTAAAAGCCCTCATCTGGGAAATTCCTAAAGACAATTTTTTTCTTAAATATTTCAAATCTTATCCAAGTCAAAAATTCCCACCAATGGGAGCTGGTTACTTAGATTATCTTGATAACATTTTAAAATTCTTCCAAAACATTTCCAAATGATAAAATCCCCATTCTCTGACAAGGACCTACTCAGAGACAAATAGCATTCCTCCTTAATTCACAGGAAGAGTTATCAGAGGTTGATTTTTCACACTGTGGTAGCTTTCATTCAGAAGAAGATTGTTACTTTTAGGACAGATGAAATTAGTAAGGCTTTCTTTTCCACTTTAGGAAAAAGATCTTTAGACCCAATGTTCTTTTTTCTCATCTATCATCTATTATGTTGTAGACTGTTTGGAGAATTCATGATCTAACAGATCTCAGAGGCAAGAAACTTTTCCTGTAAGTGGTTCATTGATAGGATAGTTGATATCTTAAATAGCATAAACTCCAGATTAATGCACTGTTCAAATAATACATGTACTGTTACACTGTGGGATTTGTTAAGACACATTTCTGCATCCTATTTTTCATTCTTTCATCTGTTCAGAAATTTCTGGCTATGGAATTTTTTTGAGGAAATGAAACGGCACTCAGATATGGTCACTTGGTCCTGAAGATGACATGAAAAGTGAGCACTGATCATATGAATCATGGATTGATAGGTCCTTTTTCTGCTTGATTATCTTTACTTAGGGTCTGAGAAACACAGTCAGCTTAGTCAGCTTTTAATACATCATAACTTCCATTGGGATCTTTACTGTGTATAATCAGACTTTCTTTGAGATGGAGAGCCAGGACTGGTACAAGGATTTCCCTGAAGAGAGCCTAGTGTCTCTTATTTAATATTAATAACATAAGCATTTTTGAAGTTTCCTGGGGGGCATTTCTAACCTCTGTTCATATAATTAGTAATTTTTTCTTTACGTTGGATTCTTTTCCAAAATGCTACATCATGAATCATACCTTCTCTTACCTAATTTAGCTAGACTAGTAGATTTAAATATTATACAATATATTAGAAAGATTCGAAACAAGAGATAGGGAGCTATGGAAAAATTTCAGAAAAAAACAAAATTTTAAATGGCATACTCTTAATTTTTATTCACTAGAAAGTCAGTGCCTGTTGGTCTTTTCCTTCCCTCTCTTAAGAGTTGTTATGAAAATAAATAAAAACAAATCACTTAATTTTGGTAGCAAAAGTTACTGTTTTGTGAGTGGGGAAACTACTTTTTTCTTAACAATTTGAAGATTTTTTTGAGAGTTTGATGCTTTTCTAGTAATAAGAAATTGTAAAATTATAATCTTCCCCTCCTTACATTAAATGTAAGCAATGTGTGTATATAGACTTATAAATGTTTATTTTTCACATACAAACACATATATATTTCTAAAATAGGTTGAACTTCCCAAAGCAATTGCATTGTCTCAGAAAAGTAAACATTCTCCAATTTTCTTTTTTTAGGTTTTTGAAAAGGTTAAATTTTGAACAATAGCTAATTTGTGCAAAGTACTTCATAAATCAAACTGGTCTTTTTATAGCTTCTCATCAAAGGTAACTGCGACTCAATTTCTTATTTAGTTTTAACCAAGATTTAATCATAATTTTTGAGAAGTTTATTTTTATTATATTGCTTGAATTTTCAAGTGAGTAATGGAGAACTGAAAGGTTGTTGCTGAATCACAAAAGACACCAGGATTCTTGGCCTCCGGAGGAGAATTCAATTCGAGGCCAGAGACAAGGCTTGATTGCTCAGAGCTTTTGTGTAATAAAGTTTTATTAAACTATAAAAGAGATAGAGAAAGCTTCTGACATGGACATCAGAAGGGGGCAAAAGAGTACCCCTTGCTAGTCTTTAGCCTGATGTTATATAGCTACAGGCAATCTGCTAATTGAAGAAAGGAAATATCTCAAAACTTAGAGAATGGCAACAGGGCCCTCACCCACAACATGCATTGAGACAACATTGGCATCCCAGGCCATAAAATGATTGACATGAATCTTGAAGAAAGGCAGATTTCCATACAAATATGTAGTTTAATTAACACAGATTAGGAGAACAATATATGAGTATAACATATTGGTTTGTCAGGTGGAACCAACTTGCTGCTGCTGCTGCTGCTGCTGCTGCTGCTGCTGCTTCTGCTGCTGCTAATTCGCTTCAGTCGTGTCCAGCTCTGTGTGACCCCATAGACAGCAGCCCACAAGTCTCCACCGTCCCTGGGATTCTTCAGGCAAGAACACTGGAGTGGGTTGCCATTTCCCTTCTCCAATGCAGGAAAGTGAAAAGTGAAAGTGAAGTTGCTCAGTCATGTCCGACTTCCAGCAACCCCATGGACTTCAGCCCACCAGGCTCCTCTGTCCATGGAATGTTCCAGGCAAGAGTACTGGAGTGGGGTGCCATTGCCTTCTCTGGGAACCAACTTGAAAACAGAGTAAATACATAGTATATTAGCAGCTGAGGGCCGAAGAATTAATGCTTTTGAGCTGTGGTGTGGGAGAAGACTCTTGAGAGTCCCTTGGACTGCAAGGAGATCCAGCCAGTCCACTCTTAAGATCAGTCCTGGGTGTTCATTGGAAGGACTGATGCTAAAGCTGAAACTCCAGTACTTTGGCCACCTCATGTGAAGAATTGACTCATTGGAAAAGACTCTGATGCTGGGAGGGATTGGGGGCAGGAGGAGAAAGGGATGACAGAGGATGAGATGGCTGGATGGCATTACCAACTCGATGCACTTGAATTTGGGTGAACTCTAGGAGTTTGTGATGGACAGAGAGGCCTGGCTGAATCTTTGCAATTCATAGGTTCGCAAAGAATCAGACACAATTACTGAACTGACTAAAGACAAATATTTCCATAAGAAAAATGCATCGGTTAACTTAAGGTTTGAGACAAGTTAAGTTCAGGTGGAACCAGCTGTCATTATGGCAACATAAAATTTTAAGAGAAACCTCTTTTTTATATTTGTATACAGAAAGGTGAAAAAACATAACACTAGTTTGTTTCCTCCTACCGCTTATAAGAGAGATTTAAAAATGTGACACTTGCAGCCTATTTCCTCCGTTTGGAGTCCCCTGGCCTTTCTGCCTGTTACCTTCTCATAACCATAGAAGGTACTTGAACTAGAGAGGGATAGAGCAATGATTTCAGACTTCAGTCTTTATGGCTAAATAAGAGTGAGTTTAATGACAAACTTTATGGCTAAATAAGAGTATGTTGGAAAATGCTAATATAATCATTAGAAGCCACTAAAGTTCAATATTACAATGAAGTGAAGTGAAGTCGCTCAGTCGTGCCCTACTCTTTGCGACCCCGTGGACTGTAGCCCATGAGGCTCCTCCATCCATGGAATTTTCCAGGCAAGAGTACTGGAGTGGGTTGCCATTTCCTTCTCCAGGGGATCTTCCCGACCCAGGAATCGAACCTGGGTCTCCCGCATTGTGGGCAGACACTTTACCGTCTGAGCCACTAGGGAAAAGCCAGAAGTTGTGTGATAGCTAAGGGACATGGGTGAAGGTCATTGTAGTTGCAGATGCTGTGATTTGGTGTAAGAAAAATGTTGAATATGTTCTAATGGTTGTTGGAGAAAAATAACATGATTTTCAGAAATATTTATTGAGTTTCTTCTGTGTAATCTGCATTGTCTTAGATCTAGAAACCATATAGTAAACAAAATAGAAGAAATGTTTTTCCTTATAAAATTTACTGTTTCTAGAGAAACACAGATATTTAGGGGGCAAAAAAGTCTGATGAATGTTACAGTGGAGAATCTAGTGGCATTTATGAGTACAGATAATGACAACTGACATTTATTGACTATTTACCATATTCCAGATACTTTCTCAACCAGTTCACTTGGGCTTCTTTCATTTAATTAACACCCTAGCCCAATGAAAGAGAGACTATCTCTACCAACATTATTTTACAGGATGAACAGAAAGGGAAGTCACTTGCCCAAAGAGTTATAGTTTGTGAGTAGGAAATTAAGATTCACAACATTCCAACTCCATAGTCCCTACTCTTTTCTGTGATGAGAAGAAATTGATAACTTTAGTTACTGAAATGTTACAGAAAATGACCCAGTGGGAGAATCAGGTAGAAATTTCAAGTAAGTGTTTTTAAGAGTATAAACTATAGAAGGAAAATGTTGAGCTGCTAAGCCATGTCTGACTCTTTGTGACACCATGGACTGTAAACCACCAGGCTCCTCTGTTCATGGGATTTCCAGATAAGAATACTCGAATAGGGGGATTTCCAGGTAAGAATACTTGAATAGGTTGCCATTTCCTTCCAAGGAGATCTTCTGACCCAGGGATCAAACCTGTGTCTCTTGAATTGGTGGGCAGTTTCTTTACCACTGAGCCACTGGGGAAGCCCCATAGAAGGAATATGCAACATTGCAAATTATTTCAGAGATATTCTAGAGAGAGAAGCACTGAAATGAGTTGAAAATTTTCAGATAAAGAAATAAGGAAACCTGGAAATAAGAGCCTTACAGAAAATATATAAATTTGGGAAATGGGAATAAAGAGGGAATTAAATAATTTAGTAGCTTTTCCTTCAGAGATGAGCATACTGAGGAGATGAGAATTTACTTCAGATCTACACTGAGGGATGTACAATACCTAAAATGAAGAGGAGTAAAGCAGTGAGCCCACAAGAAACAAAAGACAAGTCATGATCCAAGATATATAATTGCCTTATTCTCATTTATGCATATAATCTACACCCTGGAGAAAAGACTGAACAAGCTTCTAGCCTATTTTTAACCAAATGCATCACATCATTAAATCTTCTGTGTCTAACCAGGTAGCAAGTATAATAATAAAAAGGCTCCCCCCCCCCCCCCCCCCCCGCTGCTTGAAAGGACTGAAAATAATTATCAGATTTTATATTAGTTAGGAAAAATTTCCAAGGAATATGTTGACATAAGTCTAGGCTCTCTCCCTTAGAATCAAAGGAATTAAGCCTCAACAATCTGAAAATGAATTTCCAGGATCAACTGGGTAGAGACCACTGATAAGAGAGCCAGCCCTGAGGTTTTCTGAACTAAGGAGGGTAAGTTTCTGAATTCAATTTACAGCATATAATCCTTGTTTTGAGATGAAAATCCAGGGATGCAAATATGCCCATTCTCTCCCATTTTGTGTAGTTCTGAGACTCAAGTGAAGTTTGTGGGAAAATCTCTTCAGGGGATTGGTCAGAGAATATTCAGAGTCATTCAGGGGCTCAAAGAGTATATCAATCAGGAAGTCTCCCCTAAGTAGGTGGAACTCTCAGTCTTCTACCTTTGTAGATTTTACTCTCTGGCAGGGGAAGTAACTTAACCTCATGAAGATTCTGGTGCCTACATTTTGTATTAGAAGCAGAATTCTTGGTTCCTACCAGTCAAGACTAATCTGCATTGGAAGCTAGCAACAGGTTGCTAGGAACACTGCCTCCAATTTTCCTGGTGAGGGAAGGGTTGAAGTGAATGAGGAAACGTTGAGAGGAAAGTAATACACCCCTGTCCTGATCAACAGTTCTTCTCCCTTGGTTTTTCCAGTGTCATCTTTGCCTGTGGTCTTCCCACTATAGTCTAAGTTTGTGATGTCTTTGTTATATCAGCTTACAAAAGCTCTGATAAAGTGAAAGTCCATTTCACTCTGTATCATGATAATGGTAAAGGTAAACTCCATGGGTCTAGGTAGGGTCTAAGCTCATGCATTGCCAGTGTATACACTCTGCTGTAGGATGAAATATTATGAGAAGAACTGAGTTGTTTTCTAATGCTACTCATTTCTCATGAGTCCACAGATTCCTTTAGAGAAGAATGATTGGAAATTACTCTTTTGTGACCGAATTCACGCTGTTGGGATTAACAGACCACACAGATCTCCAGCTTCCCCTATTTTTCCTGTTTCTGGTTATGTATATGGTCATTGTGATGGGAAATTTGGGGCTGATAACTCTAATTGGGATAAGTTCACACCTACACACCCCCATGTACTTTTTCCTCTTTAACTTGTCCTTCATAGATCTCTGTTATTCTTCTGTGTTTATACCCAAAATGGTGATTAACTTTGTAGAATATTATTTCTTACATAGGGTGCATGATTCAGCTTTACTTTTTCTGTTTTGTTGTTGTAGTATTTCTGAGATCTATGTGCTGATATCAATGGCCTATGATCACTATGTGGCCATCTGCAATCACTTTTGTATAATGTTGTTATGTCCTCTAAAATATGTTCCAGCCTTATACTTGGTTCCTACTTGGTGGCATTTTCTTGTGCCGTGGCTCACACTGAATGCATGTTGAGACTGACCTTCTAAGATGCAAACATCATCAACCATTTCTTCTGTGACATCCACCCTCTCTTCCAGCTCTCCTGCACAAATACCTACATCAACGACCTGGAACTTTTTTCACTGTGGCAGGCACTAACATCATTGCACCCAATCTCAACATCTTTGTCTCTCACCCTCTCATCCTCACCAACATCTTCCACATATGCTCCACAGAAGGAAGAAAGTCTTCAATAACTGCAGTTCCCGCATCATTGCTGTTTCTCTGATCTTTGCATGATGTATATTTATGTATCTCAAACAATCTTCTGCTGGGTCTATGAATGAGAAAGATCTCTTCTCTCTTTCACACCACTGTGGTTGCCATGATGAATCCCTTAATCTACAGCTTGAGAAATAAAGATGTGAAAACTGCTCTGAGAAAAAATCCGAGCAGGAGACCGACTTGATTAGAAACTATCTCTCTGTGCAATTAGTCACAGGGCAGGAAGGTTCTGTGTTTAATTAAAATAATTTTATTGACAATCTTATTTCTTTCTCACTATCTTGAGGAAAATTTGAACCTTCTCAATTTATTTTCAGTTTTTGTAGCATAGGTCTTCTCTCTTTTCACATCATATGCACAATTTCCTTTCCTCATTTCCCACTTACTATACTAGTAAGTGGGAGATGAACTCCCCAGGTCAGTAGGTGCTCAATATGATACCAGAGAACAGTGGAAAAATAACTCCAGAAAGAATAAAGAGATGGAGCCAAAGTAAATAATAACACTCAGTTGTGAATGTGACTGGTGATGAAAGTAAAGTCTGGTGCTGTAAGGAACAATATTCCATAGGAACCTCAAATGTTAGGTCCATGAATCAAGGTAAATTGGAAGTGGTCAAAAGGTAGATGGAAAGAGTGAACATCGATATTTTAGGAACAAGCAAACTTAAATGGACTGGAATGGGTGAATTTAACACAGACAACCATTATATCTACTACTGTGGGCAAGAATCTATTAGAAAAAATGGAGTAGCCCTCATAGTCAACAAAAGAGTCAGAAATGCAGTACTTGGATGCAATCTCAAAAACAATGAAATGATCTCTGTTCATTTCCAAGGCAAACCATTCAATATCACAGTTATCCAAGTCTATGCCCCAACCAGTAATGCTGAAGAAGCTGAAGTTGAACAGTTCAATGAAGACCTACAAGACCTTCTAGAACTAACACCCAAAAAAGGATGTCCTTTTCATTATAGGGGACTGGAATGAAATGTAGGAAGTTAAGAAATATCTGGATTAACCTGCAAATTTGGCCTTGGAATGCGGAATGAAGCAGGGCAAAGGCAAATAGAGTTTTGCCAAGAAAACTCTCCCTCTTCCAACAACACAAAAGAAGATGCTACTCATGGACATCACCAGATGGTCACTACCAAAATCAGAATGATTATATTCTTTGCAACCAAAGATCCAGAAGCTCTATACAGTCAGCCAAAACAAGACCAGGAGCTGACTGTTCCTCAGATCATGATCTCCCTATTGCCAAATTCAGACTTAAATTGAAGAAAGTAGGGAAAACCACTAAACCATTCAAGTATGACCTAAATCAAATACCTTAAAATTATACAGTGGAAGTGACAAATAGATTCAAGGGTTTAGAGCTGATAGACAGAGTGCCTGAAGAACTATGGATGGAGGTCCATGAAACCATACAGGAGGCAGTGATCAAGGCCATCCCCAAGAAAAAGAAATGCAAAAAGGCAAAATGGTTATCTGAGTAGGCCTTACAAGTAGCTGTGAAAAGAAGAGAAGCTAAAGGCAAAGGAGAAAAGGAAAGATATAAGCATCTGAATGCAGAGTTCCAAAGAATAGCAAGAAGAGATTAGAAAGCCTTCCTCAGCGATTGATGCAAAGAAATAGAGGAAAACAACAATGGGAAAGAATAGAGATCTCTTCAAGAAAAGTGGAGCTATCAAGGGAATATTTCAAGAAAAGATGGGCACAATAAAGGACAGAAATTGTATGGACTAACAGAAGCAGAAGACATTTAGAAGAGGTGGCAAGAATACACAAAAGAACTATACAAAAAAGATCTTCATGACTCAGATAACCGCAGTAGTGTGATCATTCACTTAGAGGCAGAGATCCTGGAATGTGATGTCAAGAGGGCCTTAGTAAGCATCACTACAAACAAATTTTGTAGGGGTAGTGGAATTCCAATTGACCTATTTCAAATACTAAAAGATGATGCTGTGAAAGTGTTGCACTCAATATGCCAGCAAATTTGGAAAAATCAGCAGTGGTCACAGGGCTAGACAAGTCAGTTTTCATTCCAATCCCAAAGAAAGGCAATATCAAAGAATATTCAGACTACTGCACAACTGCACTCATCTCACATGCTAGCAAAGTAATGCTCAAAATTCTCCAAGCAAGGCTTCACCAGTTCGTGAACTGTGATCTTCCAGATGATCAAGCAGGATTTAGAAAAGGCAGAGGAATCAGAGATGAAATTGTCAACATCTGTTGGCTCTTTGAAAAAGCAAGAGAGTTCCAGAAAAACATCTACTTCTGCTTTATTGACTATGCCAAAGCCTTTGACTGTGTGGATCACAACAAACTGTAGGAAATTTGAAAGAGATGGGAATACCAGACCATCAGACCTGCCTCCTGAGAAATCTGTATGCTGATCAAGAAGCAACAGTTAGAAATGGACATGGAAAAATAGACTGGTTCCTAATCGGGAAAAGAGTACATCAAGGCTGTATATTGTCATCCTGCTTTTTAAACTAATATGCTGAGTACATCATGCAAAATGCCAGCTGGATGTATCACAACCTGGAATCAAAATTGCTGGAAGAAATATCAGTTAGCTCAGATATGCAGATGACACAACCCTTATGGCAGAAAGTGAAGAACTAAAGAGTCTCTTGATGAAAGTGAAAGAGGAGAGTGAAAAAGTTGCCTTAAAACTCAACATTCAGAAAACTAATATCATGACATGTGGTCCCATCACTTCATGGCAATAGATGGGGAAATAGTGGAAACAGTGAGAGACTTTTTTGGGGGTGGGGGGAGCTCTAAAATCACTGCAGATGGTAACTTCAGCCATGAAATTAAAAGATGCCTGCTCCCTGGAAGAAAAGCTATAACCAACCTAGACAGCATAGACATTACTTTGCCAACAAAGGTCTGTCTTGTCAAAGCTATGGTTTTTTCCAGTAGTCATGTATGGATGTGAGAGTTGGACTATAAAGTAAGCTGAACACCAAAGAATTGATGCTTTTGAACTGTGTTGTTGAACAAGACTCTTGAGAGTCCCTTGGACTGCACAGAGATCCAACCAGTCAATCCTAAAGGAAATCAGTCCTAAATATTCCTTGGAAGGTATGATGCTGAAGCTGAAACTCCAACACTTTGGCCACCTGATGCAAAGCATTGACTCATTTGAAAAGAACCTGATGCTGGGAAAGATTGAAGGCAGGAGGAGAAGGGAACAACAGAGGATGAGATGGTTGGATGGCATCACTGACACAATGGAAATGAGTTTGAGTAAGCTCCAGGAGTTGGTGATGGACAAGAAAGCCTGGTGTGCTGCAGTCCATGGGGCTGTAAAGAGTGACGGAACTGAACTGCATACTAGTAACAAGAAAAGTAATATCCCTGAGTTTTTTTCTTTGTCATTTTGAATGTTTTTCTCTCTGGAAATAGAAGACTGTTTCATAGATGATGAAATTAGGCAACATTAGACTGACATAATGTCATTGGGGATGTCTTATCTGCCTCTTGTCATTAGAAGTACAAATCAGAAAATATTTGATTTTCCTCTCTCTTTAGCCTTTATTGAACAAGAATACTTATTTCTCCTTTGTGCCTGAGATGGTCCTATAATGACTACTTAGTATATCCCATTTTGCATCTGTAAACACTTCACACATTATACTTCATTTGGCAAAGGGTTTTCTTACCTTTGCACACCCAGTCCTGTACATAATGTGTTGTCTATATATATATATCATTGCCTGTTTGAGAGAAGGTCCTTAAATAATCTGAAAGAATGAAACCTAAGTTTAAAGAAAGCTTATTGTTTCTAAAAAGGAACCAAATTTAATTTTTATTTTGAGGCTTCTTGAATGAAAGATTTTTGGCCATCTTTTAACAAATTTTGGCACCTCAAATAGTGATAACACATATAATGGAATAGATGGACCTCTGCAATGCCTACAAAAGTCCCCAAATTGTGTAATTATTATTGTCTTATTTAGATATATTTCAGAGGCAGAAGTATATTTAAGGACCTTAAATAATCTGAAAAAATGAAACCTAAGTTTAAAGAAAGCTTATTGCAGAAAGTGAAGAGGAACTAAAAAGCCTCTTGATGACAGTGAAAGAGGAGAGTGAAAAGTTGCCTTAAAACTCAACATCCAGAAAACTAAGATTATGGCATCTGGTCCCATCACTTCATGGGAAATAGATGGGGAACCAGTGAAAGCAGTGTCAGACTTTATTTTTTGGGGCTCCAAAATCACTGCAGATGGTGATTGCAACCATGAAATTAAAAGACGCTTACTCCTTGGAAGGAAAGTTATGACCAACCTAGATAGCATATTAAAAGGCACAGATATTCCTTTGAGAACAAAGGTCCATCTAGCCAAGGCTATATTTTTCCAGTGGTCATGTATGGATGTGAGAGTTGGACTGCGAAGAAAGCTGAGCACCAAAGTATTAACTGTGGTGTTGGAGAAGACTCTTGAGAGTCCCTTGAACTGCAAGGAGATTCAACCAGTCCATCCTAAAGGAGACCAGTCTTGGGTGTTCATTGGAAGGACTGATGCTAAAGCTGAAACTCCAATACTTTGGCCATCTCATGAGAAGAGTTGACTTATTGGAAAAGAACCTGATGCTGGGAGGGATTAGGGGCAGGAGGAGAAGGGGATGACAGAGGATGAGATGGCTGGATGGCATCACCAACTCGATACACGAGTCTGGGTGAACTCCAGAAGTTGGTGATGGACAGGGAGGCCTGGCATGCTGAGATTCATGGGGTCACAAAGAGTTGGACATGACTGAGTGACTGAACTGAAGGACAAAATAATTTTAAAATTTGCATACCACTGTAATTTGCATTTGGAAAAGTTTAGAAGAAATAACTTAGTTCTCATTTTTAGTTAACAACACAAGCTCTGTATATTTCTTCATATTAGTCACTTGGTCATGTCCAGCTCTTTGTGACCCCATGGACTATAGCCTGCCAGGCTCCTCTGTGCATGAGATTCTCTAGGCAAGAATACTGGATTGGGTTGCCATGCCCTACTCCAGGGATCTTCCCTACCCAAGGATCAAACGTGCATCTCCTGCATTGCAGGCAGATTCTTTACTGTCTAAGCCATCAAGTGTCTGTTTGGACCTCACTGAAAAAAGAAGAGGGGATCAAGGTAGAGTGTTTACATGTGTAACACATGTAAAAGTGAAAGAGGAGAGTGAAAAAGTTGCCTTAAAACTCAACATTCAGAAAACTAAGATTATGGCATCTGGTCCCATCACTTCATGGGAATAGATGGGGAACCAGTGAAAACAGCATCAGACTTTATTTTGGGGGGCTCAAAAAAAATAGGGTTTGCATTTTTGTGTTATGCACTAAAGAAATTATGAGAGAAAGGATAATTCTATTGAAGTTGTACTACTGAGAGTTAAACAGGCAAGCTGAGAGTTTCTCTTGTGTCTGTGTAACAGGAGAGCTTCTCCCTGATGGCTCAGATTATAACGAGTTAGATCCCTGGATTGGGAAGATTCCCTGGAGAAGGAAATAGCAACCCATTTCAATATTCTTGTCTGGAGAATTCCATGGACAGATGAGCCTGGCAGGTTACAATCCATCGGGTCAAAGGGTTGGAGACTGAGTGACTAACACTTTTTTCCTCCCCTCCCCTCCACCCAAATCAGTGTGAAAGCATGGGCTGTCTGGGTAGTTACAAAAACCAGAAAGAAAATTTACTAATTTTATTAACTCCGTCCCCCACTCTTTTACACAACCTCCCTATAAACAAACACAGAGATAGACATACACAGGTGGCCTTCAAATCTTCTGTTTTGTGAAATCAAAATATCTTCTGCAGGGCATGCAAGTATTTTCATATACTTTATATATTAATTTATGTTAAATTTCATGATAAGGTTATAAAACATTGACCAGTGCTCTCCTGAACATTAACTTAATCCACATATGAAGACTGAGAAGAAAGAAAGGCCCAAGTATGTGAAATAATCTTTGGACAGAATGCGTCACATAGAAGAAACCAGAAGAGGAAAGTGAACACATATAAAGTTAACCAGACCAGTCCAGGGAAGAGAGTCTTCTCTTTCCCAATCCAATTAAGAATTTCCACCAGTCTGTGGAGAGAGAAAAATTAGTGCACAATCCTATTGCCTAGACATAAAGTATGTTATATATCACTATGCTTAAGTTAATGGTAAACAGGGGATACTTCTCTTTTCATATTACATAAGGCTTTTTATTATTTTTAATTAGAGAACTCTTTGTGACCCCATGGACTGCAGCATGCCAGGCCTTCCTGTCCTTCACCATCTCCCAGAGCTTGCTCAGACATGTGTCCATTGAATATTTAAAATTTTATGTGAATCTATAGTTACCAGATGTTAAATTCTCAGAAGCAGAAAAAGGAGCAATATGAACAAGATGTTTCCAAGATAAAACTGACAAGAAATGGCAATTATGTATAACTTGTATGACGAAAGACCATGAACTGCATGAAAGTGATACAACTTACGGAATTTAGGGCTGTTCTGTGTAGTTAATACATAAATTTGTTGCAGTTAGTGGCAAAGTCCCAGAGAAGGCAATGGCACCCCACTCCAGT
Source organism: Ovis aries (assembly GCF_016772045.2). NCBI lineage: Eukaryota > Metazoa > Chordata > Mammalia > Artiodactyla > Bovidae > Ovis > Ovis aries. Next base: position 24,639,573 of record NC_056074.1, on the reverse strand, counting down.
ACTCTTGCCTGGAAAATCCCATGGACAGAGGAGCCTGGTGGGCTTCAGTCCATGGGGTCACGAAGAGTCAGACACGACTGAGCAACTTCACTTTCACTTTTTACTTTCATGCATTGGAGAAGGAAATGGCAACCCACTCCAGTGTTCTTGCCTGGAGAATCCCAGGGATGGGGGAGCCTGGTGGGGTGCCGTCTATGGGGTCGCACAGAGTCGGACATGACTGAAGCAAATTAGCAGCAGCAGCAGTGGCAAAGTCCTGTCAGACTCTTTGCAACTCCATGAACTGTAGCCTGCCAGGGTCCTCTGTCCATGAGATTTCCGAGGCAAGAATATTGGAGTGGGTTGTCATTTCCTCCTCCAGGGGATGTTCTCCTCCCAAGAAGTGAAGCCGAGTCTTCCGCATCAGCAGCTGAATTCTTTACTGCTGAGCCACCAGGGAAACCCGTGTTTATTATATAAGCAGTATAGCATTAATGGTATAGAGATAAAAATGTGTTGGTCTGCTTCTATAAAAATTGTTGGTATTGAACATGATCATTAGAATCTTGTTGATGAATCTTATCATAAGTTTCTGCAGTAACTTTCCATTTGGTCTTTTTGTTTGATCAACACAGGTTTGAAATATTTTTATTATTTTCATTATATCAAATGAAATGAAAGTGAAAATAGCATTGGAGAGATCTAGCTGAAAGTAATACAATCTCACAGGAAAGGTAGAAGCTTAATGTGTAGAAGAAAATTGCTGAGAGGGCCTTACACATACCCACAATTACCTGGAGGCAATATACTACTTTGAGTAAAATCACAGTTCCTGAAGCCAGACATTCTAGCCTCTGTCTTTATTATGTTTGGGACTGTGTGCATTTCCTCTAAGTAAACTGAGCTTCAATTGACTCATCTTTCAAACGGAAACAATATTAGGGCTTGCCTTGAGAGACTAGCATAAATATTAAAGACAGTTACATAATATAAAGTGCTGGGCACAGTGTTTGATTTTTTTATACTATCTCAATAATAACGTTATTATTCTGTGATTGCCATCATAATTGTCCTTGTTGTTGTCTGTATTTTTTTGTACCACACTGGAGCTTCTTGAATTCTCAAAGTCTTTGACTTTAATCTTGATATTTCTCCATACATAGTCAATATAACACAAACTGAAAGGAGTTAGCCTGGAGAAAACTTGAGGAAATTATTGTATGGGGAAATTACATTGAATTTCCAAAAATTTGAACAATAAAACTAAAACATTGTGTATCTCAGCAAAGCAAACTTTTACTTCCAATATGAGACCATGACACTGGTCTATTCATCTACATTTTCCACTGTACAGGATTTTCCTCAGGGCCATTTGACAACCTTATTCAGCAAACTGTAGATTAAAGGATTCAGCATGGGCACAATGCAGGTATAAAACACAGAAGACACTTTCCCTTGGTCCATGGGGCTCACAGATGATGGCTGCAGGTACATGAATGCTGCATATCCCTAGGAAACAGCAACAGCCAAGATGTGGGAACTGCAAGTGCTGAAGGCTTGGGACCTGCCCTTCGTGGAGTAGATGTGGAAGATTTTGTAGAGGATGAAGATGTAGGACGTAAGAATAGTTAAGGCAGGAATCGGGACATTGAAAGAACTGTGGACTAGAGCCAATAATTTGTTGCAATAGATGCTAGAACAGGATAGCTCCATAAGTGGAAAAACATCACAGAAATAATGGTTAATCACATTGGCTTTGAAGAAATAGAATCTCAACATAAGGCAAGTATGGAATGTCGAATGAATGAGGCACAAGATATAACCTGCTGCTGTGAGCTGGAAGCACCTATAATTAGACATGATGGCATTATAAAGCAAGGGGTTACAGATGGCAACATAGCGGTCATATGCCATTTCAGCCAACATATAACTTTCTGCAATAATAAAAAGAAGAAAGAAATAGAGCTGAGTTATGCATTCAGGGTAGGAGATGATGTTCTCTGTCACAAAGTTCACCAGCATTTTGGGAGCAATGACAGTGGACTGACAGAGACCAATAAAGGACAAATTGCTGAGGAAATAATACATGGGGGTGTTCAGGAGAGAACAGAGCCCAATCAGTATGATCATGCCCAGGTTCCCCACCACCGTGACCACGTAGATTCCTAAGAAGAGGAGGAAAAGGGGCAGCTGGAGTTGTGGTTGTTCTGTGAGCCCAGCGAGAATGAACTCAATCACTGAGGAGTGATTTCCAGGGTCCATTTTGTTCTCAGCAGGTTCTAAGTTTAAAGAAAAAAGGAAAATGAGTGTATGTGTGTGTGTGTGTGTGTGTGTGTGTGTGTGTATGTGTTTGTGGGTGTGAGAGGCAGAGAGTAATTCTGCAGGGATCATTCGTTATCCCTTATTAAAGGACAAACATAATGAAGGGAATTCTCCAGTATATACTGCTACTGTAGGACAAACAATCATTCTGGTTGAACTAGAATAGAAATTGTAAACTTAAAGAACTTTATAATTATGATACTTCATAATGTTTAAGAGACACAAGAATTTATGAATTTTTAAAGTCAGCCAAAAGGAATGTTCCAGTATTATTTCTGAGTACTCATCTTTCCTCCAAGTTTCTATGTTTATATATTAATATCATGCATGTCGAATAGTGTAGATTTTTCCTTTCATTTATAATAAGTAATAGTAATGTATACTTTCTATAATCTATGCAAAGAGGATTCACAGGTCTCTGGAAAGTAGTTATATTAGCCAGGATTGTCTTCTTTAGTAATATCTCAACTGAAAATATCTGAAGAATAGTTTCATTTCACCTGAGATCTGATGCTTTAATGTCTGAGCTTCCTTTTCCCTGGAATTTGACCCAAGAGGGCAGAAATATAACTGCTTGGCAGACATTTTATATCTCAATATACCTTTTACAACAAAGACAAACATCCCTATCATCAGACCTACCCTGAGCTGACAGTCACAAAAGTGGAAGCACAGGCTGAATAACCATGTACATAGCAGATATTCTTTAGGACGCATCTAATGGGTAGTTGGATTAATATCTTCATTAATGGATTAATGGCTATTAATCTAATATCTTCATTCTAATGCATCCTGATTATGTTAGACAATAGAGGATCAAATGCTTAGCTCAACCCCATTCTTGCTATGGAGTCTTGAGACAATATGTCTACTCTCCAACTCTGGAAAAACAGACATACTAAAATCCACCTTCTGTGTAAATTCAGATAAATGATTCCTATGAGGTGCTTACCACAGTCCCATACCATTGGTAAGAACTGGATTCTGTCAATGTTATTTTAGTTTTAATCTACTGAGTTGCTTTCCATTATACCTTTTGTCTCAGTGGCATTTTCATTCCTTCTATGATGGCTGGGATTTTTTATTTTTTTCATTAAGACATTTTCTTGTTTCTCCTTTCTACCTAAATACATACCATACCTAAATACATTACCATACAGAAATTTGAAATTATTATTAAATATTAACCTCTTAAATACAATAGTTTCCAAGGTTGCCAAATAAAATTTGAATAAATGTCTGTCATTCAATGATTTATTTCACCCAATAACAAAATCTTTTATTTTTATATCCCACCAGGTATCACATGATTTAATGATGACACAAAACAGCATTTGATAGAATTTCTTTTATGACTCATCATATTTCTTTATCTTCTCTCACACATTCCCAGTGTATCTGATGAAATCTATTCAATAGTTAGGGTCCTTAAGTTAAGGGCTTTAATAATGGAAACCCAGTTAATAAGACCATTTTCTATGTGCTGAGGAATACCCTTCTTATGTTTACATTAAGAACATGCTAAATCTTTATCAATTATTATGAATTACTTATTGGCTTTTCTTCTGTACTAGACTGTAAACTCAATGCAATGCTTGGCACAATATCTTACATACAGCTATCAATAAATATGATTTTAATAAAATTATTGAAAGGATTGTAGTGATAATTTAACATAGACTCCAACACAAGTGAAGGAAACTCTCACAATGCCTGAGCTGAAGTGAGTAAACAAATAAATACTGGCCATACTTTTATCCAGTGGGGACAGAGAGATGGTAAGGGAAACTTTGCCCCTCAGAGAGTGTTGATATTAGAGTGAGGACAGATAGAGACAGAAAAATAGCTACTCGCACCTCTTAATGCACTGTGAGGAAGCTAAAACAGAGATAGAGATCCAACCTTTTAAAGTCCAGGACTGGGATTCAAATACATCCCTCTTGCTCCTGAAAACATCTTCTGCTCTATTTCTCTGAAGGCAAAAATGGTTCTGGTGATGCTAGTGGACAGTTCTGAGTACTAACCTTGCTGGACTCCTTGTTGTCGTAGGGTCATAACCTAGAAGAGTCTGTGGTAACAATTTTGAATCACTGGTCCTGACCTCTGTTGAAGTTGATGGTCCTCTGCAATGGTTGGTTAATATGAATGGAGATTTATACTCTGAGTATTGATGCTAAGAGTCAGATGAGGAACAAATAATGCTATTGATCTCCAGTTAGGATCAAAACCCACAAGTATCAACTCGGGAAAAGTTACAAATAGCAATTCCCTTTTCTCCCATGGACTCTAAAATGTTTAATAGTGTCATATAGTTGCAATTTATTGTTTTTGTTAGATTATTGGTTGGAAACAAGGATGTGATAGGTCTCATTAGAGCTCCAGTGAATTTCATGTGAAGCTATACAAGAATTTTAAATTTTAGGAAATTTTTAAGACATGCATTAAAGGAACACTCTGAAGTGATTTCACACAAGCAATCAATAAAAAATCAGGAAAAAATCTTTGTGTGCAATATTTGAACTATTATTTTCTCATTGACTTATATTAACTGTATTTAGGTGCCATGATGCATTTATAAAACAGTAGTACTTGAAATATTTTAACATCTAACTGGTTATTAGCATAATCCCATGAATAGTTCCTGAAGAAATATCATAAGTTGATGACTTTAACTAACTCTATAAATAAAAGAAATATTGAGGAACAATATAGAGACCTGTCACTTATTATAAAAAAAAGTTTACTAGATATTGTTTGCTTAAAGTACAGAGTAATAAAAAAATCATGTTCTGGTTCAAGGAGGCAATCTAGGAAGATCTGCAACTCTGACTGCAACAATATAGGTCATATTTTCTCCTTATCTTGAAACCAAATTTATTGAACTATAATTTACATGTGGTAAAATTCAACATAGCAAGAATTTCCTCAATGTCAATAGAGGTGAAGTGCTTTTCTGTTCTGGGTATGGGAACCATGGTATTCTAGACTGGAGTTTTCAAGTTTTAGATATCACTGTATCTCCAGATTTGTTATGTTGCCCCATCAGATAACAAATAAACATATTATATTTTAACACATGTATACTACATGTTTGAAACCAAGAATTTTCTTTCAAGGGTTGTTGACTTTATTTAATGACCTAAGAAATAAGGTGTTCACAAGTTATATTACCTAACTGGGGTTTGACACAGAAGCTGCTTAAGTTCAGGCTTCTAAATTTTTGTATAGAAATAATTTAGGATATCATCAGTTTTATTGCAGATCTTTGAAGAACTCTTTAAACATAAATTTAATTGATTTTGATGGGGAAACATTGGAAACAGTGTCAGATTTTATTTGGCGGCGGGGGGGGGGGGATTCCAAAATCACTGCAGATGGTGACTACACCCATGAAATTAAAAGACGCTTACTCCTTGGAAGGAAAGTTATGACCAACCTAGATAGCATATTCAAAACAGAGACATTACTTTGTCAACAAAGGTCCATCTAGTCAAGGTTATGGTTTTTCCAGTAGTCATGAGAGTTGGACTGTGAAGAAAGCTGAGCACCAAAGAATTGATGCTTTTGAACTGTGGTGTTGGAGAAGACTCTTGAGAGTCCCTTGGACTTCAAGGAGATCCAACCATTCAATTCTAAAGGAGATCAGTCCTGGGTGTTCATTGGAAGGACTGGTGCTAAAGCTGAAACTCCTATACTTTGTCCACCTCATGTGAAGGGTTGATTCATTGGAAAAGACTCTGATGCTGGGAGGGATTGGGGACAGGAGGAGAAGGGGACGACAGCGGATGAGATGGCTGGATGGCATCATCTACTCGATGGAGGTGAGTTTGCGTGAACTCCGGGAGTTGGTGATAGACAGGGAGGCCTGGCGTGCTGTGATTCATGGGGTCGCAAAGAGTCAGACAAGACTGAGCAACTGAACTGAACTGAACTGAAAAAAGCATTAAGGGGTTCTTAACTCAGATTTTAAGCTCTGGTAAGGATTTTTAAGTAAGAGAACCAACATCCAACAATGTAATAATAAAAGACTAGATCTAAAATAGCTTGCTTATGTTATGTCTGGTCACAAAAACTTTCTCAAGGATTTTCATCACGGCAACATCGACATCTTTATTCCTGAGCCTGGAGAACAGGGGATTCAGTATGGGCAGAGCAATAGGATGAAACACAGAGGACACTTTCCCTTAGTCCATGGAGCTCACAGATGATGGATTCAGATTCATGAATGTAGTAATGTAGAATATAGTAACAGCTGAAATGTGCGAGCTGCATGTGTTGAAGGCTTTGGACCTGCCGTCTGTGGACCAAATGTGGATGATGCTGGAAATTATGAAGATGAAGGAGCTGAGGATGGTCAGGATGGGGACAGGGATGTTTAGTTCAGTTCAGTCGCTCAGTCGTGTCTGACTCTTTGAGACCCCATGAATTGCAGCACACCAGGCCTCCCTGTCCATCACCCACTCCCGGAGTTCACTCAGACTCACATCCATAGAGTCAGTGATGCCATCCAGCCATCTCATCCTCGGTCGTCCCCTTCTCTTCCTGCCCCCAATTCCTCCCAGCATCAGAGTTTTTTCCAATGAGTCAACTCTTCACATGAGGTGGCCAAAGTATTCGAGTTTCAGCTCTAGCATCATTCCTTCCAAAGAAATCCCAGGGTTGATCTCCTTCAGAATGGATTGGTTGGATCTCCTTGAAGTCCAAGGGACTCTCAAGAGTCTTCTCCAACACCACAGTTCTAAAGCAGCAATTCTTCGGTGCTCAGCTTTCTTCACAGTCCTACTTTCACATCCATACATGACTATTGGAAAAACCACAGCCTTGACTAGACGGACCTTAGTCAGCAAAGTAATGTCTCTGCTTTTGAGTATGCTATCTAGGTTGGTCATAACTTTTCTTCAAAGGAGTAAGCATCTTTTAATTTCATGGCTGCAGTCACCATCTGAAGTTATTTTGGAGTCCCAAAAATTAGTCTGACACTGTTTCCACTGTTTCCCCATCTATTTCCCATGAAGTGATGGGACCACATGCCATGATCTTCGTTTTCTGAATGTTGAGCTTTAAGGCAACTTTTTCACTCTCCTCTTTCACTTTCATCAAGAGGCTTTTTAGTTCCTCTTCACTTTCTGCCACAAGGGTGGTGTCATCTGCATATCTGAGGTTACTGATATTTCTCCCAGCAATCTTGATTCCAGCTTGTGCTTCCTCCAACCCAGTGTTTCTCATGATGTACTCTGCATATAAGTTAAATAAGCAGCTTTGCTGGAGCAGCCATGAAAAGATATCCCACATCCAAGGTAAGAGAAATCCAAGAAAGACAGTAGGTGCTAAGAGAAGGTATCAGAGGGTAGACAGACTGAAACCACAATCACAGACAACTAGCCAATCTGATCGCATGGACCACAGCCTTGTCTAACTCAGTGAAACTAAGCCATGCCATGTGGGGCCACCCAAGATGGACAGGTCATGATGGACAGGTCTGACAGAATGTTGTCCACTGGAGAAGGGAATGGCAAACCACTTCAGTATTCTTGCCTTGAGAACCCCGTAAATAGTATGAAAGGGCAAAAAAAAAAAAAAAAGACAGGACACTGAAAGAAAAACTCCCTAGGTCGGTAGGTGCTCGATATTATACTGGAGATCAGTGGAGAAATAACTCCAGAAAGAATGAAGGGATGGAGCCAAACCAAAAATAACACCCAGTTGTGGATGGGACTGGTGATAGAAGCGAGGTCTGATGCTGTAAAAGCACTGTTGCATAGGAACCTGGAATATTAGGTTCATGGATCAAGGCAAATTATAAGTGGCCAAACAGGAGATGGAAAGAGTGAACAGTGACATTCTAGGAATCAGCGAACTAAAATGGACTGGAATGGGTGAACTTAACTCAGATGACCATTAACTCAGATGCCCCATTACTGTGGGCAGGAATCCCTTAAAAGAAATGGAGTTGCCATCATAGTCAACAAAAGAGTCTGAAATGCAGTACTTGGATGCAATCTCAAAAACGACAAAATGATCTCTGTTCATTTCCAAGGCAAACCGTTCAACATCACAGTAATCCAAGTCTATGCCCCGACGAGTAATGCTGAAGAAGCTGAACTTGAATGGTTCTATGAAGACCTACAAGACCTTTTAGAACAAACATCCAAAAAAAGATGTCCTTTTCATTATAGGGGACTGGAATGCAAAAGTAGAAAGTCAAGAAACACCTGGAGTAACAGGCAAATTTGGCCTTGGGGTACAGAATGAAGCAGGGCAAAGGCTAATAGAGTTCTGCCAAGAGAACGCACTGGTTATAGCAAACACCCTCTTTCAACAACACGAAAGACTCTATACATGGACATCACCAGATGGCAAACACTGAAATCAGATTTATTGATTAGCTCTAGTAATTTTCTGGTGGTGTCCTGAGGGTTTTCTATGTAGAGGATCATATCATCTGCAAACAGCGAGTTTTACTTCTTATCCAATCTGGATTTCATTTATTCCTTTTTCTTTTCTGATTGCTGTGGCTAAAACTTCCAAAACTATGTTGAATAGTAGTGGTTAGAATGGACACCCTTGTCTTGTTCCTGTCCTTAGGGGAAATGCTTTCAATTTTTCACCAGTGAGGATAATATTTGCTGTGGGTTTATCATATATGGCTTTTTATTATGTTGAGGTATGTTCCCTCTCTGCCTTCTTTCTGGAGGGTTTTTGTCATAAATGGATATTGAATTTTGTCAAAGACTTTGTCTGCATCTATTGAGGTAATCATATGGTTTTTATCTTTCAATTTGTTAATGTGGTGTATCACATTGATAGATTTGCGAATATTGAAGAATCTTTGCAACCCTGGGATAAAGCCCACTTGGTCAAGATGTATGATCTTTTTAATATTATTTTGGATTCTGTTTGCTAGAATTTTGTTGAGGATTTTTGTGTCTGTGTTCAGCAGTGATATTGACCTATAGTTTTCTTTTCTGTGTGTCATCTTTGTCTGGTTTTGGTATTAAGGTGATGGTGGCCTCATAGAATGAGTTTGACAGTTTACACTCCTCTGCAATTTCCTGGAAGAGTTTGAGTAGAATAGGTGTTAGCTCTTCTTTAAACTTTTGGTAGAATTCACCTGTGAAGCCATCTGGTCCTGGGCTTTTGTTTGTTGGAAGATTTTTGGTTACAGTTTCGATTCCAGTGCTTGTGATGGATCTGTTAAGATTTTCTATTTCTTCCTGGTTCAGTTTTGGAAGGTTATACTTTTCTAAGAATTTGTCCATTTCTTCCAAGTTGTCTATTTTATTGGCATATAGTTGCTGATAGTAGTCTCTTATGATCCTTTGTATTTCTGTGTTATCTGTTGTGATTTCTCCATTTTCATTCCTAATTCTTGATGAGTCTGGCTAATGGCCTCTCTATTTTATTTATCCTCTCCAAAAACTAGCCTGTTAATATAAATTTATTTATTTTAATTGGAGGCTAATTACTTTACAATATTGTATTGGTTTTGCCATGCATTGACATGTATCTGCCACGGATGTACACGTGTTCCCTACCCTAAACCCCCCTTCCCCTTCCCTCCCCATACCATCCTTCTGTGTCATCCCAGTGCACCAGCCCCGAGTATCCTGTATCATGCATCGAACCTAGCCTGGCGATTTATTTCACATATGATATTATACAAGTTTCAGTGCCATTCTCCCAAATCATCCCACCCTCGCCCTCTCCCACAGAGTCCAAAAGACTATTTTATACATTTGTGTCTCTTTAGCTGTCTCACATACAGGGTTTCGTTACCATCTTTCTAAATTCCATATATATGCATTAGTATACTGTATTGGTGTTTTTCTTTCTGGCTTGCTTCACTCTGTATAATGGGCTCCAGTTTCATCCACCTCATTAGAACTGATTCAAATGTATTCTTTTTAATGGTTGAGTAATGCTTCATTGTGTATATGTACCACAGCTATGCTATCCATTCATCTGCTGATGGACATATAGGTTGCTTCCATGTCCTGGCTATTATAAACAGTGCTGCAATGAATATTGGGGTACAAGTGCCTCTTTCAATTCTGGTTTCCTCGGTGTATATGCCCAGCAGTGGGATTGCTGGGTCATAAGGCAGTTCTATTTCCAGGTTTTTAAGGAATCTCCACACTATTCTCCATAGTGACTGTACTAGTTTGCATTCCCACCAAGAGTGTAGGAGGGTTCCCTTTTCTCCACACCCTCTCCAGCATTTATTGCTTATAGACTTTGGATAACAGCCATTCTAACTGGCATGAAATGGTACCTCATTGTGTTTTTGATTTGCATTTCTCTGATAATGAGTGATGCTGAGCATCTTCTCATTTGTTTGTTAGCCACCTGTATGTCTTTGGAGAAATGTCTGTTTAGTTCTTTGGCCCATTTTTTGATTGGGTTGTTTATTTTTCTGGAATTGAGCTGCAGGAGTTGCATGTATACTTTTGAGATTAGTTGTTTGTCAATTGCCTCATTTGTTATTATTTTCTCCCATTCTGAAGGCTGTCTTTTCACCTTGCTTACAGTTTCCTTTGTTGTGCAGAAGCTTTTAAGTTTAATTAGGTTCCATTTGTTTCTTTTTGCTTTTATTTCCAGTATTCTGGGAGGTGGGTCATAAAGGATCCTGCTGTGATGTATGTCAGAGAGTGTTTTGCCTATGTTCTCCTTTAGGAGTTTTATAGTTTCTTGTCTTACATTTAGATCTTTAATCCATTTTGAATTTATTTTTGTGTATGGTGTTAGAAAGTGTTCTAGTTTCATTCTTTTACAAGTCAAAAACCAGCTCTTAGTTTTGCTGATTTTTGCTATAGTCTCCTTTGTTTCTCTTTCATTTATTTCTGCCCTAATTATCTTAATGTTACTAGGACAACAGATTTTAAAATAATGAAGTAAAATTAATTAACCATTTATAAAAATACAATTATTTTAATTGTAAATAGTAAATATAAATATTGATTCAAAAGTCAAACCTATATATAGTTGATTTGAAGTTTTGGTGTAAGAATTCAGAATATTGATGTAATTATTAATTTTTGAGATCCTCACTATTAAACATTCTAGTTTCTAGGTTACATATATAAAGAAACATTTTATTAGGCACTTTTGTTTCTTATTCCTTCTATTTTCATATTCCATTTTTGTATTTTCTTGTATTTTTTTGTTCCAAAATCAGAAAACTGGAAATAGTCTAACATTTAACTGAATCAAATTAAATTGGACACTCAAGTGTGGAGAGATACTATAAAATATAGTTAAAACATTTCAGTTCAATTATTATTACCAATTTACACTTGCATGCATTAGTGTTTCTCAATTTTGAATATTCATTTCAAGTAAACATGGGAGTTTTTTTTATTATTATTTCAATACCCAGGGTACACCATATGTCAATAAAGTCAAAATTTTAGAGGATAATGTAAGATATCAGTACTTTTTGAAAAGTTCTCAACCTTTATTTTTTTTTATTTTATTTTTTTAGATTAGATTTTATTTATTTATTTATTTTTAAATTTTTAAATCTTTAATTCTTACATGCGTTCCCAGACATGAACCCCCCTCCCACCTCCCTCCCCATAGCATCTCTCTGGGTCATCCCCATGCACCAGCCCCAAGCATGCTGTATCCTGCGTCGGACATAGACTGGCGATTCAATTCATACATGTAAATAGGAATAACCTAAGGATCTTGATCAAAAGCAGATTCTGATAGTAAGTCTTATAAATGGATTTGAAATTATGCATATTAGATAAAATCTCTCAGATCTTTTCACTGCTATTCATCTATGGACCACTTGGAAAAAACAAAGGGTAGAAGATCTCTTGTTTTGAACACCTTCCCTAAAGTTCTTTCAGATTCAAGCAAGATGCCCCACATCTGTGCATTAAACAGTTTCTTTAGCGCTGGATTTTCTGTGGCTGCAGGATTCTGGGATATTTGAAGGGAAATATGTGTGTCTGGAATTCCACCTTATAGGTGAGCAGACTATGATTTACAGCTACTTCAGTGTGCTGAGTAAAAAAAAAGCAAGAAAGAGCGTTGGAGTTTGGTAAAGTTCAAAGCTGTATATTGTCAACTTATTTAACTTGTATGCAGAGTATATCATGCAAAATGCTGAGCCAGATGAAGCACAAGCTGGAACCAACATTGCTGGAAGAAATATCAATAATCTCAGATATGCGGATGACACCACCCTCATGGCAGAAAAAGAAGAGGAACTAATGAGCCTCTTAATGAGGGTGAAAGAGGAGAGTGAAAAGGCTGGCTAAAAACTCAACATTCAAAAAACTAAGACCATGGCATCCTGTCCAATCACTTCATGGCAAATAAATGGGGAAACAATGGAAATAGCAACATACTTTATTTTGGGGGGCTCCAAAACCACTGCAGATCATGACTGCAGCTGTGAAATTAAAAGACACTTGCTCCTTGGAAGAAAAGCTATGACCAAACAAAGCAGCATATTAAAAAGCAGAGATATTAGTTTGCTGACCAAGATCCATCTAGTCAAAGTTTTGGTTTTTCTAGTAATCACGTATGGATGTGAGAGTTGGACCATAAAGGCTGAACACCAAAGACTTGATGTTTTTGAACTGTGGGATTGGAAAGACTCTCCTGAGAGTCTCTTGGACTGCAAAGAGATCAAACCAGTAAATCATCAAGGAAATCAATCCTGAATATTCATTAGAAGAAATATATGTACATGTATATATATATATATATATATATATATATATAATTACATGTATATATGTATTCTAAATTATATATATAACAGAGTAGGAATTATGACTATGATAGTTTTTTTAATCCTTTTTAAAATTTATTTTAATTGATAGGATAAGAATTTTAATTGTAGCCATTTACCTTCTTTTATACTACTGATGAAAACTAAGTCAAATAATATGAGAGCACTTGGAAAATGAATGTCTGACACCCATGAATGAATGGATAATTAAATACAAGGGTAGTAAATAATATTATGTTATATGTGTTTTTGTTCTATAATTAGACACTACAGGTGAATAAGTTTAAACACTATCCAAAGAATGCCGGGAGAAATATCAATAACCTCAGATATGCAGATGACACCATCCTTATGGCAGAAAGTGAAGAGGAGCTAAAAAGCCTCCTGGTGAAAGTGAAAGAGGAGAGTGAAAAAGTTGGCTTAGAGCTCAACATTCAGAAAACTAAGATCATGGCATCTGCTCCCATCACTTCATGGGAAATAGATGGGGAAACAGTGAAAACAGTGGCAGATTTTATTTTGGGGGGGCTCCAAGATCATTGCAGATGGTGATTGCAGCCATGAAATTAAAGACGCTTACTCCTTGGAAGAAAAGTTATGACCAACCTAGATACCATATTCAAAAGCAGAGACATTACTTTGCCAACAAAGGTCCATCTAGTCAAGGCTATGGTTTTTCCAGTGGTCATGTATGGATCTGAGAGTTGTACTGTGAAGAAAGCTGAGCGCCAAAGAATTGATGCTCTTGAACTGTGGTGTTGGAGAAGACTCTTGAGAGTCCCTTGGATTGCAAGGAGATCCAACCAATCCATTCTGAAGGAGATCAGTCCTGGGTGTTCTTTGGAAGGAATGATGCTAAAGCTGAAACTCCAGTACTTTGGCCACCTCATGTGAAGAGTTGACTCATTGGAAAAGGCTCTGACGCTGGGAGGGATTGGGGGCAGGAGGAGAAGGGGACGACAGAGGATGAGATGGCTGGATGGCATCACCGACTCAATGGACATGAGTCTGAGTGAATTCCGGGAGTTGGTGATGGACAGAGAGGCCTGGAGTGTTGCGATTCATGGGGTCACAAAGAGTCGGACACAACTGAGCAACTGAAATGAACTGAACTGAAAGAACATTGACCTGTCAGTAATGAGTACAATGGTTTGAACTGAGAAGAGACAGAAGACAGCTGTGTATTTAGAATTTCATAAGAATTTATAGTTGTTGTTAGTTAGTCTCTAAGTCATGCCCGACTTTATTTTGATGCCCCTGGACTGTAGCCCACCAAGCTCTTCTGTCCATGGAATTTCTCAGGCTAGAATACTGGAAGGGGTTGCCATTTCCTTCTCCAAGGGATCAGGGATTGGACTCACTTGTTTTGCATTGGCAGGCAGATTCTTTATCACTGAGGCACCAGAGAAGACCCGGGTTTATAGTAACCCAACGACAAAATGCTCAGAAGCAAATAAGGAATCATATGAAAGGAAAGAAAAAATGATTCTAAGATGAAACTGACATAAAATGGCAATTGTTTGTAAATTATGGTTTTTTGGCTACTATAAGTAGCTGTTCCATTAATAATACAGCATTACTGCTGCTACTGATAAGTCACTTCAGTTGTGTCCAACTCTGTGCAACCCCATAGATGGCACCCCACCAGGCTCCCCCATCCCTGGGATTCTCCAGGCAAGAACACTGGAGTGGGTTGCCATTTCCTTCTCCAATGCATGAAAGTGAAAAGTGAAAGTGAAATCGCTCAGTCGTGTCTGACTCTTAGCGACCCCATGGACTGCAGCCCACCAGGCTCCTCCATCCATAGGATTTCCCAGGCAAGAGTACTGGAGTGGGGTGCACTAGTATAAAGAAAAAAAAAAAATGCGTTGGGCCACTTTTATAAAACTTGTTGGTGTTGAGCATAGAAATTTTAATCTCTTTAGTGAGACTCCATCATAAGATTCTGCAGTAACTCTCCAACTGATTTTTTTTTTCCCTTTGATCAGGACAGGTTTGAAATATTTCGA
Source organism: Ovis aries (assembly GCF_016772045.2). NCBI lineage: Eukaryota > Metazoa > Chordata > Mammalia > Artiodactyla > Bovidae > Ovis > Ovis aries. The sequence continues at coordinate 24,624,516 of NC_056074.1, read as the reverse complement.
TTATTTTCATTATATCAAATGAAACAAATGTGATACTAGGATTGGAGAGAGAGAAGAAAGCAGCACAGTCTTATAAGGAACAGTATATTAAAGTGTAGAAGAAGATTGCTGGTAAGGCCTTAGACTTATCCACGTTTACTTGGGGCCAATATATTTTGACTAAAATCACAGGTCCTGGAGCCAGATATTCTAGATTCTTGTCATTTATTATGTTTGGGAACATGGACATTTACTGAAACTAAATAAGTGTCAGTTTATTCAGCTTTCAAAATAAAATAGTACTAGGGCTTGCCCTGAGAGAAAACTGTAAATGCTAAATGAAGTCATCTACTTTAAAGTGCTGGGCTTTCTGCTTGATATTTTATACTATCTTAATCATGTATTATTCTTTTATGATGATCATCATAGTTGTTTGTATTTTTTTAATCAAACTGAAGCTTCTTTTTTAATATAAATTTATTCATTTTAATTGGAGGTTAATTACAATATTGTATTGGAGCTTCTTTAATTCTTAAGAATCTGTAACATTATTCTTGTTGTTTCTCCATACATAATCACTGTAACACAGTTGCAATGGAAGTGTCCCAGAGAGAATTTGGGAAAGGTATTACATGAGAAAATGATTCTGAGTTTCCAAAAATTTGAACAATAAAACTAAAATATTGCCTATCTCAGCAAACCAAAGGCATATTTCTTATATGACACTATGACATTAAGTCTGTTCATCTAAATTTTCCACTCTCCAGAATTTTCTTCAGAGCAAATTTGACATCCTTATTCCGCAGACTGTAGATGAGAGGGTTTAGCATGGGAACAATGCAGGTATAAAACACAGAGGACACTTTCCCTTGGTCCATGGAGCTGACTGATGATGGCTGCAGGTACATAAATGCTGCAGATCCATAGAAAACAGCAATAGCTGAGATATGGGAGCTGCATGTGCTGAAGGCTTTGGACCTGCCTTCAGTGGAGTGGATTTGAAGGATTCTAGAGAGGATGAAAATGTAGGAAGCAAGGATGGTTAAAACAGAAATCAGGATATTAAAAGCACTAAAGACTAGAGCCAATAATTCATTCATGGAGATGCTAGAACAGGATAGCTCCAAGAGTGGCAAGAGATCACAAAAATAATGGTTAACCACTTTGGCCTTGCAGAAACAGAGTCTAATCATAAAGCCTGTGTGGATTGCAGATTCAATGATGCACAAAATATAAACTGTCACTGTGAGCTGGAAGCACCTATAATAAGACATGATGATATTGTAAAGCAAAGGGTTACAAATGGCAACATAGCGGTCATATGCCATTACAGCCAGCATATAACATTCTGCAATAATAAAAGCAATAAAGAAATATAGCTGAGTCATACATTCAGGGTAGGAGATGATATTTTTCTCTGTCACAAAGTTCACCAGCATTTTGGGGGTAATGACAGTGGAAAGACAGAAATCAATAAAGGACAAATTGGTGAGAAAATAGTACATGGGGGTGTGCAGGTGAGAATTGAGCCCTATCAGTGTGATCATGCCCAGGTTCCCCACCACTGTGACTGAGTAGATTCCTAGGAAGAAGACCAGAAGGGGTATCTGGAGCTCTGGTTTCTCTGTGAGCCCAGCGAGGATGAAGTCAGTTACTGAGGAGTGATTTCCAGGGTTCATTTTCTTCTCAGCAGGTTCTAGGTTTAAAAATGAGGAAATTAGTGTACTTTTCTGTTAAGGTGTGTGAGAGACAGAGATTTTTGGACTTATGTATGTGTGTGTGTGTGTGTGTGCAGCAGAGAGTAATCCTGCTGAGATCATTGTTTATTGGATATCAGAGGACGTACATAATCTGGGGATTTCTTCAGCATTTATTGCCACTCTAGGACAACTATGATTCTGGTTGAACTAGAATAGAAATTATAAACTTCAAGAATTTTATAGTTGAGATATTTCATAAGGTTAAGAGAAACACTGATTTCTGGACTTTGAAAGTCAGTCAAAATGAACATTTCTACTATTGATTTGAGAGCTCTTCTTTACTCCAAATTTCTACATTCCAACCTATTTCAGGTCAGAAGGATTTTACATCAAGACCAAGATTTTAAGTTTATGAGCATGAACATGATATAGACATAACTTATCATCACTTCACATAGTCAAGTGGAATTGGATCTCATGATATGCTTGTGGGTAACATGGAGTTCTGTGGGCTGGTCACTTTATAGTCAGATGTAAAAGAACATATCCGAACACAAAGAATGTCTGTTGATTCAGGGATTCCCCAATATGGTTGATCATCACAGTCACCTAGAGAGATTACAATATTTATAAAAATAATGAGTGTAAAAATGTAAATACATTATAATTAAAACTACAAGTCCTGAATCATCATCCTTAACATTCTTTACTTCAGGGATAGATTAATCTCTGTAGAACAGCTCTGAAATGATTTTTGTTTCTGGTTATTCTTCAAAAGATTGCCTCTACAGCTCTAAATAATTCATAAATCTTGGTACTTCCAGAATTATCAACCATGAACATTTTATCAAATGTCTATTTTATTATCTATGCTGTTACTTTAGTTAACTTGCTGGCATATTGAGTGCAGAAATTTCACAACATCATCTTTCAGGATTTGAAATAGCTCAACTGGAACTCCATTACTTCCACTAGCTGTGTTCATAGTGATGCTTCCTAAGGCCCACTTGACTTTGCATTCCAGGATGTCTGGCTCTAAGTGAGTGATCATACCATCGTGATTATCTGGGTCATGAAGATCTTCTTTGCACAGTTCTTCTATGTATTCTTGCCACTTCTTCTTAATATCATCTGCCTCTGTTAGGTCCATAACATTTCTGTCCTTTATTGTGCCCATCTTTGCATGAAATGTTCCCTTGGTATCTCTAATTTTCTTAAAGAGATCTCTAGTCTTTCTCATTCTATTGTTTTCCTCTATTTCTTTGCATTGATCACTGAGGAAGGCTTTCTTATCTCTTCTTGCTATTCTTTGGAACTCTGCTTTCAAATGGCTATATATTTCCTTTTCTCCTTTGTCTTTCACTTCTCGTCTATTCACAGCTTTTTGTAAGGCCTTTTCAGACAGCATTTTGCTTTTTTGCATTTCTTTTTCTGGGAGATGGTCTTGATCACTGCCTCCTGTACAATGTCATGAACCTCCATCCACAGTTGTTCAGGCACACTAACAAATTTAATCCCTTGAATCTATTTGTCACTTCCACTGTATAATCATAAAGGATTTGATTTAGATCATACCTGAATGGTCTAGGGTTTTCCCTACTTTCTTAAATTTAAGTCTGAATTTGGCAATAAAGCATTCATAATCTGAGCCACAGTCAGCTTCCAGTCTTGTTTTTGCTGATTGTATACAGCTTCTCCATCTTTGGCTCCATCAGTCTGATTTCATTATTGACCATCTGGTGACATCCATGTCAGTTTTTGTTCCAATCCCAAAGAAATGCAATATCAAAGAATGCTCAGACTATAGCACAGTTAAACTCATCTCAGATACTAGCAAAGTAATGCTCAAAATTCTCCAGGCAAGGCTTCAACAGTACATGAGTTGTGAACTTTCAGATGTTCAAGCTGGATTTAGAAAAGGCAGAGGAACCAGAGATCAAACTGCCAACATCCATTGGATCACTGAAAAAGCAACAGAGTTCCAGAAAAACATCTACTTCTGCTTTATTGACTATGTCAACTCCTTTGAATGCGTGGATCACCATAAGCTGTGGAAAATTCTGAAAGAGATGGGAATATCAGACCACCTGACCTGCCTCTTGAAAAAAACTGTATGCAGGTCAGGAAACAACAGTTAGAACTGGTCATAGAACAACAGACTGGTTCTAAATTGGGAAAGGAGTAGGTCAAGGCTGTATATTGTCACCCTGCTTATTTAACTTATATGCAGAGTACATCATGAGAAACACTGGGCTGGATGAAGCACAAGCTGGAATCAAGATTTCTAGAAAAATATTAATAACCTCATATTCCCTGGTAGCTCAGATGTCAAAGCATCTGCCTGAAATGCAGGAGACCTTGGATCTTCCCTTGGAAGATCCCTTGGAGAAGGAAATGGCAACTCACTCCAGTACTCTTGCCTGGAAAATCCCATGGACCAAGGAGCCTGGTAGGCTACAGTCCATGCAGTCACAAAGAGTTGGACACAACTGAGCTACTCCACTTTCACTTTCAGATATGCAGATGTCACCACCCTTATGGCAGAAAGCAAAGAAGAACTAAAGAACTTCTTGATGAAAGTGAAAAAAGAGAGTAGAAAAGTGGCTTAAAACTCAACATTCAGAAAATGAAGATCATGGCACTCGGTCCATCATGTCATGGCATATACATGGGGAAACAGTGACAGACTTTATTTGGGGGGGGGGGAGTCCAAAATCACTGCAGATGGTGACTGCAGCCATGAAATTAAAAGACACTTGCTCCTTGGAAGAAAGCTTATGGCCAACCTAGACAGCATAGTCAAAAGCAGAGACATGTCTTTGCCAACAAAGGTCCATCTATTCAAAGCTATGGTTTTTCCAGTAGTCATGTATGGATGTGAGACTTGGACTATAAAGAAAGCTGAGTGCTGAAGAATGCTTTTGAAGTGTGGTATTGGAGAAGACTCTTGTGAGTCCCTTGGACTGCAAGGAGATCTAACCAGTCCATCCTAAAGGAAATCAGTCCCGAATATTCATTGGAAGGACTGATGCTGAAGCTGAAACTCCAATACTTTGGCTACCTGATGAGAAGAACGGTGTCACTTGAAAAGACCCTGATGCTGGGAAAGATTGAAGGCAGGAGGACAAGGGGACAACAGAGGATGAGATGGTTAGATGGCATTACTGACTCAATGGACATGAGTTTGAGTAAACTCCAGGAGTTGGTGATGGACAGGGAGGCCTGGCAAGCTGCAGTCTATGGGGTCGAAAGAATTGGACATGACTGAGCAACTGAACTAAACTGAACTGAACTTTAGTTAAATTATTAACACTGCTTCCTTTTTAGTCTAATATTTGATGCTTATATTTTTAAAAAATCTTTTTCTTAGTTGATCATTATCTTTAAAAATGTTCTTAAAAGTTTTTAGAATCTTGGAAGATTTTAAAGATATTACACCTGATAATCAAAATAATAAAAAACAAATAAACCAACAAAGCTGCAATGTAATTCTGATGATTAGCCAGTTTGGGGTACTAGTGAGTGATACAAAGTTCATGTAACAGCATGTTTTAGGTGGAGAACTTGGGAAATTTTTTTCTCCTTTCTTTTCCTTTTATGTTTTTATTTGTTTTACTCCTTTCTACCCTTTCCTTGTTTTCATCCTTCTTTCCCTACCTCCTTCCTTCATTCTTTCTTCAATAATTTAGCAAAAAGTGCTAAAACAACACTTTACTACAAAATGAAGGTTAGAGTATAAAAATTGCAAAAACACAGTTACTAACCTAATGAAATTCAAAACTTGATATTAAGGAGGTCTATGCAAAAAAGAAAATGGCTGTTTGAGGAGGCCTTACAAATAGCTGTGAAAAGGAGAGAAGAGAAAAGCAAAGAAGAAAAGAAAAGATATAAGATTTTCTCTTCAAGAAAATTAGAGATACCAAGGGAAAATTTCATGCAAAGATGAGCTCAATAAAGGACAGAAATGATGGACCTAATGGAAGCAGAAGATATTAAGAAGAGGTGGCAAGAATACACAGAACTGTACAAAAAAGAGCTTCATGACCAAGATAATAACCATGGTATGATCACTCACCTAGAGCCAGATATCCTGGAATGTGAAGTCAAGTGGTCTTTAAAGCATCACTACAAACAAAGCTAGTAGAGGTGGTGGAATTCCAGTGGAGCTATTTCAAATCCTGGAAGATGATGTTGTGAAAGTGCTGCACTCAATATGCCAGAAAATTTGGAAAACTCAGCAGTGGCCACAGGACTGGAAAAGGTCAGTTTTCATTCCAATCCCAGAGAAAGGCAATGCCAAAAAATGCTCCAACTACCACACAATTGCACTCATCTCACACGCTAGTAAAGTAATGCTCAAAATTCTCCAAGCCAAGCTTCAGGAATACGTGAACCATGATATTCCAGATGTTCAAGCTGGTTTTAGAAAAGGCAGAGGAACCAGAGATTAAATTGCCTGGATCATCAAAAAAGCAAGAAAATTCCAGGAAAACATCTATTTCTGCTTTATTGACTATGCCAAAGCCTTTGATTGTGTGCATCACAATAAACTGTGGAAAATTCTGAAAGAGATGGGAATACCAGACCACCTGACCTGCCTCTTGAGAAACCTATATGCAGGAAGCAACAGTTAGAACTGGACATGGAGCAACAAGCTGGTTCCAAATAGGAAAAAGAGTAGGTCAAGGCTGTATATTGTCACCCTGCTTATTTAACTTATATGCAGAGTACATCATGAGAAACGCTGGGCTGGAAGAAACACAAGCTGGAATCAAGATTGCCAGGAGAAATATCAATAACCTCAGATATGCAGATGACACCACCCTTATGGCAGAAAGTGAAGAGGAACTAAAAAGCCTCTTGATGAAAGTGAAAGAGGAGAGTGAAAAAGTTGGCTTAAAGCTCAACATTCAGAAAACGAAGATAATGGCATCTGGTCCCATCACTTCATGGGAAATAGATGGGGAAACAGTGGGAACAGTGTCAGACTTTATTTTTCTAAGCTCCAAAATCACTGCAGATGATGATTGCAGCCATGAAATTATTTTTTTTAACTTTTTTTTTTTTTTTTTTTACTTTACAATACTGTATTGGTTTTGCTTACTCCTTGGAAGGAAAGTTATAATCAACCTAGATACATATTGAAAAGCAGAGATATTATTTCGCCAACAAAGATCCATCTAGTCAACGTTATTGTGTTTCCAATGGTCATGTATGGATGTGAGAATTGGACTGTGAAGAAAGCTGAGCACCGAAGAATTGATGCTTTTGAACTGTGGTGTTGGAGAAGACTCTTGAGAGTCCCTTGGACTGCAAGGAGATCCAACCAGTTCACCCTAAGGGAGACCAGTCCTGGGTGTTCATTGGAAGGACTGATGCTGAGGCTGAAACTCCAGTACTTTGACCACCTCATGCGAAGACTTGACTCATTGGAAAAGACCCTAATGCTGGGAGGGATTGGGGGCAGGAAGAGAAGGGAACGACAGAGGTTGAGATGGCTGGATGGCATCACCGACTCAATGCACATTAGTTTGGGTGAACTCCGGGAGTTGGTGATGGACAGGGAGGCCTGGCGTGCTGCAATTCATGGGGTTGTAAAGAGTCAGACACGACTGAGCGGCTGAACTGAACTGAACTGAATATTCATTATAAAGAAGCATAATATGAAAATAAAATTGGAGTGAAGACTCAGAGGGGCATGCAAATTTGAGCAGGTCTCCTAATGGATTCAAAGCAAGGGAGCTGAATATTTTTTAATTTTTGTTTCAAAATGTCTTCTGTTATTTATTAGTCCTGATCCAAGGTCCACCTTATACACCTTATGTAAGAATTAGGTGCATATGAGTTCAGTTCAGTTCAGTCGCTCAGCCATGTCCAACTCTTTGTGACCCCATGAATTGCAGCACGCCAGGCTTCCCTGTCCATCACCAACCCCTGGAGTTCACTCAAACTCACGTCCATCGAATCGGTGATGCAATCCAGCCATCTCATCCTCTGTCGTCCCCTTCTCCTCCTGCCCCCAATTCCTCCCAGCATCAGAGTCTTTTCCAATGAGTCAACTCTTCACATGAGGTGACCAAAGTACTGGAATTTTAGCTTTAGCATCATTCCTTCCAAAGAAATCCCAGGGTTGATCTCCTTCAGAATGGATGGTTGGATCTCCTCGCAGTCCTAGGGACTCTCAAGAGTCTTCTCCAATACCATGGTTCAAAAGCATCAATTCTTTGGCACTCAGTTTTCTTCACAGTCCAACTCTCACATCCGTACGTGATACCTGGAAAAACCATAGCCTTGACTAGACGGACCTTTGTTGGCAAAGTAATGTCTCTCTTTTTGAATATGCTATCTAGGTGTATATAGCAATGACATAAACTCCGTTTATGTCAGATTTAAGTCATTTATCAGAATATAAGATGAAATCACTGAGCATTAAAAATGACAAAGATACTTCTTACTGGCCTTTAGCTTATTTGACTTTTAATGGGGATAGGAACGAGTACAATTAGAAAAGAGCAGTTGGGACTCAAACTCTCTTTCTCTCAAATTTTTCTTTTCTCAGTGAAGCTTGGACTTGAAAATTGCCAATGCCCCCTGATTAGTGCAGACTCTGTGATCAGCAAAACCTTTCAAGTTTGTACAACCTAGACCCTGAGAGTGACAGCAACTGGAAAAATGAGTAGATTCACTGAAAACAGTTGAAACAAACAAGTTGAAATTTAGCAAAGCAAAGAGTATTTATGTTTAAAATTTAGATTTTAAAAAACCTAATTGTTTGTAAACTGGACATAGCTTTGGGTGTAATTCACTTGAAATAAATAAGGTATCAATTCTTTTTTAACTCAAAAAAACTCACAAAGTAAGTGACTGGTTAATAATGATATTAGTTTCAGATTGCACTTGGAGAAACATAATGTCTAGAGTATGATCAGTAACAAATCCAATAGCATGATTTTCTAATACTAAGCCACAAATACGAGGAAGTGTGAATGAACCAATACTTCCTCATATGTTAAACTGATAATCATAGTCACATGCAGCCTGATTCACTTAACCTGTCATTTCACACAATTACCATTTTCTATGTGTGCAATTAGGTTAAGAAGCACTGTGCTACATTTTAATTATTTCTGGAGTTTGGAGTTTAGTTATGGATATTCTTTTTAGGGAGAGATATTGACAAGATAAAATGCAAATAAAGGCTGTATAAAACTTGAAAACTATTTGAGGGTGTTGGGATAATTAACAGATTTCATCATATATCTCAAGGGACTCTAAAGAGACAAATGACATTTTATGTATGGCATTTGAAAGATCCAAGAATACAAGGAAAATATTCTAAACCTTTGAGTTCTTTTTTTAATAAAAATTTATTTATTTTAATTGGAGGCTAATTACTTTACAATATTGTATTGGTTTTGCCATACATCAACATGAATCCGCCATGGGTGTACACGTGTTCCCCATCCTGAGCCCCCCTCCCACCTCCCTCCCATACCATCCCTCTAGGTCATCCAATGCAAAATGTCTTTTCTTAATCACTGAATACACTCAAACAGACTCAGTTCACATCTGATTCCTTCCAGTTTCAGAAACTTACATTCAAATCTGGAATAAGTCAAATTCTCTCAACTTGTCTAGATTTTTACTTGCTCATGTTTTTACATGAAATAAGTCTCACCACCTCATTCATCTCTATTATCTGCTAAACAGGTTTTCTTTACTTATCTCATTGACAACTAATGTCATCATAGTAGCAGTAGTGTTAGCTTCTCAGTCATGTCTGACTCTTTGCAACCCCATGGACTCTACCAGGCTCCTCTGTCCATGGGATTCTCCAGGCAAGAATACTGGAGTGGGTCACCATTTTCTTCTCCAGGGCATCTTCCCAACCCAAGTATCAATCCCAGGTCTTCTGCATTGTAAGCAGATTCTTTACCACCTGAGCCACCAGAAAAGCAGAAAACCTTAGACTCCTTCTAATTGATTATTTTCTTACTACATGCTTAAGAATCTTTCACTTCTAAACAGCACATTTTCAGACTCCAGTTGTACTATAAGTCAAATGATGAAAAAATCTGACATTCTCCTCTCTATCCAAGAAAATAACCCACATCTGGCACATCATAGCAAGTTTTAAAACATGGCTTATGAATAAATTGATAATTATATGAATGAAGATGTTGTGGAATATTTGCCTGAATGCTAATGATTATTGCTTTCATATTTGAAGTCTCAAATACCAAGTACAAAATTAACACACTCACCTTTCTTTGTTTCTGGAAATCTCAATGCCAAATCTATTTCACAATGTGTTCTCAGGAAGAATAGCATGAGTGTTGGTGTGGGGAGTGATAGGTATCCAGCATTCTTCTGTCTTTACTGCTGGGAGAGCAGGTCTGACAGCCTTGGCTTAAGAGTCACTTTTGAAGCTGTTCTGCATCACAGATCAGCATCTCCAATTCTAAGTCTTCAGTGTTGTTTCTTCAGCTTCAGGGTAGCAAACATCCTGACCTTTCTCAGTTCTCCCCTGAGCTCTTGTGATCATCATACTATGAAGTTTGTACTGAATTTGGATATACCAGACAATAAATAACATGGAGTCAAATACTCCCCAAAGATTTTCATTTCTCAAGAGACTGGCTCTTGAGAAAAGAGGTAATTGCAGGTGACATTCCCCAGTTATCCAACATTTTCTTTCAAAAGGTGTTGTCAATCCTGAACTTACCAATTAGTGATAAAGATTTGTTCACGGGATCTCCTGAGGATTTTGTTAAAATGCAGATACTGATCCAGCCAGTCTAAGCTGGATCTGAAATTTTGCATTTCTTACAAGCTCCTACCAGTGCTGTGGATTCATGATCCAAACTGCAAATAGCAGATTTAGAGTATTGGGACATATTCTGACAATTTATCTTACTGTTAATAAAGCCAGAAAGTTTTATTAATGAATTTAAATCATTTTTATGTAGTAAATATATTTAATTTTTATAGAAATATGTGATATAAATAATTGATTAAAAATGAAATCTATAAATAATTGAATTTTATAATTATGGGGCAAGAATTCAGAATATTGATGCAGTATTTGGGGGTTTTAAAAAATAATAATAATTTTATTATAATAATTTCACTAATAATAATAATATCAATAATAATAATTTTACTTGTTAAATTGTATATTTAATGAAATAGTTTGCTATTAGGCAATTATATTTCATAATCCTTCTTTTTTAATATACCTTTGCTTTTTTTCCAAAGCTGAAATAACTGGAAGCAGTCTTAGATTTTAGCATGATGTAAGATATATTGGAAACTCACATTAGGGAGCACTTATAAAATATGATTAAATGTATTAGGTTCAATTATTTTTAAAAGATTTACAATTGAGTGACACAGTGACTCTCAATCATTTTTCCACATTGAAACTGTCAAAAAAGTCAATCATTTACTCAAATGAAATAAGCTTTAATTATACTAGAGTTTGCCATGAGAGAATATGGTAAACAGTTACCCATTCAAAGATAGGGCGTAGTGTTTATATTTCATAAATCATTCATTATTTATTTTTATTGAAATATAATTGCTTTACAATGTTAGTTTTTCCTTTACAACAAATGATATTTGTTTTTCTCTTTCTGCTTTACTTCACTCTATATGACAGATTCTAGGTCCTTCCACATCTCTACAAATAGAAACATAATAAAATATATTACTATAATTTTCTTCATCATCATCATTGCTGTAGTTCTTGCTTTATTGTAGTTCATTAAAAATAAAACAAAAGCTCTGTTAATCCTCAAGAACATTTTATTTTATTTTTCCATTTCTCCATTCATAATCTTTGTAATATACCTTTGGAGAAGTGTCCAGGAAGAGAATGTTAGAGATGAGTTATATGGGGAAGTGTCGCTGAAACTATAAATATTTAAATAACAAATCTAACTCACGGCAAATTATTACTATGACATCACGATACAGATTCAGTTCATGAATGTTTTCTACTGTCCAGAATTTTCCTCAGAGCAAACTTGACATCTTTATTCCGCAGACTATAGATCAAGGGATTCAGCATGGGCACAAGGATGGTATAAAACACAGAGGACACTTTCCCTTGGTCCATGGAGCTCACAGTTGATGGCTGCAGATACATGAATGATGCAGATCCATAGAAAATAGCAACACCTAAGAGGTGGGAACTGCAGGTGCTGAAGGCTTTAGACCTGCCCTTGTTGGAGCGGATTTGGAAGATGTTGGAGAGGATAAAAATGTAGGAGGCAAGGATAGTTAAGGCAGGAGTCAGGAGGTTAAATGCACTCAAGAATATGACCAATAATTCGTTGATATAGATGTTGGAACAGGATAGCTCAAAGAGTGGGAAGAGATCACAGAAATAATGGTTAATCACATTGTTCTTGCAGAAAAAGAGTCTCAACATAAATCCTGTATGGACTGTGGATCCAATGATGGCCAAAATATAAACTCCCACTGTGAGGCAGAAGCAGATGTGATAAGACATGGTAGCATTGTAAAGCAAGGGGTTACAGATGGCAGCATAGCGGTCATATGCCATTGCAGCCAACATGTGACACTCTGCAATAATAAAAACAATGAAGAAATACAACTGAGTCATGCATTCAGGATAGGAAATGATGTTCTGCTTTGTCACAAAGTTCACAAGCATTTTGGGGGTGACAACAGTGGAATGGCAGAGGTCAATATAGGATAAATTGGTGAGGAAATAGTACATGGGGGTGTGCAGGTGAGAACTGAGCCCTATCAGTGTGACCATGCCGAGGTTTCCCACTACCGTGACCACATAGATTCCTAGGAAGAGGAAGAAAAGGGGCAGCTGGAGTTGTGGCTGTTCTGTGAGCCCAGCAAGTATAAACTCAGTCACTGAGGAGTGATTTCCTGCAGGCATTTCTCTCTGGGTAGTCTCTGAAAAGGAGAGAATAAGGGACAGTTTTTAGATTCATGACTTTGCTATGCCCCCTATTAATGGTAAATTACATAGAAAATTAATCATTTGAATTTTCTCTTGGTTTCTGTGAATAATTTTAACTCTGGATAAGTTTACCTAAGTAATACTTTCTTAATTAAATGTTTTTGCACCTTTATATTAAAGGTATTAAATTATCTAATTTAAAAGTATTTCAGGCCTCTGGCTGATTATCAGTTTAGGTTTTTGAGTGATTACTCCCTAGTTTGAACATTTCAATTATCTTAAATGGTTTTTTCTAAAGTGTGGTTTGCAGACTTGAAAACTTAGAAGACCTATTAAAAATGACAGAAGCTGATTGAGCATCAACCTAGGAAGAGCAAATCCCATATAAGTGCAAAATCTTTTATTCACCAGCAATTGATTTCTGCCAGGGGTGAAAAGAGACACATTATTACTAGATTTCAGAATTATTTTTCTGAAAATCAAAAATTTGGGTTTCTACATAAAATTATCAGATTTTTAATTTTGTTCTTGAATTAAAATAACACAGACAACATTCATTATGCAGATATGATACCTGAATTGTCTCACCTTTAACCTGCTTGTGGTCCAAATGCCTCTGTCTTTGCTTGAGAGAAGAAATATAGTGCTTAAATGAATATGCCTTAAAGTCCAAGTGTATGTGTTCTTCTACTGACCCATCATTTACAGTTGATAAACCTGGAAAAGTAAAATAACTTAATTACTTAATTAGCAAGGTTTAACACTCTGAAAATGGTAATAATTATTGTTATAATATGCTATCAATAAAAAATAAGAGATAATTATACACAAAATACATAGAAAAATCAGTTATAATGTTTAAGCCCTTTTTATCTTTCATTAACTAAGAGGGTATAAAAACAGTCATAAAATTAGAGGATATAGAATAATAGATGCAGTTCCCTATTCTATTAAATGATAAACAGATTATTTTATCTGTTTATGGATCAAAGTATATTAAAATAATTTCCACTTGAATAAAAATTAAAAAGAAGAAACAAACTCCCAATGTTCTACCTCACAGCTAAATAAAAATATAATTGAAATGAATCTTAATTCTAAGCAAAAAACTAAACTATTAAACTTCTGGAAAAAACACTAAAATATGGTTTAAACTATAGTTTAAGTACTAAACTATAATATTGTATAGTTAGTATGTATTAGAACACCTGCTAACTGTACAATATTGATCAATTCTAATATATCCAAATTTAAAATTGTTCTTCAAAGTGTTTGAAGAGATTATTAGAACATTAAAAGCAAGCCACTCACTACAGACTGTTACTTAAAATATAAATTAATATTGAAAAGACAATAACATGAAGACAAGCAAATTAAAAAATAAGAAAACTATTTGAACAAATACTATCACAGAAGATAAAAGAATAATTAATAAGCATATGAAAAGATACTAAAATTACTATTCATCAGGGAAATGAAAACTAAAACATGAATGAAAGAACACTACACATCTACAAAAAAAAGAGAGAAGAAAAGAGAAATGAAAACTTACAACCCAAAATTTTGAGACAATGTGAAGCAACCAGAGGTCTCAAATACCGATAGCTTAAAAAGGTATAAAATTGTCCAACGAATTTGGAAAATTGACAATTTTTATAAAGTCAAGATAACACATAATTTAATTACTCTAATCTTTGGTGTTTTACTCAAGATAAAAATAGATATATGTTTACATAATGACTTGTACAAAAATGAGCATAGAGTATTTGTTATTAACAACCAAAAACACGAAATAAGGCAAGTATTCAACCAACTAAAATGAATTGTGATATGTATTCACAGAGTAGAATACTACTCACCAACAAAGTGCAATAAATCACAGATACATGCAGATTAATCTTGAAAATATTATCTTGAGTAAAAAGAGCCAATATGCATAGAAGAGAAGATGCATATTTCCATTTATATAAAGTTCTAGAAAAGGAGACTAATCTATAAAGAGATAAAAATAGACCAATAACTGACAGCATGGGGCATGGGAGAATAACTGGCAAAGGCCATGATAAAAGATTTTAGGATGATTAAAAACATTTCATGTCATTACTGAGATGTTGCTTTCAGTGCACAGTGTATGCAACTATCAAAACTCCTGTAGGTGAAATTTATTCTTAGAATGGGTACATAATTCTTTAAGTAATCTTGATAAAGTTGTACCTTGTTATGAGTGTGAAAAATATTAATATACTGAAATGCATTTTAAAATAAATTAATAATATTAATGTAAATAGAAAATCTAACGAAAATTGGAAAGGATTAAGGAGGATCTCAACAAGATTTGTAAATGTGTATAAATGTGTAATTTATGCATAATTCCATGCATATAGCAATTAAATGACTTGTATTCTTATTAAGGGCACATAGAACTTAAAAAAATTATTTGTATAGAACTTTAAAAAAATTATTTGTATGCGCTTCCCAAAATTATTTGTATGCAGGTTCATTATTCAAGCTAGAATACCATTTCTAATGTTTTCACTGGTCTTCAGTTTTAGAAAGGAACAACAGTAATTTTACAGATTTCCTTCTAAAATATAGAAAAGGAAATAGCATCCGATAGTAATAATAACCTTGTAGAAAAGGCAGAATAGATCATGAGTTCTAAAATCTGTTTAAAGAACAGGCGTAGCAAGCAACAAACTTAATAGTGGAACATGACATATGTCCTCTGGTACTGTGAGAGTGACAAAGATAATTACTGTCTCCATTCCTATTCATTATTTTACTGAGCATACTAACAAATTCAATAAGGCAATCAGAATAAAGTAAGGATTGGAAAGGAAGAAATAAATCTCATATGTATAGGTGATATGACTGAGTAGGTAGAAAAAAGTGATAGAGATAAGTCTCAGAAATTAATAAATTAAATACAAATTCTAGACATTAAGTTGAATACTTGAAGGTAGATTTTTTTATTTAAATTTATTTATTTTAATTGGAGGCTAATTAGTTTACAATATTGTATTGGAAGGTAAATTTTTATAAGAAAATATTTCATTTTAGAATTTAAATATTGATGTATGTCTAAAATAAACTCACTTTCTCTGTGTGCCATATGATGTATGTGTATGTGGATGTGTGTGTATGGCTAGATTCAAATTGCTAACATTAAATTTCCATAATTGTAAGAAAGATGGATCTCCAATTTTTCTTGTTTGTAATGTTCTTGTTGGAACTGTTTCTAAAACCTCTGACTGCATAAGAGATGTAGAAAATGATTGTTCTCTTTCTATTCTTGGAGTATAAAAAATACCTTAAATGTCTGGATGTATTCCCAGTGACACAATCTAGACCTATGGTGTCCTTTGAAAAGTAAATGAAAGTCTCTCAGTTGTGTCCGACTCTTTGCAACCCCATGGCCTATATTCTCTAGGCCAGAATACTGCTGTGGGTAGCCTTTTCCCTTCTCCAGGGGCTCTTTCCAACGCAGGGATTGAACCCAGGTCTCCTGCATTGTGGGCAGATTCTTTACCAGCTGAGTCACAAGGGGAGTGTGAGAATACTGGAGTGGGTAGCCTGTCCCTTCTCTAGTGGATCTTCCTGACCCAGGAATCGAACCAGGGTCTCCTGCACTGCAAGTGGATTCTTTACCAACTGAGATATCAGGGAAGCCCCTGGTGTCCTTTATGGTCAAGTTTTAAATAACAGGTTGAAATTGTTGAACACTATCAGTTTTTCAGATTTTTTTCTTTCCTTTTTGTTCTACTTAACTGAAATTGCAAGCCATTTACCGTTTTGAAAATTGTCAGGCGGTTTTTATTTTATTTTTCTTTTTATCTTCCATGGAACTAAAATGTCATGAATAGCTTATAACAGTGCTGAGGTCTTGGTCTTCATCATTGAGGGAGTCAGGTTGAGTCTATGACATCCATAAACTCCTAGGTGGTCACCACTGGCCACATTGTCTTGTCCACTTAACCTGCTACCTCATACAAATATGACCATATTCTGAGAGTGCCATAAGATTAGGAAGCTCTGTGCTACACTTAAATTACATCTGTAGTTCTGGGTTTTGTTATAGATATTCTTTTTTAAGGAGAAACATTGACTAAATGGAAGGCAAATAAAAACTATTGAACTTGGAAAATACTTGAGGGCTTCCATGATGCTCAGACAGTAAACAAATCGTTTGCAAGGCAGGAGACCTGGGTTCTATCCCTGGGTTGGAAAGATCCCCTGGAGGAGGAAATGGCCACCCACTCCAACATTCTTGCCTGGGAATCCCATGGACAGAGGAGCCTGGTGGGCTACAGTCTATGGGGTCACAAAAGAGTCAGACATGACTGAGCAACTATCAGGGGATATTCTTTTTAAGGAGAAGCGTTGAAAAATGGAAAGCAAATAAAACGTATTGAACTTGGAAAATATTTTAAGGTAATGGCATAATTAGCAGATATCATCATATATCTCAAAGATATAGAGAAGAAAAGAAAGAGAAGAAAATAGAATTTATGTACAGTATTAGAGAGATCTAAAAACATATGCTTTGTGAAATAAAAGGAAAATATTATAACAATTTGAATTCTTAGAAATAAGTGAGGCACTTATTCTTAATGACTGAATACACTCAACCATACTTCAAAATTTGATCCACTTCCAGAGACAGTGGGGAAAAGATTTCCACCACCGCATTTGAGATAGTGTGAATATGTACCCTACTTCTTGCCAGACTCAGCTCCCATTTGGTTCTGTTTGTGTTTAGAAACTTTACTTCCTACTTCAGAAAATTTTTATTTTCTGAGATGGGTTACATTCTCTCAAACTATCTGTATTTGCTCTTCTTGTCACATGAAATAATAGCCTTACCAACCTCATTTATCTCTTGTTTTCTGGTAAATATTTATTTCTTTTTCAATTTCATTTATATTTGGTTTCATAATGGGAACCTCCAATTCCTTTCAAGTAATTGGACCTTCTTACTTCATGCTCAGAAAACTCATTTTTGAGCCACAATTTTAAGATTTGATCTGCACTGTAAGCCAATGCATGCATGCTAAGTCTCCTCAGTTGTGTCCAACTTTTTGCAACACTATGGACAGTAGCCCTCCAAGCTTCTGTCCATGGGATTCTCCAGGCAAGAAAACTGGAGTCAGTTGTCATGCTTTCCTCCAGGGGATCTTCCCAACTCAGGGATGGAATCCATGCCTATTTTGTCTCCTGCACTGGCAGGTGGATTCTTTTCCCCTAGTGCAACCTGTACGCCAGAGGATGGGCCAAATCAGACTAAACTGTCCTCTGCATCCAAGTAAACAGCACACATCTGGCACATCATAGCCAAGTTAAAAAATATTTTATGAAGAAATGAATAATAATATGGATGAATTAAGATATCATGAGACATTGCCCTGAATTCCCAAGATGATTGCTTCCAGACTTAATAGTCTTATAACACAAGTATGAAATCAAAACACTTACCTTTCTAACTCCTGGGAAACTAAACATCAATTTTTCTTTACTTTGGCATTCTGCTTTCAGAGGAAAATAGAATTAACTATTTGTTGGGAGTAATATGAACCCAGAATTCTTTTGTCCTTCGTGCTGGGAGAGCAGGCCCAGCCCTGTTGTCAGAGCCATTTTTGAATCTGGTCTGCATCGCAAGTCAGCATTTCCAATTCTAAGTTTTCAGTGTGTTATTCTACAGCTTCAGTGAAGCAAAAATCCTCAAAACAGTCCCCTAAGAAGTTATGATTGCTGTGCTGTGGAGGTTTGTCCTGGGTTTAGATGTTAGAGGCAATAAATAAAACAGAGTCAAATACCCTCCAGGGATTTCCATTTCTCAGGGAACAAGCTCTTGAGAAAAGAAGCAATTGCAGTTGGCATTTCCCAAACTTAAAATTCTTCTTTCAAGAGGGAATCTTTTTTAATTCTGAACAATTCATGATAAAGTTAGTTCACAGGGTCTCCTGAGGACTTTTTTTTTTTTTTTAGTGCAGATCCTTTCCAGCAAGTCTGAAGGGGATTTGAAATTCTGTTTCTTATAAGCTCCTAGTCAATGCTTTCCCTTCAGTGTCAACAGTGTGGATAGCAGATTTTAGAAGATCGAGACATACCCTGACAAGTCATCTTATTGTTAACATGGCTAGAAATGTTAAAAAATTAAATATTTCTTCATTGCAAAAAAATTATATTTAATTTGTCTTATGTACTAAGACAAATTAATGATAAAGAACATGCCTGCCAATGCATGAGATGTAACAGACATGGGTTAAATCCCTGGGTTGGTAAGGTTCCATGAAGGAGGGCATCACAACCCACTTAGGTATTCTTGCCTGGAGGATCCCATGGACAGAGGAGCTTGGTGGGCTGCAGTCTATGGGGTTGCAAAGTCAGATACAACTGAAGCGACTTAGCAGGCACACATAAGTAATGTAAATAATGATTCAAAAGTCAAATCTATATAAAACTGGAATTTGGGATAGTGGGGTAAGAGTTCAGAATATTAATCAAATATGTGATTTTTTTCAGGTATTCATTTAAAATAATTCTACTTGTTAAACTGTATATTTAATGAAATATTTTCTTTTTAGGGGCCTATCTTTCAAGTTCCTTCTTCTTTCTTGTTTTTTATTTTAAATTTTTATTTTTACTTTATTTTACTTTTACAATACTGTATTGGTTTTGCCATACATTGACATGAATCTGCACGGGTGTACATGAGTTCCCAATCATGAACCCCCCTCCCACCTCCCACCCCATATCATCTCTCTGGATCATCACCGTGCACCAGCCCCAAGCATCCTGTATCCTGGATCAAACATAAACTGGCAATTTGTTTCTTACATGATAGTATACATGTTTCAATGCCATTCTTCCAAACCATCCCACCCTCTCTCTCTCCCTCAGAGTCCAAAAGTCCGTTATACACATCTGTGTCTCTTTTGCTGTCTCCCATACAGGATCATCATTACCATCTTTCTAAATTCCACATATATGTGTTAGTATACTGTATTGGTGTTTTTCTTTCTGGCTTACTTCACTCTGTATAATTGGCTCCAGTTTCATCCATCTCATTAGAACTGATTCAAATGTATTCTTTCAATGGCTGAGTAATACTCCATTGTGTATATATACCACAGCTTTCTTATCCATTCATCTGCTGATGGACATCTAGGTTGTTTCCATGTCCTGGCTATTATAAACAGTGCTGTGATGAACATTGAGGGGCATGTGTCTCTTTCTTGTATACTTTTATTTTTTTCCCCAAAACTGGAATAATTGGAAATAATCTTGGATTGTAATAAGAGTCAAGCAAGTTAAACTGGAAACACACATCAGGAAGTTCTTATGAAATGTGGTTAAATCTATTTGCTTGGTCCTTTTTGAAGGACTTTACAGTTGACTTTTATAGTGTTTCTCAAATATGGCTGTATATTTTAAATCATCAGGGGATATTTTTAAACCTCAATAACAAGGGGATGATAGAGGATGAGATGGTTGGATGGCATCACTGACTCAATGGACGTGAGTTTGAGTAAACTCCAGGAGTTGGTGATAGACAGGAAGGTCTAGCATGCTGCAGTCCATGGGGTTGCAAAGAGTCAGACGTGACTGAGCGACTGAACTGAACCGAACTGAACTGAACCAAGTTGTACCCCATATCAATTGATTCAAAATCATAGATTCAAAATCTTAAGTTTCATCTGGGAATAGATATGTTTTAAAAAACAATTAAAATTTAGTGTGCACAGGAATAGCCTAGTGATCTTGTTTAAATGTAGATTCTGATTTAGCCACTCTCATATATTACTTGAGATTATGCAGTTTTTACTAGCTCTCAGGTTCTACCTTGCAGGTATATGGAACACTCTGAGAAACAAGGTTGTATATGATCTCTTATTTTTAATCCCTCCTGCTGGAGTCCAACTCCAGCAGCCAGGGATTCAACCTGAAGCGATGAACAGTGTCTGCAATGAGACAGCCTCTCATTTTTCTTTTGGACTGCCTGTTTATTTCAAGTTTAAGATTCTCTTTTATACTTTTACAAAAACATTAGGCCAGAGGTTTGACATTTTCAGTTCCCCCTCTCCCAGATTTATTACCTCCATAAACCACTGTTGCTCTTCAAACAGAGTTCCTGCTTCAGGGATTCTCTCGGAATCAGCCTTACCATCTATTATCTACCTCTTCTAATGTGTCCTATAGTTAACTTGTGATTACATTGTAACTCATGCTACATTCCTCAGTTTACTACTTATGTTCCTAAATCCTGTTTGCCCCTAACATCCTGAGGTCACTATCTCTTTTTTTTTTTTCTTTTTTTTTTTCTTTTTTTTTAATTTTAGTTTTTTATTTTTTAAATTTTAAAATCTTTAATTCTTACATGCATTCCCAAACATGAACCCCCCTCCCACCTCCCTCCCCATAACATCCTTCTGGGTCATCCCCATGCACCAGCCCCAAGCATGCTGCATCCTGCGTCAGACATAGAGTTGGAGAACCCCAGAGTTAGTAGAAGGAAAGAAATCTTAAAAATTAGGGCAGAAATAAATGCAAAAGAAACAAAAGAGACCATAGCAAAAATCAACAAAGCCAAAAGCTGGTTCTTTGAAAGGATAAATAAAATTGACAAACCATTAGCCAGACTCATCAAGAAGCAAAGAGAGAAAATCAAATCAATAAAATTAGAAATGAAAATGGAGAGATCACAACAGACAACACAGAAATACAAAGGATCATAAGAGACTACTATCAGCAGTTGTATGCCAATAAAATGGACAACGTGGAAGAAATGGACAAATTCTTAGAAAAGTACAATTTTCCAAAACTGAACCAGGAAGAAATAGAAAATCTTAACAGACCCATCACAAGCACGGAAATTGATACTGTAATCAGAAATCTTCCAGCAAACAAAAGCCCAGGTCCAGATGGCTTCACAGCTGAATTCTACCAAAAATTTCGAGAAGAGCTAACACCTATCCTCCTCAAACTCTTCCAGAAAATTGCAGAGGAAGGTAAACTTCCAAACTCATTCTATGAGGCCACCATCACCCTAATACCAAAACCTGACAAAGATGTCACAAAAAAAGAAAACTACAGGCCAATATCTCTGATGAACATAGATGCAAAAATCCTCAACAAAATTCTAGCAATCAGAATCCAACAACACATTAAAAAGATCATACACCATGACCAAGTGGGCTTTATCAGTATCTCTTAAAAAGGCTTCTAGCTATAGTATCTCTAAAAATTCCTAACTTCTATAGGTGAAGGTGAAGGTGAAGTCACTCAGTCGTGTCTGACTCTTCAAGACCCCATGGACTGTTATCTACTAGGCTTCTCCATCCATGGGATTCTCCAGGCAAGAATACTGGAGTGGATTGCCATTTCCTTCCCCAAGGGATCTTCCCAATCCAGGGATCGAACTCAAGTCTTCCGCATTGGAGGCAGACACTTTAACCTCTGAGCCACCAGGGAAGCCCTTCTATAAGCTATAACTTATAACTTCTATAAGTTATATAACTTATAACTTCTATAAGTTATATAACTTATAACTTCTATAAGCTATAGTAAAATATGCTAATTTTACAACATTCCTTAAATCTTTAACTGCTATTTTAATTATTTCTAAGCCCTAAGTTCAGTAAACTCCTTTGCCATAAACATTCTCCTCACAAATAGGCTTCAGATATCAATCCCTCCCATGGCCTCAAGCTATGGCCTATGTGCTCATCCTGGAACACTCTTTTGTAAAAGTCCTTAAACAAATGTCAATGACTAACTTTACGAATTGTTTTCTGAGCACAGCTGCACAAGGCTTTGTGCCTTCTCAGAGTCCTCTCAAGAACAATAAGCACCTTAATATTCCTTTTCAGTCAGCTCAGCCTAGGAGAAGAAAAGACAAGTCATAATTACAAGGCCTAACTCCTTCATCCCAGGATCCTGTGGGAATGAGGAGAGGGGGCCTGGAGCAGTGCCTCCATTTTGTCAGTAATGCCTAACGTGGCTCCCGACACCCTCCCACTATAATTCTTTCAGATTCAAGCAGGGACTCCATGTACACACATCAGAAAGTTTCTTTTAGGTTTGGAATTGCAGTGGCCAAAGGATTCTGGGATGATATTAAGGGTTCCAGGTTTCTGGGGTGGTATCTTATAGGAAAGGAGTCTGTGATTGACAGTTACTCCATTATGCTGAATAAAAGAAGTGAGAAAGAGAGCTAGGGCTTGGGTAAAGACAGAAATGGAAAGAATATAAACTGGCCTTTATAAATTATTATATGATCATAAAAATTATTTAGAGATTCATGGAAGTTATTGTTTCAATTCTATCAGTGTATATGTATTGACAGGAGAAATAGATATATACATATTCATTTATTTATCATGTATATATAAATATATGAGAACACAGACACAAAGATAAAGACAGAGAGTCATAGAGTTTCAGTTTTATGCTGACTTATGTGACCCGTTTCTGCCATGGCTTCTATTCTAGAGTTAGTGAGCTTCATCGTAAGAGTTCCACTGTTATCCATTCTTTTATTTACTATTGTAAGCTAGGCACTTGCATTTATCCTCATGGTTTCTTGAACCTTCAACTCACTTCACTCTGTCATGTCTAAATAATCAGTTTATCACAGTCATGCAATATCTTGCTTAGAATAAAAAAAGTGGCTGCTGACTGTGGTTTTCTTGAATTCAGCCTTGTCTTTCCATCCGTCCTGTACACAACCTAAGAGTGATACTATTGGCATTCAAAACTGTGTCACTTCCATATTTAAAAAAACATTTAGTAACTCCCTTCACACATACACACATACACACACACACACACACACACACACAAGAGTGATGTTTTAAAGTGATCCACACACGATTCATGAATGGTCTGCTATTTACTTTTCAAGCCTGGTAGAATGATCATATCATGCGAAATATGACCTGTTTTTGTGGGTCTGCATAGGCTTTTCTTCTCTAGTGAGACTGTTTCCTGTCACTTAGTCAGTGTTTTATATAGGAGCTGAAGCCCCAGTAGTTCAAGGATCTATCCACCAGGACCCTTAGTATTTGTCCTCTGTTAATCCATTTGTGCTTGTTGGGAAAAGCACTGGACTAGGAATCATGCCTATGACAGGAGTTGTGATTGTAGCCATCTCCCCTCTTTTATATGACTGGGTTCCCAGGTGGCTCTAGGGGTAAAGAATCCCCCTGCTAAAGCAGGAGATAGAGATCAGGGTTTGGGAAGATCCCCAGAAGTAAAAATGGCACCTCACCCCACTATTCTTACCTGGAAAATTCCATGGACAGAGGAGCTTGGTGGGCTACAGTCCACGGGGCTGCAAAGAGTCAGATATGACTAAGCAAATGCGACCATATGACTGATGAAAATTAAGTCAAATGATAAATATGATTGTTCTTTGAAAATGATTTTCTGATATTGAATGAATGTTTAATAAAATACAAGGAGGTAGTTATATTTATGGGCTTCCCTGGTGGCTCAGCAGTAAAGAATCCACCTGCCAATGCAGGAGACATGCATCTTCCAATACACTGAGAAGATCCTCTGGAAAGATCCTCTGGAGAAGGAAATGGTAACCCAATCCAGTATTCCTGCCTGGGAAACCCCATGGGCAGAGAAGGCTGGCAGGCTACAGTCCATGGGATTGCAAAGAGCTGAACAGAACTTAGTGAGTAAAAACCAACAAAGTTATATTATATATTTTGTCCAATATTTGGATTCTATAAATAAACACTGCAATTTGTTATATCTGGTGAATAGACAGTATACTATCTAAAGGACGTTGATATGGCAATAATGAATAGGAAGGTTTAAACTAGGAAAAGAGAGAAGATAACTGAGTATTTAGAATAACATTAGAATTTATAATTATAAAGACCCACAATCAAAAACCAATAGTATGAGGGAAAAGAAGAGATGTTTTAAAGAGAACATAGCATGAAATGGCAACTCTATGAATTATGAGACATAAGGGCATTAACATACATCAAGACTATATATTGTCACCTGCTTATTTAACTTATATGTGGAGTACATCATGCAAAATGCTGGGCTGGATGAAGCACAAGCTGGAATCAAGATTACTGGGAGAAATATCAATCACTTCAGGTATGCAGATGACACCACCCTTATGGCAGAAAGCAAAGAAGAACTAAAAAGTCTCTTGATTAAAGTGAAATAGGAGAGTGAAAAAGCTGGCTTAAATCTCAAAGTTCAAAAAACTTAAGATCATGGCATCCAGTCCACTCACTTCATGGCAAATAGATAGGGAAACAATGGAAACAGTGAGAGACTTTATTTTCTTGGGCTCCAAAATCACTGCAGATGGTGACTACAGCCATGAAATTAAAAGACACTTGCTCCTTTTGGAAGAAAAGTTATGACCAATCTAAACAGCATATTAAAAAGCAGAGACATTTCTTTGTCAACAAAGGTCCATCTAGCCCTTTGGTTTTTCCAGTAGTCATGTATGGATGTGAGACTTGGACTATAAAGAAAGTTGAGCACTGAAGAACTGGTACTTTTGAACTGTGGTGTTGGAGAAGACTCTTGAGAGTCCCTTGGACTGCAAGGAGATCAAACCTGTCAATCCTAAAGGGAATCAGCTATGAATATTCATTGGAAGGAGTGATACTGAAGCTGAAACTCCAATACTTTGGCCACCTGATGCAAACAACTGACTCCTTGGAAAAGACCCTGATGGTGGAAAAGACTTAAGGCAGGAGGAAAATGGGGCGACAGAGGATGAGATGGTTTGATGGCATCACCTACTCAATGAACATGAGTTTGAGAGGCTTCCAGGAGATGGTGATAGACAGGGAAGCCTGATTCGCTGCAGTCCATGGGATTGCAAAGAGTCGGACATGACTGAGTGACTGAAGTGAACATGAAATGGCAACTCTATAAGTTACGGGACAAAAGAGCATTAACAACATATAAAACAACATATAAACATATAAAACAACATATAAAAGTGATATAACTCAGCAGGATTTTTGGCTTTCATGAACAGTTGCTTTATAGCAACTGCTATAGCTTATAGCATTATTGGTATAAAGGTAAGACAATGTTGTTTTGGCTGCTTTCATAAATACATTCATATCAGTTACAATTTGAATCTCTTTTATGACTCTCTACTGTGAAATGCTGCAATAAATCTCCATTTTTGCATTTTTTGCTTTGACCAGGACAGTTTGAAAGATTTTTATTACTTTCATTATCTCAAAGGAAATAAAACTAAAAATAGCATAGTAGACATCTAGAGGAAAGAAACACTGTCTTATAGGAAAGTAATGGTGTTTGATATACAGAAAGGAATTCTCAGGAAGGCACTGGACCTACTCACAATCTTCTTGTGCAAAAGTATCACTTATTATGTCTATTCTATCATTTATTATGTTGGGAACTGTGGCATATGAACAAATGAAATAACCTTCCATTTCTTCTCTCCAAGGGAAAATAATACAAGAATTTATACTGAAAGAAGGTAGTAAATACAGCTATCAATTTAAAATACTGGGCATAGTGCTTTATATTTCATAAATCTTGATAATATGCATTACTATTGCATATGAATGCACCATACAGTAATATGGTGATTTTCACCATAATCATCATAAGCATTGTTGTTCTTCCTAGATATACTATCATTAAAAATAAAACTAAGCTCCTTTAATATTCAAGAAATTTTAAAATTCTATTATTGTATCTCTCCTTATATAATCATTGTAAAGTATGTTCAAAGAAGTAGCCAGGAGGAGAATTTTGGAGGTCAATTATATAGAGACATATCAATAAATTTCCAAAAATTTGAACAGTAAATCTAACACACTGCATATCTAAGCAAACCAAAGGACTTCTATGACATCATGCTACTGATTCTATTCACACACATTTTCCTCTCCCCAGAACTTTCTTCAGGACAAATTTGACACCCTTATTCTGCAGACTGTAAATCAGAGGATTTGGCAGGGGAAAAAAGCAGGTATAAAACACAGAGGACACTTTTCCTTGATCCATGGAGCTCACAGATGATGGCTGCAGGTACATGAATGCTGCAGATCCAAAGAAAACAGCAACAGCTGAGATGTGAGAGCTGCAGGTGCTGAAGGCTTTGGACCTGCCCTCAGTGGCTGGATTTGGAGGATGCTGGAGAGGACGAAGATGCAGGATGTAAGGATGGTTAAGGCAGGAGTCAGGATGTTAAATGCACTCAAGACTAGAATCAATAATCCACTGATATAGATGTTGGGACAGGATAGCTCCAAGAGTGGAAAGAGATCACAGAAGTAATGGTTAACCACTTTGTTCTTGTTCTGATGGGCAGGGCGATGCTCAGTAAATCTTTAATCCAATTTTCTGTTGATGGGCAGTTCTGTGTTCCCTGCCTGTTATTTGACCTGAGGCCAAACTATGGTGGAGGTAATGAAGACAATGGTGACCCCCTTCAAATGGTCCCATGCACACAAAGCTACACTCAATGCCCCCTACCCTGCAGCAGGCCACTGCCGACCCATGGCTCCACCAGACAGTCTTGGACACTCACAGGCTAGTCTGTGTCAATCTCTTATGAGGCCACTGTTCCTTTCTCCTGGGTCCTGGTACACATAAGCTTTTGATTGTGCCCTTCAAGAGGCTGTTTCCTCAGCCCTGTGTAAGTTCCAGTGGCTCTATGGCAGGGTTAATGGTGAACTCCTCCAAGAGGGCTTATGCCTTACCCAGGTCTTCTGCACTCAGAGCCCCTGCCTCTACAGCAGTCCAATGATGACACCTACCTCCACAGTAGACACACAAATACAGTTCTGGATCAGACTCTGTGGGATCTTTGGGTCCTGATGCACACAAGGTTTGTTTAAGCCCTCCAAGCGTCTCTGGTGGGTATGGGGTTGATTCTAAATGCGACTTCACCCCTCTTATCATCTTGCTGGGGCTTCTCCTTTGCCCTTGGACATGGGGTATCTTTTTTGTGGGATTCAAATTCTCCTGTCAAAGGTTGTTCAGCAATGAGTTGCAATTTAGGAGTTCTCAGAGGAGAAGATTAGTGCACGTCCTTCTAGTCTGCCATCTTGAAGTCAGAACAAGACCAAGTTTCCCACTCAGTCAGTCTCTTCCAACAGGAAGCTTCCATAAGCCTCTTTATCCTTATCCATCAGAGGGCAGACAGAATGAAAACCACAATCACAGAAAACTAACCAATTTTATCCCATGGACCACAGCCATTTCTAACTCAATGAAACTATGAGCCATCACATGTAGGGCCACCCAAGATGAACGGATCATGGTGGAGAGTTCTGGCAAAAATGTAGTCCACAGGAGCAGGCACTGGTAAACAACTTCAATATTCTTGCCTTGAGAACCCAGTGGACAGTATGAAAGGCAAAATGATAGGACACTGAAAGATGAACTCCCCAGATCAGTGGATGTGCAGTATGCTACCTGAGATCAGTGGAGAACTAACTCCAAAAAGAATGAAGAGGCGGAGCCAAAGCAAAACCAACACACAGTTGTGGACGTGGCTTGTGATGGAAGTAAATCCCAATGCTGTAAAGAGCAATATTGCATAGGAACCTGGAATGTTAGGCCCACGAATCAAGGCAAATTGAAAGAGGTCAAACAGGAGACAGCAAGAGTGAACATCAACATTTTAGGAATCAATGAACTAAAATGGACTGAAATGGGTGAATTTAACTCAGATGACCATTATATCTACCACCATAGGCAAGAATCCCTTAGAAGAAATGGAGTAGCCATCATAGTAAGCAAAAGAGTCCAAAATACAGTACTTGGATGCAATCGCAAAAATGACAGAATGATCTCTGTTCGTCTCCAAGGCAAACCATTCAGTATCACAGTAATCCAAGTCTATGCTCCAACCCGTAATGCTGAAGAAGCTGAAGTTGAATGGTTCTATGAAGACCTACAAGACCATCTAGGACTAATACCCAAAACAGGTGTCCTCTTCTTTATAGACGACAGACATGCAAAAGAAGGAAGTGTAGAGATACCTGGAGTAATGGGAAAATTTGGCCTTGGAGTACAAAATGAAGCAGGGTAAAAGCTAACAGAGTTGTGCCAAGAGAACTCACATGTCATAGCAAACACCTTCTTCCAACAACACAAGAGAAGACTCTATACATGGACATCACCAGATGGTCAATACCAAAATCAGATTCATAATATTCTTTGTAGCATGGAGAAGCTCTACAGAGCCAGCAAAAACAAGACTGGGAATTGACTGTAGCTCAGACCATGAACCCTTTATTGCCAAACTCAGACTTAAATTGAAGAAAGTAGGGAAAACCTTGAGACCATTCAGGTATGACCTAAATCAAATTCTTATGATTATACAGTGGAAGTGAGAAATAGATTCAAGAGATTAGATCTGGTAGACAGAGTGCCTGAAGAACTATGGATAGAAATTCAAGACATTTTCCAGAAGGCAGTTATCAAGACCATCCCCAAGAAAAAGTAATGCAAAAAGGCACAATGGTTGTCTGAGGAGGCCTTACAAATAGCTGATTAAAGAAAAGATGCAAAAGGCAAAGGAGAAAAGGCAAGATATACCCAATAGAATTCAGAGTTCCAAAGAATAGCAAGGAGAGATAAGAAAGCCTTCCTCAGTGATCAATGCAAAGAAATAGAAGAAAACAATAGCGAGGGAAAGATGAAAGACCTCTTCAAGAAATTTAGAGTTATCAAGGTAACACTTCATGTAAAGATGGGCACAATAAAGGACAGAAATGGTATGGACCTAACAGAAGCAGAAGATATTTAGAAGAGGTGGCAAGAATACACAGAAAAACTGTACAAAAAAGATCTTCATGACCTAGATAGCCACAATGGTGTGATCACTCACCTAGAGCCAGACATCCTGGAATGTGAAGTCCAGTGGGCCTTAGGAAGCATCACTATGAACAAAGCTAGTGGAGGTGGTGGAATTCCAGTTGAGCGATTTCAAACCCTAAAAGATGATGCTATGACAATGCAGGAATCAATATGCCAGCAAATTTGGGAAACTCAACAGTGGTCACAGGACTGGAAAAGGTCAGCTTTCATTCTAACACCAAAGAAAGGCAATGCCAAAGAATGCTCAAACTACCACACAATTGCACTCATTTCACACACTAACAAAGTAATGCTCAAAGTTCTCCAAGCCAGGCTTCAACAGTACGTGAACTGTGAATTTCTAGATGTTCAAGCTGAATGTAGAAAAGGCAGAGGAACCAGAGATCAAATTGGCAACGTCCGTTGGATCATTGAAAAAAGCAAGAGAGTCCCAGAAAAACATCTACTGCTTTACTGACTATGCCAAAGCCTTTGACTGTGTGTGTTCCACAAACTGTAGAAAATCCTTCAAGGCATGAGAATACCAGATCACCTAACTTGCCTCCTGAAAAATCTGTATGCAAGTCAAGAAGCAACAGTTAGAACTGGACATAGAACCACAGACTGGTTCCAAATTGGGAAAGAAGTACATCAAGGCTATATAATGCCGCGCTGCTTATTTAACTTATATGCAGAATACATCATGAGAAATGCTGAGCTGGATGAATCACAAGCTGAAATCTAGATTGCTGGGAGAAATACCAATCACCTCAGAGATGCAGATGATACCACCCTTATGGCAGAAAGCAAAGAAGAACTAAAGAGCTTCTTGATGAAAGTGAAAAAAGAGAGTGAAAATGTTGGCTTAAAACTCAACGATTCAGAAAACTAAGATCATGACATCCAGTCCCATCATTTCATGGCAAATAGATGGGGAAATAATGGATACAATGAGAGACTTTATTTTCCTGGGATCCAAAAATCACTGCAGATGGTGATTGCAGCCATGAAATTAAAAGACGCTTGCTCCTTGGAAGAAAAGCTATGACCAACCTAGATAGCATATTTAAAAAGCAGAGATGTTACTTTGCCAACAAAGGTCCGTCTAGTCAAGGCTATGGTTTTTCCAGGGGTCATGTATGGATGTGAGAGTTGGACTGTGAAGAAAACTGAGCGCCAAAGAATTGATGGTTTTGAACTGCGGTGTTGGAGAAGACTCTTGAGAGTCCCTTGGACTGCAAGGAGATCCAACCAGTCCATTCTGAAGGAGATCAGCCCTGGGATTTCTTTGGAAGGAATGATGCTAAAGCTGAAACTCCAGTACTTTGGCCACCTCATGCGAAGAGTTGACTCATTGGAAAAGACTCTGATGCTGGGAGGAATTGGGGGTAGGAGGAGAAGGGGACGACAGAGGATGAGATGGC
Source organism: Ovis aries (assembly GCF_016772045.2). NCBI lineage: Eukaryota > Metazoa > Chordata > Mammalia > Artiodactyla > Bovidae > Ovis > Ovis aries. Next base: position 24,593,629 of record NC_056074.1, on the reverse strand, counting down.
TGGATGGCATCACTGCCTCGATGGACATGAGTCTGAGTGAACTCCAGGAGGTGATGGACAGGGAGGCCTGGCCTGCTGTGATTCACGGGGTTGCAAAGCGTCGGACACAACTGAGTGACTAAACTGAACTGAACTAGGCTATAACAACAGTATGGGTGTGGTTTTGGTGTCTTTGTACTCACCTTCAAACTCACCCTCAAACTAAAGCACCCCCCCCCATAAGCGCAAGAGACCAAAGCAGAAAGAATATTTATATTTTTCCATCTCTGGGATATGGGTTTGGAAGAAAGCTGATGATTCCATGCCCAGCAGAGTGCGATGACTTCAAAAGAAAGAGACCCAAGAGGTATCATCAGAGATTATTGGTGTACCAAAAATGATTACTATTTATTCAGGGCATACCATTGGCTGTCCAAGGCCTTTTATAAATGGTCTCCCAGCAACCTTATGAGTGTATTATGACCACTAGATAGATGAAGACGCTATTAACAAATTCAGAGACAGTTGATTTGTTAGCCTTGACTGTGGTTCTTCAATATAAATCTGGATAATGACCTCCTAATAGTACAGATTAAAAACATTGACATAGCCAAATGAAATAAAAGTGGTAATTAAGGATTTGAGCCAATATGGATATCTTTTGGAAATACGATCTCAAAATCAAAGTATGCATAAAACATATGCTAGATGCAAAGAGCATAAGAGCAAAAAAACCTATAATCATGATATGAACATTTATTTTCTGCCACCCACTTGTTATTGACATTTTTCATTCATAGGCATAAATTTCAGTCCTGATTATGAAGACTGTCATTTCAGAAGTAAGGTCCTCTTAGTCTTTAGCTAGCAGGACACTGCAAATTGTGATTTTTTAAAGCTATTTTTCTAGAATTTAGTGATAACAGCAGGTAAAACTGTTTACCTTTTAAATACAAATTTATATTTTTAAAAAGTGGCATTGAAACATGTATAATATCATATACGAAATGAATCACCAGTCCAGATTCGATGCATGATACTGGATGCTTGGGGCTGGTGCACTAAGATGACCCAGAGGGAAGGTATTGGGAGGGAGGAAGGAGGTGGGTTCAGGATGGGGAACACATGTATACCTGTGGTGGATTCATGTTGATGTATGGCAAAAACAACACAATATTGTAAAGTAATTAGCCTCCAATTAAAATAAATAATTTATATTTTTTAAAAAGTGTATATGTACCACAGCTTTGTTATCCATTCATCTGCTGATGGACATCCAGGTTGCTTCCATGTCCTGGCTATTATAAACAGTGCTGCAATGAAAATTGGGGTACATGTGTCTCTTTCAATTCTGGTTTCCTCAGTGTGTATGCCCAGCAGTGGGATTGCTGGGTCATAAGGCAGTTCTATTTGCAATTTTTTAAGGAATCTCCACACTGTTCTCTATAGTGGCTATACTAGTTTGCATTCCCACCAACAGTGTAGGAGGGTTCCCTTTTCTCCACACCCTCTCCAGCATTTATTGCTTGTAGACTTTCGGATCGCAGCCATTCTGACTGGTGTGAAATGGTACCTCATTGTGGTCTTGATTTGCATTTCTCTGATAATGAGTGATGCTGAGCATCTTTTCATGTGTTTGTTAGCCATTCGTATGTCTTCTTTGGAGAAATGTCTATTTAGTTCTTTGGCCCATTTTTTGATTGGGTCGTTTATTTTTCTGGAATTGAGCTGCATGAGTTTCTTGTATATTTTTGAGATTAGTTGTTTGTCAGTTGCTTCATTTGCTATTATTTTCTCCCATTCAGAAGGCTGTCTTTTCACCTTGCTTATATTTGAGTCAATTCTAATGAGATGGATGAAACTGGAGCCGATTATACAGAGTGAAGTAAACCAGAAAGAAAAACACCAATACAGTATACTAACACATATATACGGAATTTAGAAAGATGGCAATTATAACCCTGTATGCAAGACAGCAAAAGAGACATAGATGTATAGAATGGACTTTTGGGCTCTGAGGGAGAGGGAGAGGGTGGGATGATCATGTAAGAAATGAATCGCCAGTCTATGTTCGATACAAGATACAGGATGCTTAGGGCTGGTGCCCAGGGATGATCCAGAGGATGATATGGGGTGGGAGGTGGGAGGGGGGGTTCATGTTTGGGAACTCATGTGCATGCATGGCGGATTCATGTCAATGTATGGCAAAACCAATACAGTATTGTAAAGTAAAATAAAGTAAAAATAAATTTTAGAAAAAAAAGTGGAACTTGCACTTTGAGGTATTATTTTGAGAATTACTCCATGGTATTGTATACTTAGTCCTATATTGAAAAAATATTCTACTTATAACTCTGATAATACTATAAAAGAAATCATTATGAAATTTGTAGATGATGTTAACATAGAGAAGAATAACAGACACTTTTGTGATGATAATGATTCTAGAAGATACTATTAGCCTGTGGATCTGATAGCCTTTGATATTATAAATAATTTAATAGTCTGTAAATACGATTTGCTGCAGACATTTAGGATATAGAGATAAATAAGATAGAATCCCTGCTCTTCAGAGTTTTACAGTCTAGAGAGTGTGGAGGGGGCAGACCAGACAATGTGATAAATGATTGAACAGATCCTCCAGAACATGATGACTATGGTGCTAACCCAGGGTAGGGGTCAATGAAACCACCCCCACCCCCTCAAAAAAATACCCCCCCCAAAAAAACTGAATCTGGAAGGATATAAGTAGAAATAAGCCAGGTCTGCAAAAAACATTCAAAATTGGGAAGCACTGGCCTAACAAATCTGTGTTCAAAACATCTTGATCAAGAGAAAATGCTTCAAACTGCCAATGAATTCATTAAAAAGAACATAACACCCAAATTTAAGGCAGTGATAATCACACAAGAAAAAAGGAATACATCTGATAAATTGTGCTTAGTTCTGGGGGCTATAATTTATGATGGTGAATTTCAAGTTGTAATTATCCAAGACAACAATATTTGGAGAAAAATAATTTACTCCAAGTATCTACACAATTAATAACATGAATTGGAATTAGATTTATTGTATGTTACATTAAAGGACAGAGCTGCAGCCCATAAGATACCTGTTTCAATAACAAGGCTGTCTAACCATTAAATGGTCTGAATATAATATAGGTTGAATTATGAAAAAGATAGTTTTCTGCCTTCAGAGGCATTAAGAAGCGAGCAGCCATTTTTAGATATCAAGCATTTTCAGGAAATCTCTGTAATGGTGTGAAGAGGTTAGACTCTAATATTCTCAGATTAAAAAATTCTGGAACAGATGGAGTTCACATACTCACCCTTTTCTTGGAAACCTTAGACTGGGATGTATGTCTGCTTTAGAACAAGTACTCTGTAAGGGAAATCTCAATGATGAAGGTAGGGGCTGTTCAAAATAGAAGTTCCTATGCTCTCTTTTACTCGGTGTTCAAATTCAAATCTTGATTCCTGAGTTGTTAGCAGAGATACTATGAATTAAGAGTCATGACTCCTTGTTGTAGCTTCCTCATGATTCTACCAGAGACACTTGACAAAGTGATATCCTCTTATCTAAGGTTTCAATATATAAGAGGCATTAATAATATCAAAAACATGTTGGAAGCTATTGGAAACTCCCTCAATATTTTCTTTCATCAGGGATGAGCTATTGGAGTTTAGACACAATTAAAATCTGCTTTTTTCATTCATTGTTGATAATATCATCAGCTCTCTTGTGTATAATATTCTCAATGTTGAGACAGTAAACAGTCATTAGTTTAAGGGCTAGAAATTAAAGCCTGCAGACATTGCTTTAGGCAGTCTTTGAAAACAACTTCCTATATGAATATAATTTCTGAAATATTTAAAGCCATGATTTCAATCTTTTTTCTGTTTACTTGAGGTTTGGGGAAATACTTAACTGTATTTATTATTAGTAGTAAATGCCTCATTAGCACAGTAGGTAATGTGTCAGCCATTAGTTGTAGGTGCTCTATGTAGTTTTCAAACACTTTATTTTTATGTACATAAGTCCACTATGCAAAGAAGCAAAATGGCTGTCTGAGAAGACCTTACAAATAGCTGTGAAAAGAAGAGAAGTGGAAAGTAAAAGAGGAAAGGAAAGATATACCCATTTGAATGCAGAGTTCCAAAGAACAGCAAGGAGAGATAAGAAAGCCTTCCTAGTGATCAGTGCAAAGAAATAGAGGAAAACAATAGAATGGGAAAGACTAGAGATCTCTTCAAGAAAATTAGGGATACCAAGGGAACATTTCATGCAAAGATGGGCTCAATAAAGGACAGAAATGACATGGGCCTAACAGAAGCAGGAGATATTAAGAAGAGGTGGCAATAATACACAGAAGTACTATACAAAAAAGATCTTCATGACCCAGATAATTACGATGGTGTGATCACTCAACTAGAGCCAGACATCCTGGAATATGAAGTCAAGTAGGCCTTAGGAAGCATCACTATGAACAAAGCCAGTGGAGGTGATGGAATTCCAGTTGAGCTATTTCAAATCCTGAAAGATGATGCTGTGAAAGTGCTGCACTCAATATGCCAGCAAATTTGGAAAACTCAGCAGTGGCCACAGGACTGGAAAAGGTCAGTTTTCATTCCAATCCCAAAGAAAGGCAATGCCAAAGAATGCTCAAACTACTTCACAATTTCACTCATCTCACACACTAATGCTCAAAATTCTCCAAGCTAGGCTTCAACAGTACATGAACCATGAACTTCCAGATGTACAAACTAGTTTTAGAAAAGGCAGAGGAACCAGAGATCAAATTGCCAACATCCGTTGGATTATCGCAAAAGCAAGAGAGTTCCAGAAACACATCTATTTCTGCTTCACTGACTATGTCAAAGCCTTTAACTGTGTGGATCACAATAAACTGTGGAAAATTCTAAAAGAGATGGGAATACCAGACACCTGACCTGCCTCTTGAGAAATCTGTATGCAGGAGAGGAAGTAACAGTTAGAACTGGACATGGAACAACAGACTGGTTCCAAATTGGGAAAGGAGTACATCAAATCTGTATGCTTTTATTGTCACCATGCTTATTTAACTTATACACAGAGTACATCATGAGAAATGCTAGGCTGGATGAAGCACAAGCTGGAATCGAGATTGGTGGGAGAAATATCAATAACCTCAGATATGCAGATGACACCACCCTTATGGAAGAAAGTGAAGAACTAAAGAACTTCTTGATGACAGTGAAAGAGGGGAATGAAAAAATTGGCTCAAAGCTCAACATTCAGAAAACTAAGGTTGTGGCATCTGGTCCCATCACTTCATGGGAAATAGATGGGGAAACAGTGGAAACAGTGTCAGACTTTATTTTGGGGGGCTCAAAAATCACTGCAGATGGTGACTACAGCCATGAAATTAAAAGATGCTTACTTCTTGGAAGGAAAGTTATGACCAACCTAGACAGCATATTAAAAAGCAGAGATTTTACTTTGCCAACAGAGGTCCGTCTAGTCAAGGCTATGGTTTTTCCAGTAGTCATGTATGGATGTAAGAGTTGGACTATAGAGAAAGCTGAGTGCTGAAGAATTGATGGTTTCGAATGGTGGTGTTGGAGAAGGCTCTTGAGAGTCCCTTGGACTGCAAGGAGATCCAACCAGTCCATTCTAAAGGAAATCAGTCCTGAATATTCATTAAAAGGACTGATATTGAAGCTGTAACTCCAGTACTTTGGCCACCTGACGTGAATAACTGACTCATTAGAAAAGACCCTGATGCTGGGAAAGATTGAAGGCGGGAGGAGAAGGGGATGACTTAGGTGAGATGGTTGGATGGCATCTCCGACTCAATGGACATGAGTTTGAGTAAACTCCAGGAGTTGGTGATGGACAGGAAAGTCTGGCATGCTGCAGTCCATGAGGTTGCAGAAAGTTGGACATGACTGAGCGACTGATCTGAACTGAACTGAAGTCCACTATTTATAGCCAGGATGTACTGAGAACTTACAATGCACTACATATAATATTATTCTTGTTACATTTGCTAACTCATTCAGTTCTCACTATAGCTCAATGTGGAAGATAATTTTAGGTTGAAAATTGAAGTATTAGTTGTTCAGTCATTTCCAATTCTTTGAGACCCCATGGACTATAGCCTCACAGACTCCTCTGTCCATGGATTCTCCAGGCAAGAATACTGGAGTGCATAGCCATTCCCTTCTCCAGAGGATCTTCCTGACCCAGGGATTGAACCCAGGTCTCCTGCATTGTAGACAGATTCTTTACCATTTGAGCCACCAGGGAAACCCTGAACGTTAGGTTGAATCAGGTAGCAATTTTATATGATTAAACCTAACAAAAATGTAATACTTAAAAAGTTAAGAAGCTGAGACACAGAAATATTAGTTAATTTTCCCATGCTTATCATGATAGTAAGTTGCTGTTCAGTTCAATCATAAAATAATTGTATTTAATATATTACATTTATTTTAAAACAGTCAATAATTTATTCATTCAGCAGACATGCAACACACCATAGTAGGTGTTAGGACAAAAACTCAGAGATACAAACTGCATGTTTTTAAATATGTCTACAATAGAAGTTAATGCATATATATAGCAAACAATTATATAGCACTTGTGCTGTGCTTCATCACTCAGTTGTATCCAACTGTTTGCTCCCCCATGGAATGTAGCCCCAAGGCTCCACTGTCCATGAGGATTCTCCATGCAAGAATACTGGAGTTGGTTGCCATGCCCTCCTCTATAGGATCTTTCCAACCCAGGGACCAAACCCAGGTCTCCCACATTGCAGATGGATTCTTTACCATCTGAGCCACAAGGGAAGCTCAATAATACTGGAGTACGTAGCTATCCCTTTTACAGAGGAAATTCCTGAGCCAGGAATCAAACTAGGGTCTCTTGCATTGCAGGCATATTCTTCACCAGCCGAGCTACCTGGGAAGCTCATATCACTTACTTTGTGTCAAATAGCATTTCAAGTACTCTTTATCCTCATTTGTTTTATATATACTGGAATTGTTCTCACTTTATCTATGGGAATACTGAATAGAAAGTTTTATGAAGACATTATAAATAATTTGGGGCTGAGATTATAATGGTGAACAAATTAAATATAGAAGGATTGCTGTCAAGTGCTCTTCTGAGCTCCCAAACATGGTAACCACTATTCTTGTGAGCCATTCAAAATGTAACTAAAGTACATAAAATTTAAAATTCATTTTTTCTGTTATTTTAATTACTCAGTAGTCACACCTAGCCCATGGTTACTGTATTAGAGAAGGCAAATATTGAACATCAGACTTATTTCCAAAAATTTTATTGGCTAGTGCTGGTTCAGTAGAAGAGGGAGAAATTGATGAAATGATTCATCAAATGTAAAACCATGAAAGTAATAAGGAAGATAGGTCCACTGTGCTATGAATCTAGATGTCTCAAGCATCTAAGCATTTGCCTTCAAAGTGATGATCACTCAGGTGATAGTCTTGGACCTGGAAGGTCAATTCCAAGGGCAAGTTATATTCGTCTTGACAGTGAAGTGGGGAAAATGTGGGGGAGTTCTGAAACAGCATATGAAACTAAAATGTCTTCTGGCCTAGATGCAATGGACTGACTGATGGTTCTTGTTTTGTGCTTCTAAATGGTTTTGTTACATTTGTACATTGGGAACTTTCCAGCATTTCTGCTCTATAGTCTTTGCCACATGCATTCAACATTAGGTTCACTGGACAAAAGTATAGTTGACTCTTGCACAATGCCAGAGGTTAGGGATACTGACTCATGAGAAGTTGAAAAATCCAGGTGTGACTTTACAATCAGTCTTCCATTCTCATAAACCAGCCTTAGGTCATATAGTACCTTAGTAAGTTATTACTGGAAGGAAAAAAAAAAGCATATAAGCCAACATAGGCAGTTCGAACCCGTGATTTTTTGAGTCAACTGTATAGGAAAATATTTATCTTTTTTTTTTAATTTTTATTTTTTAAATTCTAAAATCTTTAATTCTTACATGCGTTCCCAAACATGACTCCCCCTCCCACCTCCCTCCCCACAACATCTCTCTGGGTCATCCCCATGCACCAGCCCCAAGCATGCTGCCCCCTACGTCAGACATAGACTGGCGATTCAATTCTTACATGATAGTCTACATGTTAGAATTCCCATTCTCCCAAATCATCCCACACTCTCCCTCTCCCTCTGAGTCCAAAAGTCCGTTATACACATCTGTGTCTTTTTTCCTGTCTTGCATACAGGGTCGTCATTGCCATCTTCCTAAATTCCATATATATGTGTTAGTATACTGTATTGGTGTTTTTCTTTCTGGCTTACTTCACTCTGTATAATTGGCTCCAGTTTCATCCATCTCATCAGAACTGAATCAAATGAATTCTTTTTAACGGCTGAGTAATACATATTTATCTTGATTTATATTATAAAATTGTTTTTCCAGAGGATGTAAAAATGTTTTAAGCCAATATGTTTGGCGCATGAATAAACTGAGCTATTTTTATCTATAGCTCTGTGCTTTTGCTAATTCTGTTTCTTAATCCCTTAACTATTTTGGTTTCAGAACTAATTCTTATGTCTCTGCTTAACATTCCATTTAATGTTTCTTTCTGCATTGGAAGTTTTTCCTGACATCTTGTCGATTTTGCAATAAATATCCCTCTTTGGTACTCTCTTAAAATACTGTGTATTTATGTGTCATTGCAATAAACTACTTTGGGGCAGGATCAATGTCTTATCTGACTCATCAGCCCAACTCCTATCACTATGCAGGATATAGAATTGATACTCAGAAAACACTTAATGAATGAATCAATAAAGTTTACCTGTAGATGAGTTCATACTGATTACTTACCAAAAGCTGCTGCTGCTGCTAAGTCACTTCAGTCGTGTCTGACTCTGTGCGACCCCATAGATGGCAGCCCACCAGGCTCCCCTGTCCGTGGGATTCTCCAGGCAAGAACACTGGAGTGGGTTGCCATTTCCTTCTCCAATGCATGAAAGTGAAAAGTGAGAGTGAAGTCACTCAGTCGTATCCGACCCTCAGCGACCCCATGAACTGCAGCCTTCCAGGCTCCTCCGTCCATGGGCTATTCCAGGCAAGAGTACTGGATTGGGTTGCCATTACCTTCTACACTTACCAAAAGCAGCACAGTTAATCTATAGCTTGTTAATATGTAGTTTAATTATTTAAATCATCGACTCAATGGACATGGGTTTAGGTGGACTCTGGGAGTTGGTGACAGACAGGGAGGCCTGGCATGCTACAGTTCAGGGGTTGCAAAGAGTCAGACATGACTGAGTGACTGAACTGAACTGAACTGAAACAGACTAGATGTAAAACAGTATCATATCACATTGCTATATTTAAAAATGAATAAATTAACCATCTATGTTTATTAGTTTGGTGTTCTCTTGGGTGAAATTTAAGGTATTTCATTATATATTTGAAATGACCATATTTTGTGGTACTTCTTATTCTACTCAGTTTTACACTGGCTTTAGCAATACATGAACTGTGAACTTCCAAATGTTCAAGCTGGTGTGAGAAAAGGCAGAGGAACCAGAGATCAAATTGCCAACATCTGCTGGATCATCAAAAAAGCAAGAGAATTCCAGAAAAACATCTATTTCTGCTTTATTGACTATGCCAAAGCCTTTGACTGTGTGGATCACAACAAACTGTGGAAAATTCTGAAAGAGATGGGAATACCAGACCACCTGACCTGCCTCTTGAGAAATCTGTATGCAGGTCAGGAAGCAACAGTTAGAACTGAACATGGAACAACAGACTGGTTCTAAATAGGAAAAGGAGTACTTCAAGGCTGTATAGTGTCACCCTGCTTATTTAACTTATATGCAGAGTACATCATGAGAAATGCTGGGCTGGAAGAAGCACTAGCTGAAATCAAGATTGCCAGGAGAAATATCACTAACCTCAGATATGCAAATGACACCCCCCTTATGGCAGAAAGTGAAGAAGAACTAAAGAGCCACTTAATGAAAGTTAAAGAGGAGAGTGAAAAAGTTGGCTTAAAGCTCTACATTCAGAAAACGAAGATCATGGCATCTGCTCCCATCACTTCATGGGAAATAGATGGGGAAACAGTGGAAACAGTGACAGACTTTTATTTTGGGGGCTCCAAAATCACTGCAGATGGTGATTGCAGCCATGAAATTAAAAGACACTTACTCCTTGGAAGGAAATTTATGACCAACCTATACAGCATATTAAAAAGCAGAGACATTACTTTGCCAACAGAGGTCCATCTAGTCAAGGCTATAATTTTTCCAGTAGTTATGTATGCATGTGAGAGTTGGACTATAAAAAGCTGAGCACCAAAGAATTGATGGTTTTGAACGGTGTTGTTGGAGAAGATTCTTGAGAATCCCTTGGACTGCAAGGAGATCCAACAAGTCCATCCTGAGGGAGATCAGTCCTGAGTGTTCATTGGAAGGACTAATGTTGAAGCTGAAACTCCAATACTTTGGCCACCTGATGCAAAGAGCTGACTCATTTGAAAAGGCCCTGATGCTGGGAAAGATTGAAAGGAAGAGGAGAAGGGCACGACATAGGTGAGATGGTTGGATGTCATCACTGACTCAATGGACATGAGTTTGAGTAAACTCCGGGTATTGGTGATGGACAGGAAAGCCTGGCGTGCTGCAGTCCATGGCGTCACAATATTTGGACCCGACTAAGTAACTGGACTGAACTTAATTTTTAATTTAACTATGTGAAAATTTTGAAATACACTGTTTCATGTCAACATCCATAGTACTTGATCATGCGGGCACAATTCTTCTTCCCTCAACTGATGAATTCCTTCTGTGAACCCAGTACATATGAATTATACACAGAAATCAGAAATATAGCCACAATGCCCAAGGTGCTTAGAAAACACAATATAATGTAACCTCTGTAGCATTAGGGTATTTATGATATAAAGTTAGAGAACAAAGGAAACAATTTAAGTCATCTTGTTGGAATTAGGTCAGACTTTTTGCAGAACTTTAGCAGATGAAATAGAAATGAATTGCATTTCAGACTTGTAACATCTCCAAAGACATCAAATTTTGATAGCATTTTCTTTTGGAGAAGTGGCAAATAGCTTCGTAATTTTGGACTGAAGAGGAAATTAGAGGCTGGATATTTAGATGCAGCCAGGCAATGCAAATTATTATACACATATTAAAAAGTTTGCTTTGTCAGGGGAGTTTGTAATTTCCTTTCTTATGTCTCACCACAGCAAAAATTTGAACTGATGGATGCACCAGTGTTACAGCTCAGTTTTGTTTGGCAAGGAAAGGAAAATACATCCTCAAGGCATGAGGGCAGGCTGACCCAAAAGATACGAAGAGAAGAGAGGCCCCCGGCTCAAATTTAGTTCCTCTTTTTATGTTTTGTTTTTCTACTCCTCCTGAGCCACCCCGATATAAATTGGCCTAGCCAGAAGGGCTATTTGTTTTACCTGAGGTTCTAACTCCAGTCCTTAGACCTTCCTTTGTTCTATTTTCATAGGCTTTTTCCTTTCTTTGCCTTTTAGCCACCACCATTATGGACTTTTTTTCCCCCCTATTCTAACTACCTAACATTCTCCCCTCAAGAGATGGGAGGCCCAATTCTTTGGGAATAGGGGTGTTGAGGTCTCTCTGGCTACTTCCTGCTGAACTGGAATGGTGAGGGGAACTGGGCCTCCTCCTCCTGCTAATCTCAAGTCTCAGAGTCCTTAGGGTGGTGTCCATCTAAGAGTGAGTGATATTTTCCTTGGTCAGGTTTAGTTTTATATATCCTTGTTGAACTGGCACTGCATGTTGTAGCTTGTTGACCTGGGTAGAGACAAAATGGGTTAGATAATTGATAATACACAGAGAAATCATAAGCAGCATCAATACGGTGATAACAGGGATTAGTAGGGACAATAGCCAACCCCAAATTCCCCTCAACAGGAAAAGGCTCCCCCAAAGAGATATTGTAGCCACCCTGAAAGCTCTCCAGCTTGTTCTTTGAGATCCAGTAGGACCTGGATGTTTTCTTGAGGACTGTGAGACTTTCTTTAACTTAGCTGGAGGTATTTACCCAGAAACAACATGTCTCATTCAAGATAGCTCAGGTCCCTCCTTGTTCAGGGATCAGGAGATCTATCTCCTGTCTATTTTGGAGTACAACCCCTGGCCAGCTGTGTTTGCTCTTTAGAGCTATCCTAAGAAACCATATCCCCAGAAACTTAATTTTGGGGCGTTTATTAGAATGGCACTCATTTGTAGTTCTGAATGGTATCTGAGATCTCCCAGGGCTCACAGGTGTATTGAGTGTCCTCTCTGTTTTCTTCTACAACTTGACTCATGAGTAGTGAATCCAGGAGTCATGTCCTGGTACCCTGACTGCTGTGGGGGTAGAAAGTATTACAGGGTAGGGGCCCTTCCATGTGGACTGGAGTTGAGCCTTTAGGGACCCATCTTTCCAGACTTTAATTAGGAATTGAGTCCCCGGAGCATATAGTGGTGGCTCTTTAGAATCTTCTGGGTCCTGGTTGATACCCACAAGTGTATATCCTGTTGGAATTGCCCAATGGCCATGATATAAGACCAGAGGGTCTAAGCCTCTGGATCTAGGAAGAGGTCATTGACATAAACAAAAGGTTTCCCATATAGCATCTCATAAAGACTAAGACCAACCTGTTCCTTAGGGGCAATACAGGTGTGGAGGAGAGCTTTACTAAAGCTTTCTTGCATTGCAGGGAGGGTTCCTGGATTTTTTTTTTTTTTTTAATCTCTGATTTTAAGAATTGGTTGGCTCTTTCTATTTTTCCTGAAGACTGAGGCCTCCGGGCACAGTGGAGATAATAAATAATGCCCAATGCCTTAGAGACCCCTTGAGTGACCTTAGAAGGAAATGATGTCCCATTGTCACTTTGTAATGACTTGGGCAGACCAAATCTCAGAATGATTTCATGGAGCAGTTTATTTTACCACCTCCTCCCTTCTCCATCTGGGTGGAAAAACCTTCAATTCATGCTGTGAATGTATCTATCATGACTAATAGGTATTTAAACCCTTGAGAAACTGGCATCTGGGTGAAGCCCATCTGCCAGTCCTCTCCTGAATAGGGCCCATGTCATTGGATGGGCTGAGGCAGCTGGAGTCTTTGAGCTCCTTGGGGGTTGTTTAATTGGCAAGTGGGACAAGAGGAGATCACTTGCCTTATAGTCATTTGGAGGCCTGTTCCTCTGAAGGACCTTTCTAGTAATCTTTGAAGGGCCTTCCCCCTTAAATGAGTGGTGGCATGTAAGGAATTAACCAACTTTCATTGGAGTTTCCAAGGCAGAAAAAGGAGTCCCTCCTTTTGGAACCAGCCTATATGATCTTCTTGAAAGCCCTCACTCTTAGCTTTGAGAGTCTCACCTGCAATATATGAAGGAGTTTCTGGCAAATTAGTCTGTAGAACTAAGGTGGCAACCCCTATTAGGGCACTGTTCTGTAACGCTGTTGTCTTAGCTGCCTAATCTGCAGCTTGGTTCCCTCATGCCACTTCCGTACTCTCTTTTTGGTGTCCTTTACAGTGGGAGACTGAAACCTCAGTGGGCAGATGGACTGCATCCAAGAGCTTAAGGATTTGATCACCATATTTGATTGGGGAACTTCAGGTGGTCAAGTGGCCCCATTTTTCCAAATACCACCATGTGCATGTAGCACCAGAAAGACATACTTGGAGTCAGTGTAAATGGCTACTCCTTTTCCTTTTCCCAGCTCTAAAACTCGAGTCAGGGCTATGAGCTCAGTTAATTGAGCTGAAGTACCTGGTGGCAAAGGTTTAGCCCCTATGGTCTCAAAATATGAGACTACTACATATCTGTCTCTTCCTTTTCCATCCATGACAAAGATGCTTCCATCAGTGTACCAGATTTCCTCAAGACTGGACAGAGGATCTTCCAATCCCTCTCAGGGTTTTGTCCAGTGGTCCAAGGTTTTTAGGCAAGAGTGAAAGAGGAGAGAGTCCTCAGGACCAGACAAGAGGATAGCTGGGTTAAGAACCTCACAAAGGGGTATAATGAGGCTTGGACTTTCCAGCACTACTTGATATCTGAGGATTCTTTGATCAGACATTCATAAATGGCCTTTCCCATTCAGGAGTTGTTTCACTTGGTGGCTGGTAAAAATAGTTAGTTTACCCCAAAAAGAGAGTTTTAAAGCATCTTCTATCAGGCCTGCAATAGCTGCAAGATTTCGAAGGCAGGGAAAGATCTTTTCCCGATAGGGGAATAGGACACTCAGGGACCACCAGAAACTGGTGGGAAAATATTTGTCCATCCCAGCAACAAAGTGCTCAGTTGAATCTTTTTTTTTTCCTGTAGCACCCAAAATGGTACAGGTTTGGGAGGAGAAAGCTCCAGAGTAGGAGGTCAGGACAGAGTAGGTAGCCCCTTGGTTAACCAAGAAATTCTTGGACCTACCTGCCATATCCAGTTGTACCCATGGCTCCAGCCCCGTGACGGTTATCTGTGACAGGCGGGCTGGCTGGAGCAGGCTGCTTCAGTCCTGCTGAACCATCCTGAGGAAAGGCTTGGCACTTGACCTTGAGGCTTTTGGGTCCCCAGGGCAGAGTGCTGCTCAGTGTCCCAGTTGATGACATTTGTAGCAAGCCGTTTTAGGATACTTGGCTTGTTTTGGACACTCTTTGGCCCAATTCCCATCTGTCTACAGATTAGTCATTTGCCTCATGCCTTGTCCTTTAAGGACTCGGGGTTTGCCATAGGGCTTCCCAGGAAGGCGGCCAGCATCTGGGCATGCCTTGTCTGTTTTTTCTCCCTTTCCTGGGCCTTGGCCTCCCTCTCATGTTCTCTGTTATAAAAGGTCTAACTGGACCACTGTCTGGGCCATCTCATCTAAAGAGGGAGCAGGGTCCTGCTTCTGTAACTGTTTTAACTTTATCCTGATGTCTGATGCACACTGGGACAGGAATTTGTCCTTTAAAATCATCTGTCCCTCATAAGAATCTAAGTCCAGATTGGTAAACTTTTGCAGGGCCTCTTTTAGCATTTCCAGAAAGGCAATGGGGTCCTCTTTGGGCTCTGAGTTACTGCTGAGACCCAGATGTAGCTGATTACTTTTTGCTAGGCTGCTTTTAGTCCTGCCTTTACACAGATCAAAAAATGATCCCTTTCCCAGATGTACTCAGGGTCATTATAATTTCAATTAGGATCTGAGGAGGGGACCGCAGTTTCCCCCACTGCATATTTATCACTTGATGTGTAAAGTCCCATAGCATACCTTTGGGTTTCCTTAAAGACCCTAGCATGCTCAGGATCAGATAAAGTTTGACTAAATATGACCATGATGTCCTTCCATGTCAAGTCAAAGGCCAAGGTAATCAGTTGGAATGTACCTATATATTTGCCTGGGTCATCTGTATAGCTTCCCAGGTCTTGTTTGATCTGTCTAGTTCTAAAAGGGAGAAGGGCTTATGGACCCGGTTGGTCCAAATTCTCCTCCAGTTTCAACTAAGGGACATACTTGAGTTGGCTTTTGTGGAAGAGGTGCCCCTGGATACTGGGGCACATTTGGATGCAAGGAAGGAGCACCAGGCAACTCAGGAGCCATGGGAGGTGAGCCTTCACAGGGGGCTTCCTTCTCTGTGTTGTCTGTGCCTAACACCATTTGCCTAGTAGGCTCACTTTTAGGGCAGACAACAATCCCATACTTAAGACAGAGTCCCTTCATATCTCTTAGTTGGAAGAAAATTTGGACATAGGGGAGCTCTGTCCATTCCCCTTGTCTTTTGCAGAATAAGTCTAGCTGCAGGATGGTATTGCAATTTAAACTCCCATCCTCAGACTAGCGTTCCTTGTCCTGCAGAGGATACCATGGTCATGTAGTGACACAAAAGGATTTTAAGCAACTTCTCCGTAGAGCTAGAGAATTGAATAGCTTCCAGTTATCAAGGATGCATCTCAAGGGCATCTGTTGGGAAGTGGATTGATCATTTCCCATCTGAAAGACAATCATGACAGGAAGGAAAAGAAAAAAGAAAAAAACTAATAGGCCTCCTTCTATTTCCATGGGTGGACTTCCTTAGGGGGTAAGTCTTTTTTAAGCTATCCTACCCAGTACTGTTGCAATCTGAGAGCCAGGTGTCCCAGGGTCATGGTGCAGATCCCCAGGCAAGCTGAGGCATGACAGCCTTCTGGAGATTAAATCCCCAGGCAGGTTGAGGCAGGTCAGCCTCCTGGGATCCCTAGACTGGCAGATCCCCGAGCAGGTTGAGAAGTGACAAGCTTCCTAAGACCAGATCCACAGGCAGGTCAAGGCAGATCGACCTCCTGGGACTCCCAGACTGGAGTTGGTTGTCCCCAAGGTCTCCAGCATGACAAATGCTGGGTAGGATTAAGGGGCTGTAATCTTAACTCATTGCTGGTTTGTCTACCACAGGTGGGACTAGATGTGAAGTGAAGTGAAAGTCACTCAGTCATGTCTGACTCTTCGTGACCCCATGGACTGTCCAGGCCAGAATACTGAAGTGGGTAGCCTTTCCCTTCTCCAGAATATCTTCCCAACCCAGGGATTGAACCTAGGTTTCCTGCATTGCAGGCAGATTCTTTACAAGCTGAGCCACAAGGGAAGCCCATGGGAATAGATATCATGATGTAAAGCAATCCTAGCTTATGCTCTGAGACTGGGAACCTGGTGAAAGAGCCATAAGCCTTATCCTCTTATTGCTCTGAGAGAATGCAAGTCACTGATTTCCTCCCTAGTCCTTCATAAGAGCAGTTTAGGGTGTTTCCAGTGGTAAAAATTTCATTGTCATAGACCCACTTTAGGTAGTAGCAGAAGTAATGACAAAGGAGTGGGTTATCTGGTCCTGTTAGGAACATTAAGAGTATTTTAATAATAAGTGGGGTGGAGAAATGTTGCCTATAAGCGGGCAGGGTCCTGGTTGCAGGAGTTAGTAAGTGGCTTAAGAACAAATTGATAAGAGGCAACAAACCAGATGTTCCACAAAAGTGGAATGAAGATTTAATCCAAGGGTACGCTTGTAAATTTAAGAGAAGGGTGGTAAGGGTTTGGGCCCAAGAGGACTGCAGGGCTAACTCCCAAAGTGGCAAACATTATCCCTGGAAGCCCAACTGTCCTTGAAGCGATGCCAACAGATGGACTTCTAGCAGGCATTATGTGCCTGTCACCCGCCCTAGTGGGTTATGCTATTGTTACACATATAGTAGGAAAAATAGAAGATGAAGGACTTAATATCTAGAGAGATTGGATATTATAAGAGTATTTCCCTCCCAAGGGCCGGCTAATTTCTGGTTGTCCCTCCAGAAGAACGTAGAGGCAACATTGTGGGCCCAGATGGGGCTCAGGAAAAGTGCATGAAACAGGAGGGAAGGGGGCAAGCCCAACTTTTGAAAGAATGACATAGCCCAAGGGAATAACATAAATTGATTAAAATCAAATGGGTCCAAGATAACAAGTCAAATTCAACTGAACTTTGATCCTCAGTCTGCAAGCTAAATGACACACCCAGAGGTGCCAGTACAGTTTTAAGTCACTGTCAAAAGACCCAGGAGTGGGTGGTTCCCAAATTGTTGGAATGATCCTCCTACTCATTAGCATATGAAATCACCCAGCTAGGAAAAACTAACCACACCACATTCCATGGATGCCACACTCCCCTCTGTGATGGCCCACACTCTTGGAATGTGCTTCTCTCTAAATCCAAACAAATCCAAACAAGTTTATCTATCGCTGTGTCTCTCAATGAATTTTTTTGCAATGAGACATCAAAAGCCTGACCTTCATTAGGTCCTAAAACCAGGCATTGTGGGTTTTGGCAGGGCTCAAGTCCCAGTCAGATGTGACTGAGAGACTAAGCATAGCACAGAGTGCCTGTCGTGTGGGTTTGAGTCTTAATCTTAGGTAAACAGTTTCAAGAACAACTTTCAAAAATGGAAATATGATGACCTGCCCAAAACTTTGTAAGCAGTGGCATAGATGGAGACAGGAGCTAAAGGACAGGAGGAAAAAGCAGTGGGGAAAAAAATGTGCCAAGGAATCGCCATCATAACCTGCTGAAAATCTGCTAAATACCTGACCTGTGCTCACAGCTTTCATTGGCCTGATCCTTGACACAAAGGAAATTAAGGACAGAAGAACCCCCACCTGCTTGGGCAACACCTACTAAGGCACAGCAGATAGTAGAGCCTTCAGAACACCCTGGGACACCCACAGCAGCTTGCCTGTTCACAGGGGGTTTGAGGAAATAAGAAACAAGAGATTTTAAAGGAATTAAGATTTAAGATTTTGTTAGCCATATGTCGTTCCAGTCATAGGAGTGAGGACTTCTACCCCAACCAGAGGTCTTCTGGAATCTGAGACTGAGTTGCTTGAGCTTTCTGTGGCGTTTGTTTCTGCTGTCCTGGTTTCCAGCACACTGGGCTTCTTGTCACCTTCTATGTGCTGGGTTTTCTTCACGTTCAGCTTCTACCATGGGAGCTTTTGCTGAGTTGGGCTTCTGCTGTACTTGGCCTCTGCCTTATGGGGGCCGGGCAGAAGTTGTTTCCAAGTTAAATCCGAGCCAGGTTAAATCCAAGTCATGGCACCATAGATGTCGAGGGAGTTTGTAATTTCCTCGGTTCTGCCTCACCACAGCAAAAATTTGAAGCAACGGATGGACCAGTGTTACAGCTCAGTTTATGTTGGGGGAGTGTGTAATTTCCCTGGTTCTGTCTCATCGCAGCAAAAAATTGAAGGGACGTATGGACCAGTGTTACAACTCAGTTTTATTTGGCAAGCAAACAAAAATACATCCTTGAGCATGAGGGCAGGCTGGCCCAAAAGACACTAAGAGAAGAGAGACCCGGGCTCAAATTTGGTTTCTCTTTTCACGTGCTTTTTTCTCCTCTCCCTGACTCTGCCCTATGTAAACTGGGCTAGCCAGGAAGGCTGTTTTTGTGTTTTTGTTTTTGTTTTTTTACCTGAGATTCTAACTCTAGTCCTCAGACCTTCCTTTGTTCTGTTTTCACAGGCCTTTTCCTTTCTATGTCTTTTAGCCACTGCCATCATGGACTCCTTTTTCCTATTCTAACAACCTAACAGTTTTATTCTAAAGTAAATGGATAGACACAAAAAATTTTAAAACACAAAGTAATGTCATCAGAAGTACTTCTACATTGTTAAATACAAAATGGAGACTGGACTTGAGAATTTTCTCAATAGCCAAAACTATTTAATCCAAATAAGTAAGTAAAACTAATTCAAGCTTACTTCATGAACTTAAGTGAGACTTAATTTAGGCGATTTCTTGTAAATGCTTCTGATAATCATGAAAGAAGGCTTCTAGGTGGCATGGTAGTAAAGAATCTGCCTGCCAATACAAGAGATGCAAAAGACGCAGGTTGCATCCCTGAATTGGGAAGATCCCCTGGAGTAGGAAATGGCAACCCACTCCAATTCTTGCTTGGAAAATTCTATGGGCAGAGGAGCCTGGTGGACTATAGTCCATGGGGTAGCAATGAGTCAGACATAACTGAGGGACACACACAATCATGAAAGCAGCTTAAGTCATCTTCCTAAAAATGGTATGAGTGTTAGCACAAGTTTGTGTGCAGAGTTAGGCCAAGTAAACTGAAACATAGGAGTTTGGAGCAGAGAAATGCTTATTCTAAGGTCATGCAAGGAGACAGGTGATTCATGACCTTAAAAACCCCTAGCTCCGCAAAAGAGTTCAGCAAATCACTTTTAAAAGGCAGACTGGGGAGACGGGACACAGGGTATGTGATCAGCTCCTGCACAGTTCTCTGGCTGAAGGTAAGAACAGCGTGGTGTCACAAAGTTTAATTTAAATCAGTCTTTAGGCTCCAAGAAGCCTAGGGCTGTGCGCTCTTGGTTATCAAGTAGTTAACATCTTCCATTTGGGATGGAGTGGGTGTTCACATCTGCAAAACAGCTCAGGCAATCTGCATCAAATACTGTTACCTAGGTACTTCAGAAAGGAGCTAAGGCAGAGGGTCTGGAGGAAGGGCTGTTCCAGGAACACCCCACAGGATCCTGCTCAGACACTTGAGATGGTCACTTGTGACCAGTTCCTTGCCATTTGGCTTCCCAGATGCCCCAGCAGTAAAGAATCTGCCTGCCAGTGTGAGACTCAAGTTCAATCCCTGGGTCAGGAAGATCACCTGTAGGAGGAAATGGCAACCCACTCCAGTAGTCTTGCCTGGGAAATCCCATGAACAGAGGAGCCTGGTGGGCTACAGTCCATGGGGTCTCAAAGAGTCTCACATGACTGACATACACGTAGCACTAGCACTGCCATTTGGAAACCGCATGGTAATAACTGATCATTGTGGAGATTACACAGCTTCCTCATTTCCAATTCACCAACAATCCTATAAATTCATGATCATATCAGTCTTTGCATTTGAAAATTCCCAGTTTGTGAACTGTCCTCATATACACAATAAACTCTCAGAAGTACAGCTCATTGATTTGGTGAGTTTAATTTTGCTGTTTCTGGATTTTTGACAACATAGGTAAAACTAATTTTCAAAAAATGCCTATTTTACCAAGCAGTCATTATTTAAAGAAGACATTTTACCACAAGTAATAATCACAAGTATTCACTGTAATTTCAAAAAGTCATATCAGAAGAAATGTCTACAATTCAATTGGATATAATTATTTTTACCATTTCTACTGAAAAAATAGGTGCAACCTAAAAGTTGAGAGTTATGTTTTTATTAGCAGGAATTTTCAGGATGTCAAGCCTGGGAGACAGCATCTTAAGTAATCCTCAGAGAACTGTTCCAAAGAGGAGAGGGTGGGAAGCCATGATATATAGAAGTTTTGTGACTAAGAGCAGATAGTCTGAATGTCCAAAGATAATTGCAAATTAAAGAAAAAACAGATATCTCAAGATAAGGAATTTAGATGTTACCATGTATGGGAAAATGTAAGAATTTGGGTTCACTGATATCATTCCTTTCATACACACCTCACCTGTCTGAGGCCAGGATCCTACATTCTCACATCCTGAGTTTCCTCAGGGCTCATCGTAGGTAGAGGCTACAGTCTGACGGCTGCTAGATGGCAGGTATTCTTCCTGACTTTCCTCAGGGCTCACCAGCTCAACTTTGGTGGTGCTTGCAGTCTCTAATAACAGTGACACCCTTTGTTTACTGATATGGCAGCAAATATTCCATTTCTTAACACCATTTTTCAATATTTCAATTGTTTCCCGTGTTTTCAAATATTATAGATATTTTTATAGAGAGCATCTTTGCACATAACATTTATTCAGAATTTTCATCTCTTCAAAATTGTCAGCTCACTTATAAAGCAAATTTTCTCGTCTATCCGAGTCCCTCCAAACACAAACATATTGTTGATTTCTAAAGCCTGCTGCTGCTGCTAAGTTGCTTCAGCCATGTCCGACTCTGTGCGAACCCATAGACAGCCTACCAGGCTCCCTCGTCCATGGGATTCTCCAGGCAAGAACACTGGAGTGGGTTGCCATTTCCTTCTCCAATGCATGAAAGTGAAAAGTGAAAGTAAAGTCGCTCCGGGGAGAACCCGTACCTGTGCTAGGTTTGGAGATGCTCTTCATCCACCAGAGGGCGACAGAGCACAGTTTGCAGAATACAAACAGCTGGCCTTGTCCATCTTGGATCAAAGTTTAGACTTAACAGACTTAGACTGTACCATAGATCAGGATTCCTGTTCATCTGTAAACCTAATACATATTGGAAAAGATAAGGCAACTATCTTGTGCAAGGACAAATAATGGGAAACATATCAGAATATCAGGGATAATTTAAAGAGCTCAAAGAGAGCCTGCAAGCCTTATTATTTTCAATCACAAGCTCCAAAACCAAAATCAGAGAGGACAAAGTGAGTTCCTAATTCTTTCATCCTTCTGGGTTTTCAATAGATGCTATACCCACTGATTTACCCTCAGTTTGGTAAAATAGGTCACAAGTGGGATCCTTGTGACTTTGGGCACCATCTTTTTGCAGTTTGCATTGAACTGGTGTGGTGTGTGTGTTCAGTCTCCCAGTCGTGTGACTCTTTGTGACTCCATGGAATGGAGCCCACCAGGCTCCACGGTCCACAGAATTTTTCAGGCAAGAATACTGGGATAGGTTACCATTTCCTCCTCCAGAGAATCTTCCAGCCCCAGGGACTGAATCAGAGTCTCCTGTGTCTCCTGCTTGTCTTTCCATTTTGCATGCCATTGATAAAGCAGGGTATTTAAATACAGCTTGGAGTCACACAGGCTAAAGAAGCCTGCACTTTGCTCACAGTACAGTAACTTAAGACTCAAAAGAGGGAGAGATTAGATTCTATTACTGACAGTTGTTCAAAGGGAAGCTCCAAGTTCTCCAAGTTCTCTTTGGGTTGCTAAGAAGCAAAAAAATATGAAAACATTGTTATGACCAGGGCATGCAAATTAGTATAAATGTGTCTCAGATCCATTACAAATGTCAAATGTACTATTAACGTATCCTGTATATTTGTTACTTCTGTTTTTACCTAAGTACACAATCATAAATTGAGGAAATTTTATAAAGCATTATCATTCTCTAAGAGCTTCCCTGTGGCTCAGATGCTAAAGAATCTGCCTGCAATGTGGGAGATCTGGGTTCGATCCCTGGGTTGGGAAGATCCCATAGAGAAGGGACCAGCTAACCACTCCTGTATTCTGGCCTGGAGAATTCCACGGACTGTATATTCCATGGGGTCGTAAAGGGTCGAACATGACTAAGTGACCTTCACTTCACTTCATTCTCTAAAGTGAAGCATTCAGTTTAGCTGTATTGAATACAAACATTCCAGTGGCAGTTGTTGGCTCCACAATTGTCATAACCACCGTGGGTCAGTTATTAATAAAAGCCTTTAGCTTTCAAGGTATTCTAAATATAACTCCTTATCAAAGTCTATGGTTTCCCTGGTGTCTCATTGCTAAAGAATCCACCTGCAATGCAGAGGACTTGAATTCAATCCCTAGGTCAGGAAGATCCTCTTGGAGAAGGGAATGGCTACCCACTCCAGTATCCTTGCCTGGAGAATCCCATGGATGGAGGAGCCTGACAGGCTACAGTCCATGGGATTGCAAAGAGTCAGACATGAATGAGAGACTATCTTTCTCTAAACTGAAGCATTCACTTTGGCTGTACTGAGTACAAACATTCCAGTGGTGGCTATTGGTTCCACAACTGTCATAACCACTATGGGTCAGTTATTAATAAATGCCTTTAGCTTGCATGGTATCCTAAATATAAATACTCAAAGTCTTGGAGTGTACTTCAAACACTTCCTGCTGAACCTTAGTTATTCTGCTATAAGTTCCATTTGGGTCTTATTGTTTCATATAAATTTATTGATCCTAGTAGGGCTTGATGCCAATGTATCAGGTATTCACTTAGTATAAAAAGCTTTTGTCATCTTATTTCCCTCCACTCATACTTTTTCCTCAGCTTGGTAGTAGTTGTTAGGAAAGGGAAAGTGATGTTTCTCTCCATTGAGTTCTATAAGGATTAAATCAACAGCCATCCTGGTAACCTACCTAGAGTAAAGGCTGAAAGCTAGTCAAGGACAAAGAACAAGATAAAGTACTCTGTGCATTTGGAAAACAGGCCGTCAGATAGTTGGATATATTTCAGGAGAAATGAACCCAGATTCTTGTATCTTCCCATACTTTGAAAAGCACTAAAATCCTTAACTGAGATATCCATTCCTTGTGATTAGCGGTAACCTTCTACTGAGATGACTGCTGGATTGCACTTACTCTTTCACCAATGTCACATGTATACTGGCTTCTCCCCTTACCTCTTCAGAGCAGTTGTTCAGAGCTCCATAAAAGACTGTAATAAATGCTGGAAAGGGTGTGGAGAAAAGGGAACTCTCTTACACTGTTGGTGGGAATGCAAACTAGTACAGCCACTATGGAGAACAGTGGGGAGATTCCTTAAAAAACTGCAAATAGAACCACCGTATGACCCAGCAATCCCACTACTGGGCATACACACTGACTGAGGAAATTAGAATTGAAAGAGACACGTGTACCACAATGTTCATCTCAGCACTGTTTACAATAGCCAGGACATGGAAGCAACCTAGAAGTCCATCGGCAGAAGAATGGATAAGAAAGTTGTGATACATATACACAATGGAGTATTACTCAGCTATTCAAAAGAATGCATTTGAGTCAGTTCTAATGAGGTGGATGAAACCAGAGACTATTATACACAGTAATGTAAGTCAGAAAGAAAAGCACCAATACAGTACATTAAAGCAAATATATGGAATTTAGAAAGATGGTTATGATGATCTTATATGCAAGACAGTAAAAGAGACACAGATATAAAGAACAGACTTTTGGACTCTGTGGGAGAAGGTGAGGTTGGGATGACTTGAGAGAATAGCTTTGAAACACGTATATTACCATATGTGAAATAGATGACCAGTCCAAGTTCAATGCATGAAACAGCACACTCAAAGCCGGTGCACTGGGACGACCCAGAGGGTGGAGTAGAGAGGGAGGTGGGAGGGGGGTTTGGGAGGAGGGCAGACACCTATACACTGTGGCAGAATCATGTCAATGTGTGGCAAAAACTACCACAATACTGTAAAGTAGTTAGCCTCCAATTATAATAAATAAACTAATTTTTTTTTAAGACTGTAATCCAGGCTATGGTCCCCCGCAAATCCCCAAATAAAATTCAGTTTCACAGCTCTCCAGCTGTGTGGCTTTTGTTTTAAGTCTACACTTCCAAACAAAAGGGTTCAGAGTAGAGAAGTAGAACATCAAAGTCTTTGGAGAGGCTGGGGTGAGCCTGAGCTTAGATAGTGTCTTGAAAGATGAGTATGATTTATTTGGACATATAAATAAAACTCATGTGCCAGGCTGAGGGACCAAGATCAAGACCCAGGGTCAACAAAGACAGGGCATGAGTGAGGAATCACCAAAATATAGGATCCACGGGCTGGTGTCGTGTACAAAACATGGCCTACATGGCAACAGGGTCTTTTCAGTCAGGACTAAACTGGGAAATCCAGGCTATTTTGTTACACTGTTTCAGGGAATTACAAACTAGTTTAGATTAGCTTGTGCAAAAGCCATCTGTGTGTGTGTGCTTAGTCGCTCAGTCATGTCTGACTCTGCAGCCCACAAGAGGCTTCACTGTCCATGGGATTTTTCAGGCAAGAATACTGGAGCAGGTTGCCATTTCCTACTCTGGGGGATATTGCCAACCCAGGGATGTAATCATAATTTGTTGAATTGTTTTTCTTCGTAATTTCTGAGACTGGACCTCTGGCTTTGTAAGTATGCTTGTTCTATGATGCCACGGGACTTCTGCTTAAGACAAATACACAGTTGCACTCCTAGGGCAGTTGAGAACGGAATGCTTACCCCAAAGTCTTCCTCGGACCTGTTCCAGTGAGTATCTAGGGTCTTTGTCATCCTGTGTGCGTCTAGTTTGGTATTCCTGTCTTCTCAGTGAGGCTAACAGGTTCTCAGGAGTTCGTCATACCATCCATCCCTCAGAGTCATCTCTGCCCTAGCTGAGCAGGGGAGAACCCAGGACAGCTTCCGCATCAGCGGTGAAGGTCAGAGACACACCAGGTGTATGAGATTCCTATTGCTGCTGTGACAAATTACCGCACATGTAGTGGCTTAAAACAATGCAATTTATCATCTACAGTTCTAGAGATTAGAAATCCACAGTGAATGTCACTGCTTCCCTGGTGGTTCAGTGGTAAAAATTCTGCCTGCCAAGCAGGAGATCCAGGTTCATCCCCCTGTCAGGGATGTCGAGAACATCCCCTGAAGAAGGAAATGGCAACCCACTCCAGTATTCTTGCCTGGGAAATCCCATGGACACAGAAGCCTGGTGGGCTACAGTCCATGGGGGTCACAAAAGAATCAGACATGACTTAGCAATGAAACAACTCAACCCTGCTAAAATCAAAGAGTTGGCAGGACGGAGCTGTCATTTCTCTGATTCTCTTCTGCCTCTCTCTTCCACTTAGAAAAATCTTTGTAATTATATTGGGCTTACCCAGATCACTAGGATGATTTCACTTCAAAGTCAGCTGATTAGCAACCGTAATTCATCTGCATTCTTAATTCCTTTTTGTCAGTAACCTAACACGTCCATAGGTTTTGAGGATTTGAATGTGAGCATCTCTGAGGAATATTAGTCTGTCTACAATGCCAATTGACAGATTTCTTCACTGCTGAGCTATCAAATTCCACCATTAGTCAATTTTTACTGGACAGGAATGCTAAACAAAGATTATTGGAAGTGTTCAATAAATCCACCCAAGCAGGGTTTCTGGAATACAGAATTAAATCCATGTAACTCTACATCCACCCAGAGTGGATCACTAAAAATATCACCTTAGCTGCTCATTCACAAATTGCGGGATCTGAAAGTTAGCAAATTTATTTAGCAGCTGAAAAATATTAGACAAGTCTTTAAAATTAATCTATTTTTGCTTTAAAAATTGATAGCTGAGTTGTTGCCAGAGGTGTAGTAGGGGCAGGAGAGCAGAGAGTCTGAGAGCACAAGCCTGACTCTCACAGTCGTTTTGAATCACACAAGCATTTCTGTTTTACTGGTGTGTGAAAACCTGTAACGTGTTGCCATGACAATCTGCATGTGTTGCCATAACACCAAGAAAAAAAAAAGATTATATCTTTTAATGACCAAATCAGGAGAAAACAACACAGTGTGGAGCCCCATTTTTCAAGCTTTGTTGTCTGGACAAGGATGCATCTAAATTGGACCTGAGATTCATGATGCAACAGAATAAATAAAAGTTACCTTTATAAAGTCAGACTTTTAAACTTGAAATTTTGAGGATGAAAAAAATCCTATAAAAATTAAAAATGAATCTATTATGGAATAGAAAATAAAGTATTTATGAAGCAAATTATCAAATAACCTTTAAATTAAAAGAGAGAAAGAGCTTAGACCATTTCTAAGATGGATGAAGATAATTTCCAGATAACTATCCTCCCCTCATCATCCCCTGTTCCCCTCAACTTCATTCCGTCCTACACAGTTTTTCCTGCATAGCCTTTCAAGTCACTTCAGTGGAATATTAAAAACACTGGCTAATGGCATGGAAATAGTACTAAGAATCAGAAGACTTGGGTTTGGAAACCAATTCTACCCAAATTATTGTATTTCCTTAGGTATGTGTCTTAGATATTTTCAAGTTATTTTTTATCAGTACAATGAGGGAGAGTGAAGAATTCAGCAATATGTGTTGATCCATCACCAGGAAAAGCTTAGCAGTTGTTCCAAAGGACTTCATAGACTGAGATTCATAACTCTAGCAAATTTGTCACAGTCTAGACATCTGACCTTCAGTTTTGTACCTTTGGAAACTTAATTTTCTCCACATGCAAAAAGGAAATTAATCTCTCAGGGGATCCATTTCACATCAACCAGGCACATAAAACAGGCATAAAGCCAGAATCCTAATTTATTAATTTTCCATGAACCTAAGATACTTACAATTGTAAAGAGCAATATTGTTACAGATGGGAAGTCTGAATACCAAAAGTTCAATTTAATTTAAAATGGGAATCATAAATGTCACACAAACTAGCAAAATCTGCACCCTGCAATTTCTCTCCAGTGAGATCTTATTCAGAAGTCAAATGAAAAGGAAAATAGGTGAATTGAATCAAATTGAACAGAATCTGTTTTTCTCAGTCTTTGAATTTTATTGTTCAGTAATTTAACAAAGAAAATAATTCGATTAAAACTACATTTGGAGTTACCTACTTCTTATTCTGGCAAGATATTAATTAAAACTGTAATTAACACTAAAAGCTACTTTAAAAAAAAAGGCGGGGTGGGAAATAACATATAGTTTCACAGACAAAAAAATACATTCTTCCCAAGGAAAGGCAATGCCAACATTAAAATTTTAGTTTTGCCATTGACTGGTGAAAATTTTATCACACTTTCATAGTATTCCATAGACCAGAAGTAATGAATCACCAGATTAGGTATTTTAAATAGCTGTTGCATTCATCACTCAGTATAAGTCATTTTCCAATGGGCGGGTAATACTTAGAATCAATTGGCTACAACTTCCTTTAATTCCTTTCTGCATGAGAGTGGACTTGACGTTGAAACCATAATACTTGGAGTCTATCTCTTGGGTTTATTTTAGCTGTAAATATTTATCTTAATAATGTATCTTTTTTGTAGTTCTGGATCTGAACAATTCCTACCTATCCTGAACACTGTCCCACTGTCATGGTTGAACATTCGTATCCTTCTAAAATTCATGTGCTGAAATCCTAACTCCTAAAGCGATGGTATCAATTAGTGGGGCCTTAGGTAGATGATTAGGTCATAAGGGCAAAGCCATTGTGCGTCAGTTGCTCAGTCATGTCTGACTGTTTGTGACCCCATGGATTGTAGCCCTCCAGGCTCCTCTGCCCATGGAGGTCGATTTCTGACCCAGGAACTGAACCCAGGTCTCCTGCATTGCAGGTAGATTCTTTACTCTCTGAGCCACCTGAGAAGCCCCATTTTTAGCGTCATTATGAAAGAGATTCTAGAGAGTTCTTTGTTCTTTCCACCATAGGGGACACAGTCAAAAATGGCCACTTATGGACCAGAAAGCAGGCTCTCGTCAGACACCAAATCTGCTGATGCCTTGATCCCGGACTTTTCAGCCTCCAGATTGTGGAGAGATAGTGTTTCAGCCACCTAGCCTATGGTATTGTTGTTCCAGGGACCTGAATAAGTTGACACTAATAAATTATATTCTGGATAAACACATTATTTCAGATTACAGTCAAGTCTGGCTGGACCAGAATACATTACATTTGGTAAAGTTTGTTTGTCTGATATAGTGTTCATTGAATTTAGAATATGTCTCAGAGAGTAATCTATTTACAATCCCAAGTTATTTGTGAACATCCCTCTTTGGCATCTCGTTTAAGAGCCAAGAATATCCACCTTATACTTGCCCAATCTCACAGATCTATTTTGAGAATAAAAGCGGATGGATTGTGTAGAGTAACTTTGCAAACCACAAATGACTATGCACACATTTGAGTTTATTATCATCATTCATAAGAAGGCCAGAGATACCAGTAATGTGCATCTCTTTGATTTAAATTAGGGACCTTATTAGACCAAATCTGATACTCTTCCAGTTATTATTTGAGTTCTGCCTTCTTAAGTCCTTCTATCCTGGTTCATATGATCCTTTTGAAGCCCTGTAATTATCTTCTACATTAACTGATTTGTGCCAATGGCCAGGGGACAGTCTATTGATATAGGAAAAGAAGACATAAGGAGTATCACCAACACATAGAGAGAAAAAGACCTTAAGCCGGGTTTCCCTGCTGGCTCAGCAGGTAGAGAATCTGCCTGCAACGTGGGAGACCTGGGTTCTATCCCTGGGTTAGGAAGATCCCCTGGAGGAGGGAAAGGCTACCCACTCCAGTATTCTGGCCTGGAGAATTCCGTGGACTATACAGAGTCACAGAGGGTCAGACATGATGAGTGACTTTCACTTTCACTTTCTACAATAAACAGAGACTGTCTTTGGTACCACCCTTCCCAGAGCTTTCTGCTTGAGAAATATGAAGAGAAATTGAAAGCAGTCAAGAGAACTTCTGTGACCACCAGCTGTAGCACCTGTTAATTTGGCACTGAAGTTACATATATATAAGGAGAGATTCATATGTATATGTTTCTGTTTTCCTGGATTGTATGCTTTTACAGAACTAAGATAAATTTTATTTTCATCTTTTTTCAGTATCTAAACAACAGCTTATAAGATATGGATCAGAATATTATCTATAGCCCTTGAAGGGAAACTAAACATCTTTGACTCTGCTTAATGACTAAACTATTATTTGGTCTTGTTTATTTTCTCACTTTCCTGATTAAATTTATTCTTCTATTATAGTTTTTCTACAGGCAAAAGGCAGGTAGAGGACATGGGTGTGAGACCATAGATTCCTGCTCTGTTTCAGTATTTTGTCTTCAATTTCTCATTTTGTCTTAAAATATTACAAAAAATATATATTAGTGAAGCAGGAAAAGTGCAGTCCCTTGCTATCATTTCTCTAGGCCCTTGGGCGAAATTGGAAACCACCAAGGTGCTCTTGGATATTTTTTGTAGGATATCACCTCCCCATTAATAGCCTTTGGGATATTTCTGAGATTCAGCAGAAGGTGAATTCACCAGGCTCAATGCAAACAATAGTGTGGCTGAAAAGAAGGCTGTGAGCTTCTAGAATAAATGTCGTGGTCCAGATCAGGTGAGGAATCAACACTGGGAAAGTATCATCCATCTCTTTCATGGTCCAGGGAACTTCCTCATGAAGGGAATGGAGACCACAGGCAACAGAGGCGGCATGGGGTCGATGTTTGCTTGGAGACAGAGCTTTGTCTCCAGCTCTTGCATGTTTTTTTATATCCTTGGTCTTCTCTCCTCTTTGCAAGTTTCCTCAGATTAGATATAATCAAAGTTTCCAGTGCCTTCATTTATAGCTCCTGCCCTCCTTTTATTCTGGAAAAAGATGTAGAGAAAGATGTAACACTTCTTATTGCTGGGTGGCCCTCCTTGCTTTTCTGTTGCTGTGTTGGATCCTAATTGGTGTGCCCCTTCATATCTCACTATAGGGCCAGAGTGAGATAAACACACCACTGACCACTTGGGTTACCATTTCCTTCATAAGGATTGGGAAAAAAAAAAATGTCCTTATCTAGGTTCTTTATCTTCTTGGGTTTGCATAGATAAAGATAAGCGATCCTATTTAGTGCCTTACCTATTCTCAACAGGAAAGATCCCTAAGTATTTGGTAGATTTTCTCATTAAGAGGAAAAGCCTCAGCTTCATAACCTAGTCCTATTATATTCTAGCTAGGTGATCTTGAGCAAGAAATTTCTTTTTTATTAAGCCTTGGAAATTCATTAATGCAATTGAGATAAGAATACAACTGTCACAAGATTGTTGTGAGGAATAAATGAGATTGTTTTGTATAGCATTTTGCATATTATCTGACGAACAGTAAGGGGTCTATAAATAATGATCTCCATACTAGTGAACCAAAGACAGGAATGTGAGGCACAAATGAGTGAAGAGACTATTGAAAACAATTATATACAGATAGTCCCCAACTTACAACTGTTTGACTTTTTTTTTTCACTTTCTGGTGATGCAAAAGCCATATGCATTCAGTACAAACCTTATTTCTAATTTTGAATTTTGATCTTTCCCTGGATTCACTATGTGTGGTAGGATATTCTTTCATGATGCTAGACAGCAGCCGTGAGCCCAAGCTCCCAGTCAACCATACGATCATGAAGATAAACAACTGATACACCTATGCCATTCTGCATACAGACAACCATTCTGTTTCTCCCCTTCAGTACAGTATACTGTAAGTTACTGTAAGTTCAACACTATTAAAAAGTAAGTTTTCTATGAAATGATTTTGCCCAACTGTAGGCTACTGTAAGTTTTCTGAGCATGTTTAAAATAGAGAAGGTAATGGCACCCCACTCCAGTACTCTTGCCTGGAAAATTCCATGGATGGAGGAGCCTGATAGGCTGCAGTCCATGGGGTTGCTAAGAGTCGGACATGACTGAGCAACTTCACTTTCTCTTTTCACCATCATGCATCGGAGAAGGAAATGGCAACCCACTCCAGTGTTCTTGCCTAGAGAATCCCAGGGACGGGGGAGCCTGGTGGGCTGCTGTCTATGGGGTCGCACAGAGTCGGACACGACTGAAGTGACTTAGCAGCAGCAGCAGCAGCAGCATGCAGTAAAGGAAGAAAAATAAAACTTTATGTTGCCTCTGACATTCAGTCTGTTAATACTAAAAAGGAAAAGATCCTATCAAGTTCTTATTCAGTGTTTAAAATTACATTCTTCTATTTATTCCCTCACTTCATAGCCTTGGTCTCAGACATAGTTTCAGTTCAGTTCAGTCACTCTGATGTGTCTGACTCTGTGACCCCATGGACTGCAGCATGCCAGGCCTCTCTGTCCATCACCAACTTCCAGAGTTTACTCAAACTCATGTCCATTGAGTCAGTGGTGCCATCCAGTCATCTCATCCTCTGTCATCCCCTTCTCCTCTCACCTTCAATCTTTCCCATTATCAAGGTCTTCTTAAATGAGTCAGTTCTTTGCATCAGGTGGCCAAAATATTGGAGTTTCAGCTTCAACATCAGTCCTTCCAATAAATATTCAGGACTAATCTTATTTAGGATGGACAGGTTGGATCTCCTTGAAGTCCAAGGGACTCTCGAGAGTCTTCTCCAACACCACAGTTCTAAAGCATCAATTCTTCAGTGTTCAGCTTTCTTTATAGTCTAACTCTCACATCCATCATGACTACTGGAAAAACCATAGCTTTGACTAGATGAACCTCTGTTGGCAAAGTAATGTCTCTGCTTATTAATAAGCAGTCTAGGATGCTCATAACTTTTCTTCCAAGGAGCAAGTGTCTTTTAATTTTATGGCTTCAGTCACCATCTGCAGTGATTTTGGAGCCCAAAAAAATAAAGTCTGATACTGTTTCCACTGTTTCCCCATCTATTTGCCATAAAGTGATAGGACCAGATGCCATGATCTTAGTTTTCTGAATGTTGACTTTTAAGCCAACATTTTCACTCTCCTGTTTCAGTTTCATCAAGAGGCTCTTTAGTTCTTCTCTACTTTCTGCCATAAGAGTGGCATCATCTGCATATCTGAAATTATTGATATTTCTTCTGGCAATCTTGATTCCAGCTTGTGCTTCATCCAGCCCAGCATTTTTCATGATGTACTCTGCATATAAGTTCAATAAACAGAGTGACAATATATAGCCTTGATGTACTCCTCTCCCAGTTTGGTACCAGCCTGTTGTTCCATGTCCAGTTCTAACTGTTGCTTCCTGACCTGCATACAGATTTCTCAGGAGGCAGGTCAGGTGGTCTGGTGTTCCCATCTCTTGAAGAATTTTCCACAGTTTGTTGTGATTCGCACAGTCAAAACCTTTGGCATAGTCAATAAAGCAGAAGTAGATGTTTTTCTGGAACTCTCTTGCTTTTTCAATGATCCAACGGATGTTGGCAATTTGATCTCTAGTTCCTCTGCCTTTTCTAAATCCAACTTGAACATCTGGAAGTTCACAGTTCACATACTGGTGAAGCCTGGCTTGGAGAATTTTGAGCATGACTTTGCTAGCGTGTGAGATGAGTGCAGTTGTCTGGTAGTTTGAGCATTCTTTGGCATTGCCTTTCTTTGGGTTTGGAATGAAAACTGACTTTTTCCAGTCTTGTGGCCACTGCTAAATTTTCCAAATTTGCTGGCATATTGAGTGCAGCACTTTCACAGCATCATCTTTCAGGATTTGAAATAGCTCAACTGGAATTCCATCACCTCCACTAGCTTTGTTCATAGTGATGCTTCCTAAGGCCCACTTGACTTCACATTCCAGGATGTCTGACTCTAGTGATCACACCATAGTGAGTATCTGGGTCGTGAAGATCTTTTTTGTACAATTCTTCTGTGTATTCTTGCCACCTCTTATCTTCTGCTTCTGTTAGGTGCATATCATTTCTGTCCTTTATTGTACCCATCTTTGCATGAAATTTTCCCTTGGTATCTCTAATTTTCTTGAAGAGATCTCTAGTCTTTCCCATTCTATTCTTTTCCTCTATTTCTTTGCATGGATTGCTGAGGAAGACTTTCTTATCTCTCCTTGCTATTCTTTGGAACTCTGCATTCAAATGGTTATATCTTCCCATTTCTCCTTTGCCTTTCACTTTTGTTTTCATAGCTATTTGTAAGGCCTCCTCAGACAACCATTTTGCCTTTTTTGCATTTCTTTTTCTTGGGGATGGTCTTGATCGCTGCCTCCTGTACAATGTCACATTCCTCCATCCATAGTTCTTCAGGCATTCTATCTATTAGGTCTAATCCCTTGAATCTACTTCTAGCTTTCACTGCATAATCATAAGGGATTTTACTTAGATCATACCTGAACAGTCTACTGGTTTTCCCTACTTTCTTCAATTTAAGCCTGACTTTGGCAATAAGTAGTTCATGATCTGAGCCACAGTCAGCTCCCAGTCTTGTTTTTGCTGGCTCTATAAAGCTTCTCCATCTTTGGCTGCAAAGAATATAATCAATCTGATTTTGGTATTGACCATCTGGTGATGTTCATGTGTAGAGTCTTCTCTTGTGTTGTTGGAAGAGAGTGTTTGCTATAACAAGTGCATTCTCTCAGCAAAACTCTGTTAGCCTTTGCCCTGCTTCATTTTGTACTCCAAGGTCAAATTTGCCTGTTATTCCAGGTGTCTCTTGACTTCCTACTTTTGCATTCCAGTCCTCTATAATGAAAAGGACAACTTTTTTGGTGTTAGTGCTAAAAGGTCTTGTAGGTTTTCATAAAACCATTAAACTTCAGCTTCTTCAGCATTACTGGTAGGAATATAGACTTGGATTACTGTGATATTGAATGGTTTGCCTTGGAAACAAATAGAGATCATTCTGTCATTCTTGAGATTACATTTTGGACTATATTGTTGACTATGATGGCTGCTTCATTTCTTCTAATGGATTCTTGCCCACAGTAGTAGATATAATGGTCATCTGAGTTAAATTCACCCATTCCAGTCCAATTTAGTTTGCTGATTCCTAAAATGTTGATGTTCACTCTTTCCATCTCCTGTTTGACCACTTCCAATTTGCCTTGATTCATGATCCTAACATTCCAGGTTCCTATGCAATACTGCTCTTTACAGAATTGGACTTTGCTTCTATCACCAGTCACATCCAGAACTGGGTGTTGTTTTTGCTTTGGCTCCATCCCTTCATTCTTTCTGGATTTATTTCTCCACTGATCTACAGTAGCATATTGGACACCTACCAACCTGGGGAGTTCATCTTTCACTGTCCTATCTCAAAAAAAGTTTAGCAGGAAATAAAGTAGAAAAGGTAGGAAAAGTGCAATGGCAAAGGCAATCTTCCTTCCTTTTAGTGGGAGGAGGAAGGAAAGGAAAGCAGGATAACAAGACTATACTATTTTGAGGGTTTCTCTGGTGCTCAGTGGTAAATAATCTGCTTCCTAATGCAGGGGAAGTGGGTTCGATTCCTGGGTTGAGAAGATCCTCTGGAGAAGGAAATGGCAACCCACTCCAGTTTTCTTGCCTGGAGAATCCCATGGACAGAGGAGCCAGGTGGGTTACAGTCCACGGGGTCAAAGAGTCAGGCATGACTTAGTGACTGAATAATAACAACATGCTATTCTGAAGCTATGAGGAAGGGGTTAGGTAATACAAGAAAATAAAACAGGCAAAATGATGACATATTTTGACATACCCATCCACACCATTCAGCTTGGGCTGAAAAGCCACATGTAAGAATTCCAGAGAAAAATTTCGCATATTGGGGCAGAAAGAATTCTATATCATCAACCCTTCCAGCCATTCTTTTTAAATCACAGAAACATGGTTTGTCCTGTGCAATATTTTGTTCAGAGCTGTTTTTACTTCTTTATTCCTCAAGGTATAGATTAAAGGGTTCAGCATTGGTCCCACCAGATTCATCAGAATTTGCACCACAGTTCCTAGCATTGGGTTAGGTGTGGGCTGCAGGTAGACAGTAATGATGGGTCCATAGGCACAGAGGATGGCGATGAGGTGGGCACTGCATGTGGAGAAGGCCCGACGACGGCCCTCAGTTGATGGAATCTGCAAGATGGAGATGGTGATCCGAGTATAAGACACAAGGATTAGGAGAAAGCAGACTAGAGATACTAGGCCAACGTTAGTGAAGCTCACCCTCTGAGCCAAGGATGTATCAGCACAAGCCAAGGGTAAGAGTGCTGGAATATCACAAAAGAAGTGAGCCACTTCATTGGGACCACAGTATGGCAGCGTGAAAGTAAGCAAAGTCAGGATGCTGGAATGGACACATCCTAGCAGCCACGTGCCCACAGCCAAGGCCACGCAGACTCTAGGGTTCATGATGACTGCGTACCGCAGAGGGTGACAGATGGCGGTGAAGCGGTCATAGGCCATCACGGTGTACAAGAAACACTCGATGCTGCCGAGGAAATGGAAGAAGAAGAGCTGGGAGACACAGTCCTTGTAGGAAATGAGAGGGCTCAGGCCCATGAGGTAGAGCAGCATTTTAGGACAGGTCACAGAGGAGAAACTCATATCAAACACAGACAGGTTCCCCAGGAAAAAATACATGGGTGTGTGAAGGCGATTGGCAGAAAGAATAGTTACAAGGATCGACAAGTTTCCCAGCAAGGTGCAGGCATAGAAGGGCAAGAACAGGACAAAGAGTAGAGTCTCCAGCCCCTCCGTGTGCGGAATTCCCAACAGGATGAACTCAGTCACCTCAGAGCGGTTCTTCATCTCCGTGATTGTCAGTCCTGTGGAAGGAAACGGAAGCAGAGGATGTGGAAGAATGTCCTGGTTTGACGTCAGCAGACTGAATGTACTGGAGAAATGAAGTATGTGAGGGACATCACAGCGTTTTGATTCAAAGTTAAGGAAATACTATGTCTAAGCCAAATTACAGAGCATTTAACCTGGAATGCAGCTACCATAGCAAAACATCATAGTTTTTATACCAAATATTTGTATCATACTGATTCTAAATGCAAATATCCTTTATTAAAACACTACTTTTAATGTTGGAGCAAGGCTTTTAAAGGGAAGGGTGATGCCCATACAAACATATGCTCCCTCAGAGTGGAGGAGTATCAGAAGCCTCAAAACCAGATAAAGGCTCTTTAATGTCTCTAGATATGAAACTTGAGAACCACTATATTTGTGAGCCACTACTGCTGACAAATATTATATTTTATCTGTTTTCTGGTGAGACCTACGATTGAACCTCATAACAGTTTGAAGCAGTTACTTAACATGATCTCAGTTCATTTAATCCTCCCAGTAACCCTTTGAGATAAATGTATAGAAAAGGAAACTTCTGAACATTAGGGAAGAGTGAACAACTTGCCTAATTTGAGGTTACTATACATGGCAGAGCTAGGTATTTAAATCTTTTTTTTTTCCCCTGAAATGAGTTTTTCCACTGTGTGCACTTGTGATGGACTGTGGCTTTACTGACCTTGTCAGATTTTGTCCTTCACCTCTGTGTTGTTTATGTTTGTCCTTTTGATGTCACCAGGCACTAAAAATGCTCCCAGTTCTCTTTAGTAAACAATGTAAACCCATCTTGTCTCTCCATGAAACACCACACACACACACACACACACACACACACACACTTAAATATAAAGTCTAGAAGAGTTAGTACTTTTTGACATGTACTGCTATACCCTCAGTGCAGAAAACAGTGACCAGCACAGAGTAGGTTCTTAATAAAGATCTGATGAATGAGATGATGAAACAGCTCCGTGAATAACTGGAAAGGAAATCATTCAGTTGTTTTGTCTTGTGCAAGGACTTACATGACACTATCAGATATTAGTCTTCCTAAACAACCATGTAAAGAAGCTTGATCATACACCTGTTTCTCTTTTGCAGCATCCTCTGAATAGTTGAACTTTCTCTGTTACCTATATGGCATCTGAACCCAAGAAGAAGCTTTGCTTTGTGCTGTAAAAGATGACCCAAGACAAGAGCTACATAATCTGTATGTGAGTGCATGCTAAGTAGCTTCAGTCTTGTACGACTCTTTGAGACCCCATGAACTGTAGCCCACCAGGCTCCTCTGTCCGTAGGATTCTTCAGACAAGAATACTGGAGTGGGTTACTGTGCCCTCTTCCAGGGGATCTTCCTGACCTGGGAATCAAAACTGCATCTCCTGTGGCTCCTGCATTGCAGGCAGCTTCTTTACTGTCGAGCCACCTGGGAAGTCCACATAATCTGCAGTCTCAAAAAAAAAAAAAAAAATGAGACCTGGATATCTTATCAAGAGAGTCACACAGAAGCAAAGAACTGGACTGAAGGTGTCCAGGGATAGGCTCATTTAAGTGTCCAATTTTTTAATTATTTTGATTCAAGACCAAAGCCTTGGTTGTAAAGAAAGGAGATTTGGAGATGGTGAGCCAATATCATGAGGGAAATGACAAACCAAGCAAGCAGTGTTCTATTCTTAGCCACAAGTTTCTGTTTATTTCCTGGACTTTGAGACCAATTGTAAACCAGGGACTCCAAAACTCCTTCCCACTGGATAGCTGAGGAAGAAAAGAGGACTTAAGAGAGAGAGAGATGAGGGTGGCACTTACATGACTAGCAAGGAGAAAGTTTCATCCCTGTATTATTTGTCTCTCTAGGATCTGTCATCCAAGTTTGCTTCTGATATCATACCGTAAACTAGGATCAGGGATCTCCTCTCATAATCTGGAAAGCTCTTTCTTCTTAGTGAAATAAACTCAGGTTAAGTGACAGAAAACTGAAAGTCCCTCTGCCTTCTGCAAAGATCTCTTGCAAAACACTAATAGTAACATTGTTTTCTCATAGTGAAAATTTAAATGCTCGTGAAGCCCTTGGGGAACCCCATTCCTGAATGAATCCTGTTTTGCAGGGGTTGTTGAGCAAAGGGAGTAATTAGAAGTGAGTGATGGTAACTCCCCTGTGACATTACCGTGATGTGAACAAGATAGAGACATATCTATACTTTCTACTTCTGTGAATGACCTGGGGAAGTTAGAGAAAAGCTAAGAGGTACAGCGCAACCTTCAGTTCAGTTCAGTTCAGCTCAGTTGCTCAGTCGTGTCTGACTCTTTGCAACCCCATGAATCGCAGTATGCCAGGCCTCCCTGTCCATCACCATCTCCCGGAGTTCACTCAGACTCACGTCCATCGAGTCCGTGATGCCATCCAGCCATCTCATCCTGGGTCGTCCCCTTCTCCTCCTGCCCCCAATATCCCCCAGCGTCAGAGTCTTTTCCAATGAGTCAACTCTTCGCATGAAGTGTCCAAAGTACTGGAGCTTCAGCTACAGCATCATTCCTTCCAAAGAAATCCCAGGGTTGGTCTCCTTCAGAATGGACTGGTTGGATCTCCTTGCAGTCCAAGGGACCCTCAAGAGTCTTCTCCAACACCACAGTTCAAACACATCAATCCTTCGGCACTCAGCCTTCTTCACAGTCCAACTCTCACATCCATATGTAGAAACCATTTCCCCAGTTTCAGGGTATACTTTTTTAGAATAAGAAATAGCAACCATATATCTCATGCTTTTAAATATCCAATTTCATATACTTTACCTCAATTTCTCTTTAACCCATACACTTTTCTATGATACTTTGGTTTGGAAATATAATTTCCTATATCAGATTCTCCTAAAAGCAGAATTCTCAATTGGCAAAGTTGACTTCCCTGAATGAGGAATTGTTCTCCACATGACTTTCCCAGAATTCTATTAACGTATTTATCAGCAAATATTTATTAATAACTTATACTACTATGTACAACTAAGCACAAAACATGTTTGCTGAGTCTGGAACTTCTCTTACTTAAAAGAAGTCAAAAAACTTGACTCTTGAACACAAATGTTGGAAATGTGAGAACTGATCTTTTATGTGGCAGACAGCCAACTAATTTTCAGAGAACTAAAATAAATAAATAAATAAATAAGTAAACTAATGAAATAAAGAAAACCAAAAGCAAAAAGATGAATGAAGCTAAAATTTGACCTTCTTAAAATACTAAGAAAATAGATATACTGCTGCAAAGATTATTACTGAATAAAACACCATATGGGTTAAGATTGATCAATCTCAAAAACAAGTTTGATGGGAATAAGGGCAATCACATGTTAGTCTTTTTAAACAAATTTTAAAACCCAAAGAAAAAAAAATAGTATATTGTTCATATGCACTCATAGTGGCAAATCCATAAATAAAAGGAAGATATTTTCTTAACAAAAGCTCAGCTGTCCAACAACTGCTGAGAGGATGAGGATGACAAAATTACACAAAAGGAACCTCTAAATTATATTCTATATCCTGTACTGGCTGAAAAGCTCCCATGAATTTACTAATATTCTTGTTTTTAATTATTATTTATTTATTTTTACTTTATAATATTGTATTGGTTTTGCCATACATTGACATGAATCTACCATGAGTGTACATGTGTTCCTCATCCTGAACCCCCCTCCCACCTCCCTCCCCATCCCATCCCTCTGGGTCATCCCAGTGCACTAGCCCTGAGCACCCTCATCATGCATCGAACCTGGACTGGCAATTCGTTTCACATGTGATAATTTATTTTTTATTTTAATACTCAAGATATTCCACAAGAAAAATAACTTTAAAAACTGTAATACATGAAAAATGTTATTAATTTTAAATAATATATAAAACATATGTATATATTTCTAACCACTAAAGAATGTACCCTATTAATTTATCTTGAATTGATTATGGAAAACAAAAAATAATTTATTACCACATTTTCTTTAATGTCTTATTATGTTATGTTTGGCTAGTTTACCAAACATGTACAAAAAGTACAGACTAAAATGTCATTGAGTGTTAGGACATATACATGGACAAAAACAGTTTTTAAAACCCACTGCCTAAATTTTAACACTTCATGCTTTAAATTTTTTAAAAAATAATGTTAAAAAGTGAAAGATTCAGTCTTTTATTTGTAAACACTTATCAGTTATTTTAAAAACCAGGTGCAAAG
This sequence comes from Ovis aries, assembly GCF_016772045.2. NCBI lineage: Eukaryota > Metazoa > Chordata > Mammalia > Artiodactyla > Bovidae > Ovis > Ovis aries. Next base: position 24,552,974 of record NC_056074.1, on the reverse strand, counting down.
TCTATATCCTCAGGAAAAGAAACGAAACCTTTGTTATAATTGTTGCTATATATCTTAAAGTTGATTTTAAACCAGAGACCAAAATTTGATGAGTACAATTTCTGAAGTTCAACATGAGCCAAATGTGTTATTTATGTCAATCCATCTATCTTCTGTAAATGGCAACCCACTCCAATATTCTTGCCTGGAAAAGCCCCATAGAGAGAGGAGCCTGGCCGGCTATCGTCCAGAGGATTGCAGAGAGTCAGAAACCACAGCGACTTAACACACACATATTTACCCTCTGTATTAGTTTGAATCTCAGTATCATTTTCCCTCATGCCTCCTCTTTTTAACCATTAGTCCAATGTGAATATAATTACATATAAACAGTTAAGACAAACAATTTAAAGACGCAGTGGGTAACCAGTTGTTATTTTTACACAATATCAACAAATCAGGCTTTCCCGAGGCTCAGAAAGTAAAGAATCTGCAGGCAATTCAGGAGACACAGGAGACGCCAGTTCAATCCCTGGGTGGAAGATCCCCTGGAGGAAGAAATGGCAACCCACTCCAGTATTCTTGCTTGGAGAATTCCATGGACAGAGGAGCCTGGCAGGCCACAGTCCATGAGGTTGGAGACAGCTGGACACAACTGAGTGACTAAGCACACACATCAACAAATCAGTGACCAAATCATGAGCATATAGTCTCATAGCCTCAAATTGCTGCTCTTGTTTATTCAAACCACACACAGAGGCTTTCAAAGCTTTTATTTAAGGAAAAATGCATTAAAATACTTTTGTTAGCTCATTAAAAAAAAAAAAATTGGAAAAAAGTACACCACTGCTCTCCTTACTGATATGAAGTGCAAGGATCATTTCCAGGAAATTTCTGTGGGATTTGAAACTCTCAATTTGAAAAGGCTGCTGAATAATTTAGAATATCCTCTGTCAAACCTAGAATGCACTCCAGTGCTTCTGGGCCAAGAATGACACTCTTTCCAAGCAGACCATTCTGTAGTAATTATCTCCTCCATTTAAAGCCTACCTCCTTGAATTTTCTAGCAAATGTTCCTTGTTTTACTCTTTGCACATTACCAATAGAATCTAACCCTTTTTTCATTCAATATCCCATTACAAATTTGAGATCCTTGGTTATATCTGCTTTCTCTTTGTCTAAACAGTTTAATTTCCAACAACCGTTTCTCACATACCTTGCTCTTTTGGCTTTCTGACATGTCTGCATCTGGTTTGTCAATAGCCCCCTAGTGATTTTAGGCTTGATAGTATTTCAGGTTTAATAGCATTTAGATTGTGCCTTGGATATAAGACTGCTCAATAAACGTCTATTGAACAAATAGATGACTTCTTTCCTCCACCTTTTGTATTTCTTTGTGTTGGAGTAAAGTTGCTATTCCCGTCTGGAAATTCATTCTACCACCCCCATACACATTCTCTAGCTGAACAGTGACAGCTCCCATCTTACTCTTAGTACTTCATTTCCTGGAGGTTTGTGTTTTCAGGCCATATCTCTTTGCTAGCACACTTTTACATCTTTTTTTTTTTTTTTTCTGCTCTTTATTCCATTTCTTTTCTTTTTTTTAATTTTTATTTTTACTTTATTTTGCTTTACAATACTGTATTGGTTTTGCCATACATTGAAATGAATCAGCCACGGGTGTACATGAGTTCCCAGTCCTGAACAACCCCTTCCCCAAGAGAAGGCGCTTTCATAAAGAAGTCATTGCTGAGAGAGTGATGTCTGCCTTCACAACTCAATCTGTTTTTAACATTTACTTGTTCTCAGTTTTCGTATCCCTTGTTTCTATTGCTATCCTTCTAATAACATCATGTTTTTCTTTTTTTTTTTTTTAACATCATGTTTTTTAATCAGAGAAAAAAATGTCTTGCCTAAACCAGGTTCAGATTGTCAACCTGCAACATGTGTACCTCTGATTAATCCACGGGTGAGAGCCAACAAGGAAAAAGTGAGACACAGAGGGACAAATCTGAGACCGTTTTGTAAAAGGACTGAAGATTTTCCTTCCTGTGATTAACCTTGGGTGCTCTGAGTTTTGATACAGCAAGACACATTGATACCTTTCAATTTCATATTCTAGGACTTGTTGGATGACATTCTTTACTCAATACTACCTATGGCATGTGCACTAGAGGAAACAGAAGGTGCAATGAACAGAGTGTTGTTAACAGGAAAATAAGCAACTGTACGTATAAAATATGACATCATAGAATGATATTAGGAAGAATTAGAAATGCTGTCAAAGTTTCTCCACTATTAGTTCATTTGAAACAGTATGTTCTAGGAGATGTAAGGCAATGGTCCCTCTCAGGAGATGAAAGTAGCAGATTACAAAAAAAAAAAACAAAAAAAAACAACCTCTAGGAATAAAAAATTCGATGGACTTAAGAACAGACGTGAGGATAAAGCCTGACAACTGCCAATTGTCCCAAGTTCCTCTCAGTATTATTTTTCCATATGCAGACAACTTCTCTTGAGTATTCTTTTGGTTCTCTTACTTCCTAGACTGGACACCAAGATTTCAGATGGATAGTTCTTTTCTTGGTGATTCAGACAGTATAGAATCTGCCTGCAATATAGGAGACTCGGGTTCAATCCTTAGGTCAAGAAGATCCCTTGGAGAAGAAATGGTAACCTACTTGCCTGGAGAATCCCATGGACAGAGGAGCCTGGCAGGCCACAGTCTGTGGGATCGCAGAGTTGGACATGACTGAGTGATTAACACTACTACTACTAATGACCTCTATGACCGTCAAGCCTACGAAAACTGGCTGCAAACCATTTCTAGTACCAGGACCAAAGGTATCAGTACATTTCTAGGCATTGTTGCTGTTGTTTAATCATTAAATTGTGTCTAATCTGTGCAGCCCTATGGACAGTAGCCTGCCAAATTCCTCTGTCCATGGGATTTCCCAGGCAAGAGTACTGAAGTGGGTTGCCATTTCCTTCTCTAGAGGATCTTCCCAACCCAGAGACTGAACCTGCATCTCCTGCTTGGCAGGTAGATTCTTTAGCACTGAGCCACCTGGGAAGCCCGTTATTTTTGGCATTGTTGTTGTTCAGTCACTAAGTCATGTCGGGCTGTCTGCAACCCCATAGTCTGCAGCACACCAGGCTTCCCTATCCCTCACTGTCTCCTGGAGTTTGCTTAAACCCATGTCCATTGAGTTGGTGATGCTAGCCAACATCTTATCCCCTGTCACCCCCTTCTTCTCCTGCCCTCAATCTTTCCCAGCATCAGGGTTTCTCTTCTTTGCATCAGGTGGCCAAACTTTAGCATGGGTCATATTCAGATGAGCCTGTAACAATAGCAGGTCTCACTGAGATGCTGTGGATTTCTCTCCAAGGTGTGCTGCCTGTGTCCCTGACACCCATCCCTTCCTTGACCATCCTTGATCAATAGTTCAGCTTGTGTGCTGGTGGGACTCAGCCCACATCAAAGTCCAGTCTTAAACTACTATCAACGTAGCCTTGAAAAAAACTGATTTCAAATTCAAGTAACCTCTGACAGAGATTAGCAAACTATAGCTTGTGGGGAATATCCTGCCTGTAGCCTATTTGTGTAAATGGAATTTCACTGGATTAAGCCTTATCTTTTTTCACTCATTCATGTTTATTCAGTCATTCTATGCCTGTTTTCATGCTATCATAGCAGAATTTTGTATTTGTGACAGAGACCCTCTGGTTCCCAAAGCCTAAAATATATACTACTTGGACCTTTAGAAAAAATATTTGCTGATGCCTGGTCTCTGAGATGGGGAAAATGCCACCAGTTTGGATTAGCTAGAGTTGCTTCCCCACTTTCTTTACTGCAAAAAGACCTTTACAACTGTCATAGATACATTTTGAAAATTAATTTATATACAAATGAGGAGGGGAAAAAATCATCTTTACCCACAAGTGACTAATGACCTCCTTCTGAAACAATCCACCCCTGAACCAGTTTCTTCAGGGCTCCCTTGACATCTTTGTTTCTCTAAGTGTAGATTGTGGGTTTCAGCATGGGGGAGATTACACTTGCAAAGATCTGCACTGGAGTGACCAGCACCTTACTCAAAGACGGCTGGGTATAGACAAGAGCACAGGGCTCGAAGAACAGAGTGACCACAGAGAGGTGGGAGACACAGGTAGACGATGCTTTGTGCCACCCCTCAGCCACGTGCGTCTTTACCACTGCAGTGACGATGCACATGAAGAGGAAACAGATCCTGGGCCAATGTTGATGAAGCTTACCATCTCAATGATGAGTGTGTTACTACAGGCCAATTTGACAACAGGAAAGATGTCGCAGAAGAAATAACCTATCTCATTAGACCCACAGTATGGCAATTGGAAGGTCAGTGTAGTGAGACTTGTGAAGTGGAAAGAGCTAATAGCCCAGGCGCCAGCCATCAGCAGGGCACACGCCCGATGATTCATGATGATGGCATAACGCAGCCGGTTGCAGATCGCAGCAAATCAGTCATACGCCATCACCGTGTAGAGCAGAGACTCCATGCAGCCTAGGCAGTGGTAAAAGAAGACCTGGGACATGCAGGCACCCAGGGAGATGACCTGGCTCTTCACCAGCAGGTTGGCCAACATCTTTGGGGTGCTCACAGAAGAGAAACCAATGTCCAGCACAGAGAGGTTACAAAGAAAGAAATACATAGGAGTGTGGAGGCGGGAATCAGACACCACAGCTAGCAGGTTAAGCAGATTTCCTAGCAGAGTGCAGACGTAGAAGATTAAGAACACCACAAAGAGCACAACTTCCTGCCCCTGGGTTCGAGGGATGCCCAACAGGATGAATTCTTTAACCAAAGTGTGATTCTTTATCTCCGTAAAAGTTAGATTTTTGTCCTGGAAAGAGGGGAAGTGACAGTAAGTTAATGACCCACAGCACCAAAATCCGCAGCTTGCTACCAATAGATTCATAAAAAGAAAGATGATCATAGGTTCTATTCATGGAAGGATAATGTTTATTGTGATTGAGACATCAAGAATAGCAAATACCCCAGAAGGAGGTGCCGTCTCTGGGGTGAGGACTGAAGGCAGGCTGGTATATGGACAGACATTGTTTTATTATCAGCTAGAGAGGAGCAAGTGACAAAGAGAGTAGAAACCTTGGAAACTGATGAAGGAAAAGAAAGAGAAAGGGAAGGAAAACAAAATAGAGTAGAGAAAAGAAAAGGGAAAATGAGGCATGTTTACAGTTTACAGAGGATTTTTATGACCATTTTCGAGTTAAGCCTTTATAGAGTCTCATAAGGGAAGATCTCCTGGAGAAGGAAATGGCAACCCACTCCGGTATTCTTGCCTGGGATATCCCACTGGCAGAGGAGCCTGGTGGGCTACAGTCCATAGGGTCACAAAGAATGGAACACGACTGAGTGACTAAACAGTAACAGAGTCCTGTATATATGATAGGAATAATATTTCTATTTCATAGATGATGAAATTATGATTCAGAGAGATTAAGTAACTTGTTGAATTTCTCATATATAACTCATGGAAGATCCAGAATTAGACTCCAAGGATTCCAAATCCATTATACTGTAATTGGAAAAGGAGAAAAATAATTATGGAAATGCAGATAAGAGAAAATATTATTGTATTTTTTAAACTGAAAGGACAAGACAATGTGGCTCGGTCATTCATTTTCTTTAAATTTGGATTTCTCCATAAACACCCTTGCCAAGTTGTCACTGAGTCCCTCCTTTGCAATTTTTGTTTCACTATACTCTTCCTGTCTATTATTGTTAAACATTCCAGACAGTTATACAATGAGAGCTGTTACCCTGCATTCCTTATTCTATTTCTGTCAGTGCACTTTTACATTTCACGAACTTTCAAAGCAACTTTGAGAACACTGTGATCTGAAATTGAATTATTCATATGTGAAGCTAAAAAGACTTTTTCACACTGGTTTCTGTTATTTAGTGCTGAAACCATTTTTTAAGTCTGTTTTTATGAAAACCCAGGTTCCTACATATATAGTTTATAGGTGTCCAGTTTCATAGTTTTAGTATTCACCCATCACCCAAGCCTATCAAAGCATCTTTGTGTATTTGGACTGTCATCAAAAATACGCAATACACTGTATTCTTTCCAGCATGCCCTTTCTTTAATCATGAGGTGTTGTAGTGTCCACATTTTCATCTACATCCATATGGAAGATATTGGTAAAAGAAACTGCCTAAAATGGCAATAAGTTTTTCTTTACTAAAATATTTGGATATATTATGTATCCTATTTCTGATCTAAGTAGGGGAGAGATATGGATTAACTTTTATAATTCTTTCGATTTAACTAAATTGAGGATTCTAATAAGCATTGCATAAATGTACATACAAAAAAATTTCAAAAACTATGGATAAAGTAAATCACTGAAAATAAAAAATATTTCAAAACATTCTGGAGAGGTTTTTTTGTATTCTCTAAAAGAGATTCAGAAATAACAAATGTCATGAACTATCTGAAATAGGATATTTTCTGCTCCTGAAGCAACCATATGAAATCAGATGAACTTAATTTAACATCCTAAACATTTTTTTTAATATGCAAAGGGAAAGCAACTTTTAAGTGTAAAATCAAGACTAACATGTGTGATGAATCAGAAATGAATCTGAAAAACAGATTATTAACTTTGAGGAATCCATCATACCCACATCCTTCAGCTTTTTTTCTTCATTGCCTCAGGGAATAATAAGATATATAAAATTTTTATGATAAAATAAATCATAAAAGTTTAGACCATGCCTTTTTTAGATAACATGTTTTGATTTTATTTTCATTGAAGTTTTGAATAAAAAGAATATGTTCTATTGATTCTATTGATCCAAGAGGAGAAAGGGGAAAGTTTTCATATCAGAGAAGAGAAATTATAACACACAATAAAACAAAATTAGCAAAAGTTTAGACATTGAAAAAAACCTCATTCCTATAATGCTAAATTATTCTCTTAATTCAACATGGTGGATGGTAGTGCTAGTCAGTGAAATATGGAACTAAGTGAATTATAGAATGAAAATCTATTTTTAAGGTAAATAATAGAATTGTTCCTGTATCTATTGACTTTAAGGAACATATGGACCAAGCAATTGATGATGTCCAAAGTGGAGCTGAATGCATGACTCTGAAACCAAAGAGAAGTTCAGGGCTAAAGATGTAACCAAAAAATGGAAGACTGCTCCTTGTATTTATGAAAATATAGATGAGTACAAAATGGAGAACACAGAGAGGAACTGGGAGCACTTGAGAAGTCTAGGGAATTAGGGGTCCTGTCCTTATTCCTTCCCCTCACCACTCCTCACATTATTATCTGGTTCCAATGCACTATGGAAAATCAGTAAATTAAATAAATAATACCTAATAATCAGCCCTTTATATACATTAACATATTTAATCCTCTTAACAACCATCTGTAGTAGTTGTATTACTATTCCCCACTTACAGAAGAGTAAATGGAATAATAATTTGCCACATTACTTACAATTGAAAATGAAAGTCTCAGAAGAGTAAACTGCATAATAGAAGATTAAATAAATTGCCACATTATGTATGATTACCAGATAGTAATTTCTGACACTCTCTCTCCCCGCCAAAACAGAGATCTGGTGAGCTGTTTGCTAAGCATGAGTCACCTGATTACAGTTGGTCTATAATTATTTCTGAGTTTTTAAAAGTCTCAGTCCAGGTTTCGTGTTGGTGAAAGAGAAGCCTCATACCATTGTAAGGCTGTAAAGTGAGTCAGACAATAAAATGGATAGAAAAAGGACTATCAGGCTGAATGTTTACTCTGTGTATAATAGCATTGAAGTGAATACCAGGAAATGACATACCAAACAATGTTAATCATTTGAATGACTCTCCAGGGACAAGAACACTGTAAATATATTAAAGTGGTTATTTTTAATTTCTTCTCTTAAAATTCATGAGAACAGTTAGGCTAGGGAACAATTTAACAATCCAGGAGCCCAAATCTTAATGTTCTAATGAATGATTCTATGGCACAATTCCTTAACTGTAAACATATCTTTATTATCATCATACCAAGGAGAGCCAGAGAGCAGACATATATCATAACTAACGCAGAGTAAATCCTACATGGCTAAATATGGAAGGAGACAAAAAGACGAACTCAGTTTGTGTCTCGAATTGTATTTGAAAAAATAAAGGTCAAGAGAGGACAGAAATGCCCAATGTCTTAGATTCAGGATTAGAATTTAGATCCAGGGTATGTTGTGGTTGATCTGAATCAGTTCTATTTAATCCTTTGACATCATATTCAGCATGTCATGTAGGGCGGATGGGGAGGGAGATACACGCAGACATACACACACAGACACATATTTTTTCTGGGAAAATGTCCATAAGTATTCTTGGGTTCTTAAAAGGGGTCACAGCCATCAAAATGATGAGGAATCACTACTTAGACTAAACTAGGAAAATGACACGTAGGTTAAGAACTAAGGTGAAACAAATATATTTGTGTTTATATTCCATGACAAAAGAGTGAAAATGTCTTAGCGTCTACTTAAAGCAAATGGGGAAAAAATAGAACAAGGAAGTTACATAGCAGAAAGGGCAGAGAGGAGTGAGAAAGTGATGGGAAAAGATACAGGGAAAAAGAAAGGAAACTATATGTTATAATAAACATGTAGGCTTATACTGTCATAAAAGCAGTGTTGTGGTCCAAGTCAGTACAGTTTTACACTTCTCTGTTCTCCTGGTGCCTCTTATGGATGCTTTTATGGTCACCTTGTCAAGAAAAGACTACAAACTGGCTTGATCCTGGGGTCTTGAGGTTTGTGGTGTTGCTATGTTTCTGTCCTTAAGCTGGTCAGGGTCTGTGCAAATCTAGAGCTCATTGAGTCATTGATCCTTTGTCTAGGCTCTAAAGCCTCCCTCAAGAGTGGGTATCAGAGGCTTAAATAGAACTGGCATCTCTAAGGGACCAGATTCCATGAAATCTGTTTTAAGTCCCTAAGGCTTACAGATAACATCATTTTCTCAATAATTAGTTTAAGGACTCTAATACTTTTTTGTTTTTTGATGTAGCCAGTTGGTCTCTGTATTGAAGATGATGAAACTTTTGCCAAGGACCATTCTGGAAGAGCTACCAGGTACGCTAGAAAACATTCAACTTATTATCTATGAAAAGTAGAGACCTGATGCTACATTAATATTTTCATTCCTGACATTTAATGTCTCAATGGTTGGTTCTTCCTCAGAACAATTATAGGGCTCATGATTGCTGCATGGTACTTCAAGTGTAAGATTTTTAATCATAACATCTGGGTTTACATCCTGACCACACAATGCCTGGTGTGTGAGAAGGAACAAGTTACTCAAATTGTCTGATGATCACCAAATTTCTTTATCTGTAAACCTGAGATGATAATACCTTTCACATTATAGTTTTATGAATTTCACATGAGATAATGTATGTGCAAATTTGGTTTTGAATTGTAAATCTTTCTGTAAATATTAAGAAGTAGCACTATTTTAATTACTTTCACTTAATTAGTATGATTTAAAGTGGCTGGAATAATGCGTTAAAAGAACCTAGACTATTGACTTTTTAATAACAAATTTCTTGAGATATAATTCACACATCATAAGACCCATCATTTTAAAGTATACAGTTTAGTGATTTCACAGTTTTGCCACCAACACCACAATCCAATTTTAGAACATTTCTATCACTTTAGAAAGATCCCTTGTGCCTACTTGCAGGCATCACTTCTTCCCATCCCTCACTCTAGGACACCATAATGTGCTTTTCTGTTGTTATGGACTTGTCTTTTGGGCACAGTTCATGTAAATACAATCATACACCATGTAGCCTTTTGCATCTGCCTTCTTTCATTCGGCATAATGTTTTCAAGGTTCATCTACTTCATAGCATCTACCAGCACTTCATTCCTTTTATAGCCAAATAATTGTGCACAGTGTAGATATTGTACATTTTTTACTCATTCATTACTTTATGGGTATATGGGTTGTTTCTGAGGTTATTAAGGTTACTGCCTCAGGAATGCAGATAACCTCAGATATGCAAATGACACCACCCTTATGGCACCTTTATGGCAGAAAGCAAACAAGAACTAAAGAGGCTCTTGATGAAAGTGAAAGAGAAAAGTGAAAAAATTGGCTTAAAACTCAACTTTCAGAAAACTAAGATCATGGCATCTGGTCCGGGCAAATAGATGGGGAAACAATGGAAACAGTGAGAGACCTTATTTTGGGGGGCTCCAAAATCACTGCTGATGGTGACTGCACCCATGAAATTAAAAAGCACTTGCTCATTGGAAGAAAAGCTATGACCAACCTAGACAGCGTATTAAAAAGCAGAGACATTACTTTGCCAACAAAAGTCCATCTAGTCAAAGCTATGGTTTTCCCAGTAGTTGTGTATGGATGCGAGAGTTGGATTATCAAGAAAGCTGAGTGCTGAAGAATTGATACTTTTGAACTTGGTGTTGAAGATTCTTGAGAGTCCCTTGGACTGCAAGGAGATCCAACAAGTCAATCCTAAAGAAAATCAATTCTGAATATTCATTGGAAAGACTGATGTTGAAACTGAAGCTCCAATAATTTGGCCACCTGATGCAAAGAACTGACTCATTGGAAAAGACCCTGGAAAAGATTGAAGGCGGGAGAAGGGAACAACAGAGGATAAGATGGTTGGATGACATCACTGACTTGATGGACATGAGTTTGTGTAAGCTCCGGGAGTTGGTGGTGGACAGGGAAGCCTAGCGTGCTCCAGTCCATGTGGTTGCAAAGAGTTGGACACAACTAAGCAACTGAACTGAAACTGAACTGAACTGGGTTATTCCTACTTTAGATTATTGTTAATAGTGCTCTTATGAAAATTTATATATGTTTCTGTTTGACTATATATTTCCAAATCTCTTGTGTATATGCCCAGAGGTGAAATGCTGAATCTAGATTGTTGGTACTTCAACTTGAATTATATACAAACAGAAAAAAATATTCTTGTTGACTGTACATTTTCTTAAGTATTGTCATCTCTAATTTGAAACTAGATATGAATGGTTGCTTTCAATCTTTATATAGAAATAAGCAAAATAAATGCAAAAAAATACTATAAAACCTAATAAAATCCTAAATGCACTGATTTGATCTAAATGATTATGTTGTTTTATGTAAAATCAAATAATTGATACTGAATTTAATCAAAGAAATATATTTATATTTGTGAGTTTTATGCTTCATTTGTTAACTTGATTTCATTTTTATATTTTTTCTTAACTTTTAATTTCATATTGCTGTATAGCCTGTTAACAATGTTATGCTATTTTCAGGAGAACTACAAAGGGACTCAGCCATACATATACATGTATCCATTCTCTTCCAAGCCCCTCTTCCATCCAGGCTGCCACATAGCATTGAGCAGAGTTCCCCATGCTATATGGTAGGTCTGTATTAGTTATCATTTTAAATTTAGCAGTGTGTACCTTTCCATCCTAAACTATTCAAGGTATATTCAATCATCCTTTGAATTATCCTTCTTACCCTTGCTGTAATCTTACTTCTTTTAAAAATGAGCTTTTAACTTATCAATATATTATTTTTACCAGCTAATTAATTAAATTTTAAAGGGATTATAGCAATTAGATTTTAGGGGAAATCTAAAGGAGTCTCCAGTTTATGATGAGGGGAGTCTCCCCCGGATGATGATGTTGGAGGTCAATGTTAGATAACAATGTTGTTGGGTGACCATGGTAGGAATGAGTTACTTCCAGCAGATGTTGGGGCAGAGAGAGTTGACCAAACACCATCACAGGTCACAGTACATATCAAAGGAGGCCACAGGAAGGTGTATCAAAGTGGAAAAATGGACACCACTCTTTACCAACGCTGTAACCTTGTAGTTGCAGAGCTCAGAATCAACCCTGGGGAAATGAAGGATGAGGGTAAAAGTTCAAAATTGACTAAGTTTGTAACTTGAATGTAACAATTTTGTAACTTGAATATAATAAGTGTAACTTGAATCTCATGGACTTCAGTGTAACTAGGATACTTTTCCTACCAACCATTTGACAGAAATGGAGGTGCAAGATAAAAATAAGCGAGGTATGAGAAAATAAAGGGAGCTGCATTTTGTGCACCTGGGTTTGTCCCATAGGAACAACAGTTGCCCACTATATCTTCTTTGTATGTCTGCATGAGTGCTCAGTTGTGTCTGACTCTGCAACCCGATGGACTGTAGCCTCCCAGGCTACTCTGTCCATGGCATTTCCCAGGTAATAATACTGGAGTTGGTTGCCCTTTCCTCCTCCAGAGGATCTTCCTGAGCCAAGGATCGAACGTGTGCCTCTTGGGTCTCCTCCATTGACAGGTGGGTTCTTTACCACTGAGCCACCTAAGAAACCCACTTACATGTTTGAAATGACCTTAAATTGTGACACTCCAAGAGATACATAGTGATGTAAGTTATATACTTGTATATGGATGTGGTTGGGGACCTGATATTATGATGGCTAGGAACAGAATTACAGGTGGAAGATAATAGGCCTAATTATGTTCAATGGACTTTAAAAATTATTCAGCCAGTGCAATTTTACTTGCAACATTTTCTCTGACATTCAAGCTTACATCTCATTTCAAAGGGCTCAGCAAACCAGCTTTGGTCAGTCACTGACTTACAGGATCCTCTGGAAGGTTTCCATGGAAACCAAATGCAGAGCAGAAGGAGAGCATGGATAACCTAACAATTAATTTCAAGCCTGCTGTTTCTCTTTTTCCTGACCATATAGCCAATGCTTTTGCCAAGTGAATATAAATAATACCATGCTACAAACATTTAAAATACTATAAAATACTATATTAACGGTATCCAATAAAAATAGAACACATTACTATATGAAAGTGAAGTGAAAGTGAAGTCGTTCAGTCATGTCCAACTCTTTGCGACCCCACAGACTGTAGCCTATCAGGCTCCTCTGTCCATGGGATCTTCCAGGCAAGAGTGCTGGAGTGGATTGCCATTTCCTTCTCCAGGGGATCTTCCCAACCCAGGAATCGAACCCTGGTCTCCCGCATTGCAGGCAGACGCTTTACCATCTGAGCCACCAGGGAAGCCCCATATATATATATATATATATATATATACACAAATGAATTATACATATATGTATAGTATACATTGTATGTGCATACCATATTATATATAATAATAGCTGCTATATTATAAACATATAACATAATATTAAGGATAATATATTACTGATTTATTTTTTTTGGCTAAAAAAAAAAAAAAACTAATGACTTTCCTATATCTCTTGACATTTCTATGCCTTAACCACTCCTAGATTTTCCTCTTATGGCCATCCCCATTCTCAAATTTTTAAATCCTACCCCAGCCAGCAATACACATTTCATATGTGATCTTCTCTTTTAGGCTCACCCTGGTATTCCCAGACCAAATAAACATCTCTCATTTGAACCCACTTCATATTTTAATTACATTTTTTGACAGATAATACTTCATTTGTTTCATAATTAATTACATAAAGACCTCTGCCCAAATCAGCTTTTCTTTCTCTGTAGCATCTAGTTAAGTGACTTAACAGTGACTCAATGAATGTTTGCTAAATTAATACATCAGTTATTTAAAATAAGAGGAAATCAACTTAGACTTCAGATCCCTTGGAGAGCAGAACTCCCAGTTTTGTGCCCTCATTTCTGAGCACTCAGTAAGATACACAGACCTCTTTCCTCTTTTCTAGGAGAGGTATTTATATGAGGGATCTCTGAGGTCCCTTCTCCCTCAACAGTTCTATTTGATAATCATGATCTAAAAATAAGGTCTAACTATGTTGCATTTAGACTATCTTTTCATGTGGACCCTAGTCTAAATTTCTCTCTTTAGTTCTGCTCATCATTTGCTTCCCAGTAGATAGACTTACCTCTATAAATAATAAACTGGCCAGAGAGTTGAGGACCAGGCTACATAAAGGCATCACTTACTAAAGTATATCCAATTCAGTATTAAAAATAGTGATAGACTTTCAGCTGTGCTCAGACCCTGTGCTGAACCACTGCATGGGACACAAAGATGGGCTTAGTGGTACAAGATATATGAGACATACAGTACCTATTCTCAGAGAATTCACCAGCTACGAAGTGGAGAAGACAAGTATAAAGATAACTATAAAAGCTATGGAGGAAGATTCAGGAGGAAGGGGACAGATGTATGCCTATGGCCGATTCATGCCACTCTATGGCAAAAACCATCACAATATTGTAAAGTAATTATCCCCCAATTAAAATAAATAAATAAATTTTTAAAACTTATTCTAAGCAGACAAACTCAGTATAAGATTTAGATCCTAAATTAACTACCAATCCATTCTTTTAAGTGAAGCAGCATTGAAGAACAGAGTCCCTAACTTTTTTCTCACTTGTTCCATGTTATTTTATGTATGTTGTTTGGGCTCTCTGGATTCAGTTGCCTCATTATATATAAAATGAAATCATTGTTTTATATGATCTTTAAGGTCTCATAAATTTCTATCTTCCTATGTCTTACAGGACTAAAGAATGTAGCTCTTTGTTTTCATAGAAGTGGTTTGTTTATTGGCGTCCCTAAAGGCCTTTTATATTCACTTTAAAAATAATGAATTTCATTCTGTTGGATTATTATCAGAATTATTGTCAGTTCCATTGATTATATCATGTGTGTGTGTGCATAAGTTTTGTGTGTGTGTGTATTTAAGGAAATTAAATATTCCTTAGCTCTCTCAAAATAACTAAGAATGTAAAATACTTATAAATTTTGGGTATCAAAACTGCAAAAAAAAAAAAAACTGCAGGCAATAACATGAGATACAAATTTGCACAGCACCTACTGATGGAAAGAATTAGCAAGTATCAGATTAATTTAAGCCATGAGAACTGTCAGGGCTGATAAACTGAACCTTCTGCATTCCGTCTTAAAATTCATTCTGAGTGTCATATTGCTCGCCCTGGCCCTGCTGTTTGGTCTAACTGCCTTGCTTTAATTCTGCTTTTTATTAGGTGCTGGGCAAAGCCAGCTCTGAGCCTGGAATGTGATTGAAAGATTCCAATGGTGCTTCTTTGAGATAAGATTCCATGCTCAGAATATGTAGCCATTTGAACTCTGAATTATTTTAATTGCTTTGTCTAGACCATTTAATTGCATCATAACTGGCAAGTGACATTTTTATCACTAACTCTCACAAAAAGCTAATATCATAGAATCTCTCTATTTTAATGCAATAATTTAGGAAGAAATCAGTCTCACCTTAGAAACGCTAGAAAAACAGGTGAATGAAATTTTGCTTGAGTGTGTGTGTGGAAAGTAGGCTGTATGGTGTGTGTGTGTGTGTGTGCACACATATACACATGTATGTTACACTCACACTTAGTTCTTCCCTGGAATACTAATTGCAGAGAAAACCCAGACCATAAAACTAACAAGCCTTCTTGTACTTCCAGTATCAATTCCCAGTCTTAATCCACTTGGCCCTGATATGCAGCTCTGAAGTGAGAGCTAGAAATAAGAGGGCAAAAATAAAATCCAAAGTCATAATGAGCAGGAGAAGCATCTCATAAGAGTGAGTACCTTTGAGATTAATTAACTAGAGAATTATCTTCACAATGATTCCCTTAGAGAAACCTTACAGCTTGGCGTAAGTGGTAAGAAAAGTTTTTTAAATGTGTCTCTTTTCTGGAACTTTCCATTACCTCCTTTGGGAAACAAAGACCGTTTCTGAGTCTCAAACAGTGATGTTGATAGGAATGAACATAGAGAGTGCATGCTGTTAGCAGCACAAATCATACGTTGGCTATGGGAGGCATTAGAACAGATCTGGGCTTGGAAGTCTCAGTTTTCTAGGACTATGGGGACAAAATACTGAACCACAAATTGGGTGGCATGAACAACAGACATTTATTTTCTCACAGTGCTGGAGTCTAGGAGTCTATGATCAAGGAGACAGAAGGGTTGGTTTCCTCTGGGAGGACAAGGGACCCATTTCAGGCTCTGTCCTTGATGACTTGCCGACGGCCACCCTCTTGCTCATCCTCATGCCGGCATTCTTCTGACTGTATCCCTGGTGTCTCTTTGTGTCTGCAGATTACCGTTCTTATAAGGACATCAGTCATGTTGAATTGGGGTCCACCCTAAGAGCCTCGTTTTAATTTAATTATTGCTCTAAAAGTCCTATCTCCAAATTACAGCCACATTCTAAGGTATGGGGTCTGGCGGGGGGCAGTTAAGACTCCAACATGTGAATCTGGGGGGAGAACACAATTCAGTCTATAATAGAGTAAGACAAACATAGGGCTGGATGGCAGCCAAGGTGCACATGACATGTACGGCTTTGAACAAGTTTCCCAGGCTCAACCTCATGTTTCTAAACTGTAAAATACAAAAATACAGTAACAACAAGTATTTAGCTCATAGGGTCATTGAGTGAGTGAAAATCGCTCAGTCGTGTCTGACTTTTTGTGACCCCAAGGACTATAGAGTCCATGGAATTCTCTAGGCCAGAGTACTAGAGTGGGTAGCTTTTACCTTCTCCAGGGGATCTTCCCAACCCAGGGATCAAACCCGGTCTCCCACATTGTAAGTGGATTCTTTACCAACCGAGCCACTAGGGAAGCCCAAGAATACTGGAGTGGGTAGTCTATCCCTTTTCCAGGGGATCTTCCCGACCCAGGAACTGAACCAGGGTCTCCTGCATTGCAGGCGGATAGGATCATTATGAGAATAAAATGATATAAGAATGCAAATAAACTAGTATAGTGCATAGTACATGATAAATGCTCTATTTATCACATTTATCAAATTTATCACATTTACTTGGTCTCTCCATTCCTGGTGGTAGCTTCAGTTTATCTTTTTCTGTCTACAGTTGTAATTTAACTATTGTATGTCTGTTTTCTCCAGCAGGCTATGACATCATTCAGGTAAGATCATCTGTGTCTTCTTTATCTTTGCCTTGCCCACTCCTAGCAAAGTTATCTGTCAAATGATATCTGAACGAGTGCAAATGAAAAGGAATTGGATTCCATCTTTTATTATTACAAATTGTGCTAGGTTGACCCTCTGAGCTGTTACAACCAGGAAACTGAGGAATGGGAAGAGATCATGTAGACTCAGAGAGGCTTAGAAGCGTTTGTGTATGCATGTGTCTCTCTTTTTTTTCAACAGCTCCTAGACCAATAAAATGAGGGCTTATTCAATGAAGACACTGGAGGAATCAAACACTGCAGCCAAGATGAAGAAGCACCAGGGCAAAGGGGGAAAGAAGAGGAGGAGGGGCTGCAAGAGGATGAAGGAAACAGATTTTGAGAAGCTGAAGAAGCAAAAGGTGATCTCCCTCCTTCCCTTATCAGCAGCATGATAACACACACATCCCAGCGTCAGAAAGCCAGCCCTCGAGTCTTCTTTCTGCCATTCACTCCTTATGTGTCCTTGCATACATGCATGTGCGCTAAGTCACTTCAGTTTGTCCAACTCTTTATGACCCCATGGACTGTAACCCACCAGACTCCTCTGTCCATGGGATTCTCCAGGCAAGTATGCTTGAGTGGGTTGCTGTGCCCTCCTTCAGGGGATCTTCCTGACCTAAGGATTGAACTCCCGTCTCTTATATCCCCTGTGTTGACTGGCAGGTTCTTTACCACTACTGCCACCTGGAAGCCCTATGTGTCCTTAACAAGCCATTTTATCTCTTCCAGTCTTAGTCCTCACATCGCAAAATGGATGTAATCATAATAGTATCTGCCCTTTCAAAGATGTTTGTGAATATTACCGTATAGTAATATTCCATAAACTACAAAGTGCAGTTGAAGTAGTAGCTACTGATGTCTCTACCTCTGCTCAGGAAGGAAGTCCAGCTGATACAGGACCTTCCTCAGAGATGACTTCACCTCCTTATTCCTGAGGCTGTAGATCAGTGGGTTGAGCATGGGGGTGACGAGGTTATTCAGGATCTGAACAGTTGCATCCATCCAGGGGCTTGGGGTTGGTCGTAGGTAGATGAGGACCACAGGCATGTAGAAAAGCAGGATGGCAGTGAGGTGGGCGCTGCAGGTGGAGAAGGCGTGCTTTCGGCCGTCTGCAGAGCGGATCTGCAAGATGGAGCAGATGATGCGGCTGTAGGAGGTGAGGATGAGAAGGAAGCAGCTGAGGGGCATGAGGCCCACACTGATGAACCCCACCATCTCCAAAGCTGAGGTGTCTGCACAAGCCAGCTTCAGCATGACCGGAATATCGCAGAAGAAATAATCCACTTCATTGGGGCCACAGTAGGGCAACTGGAAGGTGAGTGTAGTTAGAAAGGTGGCCTGAATACAGCCAAAAAATGAGGTGCCCATGGCCAGGATGGCACACGCTCTGTGACTCATGATGATTGTGTAGCGCAGAGGGTAACATATGGCAACAAAGCGGTCATAGGCCATTACCGTGTACAGGAAACACTCGGTACAACCCAGGAAGTGGTAGAAAAAGAGCTGCGACACGCAGCCTGAGTAGGAGATGGCTCTGCTGTTCCCTGCAAGGTAGAAGAGCATCTTGGGGGAACTCACAGAGGGAAAAAACATGTCACACACAGACAGTTTACACAGGAAGAAGTACATGGGAGTGTGCAGCCGAGTGGAGGAGACAATTGCCAGTAGGATGAGCAGGTTCCCCATTAGGGTGAAGATGTAAAAGGACAGAAACAGGACAAAGAGCATGGTCTCCAGGTCCTCTGTGTGCGGGATGCCCAGCAGAATAAACTCAGTCACCGCCGAGGCGTTCCTCATAGCTGTGATGAAGTCAAACCTTAAAAAGGGATCAGGAACACTGAAGTCTGAACACCAATATCAAATTATTAAGCTTTTTGACGATGAGCACATTGGCTGTGTTTTTAACAAGCAACAACCCGCCTTCCTATGAATGGCAGGTTAAAAATATCATGTATTAAACATATCATATCTTAAAGTATCATATATTAAAAATATCATGTATTAAGAAAAGGCTATTTTACAACCAGTCTATCAATCTCTTGGAAGGAGTGTCTTGAGAGGCTGATTCTTGTTTATAACAAGACCAGAAGTTCTGAGATATATTCAAATCATTTTCAGGTCAAGTTAGAAACCACTTTACAGTTGTTTAATTCATGGATTCACTCTTTTCAGGCACATTTATATTTTGAAATCTCACAATATCTTTGAGAGGAAAACTCCCACTATGCATTACCCTCTGAAAAATAATCAGGAAAAAATTGTGTTAGGAATCAGAACATTTAATTTTAATTCTGGCTTTGCCACTTATTAGATATAGTAGTTCAAACAATTTATGCAATATCTTCCATAGACATAGTTTTGTCATACACAAAATGAAACTAATAATTACCTTAGCAAAAACATCAACAACAAAGATACTCTGGTGTTATAGTAAAGTTAATGTAATTTCTATGAAAGTATCTGCGGAAGATATAAATCCTAATGAAAAGTGTATTTTTATGTTTCTTAAATATATGTTTAAATACCTTTCTTCAATGTTGGCATTATAAAATTATTTGAAAATACATGTTTTATGAAATAATATTATTAAATAGACTTATATCACATCCTCTTCAGGTTATATCCTTCCAGACTTGGGAGGTACAATGTCCCCAACTCTATCAGGAGATGCTGCTCTGGTTCTTCCAGTCCTTTTAACATTTTCTGAGTGGACTTAGAAATATTAAGTCCTAAGGTGACTTTGGAATATTAAATAAAAGAAAGAATAGCAGCAAGTAGAGTACCAAATACTACAATAACATATGATTCTATAATACTGTTTGATTTTTAAAGTCCATTTCAGGAAAAAGAAGCCTCAAGGACCAGGAAGGTCCCTTTATGTGGTCCCCAAGCATGTGTGGGGGAGCAGAAGCTAATGATAAGACATGGCATGGCAGAGGTTGAAACACTCACATAGTCCACCTGAGAATGAAGTCACATTTTCCAGCGTTATAACAGGACCTCATGTTTACTGCCTCTGACCAGAGTACAGAGTGCTCCAGCCAAACACTCTTTAATTCTCCTACTTTTAAAAATGGAGTCTCTTAGGGTTTATGCATTCGAGACCTGTACACACCCCTGCTTCCAGGAGTGCTTCCTTGGAAGTTGATTCAGATCCCCTGAAGCCCTATTTGGGAATGAGTGATAGCTCTGAGGGAGCAATTAGTTTGTCGATCTATTCATCATCCAGATATGAAGTAATAGTAGTGCGATTGTCAGAAAGGAATTCCCTGAAGTGGGAAATGTCTGTGTTCCTCCAAGAGTATTTGCATGGTAGCATGAGTTCCAATTCTAACCTTAGATCACCTGCAATGCTATCTCTTTTTTGGTTGTCTTTTACACCTTCAAACTTTTCCTTGTGATATCCTTTGTCTACTTTTTTTGAAATTATCTATACATCCATGCAACTACGTGGTTATCTCTAATAAATATCACTTCCAGGTAGAAACTTCATCAGTTATTATTCGCTTTATATCTACTATCATTATTTGTCGTTCAGGTCAGTACCTCTAAAGACAAATGTACATTCATGGAGGGTGATCAGTGTAAATAAAGGCGTTGGCTTCAAACCTTCTCCAAAAAAAAAAAATGATTGACTAAATAGCTAATGTTCAGTTAAAAACTCACAGTAAGCCTTTGCCACATGCTAAAGAAAAGTGAAAGTGTTAGTTGTTCAATCACGTCTGACTCTTTGCAACCCCATGAACTGTAGCCTGCCAGGCTCCTCTGTGCATGGAATTCTCCAGGCAAGAAGACTGGAGTGGGCTGCCATTTCCTTCTCCAGGAGGTCTTCCTGACCTAGGCATTGAATCTGGGTCTCCTGCATTGACAGGCAAATTTACTGTCTGAGCCGTCATAGAAGCTCTGACACATTCTAAGTGTTACGCTAATTCTTAAAATTTATTACCACATTTATTCTCCCAAAGAAACCATATAACAAAGAAACTGAAAAGCAGATTAAATAACTGATCACACAACTAAAAACTGAATGCACTTAGACTGTCATTTTAAAGCCAATGTTTTTAAGCTCAACACTATGATGAACTCCAGAGATTTGAATTTTGTACCCAGACAGATTTGGGAGAATGGCATTGAAACATGTATAATATTATATAAGAAAAGAATTGCCAGGCCAGGTTCAATGCAGGATACAGGATGCTCGGGGCTGGTGCTCTGGGATGACCCAGAGGGATGGTACAGGGAGGGAGGTGGGAGGGGTTTCAGGAAGGGGAACACGTGTACACCCATCATGGATACATGTTGATGTATGGCAAAACCAACACAATATTGTAAAGTAATTAGCCTCTAATTAAGATAAATAAATTTAAATTTAAAAAAAAAAAAAGGCTTCCAGGGCTGATAGATAAACTTTGTATGCACTCTTCCATGTGATGATTCAGGAATCATGGGCATATCTGGTAGAAAGATTTATTTTCGATGCAGAAAGTTTAATGATTAGAAATTGGACTCAGAGCAACTGTGACTTTCCTAAAGTTAGACAGCAGAACAGTCATCTCCAAGCTTAGCCCTCCTTCACTGCATCATCACTGCTTCCCAAAACAACCCCATGCAGAAAGCAGCTGGCCCTGTGCGAGAGTTATTAATAGATTCACTTGAGGGTTTTGGAGGAGTGTTGTGTATGCCCTTAGTGTATGCCTTATTACCATTTTTATTGTGTATTCCATGGCAAGATTTTATGAGAGAGAGAAAAAGAAGAGAACCTGTTCAGAATATGTCGTTTCATAGGAATTGAGTCTCAGAAATTTCAGTAGGTATTTCTCAGGGGAGCAGTCTTGCTACAATTTATTTGTAGGAAATCTTGCCTTATTTGGATCACTCTTGTTTTAATCAGAAAAAAAAGCCCTGCCTTGTTCAATGCCTTTTATCCTCTCTCTGAAATTCAAGTAAGTCACTAGTACATTCTTGCAACAACTGATTTCTCAACTAATCATTCAGCAGAACTTTCTGATTATAAATAGCAGGGCTAAGTCCAGGCATTCTCGGTCCAGTGACAGGTGCTTTATTGTTTGTTGGTAGGGCTGGGGTCTGGCATGAGTAACCAAGTGAAAGTTTCTTCTTTCATCTGCAAAAACTCAGCAGTGAAGAAGTGGACTGTGAGCCAAAATGGAAGAGTAAGATATGGCTACTTACTGGGTCATAAATTTCTTAATCTGTTTTCCCCCTCCCTTTCTTTTTCTTTTTTTCCTTCTGGTAAGAAAGTGTTCAGTTGCTTTACTGGGCTCCCTAACAATTTAATTGTTTCTATGGAAGAGGTGGAACCCAGTTAATGGAGGAATTAAGTTAATAAATATAGGAATGAAACATACTTTCTGCATTTTTGTTGGGGAGAGATGGGTATGACAGAAATATCAGGGACTTGAATCCCAGGAAACTCTCTTGAGTGGCTTGGTGTCCTTAGTTATTACCAGTTCTTAAGCGATTCCTCGCATTTCTTTGTGGTCCCCATTCCCATGATGAGAGCTGGTCAACTGCTGGGATATGGTTCAGGTATGCTCAGAAGGCTACAGTACTGAAACAGCCCTTGTGTGTGATGGAGCAGACCAGGTACTAGCAGAAAGATGACTGACCTAGCAGGTTTGAGATATAGCCCAGTCTGTCAAGCAAACTACAGTATCCAGTTTCCAAGGCACAAGCAGACAAGTAGGCCATGGTTCAGAAAGAATAAAACTTTTAGTAACAGCTATCCTGAAAGATACAGTAGAGCATCCTTACAAAAGAAAAAAGAATATGTATAAAAAGATGCACCTTTGTGTCACATATAGTAAATATATGTGTGTGTAACTATATATATTCAGGGTTCAACTGCTAAGCTTTTTATGTTTATATTCATTCCTGTTTTGCTTTCTTTCATTCTAACAATATTAAATCCTGTCTTCATTCACATATTTATATTTCTAGCCAGGTTTCCCCCCTTGAATTCTAGACTTGTTACTCAATATCTCCGTGTAGGGGTCTGGATGTTAGGCATCTCAAACTCACTGTAACCGAAGAGGCACTCTTGTTTTTCCATTCCATTCCAAGCTTTCCCACAACTATCTCTAGCTTAGTAAATAAAATGCTACAAAAAACAAAAACAGAGAAAATCTTGAAAAAAGTCAGAGTCAAGCAAAACACTTTATCCACTAAGGAAAAAGGATAAGAATTACAACACATTTCTTGCCAAAAATTATACAACCAGGAAAAAGTGGAGTGAAATGTTTAAAGTGTTGAAATAGATAAGCACAGAATATTGAATTGAACAGTCAGTAAAATTATCCTTCACAAGTGAAGGAGAAACAAATACTCTCAGACAAACAAAATCTGAGGAAATCTATTTCCAGGAGAACTATTCTTCAAGAAATGTTAAAAGGAATTCTTCAGAAAGAAGGAAAATAACATAGGTCAGAAACTCAGATCTACATAGAGAGAGAGTGTCAGAGAAGGAATAAATAAAGGTGAAACAAATACTTTATTTTTCTTAGTCTAAAAGATAACTTTTTAAAGTAATACTAATGCATGGGACATCATGAGAAATGCTAGGCTGGAAGAAGCACAAGCTGGAATCAAGATTGCTGGGAGAAATATCAATAACCTCAGATATGCAGATGACACCACCCTTATGGCAGAAAGTGAAGAGGAACTAAAAAGCCTCTTGATGAAAGTGAAAGAGGAGAGTGAAAAAGTTGCCTTAAAGCTCAACATTCAGAAAACGAAGATCATGGCATCTGGTCCCATCAATTCATGGGAAATAGACGGGGAAACAGTGGAAACAGTGGCTGACTTTATTTTTTTGGGCTTCAAAATCACTGCAGATGGTGACTGCAGCCATGAAATTAAAACACGCTTACTCCTTGGAAAAACAATTATGACCAACCTAGATAGCATATTCAAAAGCAGAGACATTACTTTGCCGACTAAGGTCCATCTAGTCAGGGCTATGGCTTTTCCAGTGGTCATGTAAAGATGCGAGAGTTGGACTGTGAAGAAAGCTGAGCGTTGAAGAATTGATGCTTTTGAACTGTGGTGTTGGAGAAGACTCTTGAGAGTCCCTTGGACTGCAAGGAGATCCAGCCAGTCCATTCTAAAGGAGATTAGCCCTGGGATTTCTTTGGAAGGAATGATACTAAAGCTGAAACTCCAGTATTTTGGCCACCTTATGCGAAGAGTTGACTTATTGGAAAAGACTCTGATGCTGGGAGGGATTGGGGGCAGGAGAAGAAGGGGATAACAGAGGATGAGATGGCTGGATGGCATCACTGACTCGAAGGACGTAAGTTTGAGTGAACTCTGGGAGATGGTGATGGACAGGGAGGCCTGGCGTGCTGCGATTCATGGGGTCACAAAGAGTTGGACACGACTGAGCGACTGAACTGAACTGAACTGAATGCAATGGATAATTATAAATAAATGAAGAACAATGCCACAATGAATGGGATGAAAGAACTATGAAAACTCTGTAACTCATCAAGGTACCTGAACTACATGTAAAGTAAGATAGTGCTATTTGAAGGTGGACCTGATATTGCAAATTCTAGGGAAACAACTAAAAAATACATATAAAGAAATATAACTGATATGTTGAGAGTGGAGATAAAATGAAATCACATATAATGCTTAACTGAAACCAAAAGAAGTGGGAAAATGTTTAAAAACAGATGCAAGAAATAGAAAGTGAATTTAATAAATATTAAGCCAATTATATCGCTGATTACAAAATGTGCTAACTAAAACTCAAAGATGGTCAGAGTAGCTAAAAACACAAGTGAAGTGAAGTCACTCAGTCTTGTCCAACTCTTTGAGACCCCATGGACTGTAGCATACCAGGCTTCTCTGTCAATGGGATTTTCCAGGCAAGAGTACTGGAGTGGGTTGCCATTGCCTTCTCCAAGAGGATCTTCCTGACCCAGGGATCCATCCCGGGTCTCCTGTATTGGCAGGAGGATTCTTTACCATCTGAGCCACCAGGGAAGCCCTTAGTAAAAATACCAATGGGTTTCCTATAAGTCTCTGTAGAACAGCGTACCCTGCCCTGAAGGCACTAGACTCAGTCTGAGTGGGAGAATCTTGGGGCCATGTTATCTGCCTTCCCTCTGGCCAAGTCTGCAGCAGCCAGGAAACAACTACAGGAACAGGGTGAGGAAAATCAATATGAGAGCAGCTTCCTTCCCAGGCTCCTTGCCCAGATCATCAGTTCCTGACAGCACAGATGGTGTTTGACATTTTTCTAAAACATGAAGCACCAGCCTTGAACGTGGGCTTCAGTGCAGGTGATAAAATATCTTTGTTGGTTCTGAAGATAGACACTTGTTTAGATCTGAGGAATGTGTAGTTGGTACAACATTCTATAACACAAAAGCACAACTAGAAAAATAAAAGCATGGGCGTTTATAGTTTATACTTTAAAATGGGAGTTGATTCTGCAGTTTAAAGAAGACATAAGTAAGATTATCCTTTGTTTTTTTTTTTGTTTGTTTGTTTTTGTTTTTGCTCAGTTGCTCAGTCCTGGCTCTTTGCAACCCCATGGACTATAGCCCACCAGGCTCCTCTATTCATGGGATCTTCCAGACAAGAATACTAGAGTGGGTTGCCATATCCTTCTGTTTTGTTTGTTTGTTTGTTTGTTTTAGAAGTTCCTAAGTCTCAAGTCTGGAAACTGAGGGTGAGCAAAGGAGAGATGAACAATGAATGGAACAGTCTACGTCCGGCACGATAAATGTAAAGGACTGTCATTTTGTGGAAGAGGGTAATTGTGCAAGTGCCATGGTCCTTAAGAACCTGTCTTTTCTGTCATTACGTTGATAGGGACTATCTAGATCACGGGTCTCCAGCTTCTGGGATCTACTGCTTGGTGATCTGAGGTGGAGCTGATATAGTAATAATAGAAATAAAGTGCACAATAAATATGCTTGAATTATTCTGAAACCAACTATTCCCATCCCCATCACCCCAGGTCCATGGAAAAATTCTTCCACAAAACTGGTCCTTGGTACCCAAAAGTTGGGGGACCTCTGATCTAGATGACAAACTTGAATGCAAGCCTATTTTATGAAAAGACTAAGCCCTTATTTCTCTAAGTTCAATTTGTGTACAGATCACTTGGTGAACTTGTGAAAATGCTGGATAAGCAAGCTGTGGTACATATACACAATGGAGTATTACTCAGCCATTAAAAAGAATACACTTGAATCAGTTCTAATGAGGTGGATGAAACTGGAGCCTATTATACAGAGTGAAGTAAGCCAGAAAGAAAAACACCAATACAGTATACTAACACATATATATGGAATTTAGAAAGATGGTAATGATAACCCTGTATGTGAGACAGCAAAAGAGACACAGATGTTTAGAATGGACTTTCGGACTCTGAGGGAGAGGGAGAGGGTGGGATGATTTGGGAGAATGGCATTGAAACATGTATACTATCATGTAAGAAATGAATCGCCAGTCTATGTTCGATACAGGATACAGGATGCTTGGGGCTGATGTGCAGGGATGATCCAGAGAGATGATACGGGGTGGGAGGTGGGAGGGGGTTCAGGATTGGGAACTCATGTACACCCGTGGCTGATTCATGTCAATGTATGGCAAAACCAATACAGTATTGTAAAGTAAAATAAAGTAAAAATAAAAATTTTAAAAATAAAGAAAATGCAGATTTTGATACTGTAGTTTCTGAGGTTGCCTAAAATTCCGCATCTCTAGCAAGCTTCTCAGTGATGTCAGGGCCATATTCCATGGGTTGCACTCAGCTGTGGTAAACTTGGAAGAAAGTCTTGGGAGGTGAGTCACCACTGGGCAAGTCAGGCAAATCTTCCTAATGCCAGTCCATGCAAGAGCCAAACAGGACTCAGCTGTGGGCCATTCTCCACCTAAGTGAACAGGTATTGTCATCTTGCTCAGAATGCTTGAATAATCGAGATGAAAATAATAACAGAATTCTAGTTTAATCTCTTAGTTGTAGGATGGGAATTCTAAGGTCCTGAAGGTAAAATCATTTGTCCCTCCTCACATGACTATTTAAATGTATGGTCAGGATTCCAACAGTGGTTTTCTGGCCAGTGCTCTTTACCTGCCTCATATAAGATAGGAAGCCAGGGACTTCCTTGGTGGTCCAGTGGTTAAGAATCCACTTGTGATGCAGGGGACACAGGTTCAATCCCTGGTCAGAGAACTATGATCCCATATGCCTCAGGGCAACTGAGCCCATGCACCACAACTAGAAATTCCATGTGCTGCAACAAAGGTTACACACGACACAGTAAAGACCTGCATACCACAACCAAGACCCAATGCAACCAAAATAATATATATATATATATACATATATATGCAACAAAGATTACACACGACACAGTAAAGACCTGCATACCACAACCAAGACCCAATGCAACCAAAATAAAATATATATACATACATATATATGCAACAAAGGTTACACACGACACAGTAAAGACCTGCATACCACAACCAAGACCCAATGCAACCAAAATAAAATATATATACATACATATATATGCAACAAAGGTTACACACGACACAGTAAAGACCTGCATACCACAACCAAGACCCAAATGCAACCAAAAAATATATATATATACATATATATGCAATAAGGATTACACACGACACAGTAAAGACCTGCATACCACAACCAAGACCCAATGCAACCAAAATAAAATATATATATATACACATATATATGCAACAAAGATTACACACGACACAGTAAAGACCTGCATACCACAACCAAGACCCAATGCAACCAAAATAATATATATATATATATATACATATATATGCAACAAAGATTACACACGACACAGTAAAGACCTGCATACCACAACCAAGACCCAATGCAACCAAAATAAAATATATATACAACCAAGACCCAATGCAACCAAAATAATATATATATATATATATACATATATATGCAACAAAGATTACACACGACACAGTAAAGACCTGCATACCACAACCAAGACCCAATGCAACCAAAAAATATATATATATACATATATATGCAATAAGGATTACACACGACACAGTAAAGACCTGCATACCACAACCAAGACCCAATGCAACCAAAATAAAAATATATATATACACATATATATGCAACAAAGATTACACACGACACAGTAAAGACCTGCATACCACAACCAAGACCCAATGCAACCAAAATAAAAATATATATATACACATATATATGCAACAAAGATTACACACGACACAGTAAAGACCTGCATACCACAACTAAGACCCAATGCAACCAAAAAAAATATATATATATATACATATATATGCAATAAGGATTACACACGACACAGTAAAGACCTGCATACCACAACTAAGACCCAATGCAACCCCAAAAAAAGATATATATATATATATATGTATATATATTTCTCATTTAAAAAATGACAGGAAACCAGCCTACAACAGAAGATAGGAGGAAAGGACACAGCATGAACAGTAGAGGCACCAGAAAAGTTGGCTGGAAAAAACAAGGGATAATAAAAACTGATGCAGGTTCAGTGGGTAACTCTACAAATAAAGACCAAATACAACAAAGTGCAGGGTAGAGATAGCCATTTTAATATTGATATGATAGCATTTTAGGAGACAACACATCAAAAAGGGTCATTTCCACCAGGATAGAGTATATGAGACATAAGTTTCAGAAACACAAGGAGCTTCTTTCTTCCTCACGGGGTGAGTGGTCTAGGTAGAGGTCTCAGAGGAAACTGCCCTTCAACTTGTTTTTTCCCATATTATATGAGGTCAGATCTGGACTTAGAAGCCTCATGAGTTCAGACTAGGACTAAGGAGTCCATTAGTGCTTTCTTACTAACATGTTTAAGGATTAAGGAAAAACAGGTCTCTATCAGACATAACTCAACCCAAGTCACCAAGGCAATGGGAGGAAAGGCATGTAGCAGGGGCAAACAAAGCCCAAGCAGGATCAATCAAGAAAGTCCCCAAGAAATAAAGGGTGGGATGAACTGGGATAGTAGCGTTGAAACATACATATTACAATATGTAAAACCAATAGCTAGTGGGAAGTTGCTGTATAATGCACACAGCTCACCCCGGTATTCTGGGATAAGCTAGAGAGGTAGGATGGGGTGGAGGGTGGAAGGGAGGTTCAAGAGGGAGGGGCCATATGTATACTTATGGCTGATTCACATTGTTGTATGGTAGAAACCAACACAACACTGTAAAGCAATTATCCTACAAATTAAAAAAAAAATTTTTTAAAAGAAGCTCCCCAAATGCCAGATCTCACAGTGGACCCCTGAGTCTCCCTCTTTGTGATCTTAAGCTTATATTTATCCCAGTGTTGGCTTTCTACCTCCCCTCCAACTCTTCTTCCTATCTAAAAATAGAAAACTGCATAGTTCTGGTCCAGTCTGGTCCTGATAAGTACCTAAGAACAAAAACAGACAGAAAAAAAGTGCAGAGAATTCTCTGATTCAAGCATTCCCTGAACATGATTGCCACAATCTTTAGTCTGGAGTCCACATCACCTGTGTTCCATGTGGTCATTCTGGACAATTGAGGAGGAACATTATAGCCTGGGAATGCTTTGAATTCCTCTAAGAAAGGGAACTGATTCTGGGACCCATGACACTCAGCTGAGAGTATGAGCTGGGGAAGGAAAAGCACATTCGAAGAGAACCTGACACTGAGAGGCAAGAGGGTGTGGCCGCCCACTGCTCGTGTAATAAGGAGCTGCCAGGACAGGTGTAAACTACAGAAACTTCAGAGAAGAGACGGTGAAGGCAAGGACTGTAGCATAGCAGAGGCACTTCTTCTGGACGGTCTCCTCAGGGGCCGAAGATGGCAGGATCCACAGAAGATTTCACGAAAGCAATTGCAGCTTTCACAAGCTCGTGCCTGACGGACCCTGGTAGAGGAGGAAACAAAAATGAGGGCTGAGGGACAGCGATGAGAGGACAGGCTCTTCTCCCAGGCTCCCCTAAACTCTTCAGCATCTTCCCTGAGCCCTACTTAGCAGTCTTCAATACCTCTGACTTTTTTCTCCCTAGCGCCCAGGCTCCCTTTAATCTTCTCCGGCCCCAGAAATATTCAGCAGCAGTGAAACGATAAATACCCAAGGAATAAGGGCTCCACATCCAGTCTTACACTCAGTACAGCACATTTTCACTTCACGTCCTTCTCACAGCTCACACTCCCCACCCACCTCCTCCACTCCCCCATTTCAGATTGCACCCTCATCCAACCAGTTGGGGCATCAGGAAAGGTCTGAACCAGGATGGTCAGGAAGGGAAACATGGGGACCCTATCTTGGTAACCCTCTATCAGGCTTGGAGGCTCAATGCCTGGGATGATGGCTAGCTTCCTAAACACGGGGAAAGATGGGGTCTTAGGACTGGGTTCCTACCTGCGTGGATGTGAATCCAGGCCACTGCCTTCCTTTCCAGAAGCTCCCACTCACAATCCATGTCCTTAGCGTTGTCATGCAGCCAGAGCACCGCCAGGACTGTGGCCCAGCTTGAAGAATTCACATCCTGTACCACAGAGAGAGATTTCCCTGAGGCCCCCAGGTTACGTTCAGGGACTGCCCTCATGGCCCAGTGGTTGAGAATCTGCCTGCCAATTCAGGGGATTTGGGTTCGATTCCTGGTCAGGGAACTAAGATCCCACGTGCTGCGGGCAACTAAGCCTGTGCACCCCGCAGCTAGAGTCTGTGCACTGCAACGCAAGATCCCTCATAATTCAACTAAGACCCAATACAGTCAAATAAATAAGTATTTTTTAAAAATTGAGGTTCTTTGTTGAAGGACTCTTCATTCCCCTGATTTATTGATCCAGTTACCACGAGAAGGAAGGAAATGTTAGTCAGACACGCCTTGTTCTCAATGAAACCAAATTAGAACTTCATGATTCTCATATCTTCTTCCACTTATTTGTAAATTACCCCTTTAATTATTTGTTTTAGAATAATTATTTCCAGAGAAATATAATGCTAGACACATATATAACTTTAAACGCCCAAGCAGCCACATGTAAAAATAAAGACATTGAATTATTTAATATATTGCATTTAACTTAATATATTCAAGTATTATTTTAACATGTAATCAATTTAAAAATAATTATCAAGAATGGTTTACATTTTTATGTTGTCTTTGAAATCAGTTTGTCTTTCACAACTCTAGCACATTTCAATTCAATGGAAAATTTAATTTCTCACTTGCATTTGTCACAGCTCAAGCTCTTAGAGGACACAGGTGACTAGTGGATACTATATTAGATGAGGCAATTATAGAATATTTAAAATTTAGTTAATCACCTTCCACATTTTGAAAATTCAGCATGATGGGTGTCCTTCAAGTTTTTGACATTTGTCTCATATGTCTCATTTGGCGTATATCTCAATATTCAACAGTTTCTCAACTAGAGGATTCAGTAAGTTACCTTGAAATTCTTGAATATAATTTGTCCTCATCAGCATTCTTGAACACAATTGAAATAACTAAGTTGTCCCTATTGATACTTCACCTATCTTAACTTTGGTGAAATTCTGTTACTTTCTGGACCACCCTGTTTAGTAGAAAGAACATAGATTCTGAAGACAGATAGTCCTAGATTGAATCCAACTCTGCCACTGACTAGCTGAGTATACTCAAAGATATTGTCATACTTCTTATTCATCTATTAAGTACAGCATGAGTAGGATTTACCATATTTAATTGATTGATGAATAAATAAGGTCATGAAGGGAAGTGCAATGCACAGGGGCTGGCATAAAGTAATTGCTCAATAAATATAAGTAATTATAACTAAGATGACTGGCAGAAAATGTAGTTAAAGAGGATTTTTGCTTTCCCTCTGTCATCCATCAACTCTAAACCATCAACTTCTACTAACACACTAATTCTTTGTTCTTTCTGCTCCAACACAGCCAGAAAAATCTTCAACTTCTATTTATCAGAAATTAGTCTATGACCTCTTGTATTCTCCTTCCTGAGGTGATTCATGATTCACCCCAATTCTCATTACTCACCTTAACCTCACAAAAATATATACACTCTCTTTTCTTCTCTGAATCTCACCTTGTCAGGAAGTGCAGCCTGTATGTCTTCCAACTTCATACCCAGGACCAAAGCCAGACCTTCATTCAGATCCCAGGAACCATCTGCCTTTTGAAGGGAAATCAACTGTGCAAGACGATTATCTTCAACGACTGTGCGGGAGAAGAAAAGAAAGGATGGGAGATTATGGCGCTAATGGCCCCTGAGCATCCTGAGAGACAGGTCTGAATTCAGAGACAGGATGCAGTGAGAGCCCAGCACTAAACAGATACCAAAAGATCCTCATTTTAATCTTGTCCCCTAGGACACATGCCCTCTCTCTGTGACAATGCAGGCCACTCCGGTGACACACTGACAGCACTGAAAACATTCAGTGACAAGGGAAAGATACAGGCCACTAAAGAACCCACATGATGGTGCTGTTTAGGTCTTACCCAGTCCTGTTTATTTTATTTTTATTTTTTTAATTAATTTTTATTAGCATGTAGTTGCTTTACAATGTCATGTTAGTTTCTACTCTACAGCAAAATAAACAGGACTGGGTAAGACTTAAACAGCACCATCATATGGGTTCTTTAATGACCTGTATCTTTCCCTTGTTGAATTTTGAATTTCCTTCCCATGTAGGTCACCACAGAGCATTGAGTAGAGTTCCTTGGGCTATACATTTGGTTCTCACTAGTTATCTATTTTATACACAGCATCAGTCATGTTTAAATGGGCCTTAAAACTTTAGGTATATTAAAAAAATTCTAGACAAATGTGGTTTGGATTCAATTATCAAAATTTCCAAAGAAAGCAGATATTATGGAAGCTCTCAACAGTCTACCTCAAAGAATAGCCTAGTGTCCAATCCTGGCGGTATGAAAACTGCTTAAAGGCCACAAAATTTTCATAGAAAGTATCTCACATCTGGCTATCAATCCTATGAGATGGTGTACTTACAGCAACTTAGAAAATTAGTAGGTAAGAAAAACTGTAACCAGAGAAACAGTTCCACTCCAATGGAAAAAGAAAAAATACCTAAGGCTCTGATTTCCACAGTCTTAGTTTGAAACTCAGCACTGTTAACACTCAAAATGTAACAGTTCTTTAACAGGAATGTCAGCCTTCTCTGTAAATTCAAGACAATAGAGTCTAACACACGACAAAGAATGTGAAGTACTTGGAAGGCCACTAATAGCTCTCTATAAATAGTAATCGCTAATTAATTCATAAAACCCAGCAACTTATTCTCCTGGGTAATTTTTCTTTCTACTTTGGTAAAAGAATTCATAAGTGAGAAAGCTCAGAGTAGGGATATTCTAAGTTACTGAGATAGTAGGACACTACAGACAACCAACACAAACTAGTGGTTTGTCCAAAGAGTTTTCCAAAAGATCTTATGGAAAAACCTGAATGAACTTTTTGGACAACCCAAGAAGGTTCTTGTGGCAACCCAAGGAGGTGAGGAGCTGTGCAGATGAGCGAGCTAGCTAGCGCGAATAAGTGAACCAATTTGCCTAAAACTCCACAACAACTGGGAGTACAGAGCTCTGAATCCACCGTAGACCCTGAAGCTGTGATAACTGAATGAGAATGAGTACCAAATAAGACTTTAAAGAATGAAATAATTGTATAGCACAAACTCTAGCTACAAAACTGGGGAGACTAGAAAGAAATGTCCTGTTAGCCTATTTTAATAGAAAAGACATCTCTTCATGGTGAAATGTACTTAGATTCCATTTGTTATGTACATGTAGAGCCAGCTACTTGAAACAAAAGGCAATGAGCAAGGAACACTCTTTGGTGACAGACGATCATCAGACGGTATCTGGAAGACCCATTTGTAAACCCAGTCTGTACAAGAATGGCAGTGTAGCAGGGGCCCACACATGGTAAGTTGTGCGGGAGGAGGGCCCCAGCCCATAGGCAAGGAGTGTGAGCTGAGATGGCAACGTGGTTTATCTATCTAGGACTTAACTCAGACTCTACTGGGTAGGTTTCAGGGTCATAAGCTGTATGGACTGACCCTGGCAAATATAGGGACTGGACAAATCTCACCCTCTGCCTGCTGCTTTTCAAATAGGTAACTTCCTGGTAGAGAAAGTCACAGGGCTCCCCTGGTGGCTCAGGTGTAAAGAATCCACCTGCCAATGCAGCTGACACAGGTTGGACCCCTAGGTCGGGAAGATTCCGTGGAAAAGGAAATCGTAACCCGCTCTAGAATTCTTGCCTGGGAAATTCCATGGACAGAGGAACCTGGCAGGGTACTGTGCAGAGTCAGACACGACTGAGCAACTAAACAACAATAACAAAGAAAGCCACAAGATAGCAGAGAACTGAAGATCTGCTCTTCAGTTCCCATAGAAAAGAGGGTAAGACTGAGGCCCATCTCACCTGGACCGTGAGTTTCAGCATTGGTCTTTTTGGCAGAAGCACGAGACTTTGGCTTCTCAAGACAGGCCTCTGACAGGCATTTCTTCTCTTGTCTATAACCAAGACACATGCGTGCTCTTCGTCCTATACAGGCGGTAGACAAACACTGGTCAGAAAAAGTCCCTGGAAAGATGCTCAGGTAGAAAGAACAGGCTCTGTTTAATCAGAGGCTTAAAAGGATCAGGATCACGACTATTCTGCTGGTGGGACACCCTCAGTAATGAGTGATCATCGGTGGGCCGAGAAGGAGGATGGAAGCGGGAAAAGGTCTCTGAATGAGCTGAAAAACACCAGTGTAGACATGGAGACCAAGGCGCCCTCTATGCTCGAGTGTAGCCAAAGGCCCTGGATAATTTGAGACCCTCCTATCCAGATCAGTTCTGCCACTGGCTCTATTGTGCATTGTTTTCTTCTACCATGAGCCCACATCCTGCACACAACATCACCCTCTGAGTGCTTTGTACTTTGTCTTCTGGAACTCTTGACACAGGACAAAGACCTCTTCTGCATCGTGAGTTTCATCACAAGAGGCTTCTTCAGACTATCTTAACTTAAAACTGTTAAAACCTGTTCCTGCCCTACCCCTCAAATTGCTCGAAGTGCCATATCCCAAGTCCCCAGGTTTGGGAGGTGTATGTGGAAACCACTTCATTGCCGATTGCTGCAGCCAGGTCACCAGCCTACCAATCTCACCTGGGTTACCCTCCTCATATCCTTGCTGCTGTCAGCCTCCAACCTCTCTGTCACTTCCCATCACCCACTGGAGTGTCTGAAAGATCACAGACTTGCACTTCATTACAGGCTGCATCACCTTGAGAGACATCAACACCTATCTATGCAGATAACCTGTCCAACACTTTAAAACTTCGGGACTTCTTCAATCAAATGGCTTCAGCCTCCCCTCTACTTCACCACTCCCTCTCAAGTCAGAATCTTATTATCAAGCAAATTGTTCCACTTATACAAAATAAACTTTTAAAATATTCTACTTTTACAATACAGAATCCACTTCTCCCAGTTTCTTTTCTTTTTTATTGGTTATGTTTTTTAATTGGAGAATAATTGCTTTAGAATGTTGTGTGGGTTCCTGCTGTACAACAATTCAATTCAGCTGTAACTGTGTGTGTATACGTGTGTAGCTCCTACATCTGGAGCCTCCCTCACCCACTACTCCACCCCTCTAGGTCATCGCAGAGCATCGGGCTGGGTTCTCTGGGCTATGCAGCAGCTAGCTATTTTACACATGGTAGTGTATATAAGGCAACGCTACTTTCTCAATTTGATCCACACTCTCTTTCACTTCCTGCGTCCATACGTCCATTCTCTACGTCTGCGTCACTATTTCTGCCCTGCAAACGGGTCCATCAGAACCACTTTTCAAGATTCCACATATATGCATTAACAGAGTGATATTTGTTTTTCTCTTTCTGACTTACTCCACTCTGTATAACAGGCTCTATGTCTTTGACCTCATCTGGATTCTAAATCTGTTTCCTCTATTTTTTTTTCCTATGTAACACTTCCTTCTATCTTTACTTTCTCCCCTAATTACCTTAAATCTCAGGTCCAACAGTACTACTCTCTTATCAACATCAACTCTATGTCCCTAATGTCCTTTTCATTACACCCATCTGACAAAACCCCAACCTCAGTATTAAGCCAACACTCTACCTGCTTCATTCTTATACCAAAGCTCCTGATTCCTTTTAGTAGTTTGGTGCCACTAAAAAAGTCAAGGAATCAAAACTAAACTGGACTTTCAACATCATGCTGGGTCTCCATTGCTGTGTGTAGGTTTCCTCAAGTTGCAGCAAGCAGGCTTCTCATTGCAGTAGTTTCTCTTGTTGTGGATTCCAAGATGAGCAGGCTTAAGTGGTTGCAGCACACGGGCTCAGCAGTTGCAGCTGCTGAGTTCTAGAGCACAGGTTCAGTGTTGCCACTCATAGGCTTAGTTGCTTCACAGCATGTGTGATCTTCCTGGACCAGGGATCAAACCTGGGTCTCCTACACTGGCAGGTGGATTCTTAACCACTGAGTCATCAGAGGAGCCTCACTTATACCCTTTGTCATCCTGTAATACGGACTGTTTCCTGATCCAAGCCAATAAAACTGTTCTTCATTAGATTGGCAAGGGCTTCTTTGATATTTATCCAGTAGCTCTTTTTCAGCTTTTACCTTGACTTTTCTGCAGTATCTAACATTTTGATGAACCCATCTGAATATCCTTTGTTTTGAATATACATTCATTTATTGTCTTCCCACTTCATTTCTTCTTAATTTCATATGGAAAATCCTCCGCCATCTATCCCTAGATACTTGGGATACCTAGTCCATGGGATTGCAAAGAATCAGACATGTCTCAGCAACTGAACAACAAGGACCTTTCACAAACCTTTGCTTTAAATGCTGTGTTCAGATGTCCAGAGGCCCTTCTTTTGCATGAGTTTGAATGGGGTAAAACTTACCAGTTCCACACCTCTGTAGTGACATGGATTGCATCACTGGGGCAGCATGCAACAGCATTGGCCTTGGAACATCCCGAGGAGCCAGTGGCCCCTGAATTGGCTTGCTGAAATCCTTGTTGACAGCAATGAAAGCTGTGTGGGAGCTTATGACTCCACACTCCATGCTAACTTTCAACACATCTTTTTTATCACCTGCAGGAGTTTCCCTGAGGCCCATGTCCTTGGTCTGCAGAAAGGATTTGGCTGCAAGTCGGTGAATGGTGAGGCTAAAAAATAAATAAATCCTGTGACTTAGAGACTCACACAAAAGTCAATTGTATGGGACCCTCAAAAGTTAAGGCTGAAAAGGAGGGAAAAACCAAATTAGGGGAAGAAAAAGATATAAATGGGTTAGGAAGGAGAAGTGATGGTAGGGCCACTACTGAACCCCAAAATAAGAGAAGGAAATCAACCCTGAAGGATGGCAGAGACCAAACAAGAAAGAAAGAAAATAGCAAAGGAACACTGAATTCTCACTTGGCATCGAGCTTGGGTTGTAGGGAAAATGTCACTTTATTCTCCAGACTCTCTCCTTGGAGTGTGTACTTGAGGCAAACTTCTCCTGTTGCCTCTGCTGGCTACAAATTAGAGAAGGGTAAAAATGGCAGAGGAAGAGATTACCAAAAGAAAGGATAGATATGGGGCAGCTCCCCAACCCAACCCATTAAATTTCTGACAGGGAACCAGGCCACTCAAGAAATCAGAGACTTGAAATAATAGAGAAGGGCCGGGCTGACTCTACCTGGCAAGGGAAATCTCCTGATGAGACTCTACCAGCTTTCATGGAATTGCCCAGAGGAGAATTTAGGACAATAGCTACTCTGACTAGAGGAACAGACAAGAATGAGAACTCACCGGCATTGTCCCGGTCAACTGGGCATAGAGGATTAATCTCTGACCCCTAAAGAGGACAGTCTGTTCTGGGGAAAGCATTTTAGCAGACAGACCATCAGGCAAATCCCAGCTGAGAGAAACATCGTCTACCACGGGCTGCAGAGAACGTTTAAGGGCTCTAAGTGCCTGGTGAAGGAAAAAGATCAGAATAAGCACAAAACATAGAAACAGCAACAATACTACTACTAACTGAATATCACATACCTAGTGTTAGGCAACACAGTACATGATACACCTATCCTTGATACTATCTGCACCAGGACACGGGCATTATTCCTCTTGCTTTACAAATGAGGAAACTAACATTGAGAGATTGAATGACATAATTATGAAGGAAGGAAGGAACTGTCTGGGAAAGGAAACCCAGGAGAGGTAGGGATTGGATAAGAGATCTGGCAAAGAGGAATTTAGAAATATAATGAGAGGTGGAAGATGCCTTCCCTTGTGTATAGGAAGCAAATGGACTATCAATCTACCACCTCTTCCAATCTACCAGACCTACGACTGCTGTTCCTTCATCTTTACTTTGTAGTATTTGCACAGAGGATGGGGTTCAATACCAAAAGAGGCCCTAAAGCAAACACCTGGAATCTCAATCATGACATTCAAAATTCAGTGTCTCTGTTTCGGGTCTTAAACCCAAAGCCCTAACCTATTCCAGCATCTTGGCTCTGGGCCTCCAACTACTAGAACCAGATGCCATTTCTCCCCAAACTATATACTGGTCTCCTTCTGCATAAGGCTGAAAGTAGTCCCATTAAGTATATAGGCCAAGTCCCTGGGGATATAAGAAAATGAATGCTGGCAAGGAGTTGTTGCCCCACTCTGCTCCACACTCTTCTTATATTGCCACCTCTAGACACAAGGCCTGTCCCTCACCTTGGCCTGCATTCTCTCCTTGCCTGTGATAAATTCTGAAGTGCCCCGTGACACCCGGGCAATGCCTTTTACTAGGCTGGTGGAGACTCCTTCACCAATACCAAATGAAAAACATCTGGAATTATAAAAGAAGATGTTAGAGACAGGCACCATAAAATTAACACAAAATGATCAAAAAGACATAAATAGTTTTCTTCCTTGACCAAAAGTATGAGCTACCATTTATTGAGCATATTTCAGGGGACCAGATGTCTTAAATTAATGATGCAATTTAATCATCACAAGGTTCCTAAGACATAGGCTAATATCTCATTTTTGCAGGTAAGGAGCTAAGGCCCGAAGGACTTAAAAAATATGTCCAAGATCACATATCTACAAAAAAGCAGAAATTGCATTGAGCACTAGTCTGATCATAAGATGCCCCTGGCAAACCATTATATATTACACTGAATCTTGAAGCAGAAAAAAAAAAACTAATAGGACTGTATCCTCATCAATTATTTTAATAATCAATCCAAAGAACTAATCAGAAATCAGAAGTTAGGAAAAGCAGACACTGCCATCAGTGTTTGACTAACACTGTAACGAAACCACATCTGCCCTCAAAAGGCCAGTCTTACGAAAAGTGAAAGTGTCAGATGTTTAGTCATGTCCGACTCTTTGCAACCCCATGGACCATAGCCCGCCAGGCTCCTCTGTCCATGGAATTCTCCAGGCAAGAATACTGGAGTGGGTTGCCATTCCCTTCTTCAGGAGATCCTCCTGATTATTCAGGGATCAAACCCTGGTCTCCTGCATTGCAGGCAGATTCTTTACCATCTGAGCCACCAGAAAAAAAGTGCCTCCTGCTCTTTTAACTAGAGGGTCATCTCCCCACCCTTGTCGATGGGCACCAAATAGCTTTTAAACCACAAACAGATTCCCAAATAAGACTGTCTATAAGCAGAGATACTACAAATATAAGCATTTTTAAGAGCATGAGAAATAGTTTTCATTATATGAAATTAATACACTATAATTTTGGCCTATAAATCCATCTCTTTTTTATCAGGTTAATGTGAGTCATCATCCCCATATCTAGTGATATCAGCCTCAGGATTAATGCTATTAAACGTGGAGAGCTAAGAACCTGACATCCAACTGTAGGAACCTAACTGTGATCAAGTCCTCTAGAGACCACAGCCTGCCAACATACTGGTATTATCTTCTTCAAATTCTCAACATGATCTCTAAATTGTTTTTTTGTTGTTGTTTTTGGTAAGAAAAAAAGAACATATTCATAAACAAGAGATAAGT
This sequence comes from Ovis aries, assembly GCF_016772045.2. NCBI lineage: Eukaryota > Metazoa > Chordata > Mammalia > Artiodactyla > Bovidae > Ovis > Ovis aries. Next base: position 24,512,866 of record NC_056074.1, on the reverse strand, counting down.
GAAAAAAGACACAGGAGCAAGTTAAAAGGGCTTCCACTGACCAAACCTAGAAATTCTGAGAATCTAAATAGATAATGAGAGCAATGAATCTTTAAAAAAAGAAAAATAATAGAAGAATCCAAAAGTACACATTGATACAACAACAACAAAAAAGGTTGGGGGGAGGGGCGGGACAGAGGTAGTCAGGAAGAGAAAATTCCTCTTTACAGTAGGATGCCAAGTAATAAATATGGAAACGTTGACAGAATTGAAAAAAAATCACCATTTTGTAACCACTAACAGCAATCTGGGCAATAATCGTCAGTGATTGCTAAAACTACTGGGTAAACATTGGCTGAAAACAAGATGTTTACAAAAATGTCAAAGTTATATGTCAGATACCACCTTTAACTAAGTGACAAAATTTACAGCCAGGCCCAAATTCACTTTGGAATATTTTTTACAAAAATGTTTTACTATTAATCTAAACATAAACTTAAATAGTCAAACAAACATAATTGCAATTTTACAAAAATAACTAGCTAGTAATCTTTTAAAATGTCAGTGTCATTAAAGATAATGAAAAGCCAAGAAACTACTCTAGAGGAAGAGAGATTAAAGAGGCATAATAACTAAATAAAATACTTATTATTGGATTTCCTCCTGAAGAAAAATAAAAAAGCAAGCAAAATTCTATATGACATTACTTAAAAATTGGCAAAATGACCTATATTTAAATGATGTATTATATAAAAATTAAATATCCTGAATTGAGTAGTTGGTTTTTTTAATTTACTTCTTTCTTTTTGGCTGTGCTAAGTCTTTGTTGCTGTGTGTACTTTCCTCTAGTTGTAGTGAGAGGGGGCTACTCTCCAGCTGTGGTGTGTGGGCTCCTCATTGGAGTGGCTTCTCTTGTTGTGGAGTGCAGGCTCTAGGGCACACAGGCTTCAGGAGTTGTAGCTCCCGGGCTCTAGAGCACAGGCTCAATAGTTGTGGCCCATGGGCTTAGTTGCTCTGTGGCATGTGGGATCTTCCTGGGTCAGGGATTGAACCCATGTCTCCCGCATTGGCAGGTGTATTCTTTACCTCTGAGCCACTGAGGACGCCCAAGTAGTTTTATTCTGGCTATTTGTCAGATACTCTTAGTTCTTAGAAGACGAATGCAAAATGATATGCATAAGAAAGGTCATGGCATCTGTGGCTTGCTTTCAACTATTTCAGACCAAAAAAATTAAGTGAAATCAATATGTTAAAACGTTGATGACTGCTGGATGTGAGTGAACGGTATATGAACATCTATTGCTTTATTCTTGCAACTATTTGCTAGGTTTGATAAATATTTCAAAACAATATATAGGAAACACATATTTAGAAAAAATGAAGAAAGACCCAAATGAAAGGAAGGACATATCATATAGAGGAAATGTTTGTTACAGCAAATATTAAAGTTCTCCCAAAACTGACTTATAAAGAGAATACAATTCTAGTCAATATCCAAACATGTTTCCTCTTTTGGTAAAAACTGACAAGCTAATCATAAAATACAAGAAAATCCAAGAATGACTAAGTCTTGAAAAAGAGCAAAGCTGAGGACTTACTCTACTAGAAATGAAAATTTATCAGAAAGTAACATTAGTTTATACAGTGTATTGCTGGCACATGTGTCCAAATAAGCAGACCAACAGAATGCAGCAGAGGATCCAGAAACAAGCCACACATGGATAGATGCTTGTTTGTGACAAAATGGCTCTGTACATCACTGAGGAAAGGACAAGCTTTTAAATAAAAGATACAAGGTCAACATAATATCCACATGAAAACAAAAAAAAAAAAAAGAGAGAAAAAAGAACCCTGACCCCTAACTCATACAATTCACAAAAATAAATTTCAGATCAACTGTGATTCTAATTGTGAAAGAAAATACAATAAATCTTCTAGAAAATGACAAAGGCAAATAGCTTGAAGACCTTGGATAATGGAAGACTTTTTAACAGAATAGAAAAAAATACTAACCGTAAAGCAAATTACTAAAAGAGAAAACTATATCAAATTAAGAACAATTATTAATCAAAAGATACCCTCTTGAGGGAAAGCCATAGAACAGAATACTATAATTCTAGAACATCTCAGAAACTGTTTGTACCTAGACCATAGAATGAACTACAGATCAATTTTTTAAAAAAGAAAATCTAATAGAAAAAAATTGGAAAGAGACTTGATCACAAAAGGACATCTAAGTGATCAATAAATATGAAAATGTGCTCAACTTCATTACTTAGGAAAATGTAAATTAAAACCATGATGAGCTAGTACTACACACACCCACAATATTAGTTACAGTTTTAACAAACAAATGCCAAATTTTGGATAAGTAAAGCGGCAACTGGAACCCTGATACAATGCTGGTATGTATATTAGCACAGTAACTTGGAAAACTATTTGGTATACCCCCAAAATTTCACAATGATGTCAGTGTGTTTAAATTCTATATTATATGAGCATAGATATGTATGTATATATTCATATATATGTATACACATGTTCATGTCCAAAAAACGCATGTACAAGAATGCAAGAATGTTCACAGAAGTGTAATTTTCAGCAACGAAACCAAAGACCATCAGCAGTAGAATCAATACATAAATTATGGTATAATCACCCTATGGAATACTATATACCAATGAAAATTATGGCTCCATGAAAAATATGCATGAATCTCAACATACAGCTGAGGGAACAAAGCCAGATACACAGAAACCAAAACATGCTGCGTAACTCATTTATTTTCATTCAAAAACAAGCAAAAATAATCCACAGTGTTATTTTATTTCCTCTTTGGAGAGGAAAAAAATGAGTAGAGATTAAAATTAGGATGTGACAGAAATGGATAGAGAAGTCAGACCCATTCTGGTACTAGACTTGTGTGGTGGTTACACATGTGTGTAACTCCAATAATTCACCCAACTGTATATTTAAAGTTGTATAGTTTTCTGTATTATTTTGATTGCAATGTTTATAGTAAAGAAAAAATCTTACTGTTCAGTTTTTGTTTCCATTGTGGTTTAGAGACCCCACAAGATAATGATTTCATTGTGTTGTTGATATTATCTAGAAAACTACTTTTTTCTTTTAGTAGGAAGTGAAGATTATATAGAAAAATATTTTCAGTATTAAAACTAAAATACTTGAATCATTCTGTTGTCTGAAAGGAATATGAACACTGTTATCAGGTGGCACTAGATTGCATGTGACATTATATGGGTCCAGACACATTAACTCATACCTGTGCCTTAGACAGTGGCTCTTAACTTCTCTAACGACAGTAAATGTATCAGTAACTTCTCCATCTGTGAAGACAAAAACCTGTAGAAAGAAAACATCCATCAAGTCTCTGAAGTATATTTAAAGACATCAGAACTTGCCCTTGAAAAACCCCAACTATTTCATTTCAAAGACTCATGTCACTTCAGACAGGTCAGTTCAGTCGCTCAGTTGTGTCCAACTATTTGCAACCCCATGAATCACAGCACGCCAGGCCTCCCTGTCCATCATCAACACCCAGATTCACTCAAACTCATGTCCATCAAGTCAGTGATGACATCCAGCCATCTCATCCTCTGCTGTCCCTTTCTCCTCCTGACCCTATCCCTCCCAGCATCAGGGTCTTTTCCAATGAGTCAACTCTTCCCATGAGATGGCCACAGTATTGGAGTTTCAGCTTCCACATCAGTCCTTTCAATGAACACCCAGGACTGATCTCCTTTAGGATGGACTGGTTGGATCTCCTTGCAGTCCAAGGGACTCTCATGAGTCTTCTCCAACAGCACAGTTCAAACACATCAATTCTTCGGTGCTCAGCCTTCTTCACAGTCCAACTCTCACATCCACACATGACTACTGGAAAGAATATAGCCTTGACTAGACGGACCTTTGTTGGCAAAGTAATGTCTCTGCTTTTCAATATGCTATCTAGGTTGATCATAGCTTTCTTTCCTTCCAGGGAGTAAGCGTCTTTTAATTCATGGCTGCAGTCACCATCTGCAGTGATTTTGAAGCCCAAAAAAATAAAGTCTGACACTATTTCCACTCTTTCCCCATCTATTTCCCATGAAGTGATGGGACCAGATGCCGTGATCTTAGTTTTCTAAATGTTGAGCTTTAAGCCAACTTTTTCACTCTCCTCTTTCACTTTCATCAACAGGATTTTTAGTTCCTCTTCACTTTCTGCCATAAGGGTGGTATTATCTGCATATCTGCAGTTATTGATACTTCTCCCAGCAATCTTGATTCCAGCTTGTGCTTCTTCCAGCCCAGCGTTTCTCATGATGTATTCTGCATATAACTTAAATAAGCAGGGTGACAATATACAGCCTTGACGTACTCCTTTTCCTATTTGGAATGAGTCTGTTGTTCCATGTCCAGTTCTAACTCTTGCTTCCTGACCTGCATATAGGTTTCTCAAGAGGCAGGTTAGGTGGTCTGGTATTCCCATCTCTTTCAGAATTTTCCAGTTTATTGTGATCCACACAGTCAAAGGCTTTGGCATAGTCAATAAAGCAGAAGTAGATGTTTTTCTGGAACTCTCTTGCTTTTTCCATGATCCAGCGGATGTTGGCAATTTGATCTCTGGTTCCTCTGTCTTTTCTAAAACCAGCTTGAACATCAGGGAGTTCACGGTTCATGTACTGCTGAAGCCTGGCTTGGAGAATTTTGAGCATTACTTTACTAGCGTGTGAGATGAGTGCAACTGTGTGGTAGTTAGAACATTCTTTGAAATTGCCTTTCCTTGGGATTGGAATGAAAACTGACCTTTTCCAGTCTTGTGGCCACTGCTGAGTTTTCCAAATTTGCTGGCATATTGAGTGCAGCACTTTCACAGCATCATCTTTCAGGATTTGAAATAGCTCAACTGGAATTCCATCACCTCCACTATCTTTGTTTGTAGTGATGCTTACCCACTTGACTTCACATTCCAGGATGTCTGGCTCTAGGTGAGTGATCACACCATCATGATTATCTGGGTCATGAAGACCTTTTTTGTATAGTTCTTCTGTGTATTATTGCCACCTCTTCTTAATATCTTCTGCTTCTGTTAGGTCCATACTATTTCTGTCCTTTATCGAGCCCATTTTTGCATGAAATGTTCCCTTGGTATCCCTAATTTTCTTGAAGAGATCTCTAGTCTTTCCCATTCTGTTGTTTTCCTCTATTTCTTTGCATTGATCGCTGAGGAAGGCTTTCTTATCTCTCCTTGCTATTCTTTGGAACACTGCATTCAGATGCTTACATCTTTCCTTTTCTCCTTTGCTTTTCACTTCTCTTCTTTTCACAGCTATTTGTAAAGCCTCCTCAGACAGCCATTTTGCTTTTTTGCATTTCTTTTCCATGGGGATGGTCTTCATCCCTGTGTCCTGTACAATGTCACGAACCTCTGTCCATAGTTTATCAGGCACTGTCTATCATATCTAGTCCCTTAAATCTATTTTTCACTTACACTGTATAATCATAAGGGATTTGATTTAGATCATATCTGAATGGTCTAGTGGTTTTCCCCACTTTCTTCAATTTAACTCTGAATTCAGCAATAAGGAGTTCACGATCTAAGCCACAGTCAGCTCCCGGTCTTGTTTCTGCTGACTGAATAGAGCTTCTCCATCTTTGGCTGCAAAAAGTATAATCAATCTGATTTCAGTGTTGGCCATCTGGTGATGTCCATGTGTAGAGTCTTCTCTTGTGTTGTTGGAAGAGAGTGTTTGTTATAACCAGTGTGTTCTCTTGGCAAAACTTTATTAGCCTTTGCCCTGCTTCATTCTGTACTCCAAGGCCCAATTTGCCTGTTACTCCAGGTGTTTCCTGACTTCCTACTTTTGCATTCCAGTCCCCTATAATGAAAAGGATATGTCATTTGGGTGTTAGTTCTAAAAGGTCTGGTAGGTCTTCATAGACCCGTTCAATGTCAGCTTTTCAGCATTACTGGTTGGGGCATAGGCTTGGATTACCGTGATATTGAATGGTTTGCCTTGGAAACAAACAGAGATCATTCTGTTATTTTTGAGATTGCATCCAAGTACTGCATTTTGGACTCTTTGTTGACCACAGTGGCTACTCCATTTCTTCTAAGGGATTCCTGCCCTCAGTAGTAGATATAATGGTCATCTGAGTTAAATTCACCCATTCCAGTCTATTTTAGTTCGCTGATTCCTAGAATGTCGATGTTCACTCTTGCCGTCTCTTGTTTGACCACTTCCAATTTGCCTTGATTCATGGACCTGACATTCCAGGTTCCTATGCAATATTGCTCTTTACAGCATCGGACCTTGCTTCTGTCACCAGCCACTACCACACCTGAGTATTGTTTTTGCTTTGGCTCCATCCCTTCATTCTTTCTGGAGTTCTTTCTCCACTCATCCCCAGTAGCATATTGGGCACCTACCAACCTGGGGAGTTCCTCTTTCAGTATCCTATCACTTGGGCTTTTCATACTGTTCATGGGATTCTCAAGACAAGAATACTGAAGTGGTTTGCCATTCCCTTCTCCAGTGGACCACATTCTGTCAGACCTCTCCACCATGACCCGCCTGTCTTAGGTGGCCCCACACAGCATGGCTTAGTTTCATTGAGTTAGACAAGGGTGCGATCCATGTGATCAGATTGGCTAGTTTTTCTGTGATTATGGTTTCTGGGATTCAGACAGGTATGAGGTTCCTAATGTTCACATCTCTCACATGGTCTGATCACAACCCTGAGAATATTCAGCATCTCCTCTGCTAGTTTCATGCAAGGCTTCTGTCGCACTTCCCAAAAGAGCTTCCCTCATCCATTGTCCATAGCATGGAGCTAAGGGAGATGAATTCCATCAAATGCTTCTTATCTTAGTCTCTTTATTATAGGACATAAAGCTAAATTTGTTGTTCTTGTTTAGTCGTTATGTCATGTCCAACTCTTTTGTGACCCCAAGGATTATAGCCAGCCAGGCTCCTCTGTCTACAGGATTTCTCAGGCAAGGACACGGGAGTGGGTTGCTAATTCCATCTCCAGGGCATCTTCCTGACCCAGAGATTGAACCCGAGCCTCCTGCATTAGCAGGCGGATTCTATACTGCTGAGGCTATACCACCAATGATTCTATACCACTTCACCTGGGAAGCCCACGGCTAAATGACTACCACATTTCAACAATCCTGTGATGAAGCCCAGAGCTATGTATTCTTGAGCAAGGATTCTATTCCATCCCTTTTTTGAGCTCTGTTCCAATTCTTACCTGCAGGGGGTGGCCTGGGACAGAAGGCTGCTTGTAAATGTGTTGGAGTGGTGTCAAGATTTCCGTACCCCCGAGGTTAGCCCTCATAAGCTTAACTCTTTGCAGTGCCTCCTCCACAGTACTCTGAGCGTACTTCACACTATTCCTGAGAAAAACAAACACTCCCCAGTGAAATGAAGGCTACTGGACATAGCCCAGTAATAAGTCCCTGAATTGTAAACAACTTTAACTTGAAATCTCCAAAGCCAAAGTCAATTCTGCAGCAACCCCTTTAACAATCTAGTCCTTTCTTTAAAGTAGCCTTTTTAAATTTTTTATTTATTTTATTTCTTAATTGATGGAAAATTCCGTTGATGTTGTGTTGGTTTCTGACATACGACATGAATCAGTCATAGTTTTATATATATATATCCCCTCCCTCTTAACCCTCCCTCCCCTGTCTCCATACTAGCCATCACAGAGAACCAGGCTAGGTTCCCTGTGTGACACAGAAACTTCCCACTATCTGTTTTACACATGACTCTGTATATACCGTCAGTGCTACTTTCTCAATCCATCCCACCCTCACCTTCCCTCACTGTGTCCACAAGTCTGTTCCCTACTAGGTTCATCAATATCATTTTTCTAGATTCCATATGTGTCAATATATGATACTTGTTTATCTGACTTACTTTACTCTGTGTAAGGGGAGAGAGGAGTCACTACAACTGACTCAAATCTGTTCCTTTTCATGATTAATATTTCATTGTATAAGGTAGCTTTTTGAATTCTCTATGTACTTTCTGGAAACTTACGGAAAGAATGCCTCATAAGTAGATCCAAATTCATAGATGTTGAAATAACAGCCTAGAGGCAAACTCTTCAGAAGCAAAATCAGTGTTTCCTGAAGGAAGACCATGTGAGAAGACAGTGAAAAAGGATCCTCTCAATCACATGACCCTGCTAATCTAACTCAGGAATGGGTCTTCACCCCTTCATTCCCCCAGACCCTTCTGTTCCAAGGCTAACCTCACAGTAGTCATATTAACTGTAACTCAGAAGGGGAACAGACCTATAGCTCCAATGGACCCTAATTTAATCCCCAAGATTCACTCCCACTTGAGCAAGTGACTAGGAAAAGAAAGAAACTACTTTTACCTTGGCTACATCTATGCGCAGATGAGATCTCCTCTGCTTACTTATGGGGCTCTGCATGCTTCCTGAGCAGTCCATGAGGAAGATGAATTCTCCACAGGGAATTGATGCCTGAGCTTCTGGGATATTCGGGTAGAAAGTCACCATTGCAGCTGGATCTCCCAACACACCATCTACTCAGAAAGAATAAAGACGTGGTAAGAAAAAGGGAACTCAAGAATCAATTGTAGTGAGTTACCTAAGGAGCCAAGAAAACACAAATCTAAAACAGCTTAATCTTTATACGATATCTGCTGGCAAAGAATTTGAGGTGAGTTACAAACATATAAAAGATATAGATGTATTACAGATATGAAAGAGAAGAAAGAGGGTAGAATTTACTATATACAAACAATATTAAAATACTATATCTGGATGTTAATCACCTAGCAGTTGGGAGTGAAATATGTCATTAAAATGTCCCAGCATTTGCTAGAGGAATCAAGCTAATTTATTTGCTATCTTCACATCAAATCAAAGGGAAATTTATTTACATGGGGTCCTTAATTCTATTTTTTCTAAATAACTTTTTAATTTATTTTTGGCTGTGATGGGTCTTGGCTGCTGCACGTGGGCTTTCTCTAGTTGTGGTGCATGGGTTTATTGCAGTGGCTTCTCTTGTTGCCCAGCATGGGCTCTAAGGTGTACAGGCCCAGCAGCTGCAGTTTCCAGGCTCCAAAGCACAAGGTCAATAGCTGTGGCACATGGGCTTAGTTGCTTTGTGGCTTGTGGATCTTCCTGGACCAGGGATCAAACTGGTATCTTCTACACTGGCAGGTCGATTCTTTCACTGAGCCAACAGGGAAAAGAAACTGTTAGTCGCTGAGTTCTGTCTGACTCTTTGCAACCCCATGGACTGTAACCTGCCAGGCTTCTCTGTCCATGGAATTCTTCAGGCAAGAATACTGGAGTGGGTTGTCATTTCCTTCTCCAGGGGATCTTCCCAACCAGGAATCGAACCCAGGTCTCCTGGCATTGCAGGCAGAGTCTTTACCATCTGAGCCCCCAGGAAAGCCTGTCCTTAATTCTTAATTACAGCTTTGAAAAAAAAACAATGATGACTGTGTGGAAATTTTTATGCTGACAATTTACAAGAGCTGAGAGTGTAATGAGTGTCATACAGGACAAGGAAATCCATCTGGGCTTCATTTGGATACAAAGCACTTATGATACTCTTCAGAACAAAGAAAGAGAAGTACTTAAATGCGTGTTGCACTCTAACACTAGCATCATCCAAATAATGGTATGGAAGAGATCATGGGCATCTAGCCTATGTTACCAAGTTGCAAAAGCCAGAGCTGTGTTTCTATTTTGAGGAACAAGTGAAAACAGACACAGGAGATGAACTAAGAATGGCTGGGTTATACCAACTCTAGCTTTACTGTTCAGAGAATATAAAAAGACACAGAATTAAATTCCAGTATCCCATTTTTATACAGTGATTCTAGGATTACAGCTTTAAATTATCAGTACACCTGGGATTCAGAATGATAACAAGATCTGGTTCAGTTTAACCTCTTACCTCTGAGATATCTCAATAACCAAAATGGCTTCCAAATAAAATGGGTGTGGCTCCACAAATATTTGATAGAGCACTGATTCAAAAATAATTTTTATACAATCCAGGATCTCTGGATATAAAGGAGTAGCTTTTTTTTTTTTTTTTTAATGAGCAAGGTAGATTACTTTCCATTCTGAGAGACAACTCATTACAGCGGGACTAGCACTGTGCTAAGAGGTCAGAGAGGTTGCCACAACAATGAAATGAGTCCATATATAACTTTAGAACAATGCCAGACACATAGGAAATACTATATATGTGTCATTCACCATTATTCTTTTGTCGCGACTCAAATTAGTTTCATCTCCAGAGTCTCCACTTGCTCTTTTTAAAATGAGGCATTTCAAACCCTAGCTCCTCTGCTTGCTAGCCTGTTTCCTGTGAAATCAAAGTAGTAATACCTGCCTCAAGATTATTTTAAGAAACAGAAGTAGATGGATGTAGAAAACAAACTTATATCTACCAGGGGATAAGGTGGGGGAGACGGATAAACTGGGAGACTGGGATTGACACATACACACTACCATATGTAAAATAGACAGCTAGTAAGAACCTGCTGTATAGCACAGGGAAATGTACTCAGTACTCTGTAATGGCCTATATGGGAAAAGAATCTAAAAAAGAGTGGATATATGTACTTGTGTAACTGACTCACTGTGCTGTATACCTGAAACACAACATTGTAAATCAATGATAGGCCAATAAAAATTTTTTTAAATATTATTTTAAGAGTTAAGTGAGGGAAGTCTGATACAGTACCCTTGAGAAACTCAGTCTGTGGCTCAACTTAAATTAAGAATAGTTTTATAAAATTATTTATAAATTGTTTTATGTGATTATTTTTATTAAATTATACATACCATTTTTAATATCATTTTTTTAATATGGAAAGTACAGTCTAAGTTTTTGAGAAACAGACTATGCATTTCTGTCATGTAGTGGTATGCTTCATTTGGTCGAACTACAAACTGTTTTCGTGAATCAAGCAGTCAGCTGTCATTTGCTTCTTTGTATGGATGGAAATAGCAAGTCATCTTGATCAAATACATGATCTAGAAACAAGATGTGAATGACCCTGCTGGACGGGATTCTCTAGACTTGTAAAGGGTCCCCTGAAGTTCTCCTAAAGCTAATAGAGCTTGCAAGAAGAGGGCTTGACATCTCAATCCTTACCACTTGAGATTCAACATCATAGAACTTTCTCCAGGGGATTAAAGTAACTGAGTAAAGACCAGGTCCAGCTTCCCAGGTGGCTCATTGCTAAAGAATCTCTCTGCCAACACAGGAGTCATGGGTGGGTTCAATCCCTGGGTCAGGAAGATAGCTTGGAGAAGGAAATGAATTTCCCAGTATTCTTGTCTGGGAAATTCCATGAACAGAGGAGCCTGGCGGGCTACAGTCTCTGGGGTTAAAAAGAGTCAGACACAACTGAGCATATGAGCATACACATACTCACACAAAGACCAGGTCACTGTTGCAGGAGAATTTCAGGGGCACTCGAGGGGGGGGGAACTCCCCAAAAGGAGAGGACAAAGCCAGGCAACTAATGTACAAAGACAGAGCACGGGGCTTCCTGGAAGAGGAGCTGTTAGAGACCTCTTTGAGGTCCCTGCAATCCAGCGGCCTGACAGCCCAAGAAGGCCCCACAGAACAAGAGATGGATATGGGTTATACCCGTTATGATTATAAGGAAACTACACACACATTAAGAAAAATTTAGAAAATAAGATAAATTGCTATTAATATTTTTTAAGTTTTTTTTTGATGTGGACCATTTTAAAGACTTTACTGAATTTGTTACAACATAGATTCTATTTCATATTTCTGTTTTGGGGGCACAAGGCATGTAGGATCTTAGCTCCCTTACTAGGGGTCAAACCCACACCCCCTACATTGGAAGGCAAAGTCTTAATCACTAGACCACCAAGGAATTCCCCCCAGAAAGACACATTAAAGAAATTACAATAATAATTTGTATATAATATATTATAATATAATAATAATAAGCTAAGCAGTAAGAAAGTAAACATAGTCTCAGAAATTAAGTAACTAGGACAAGATGAAAAATATCTGCAGATGGATAGCGATGATGGTTGAACAGCAAGGTGAATGCATGCAAGGCAATGGGATTTTATACTTAAAAATAGTTACAAGGGTAAAGTTGATGTATATAAATTTACTACACACAAAAAAAAAGAATTCCAAGTAAGATTACGTGAAGGTATATGAATCAAGATCAACAGAAATTGTTAGATTTAAAAATGCAAGACAGGGAAAGAGACACAGATGTGTATAACGGACTTTTGGACTCAGAGGGAGAGGGAGAGGGTGGGATGATTTGGGAGAATGACATTCTAACATGTATACTATCATGTGAATTGAATCGCCAGTCTATGTCTGACGCAGGATGCAGCATGCTTGGGGCTGGTGCATGGGGATGACCCAGAAAGATGTTATGGGGAGGGAGGTGGGAGGGGGGTTCATGTTTGGGAATGCATGTAAGAATTAAAGATTTTAAAATTTAAAAAAAAAAAAACTAAAATTAAAAAAATAAAAAAAAATAAAAAGTAAACTTACTTTGAAACTAATCACAGTTACTTCTTGCATACTTTCTCTGTTTTAAAGTGGTTTTTCCCCATGCATAGATTATTTCCTAGTGGTAATCTACTTTACAACTCATTTTTATCTTAACAATCTTTGGAAACCTTTTTCCCATATTATTTCAATCTGTTAATGTATATTATTTTAGTAGTTACATGGTAACTCATCAAATATACCTAGCATAGTGAATTTAACCACTGTAAGACATTTTGATTGCTTACTGGTCTTTGATATGATTAAATTAAAAAAGAAGAGAACTTTTCAATCCATATTTTTACTTATATTTAGATTTATTTTCATTTGTAAGATTCCCAAACCTAGAATTACTAAAATAAATATTTATTCTGACACATGTAGCCACATTTCCCCTCAAAAGCTTGATACCAAATTATTTTGGTTCAGCCAATCTCTGAGTACCAAATTCACCACACCTTTTAAAGCATGATTTGGAAATCTCTGATAACTTGAAAAATGAAAATGTCACATTATTAGTTTTATTTTGATTTGCCTTTGTAGAGACTGATCATTGTCACATGTTTGTAAACTAGCGTTTCCTCTGGTGAATTATTTGCTCGTGTCCTTGGTTCAATTATCTACTGATGCACTTAGATTTGCCTAAAAGATATAACCACAAGATATTCATTGAACTTAACCATTTCTTGCACATCATAATGTAAGATGTTTCAATGTTTCACCTACTACTGGATAGAAGGAAATAAAGCTGAGGATAATTTGAAGATAATTCCAAATCAGAAAGTTACTCCTCAGGAGGTAACCGCAGAGGGAGAAAGACAATACCTGACTTTGTGGTAGCTTCTCCCATCTCCACGACTACGCTAGGGGTGTGCACTGCTCTGTAGTAAATCAGAAATTCCACATCCCTGTCAAACTTGTGTCCATCGGCCAAGGAAACCTGAATTGGGAACAGACAAAGATGCCATGTTAGAACTATCGCTGCCTCTGCCCAGGGCTGAGGTCAGAGCTGAGAGCTACAGGCTTCTTCCATGAAGAACAGCCAAGAGCAGGAGCAAAAACAGAGAGAAGCCTAGGGAGATTAAAGGAGGGGTGAGGAGGGAGCACAGTGTGAGGCGGAATTGAGTGAGGACCAAGGTCAGGATCTAAAGGAAAAGGGTACCAGCAATGATAATGCTTTCCTATGAATTACCTGAGCAGAAGTCTTGTTATCTCCAAAGTACTCAATAGGACTCAAGGAGCAGTTGGATTGAATCCTGTCAATGCCATGCTGGGAACTGATGGTCGCCACCATGCTGATTGTGTAGGGCAGATCCTCCAAAGAGACTACAGGAGTCTTCATATTAAGGCAACTGTCCTCAGAACATCCTACAAAAAGTTATTTTAGTTCTATGTTCCCTTCCCACTCTTTCTAGCACCCTACAGCCTTGAAGGGGTTTCCCCAATTACGTCAACTCCCCCAGGAGTATTTGGAGGGAGAGGAGACTGACCAGAGAGTTGGTACCGAGGATTCAGGACAGCAGGGAGCACGTAGCGCAGAGCCCCGTCTGCTTCCAGGGGCAGCTCCTGCACGTACTTCAGGGTGAGCTCCGCCTGCGACCCGGGGAGGAGGTTCCCCACGTTACAACAGAACACATCCCTGGAGCACATGTCCTCCTCTAACAGGAAGGCTTGGTGGCCACGGATGATGGCATTCTCATAGTTGGTGTGTGCCTGAGGACAGAGAAGGAAAGCCAACACAGTCGGTGGAGGTACACAGGGCACAGAAAACAAAGACTAGCAGGGAGAAACGGTGACTGGTATTGCCAAGTTCACACCCGCACTTTATTTTTAAATTGTATTATTTGCTTTTATTTTTGGTTTCAGTGGGTCTCTGTTGCCTGCTCGGGCTTTCTCTAATTGTGGTGAGCCGGGACTACTCTTCACTGAGGTGCTTGGGCTTCTCAGTGTGGTGGCTCCTCTTGTTGTGGAGCACAGGCTCGCATGTGGCCTTCCGCACTTGCATCTTGTGGGCTTAGTTGCCCCGTGGCGTGTGGAATCTTCCCAGACCAGGGATTGAACCCATGACCGTGCATTGGCAAGCAGATTGTTATCCACTGTGCCACCAGGGAAGTCCCCACAGCTGTACCTTAAGTGACTCTGATTGACTTTCCCTCCAAATGATTTTAGGAAATTAGCAGTTAGAGGGGAATAAAGGAAAGAGCATTCAACATCAGCATATTTTGTGAAGTTGCATTTGCTGGAGATCCTGAAGAGTATGCATTAGGGAAAGGAGGAAGGAGGTAATGTACTTATCCGCAGTACCGTCATCTTGTCCTGTAATTCTGCTTTAACATTCTTTCCATCCACCATGGCCTCGAAGCTGTAGACAGCTGAGTCTTCATCCATGGGGAATATAAAGAAAGCCTCCAAGGGAACTTCCTCCTCATTCTTGTAGTTTAAGGTTGCAGACACACCAGCCACAAACTCACAGATGGACAAGGTCACAGAGATGCTTTTCAGTGGCACTGGAGACAGACCAGAGTCCAAGAGTTCAACAAAATGTAATTGAATACCTCCTATAGGCCAGGTTAGGTATGAAGGCAAGTAAGAGTTATGAGTCAGACTTACCTGACTTCTCCTGGGGGGTTAGGAGGCCTCCTGGGTACACCATGGTGACACAGGGTTACTGTGGAGAAAACACATGATAACAGAGTAACATGCTGGGAGCTATTCACTCAGAAAATTAAAGTGAAAGTCACTCAGTCGTTTTTGACTCTTTGTGACTCTTTGTGACTATATAATCCATGGAATTCTCCAGGCCAGAATACTGGAGTGGATAGCTGTTCTCTTCTCCAGGGGATCTTCCCAATCCAGGGATCAAACCCAGGTCTCCCGCATTGCAGGCTGATTCTTTACCAGATGAGCCACCAGAGAAGCCCAATCACTCAACTACCAGCATTTTATTTGCTTCTCTCTGGCATAATGGTGGAGGAAGGAACCTAGAAAAAGAGACTGGATAGGTGAAAAAGTTGCTAATAGTAAGAAAAGAGTCAGTTGCACCGTTGTGTCCGACTCTTTGTGATCCCATGGACTGTAGTCCACCAGGCTGCTCTATCTATGAACCCTTCAGGCAACCCCTTCTGGAGTGGGTTGCCATTCCCTTCTCCAGGGGATCTTCCTGACCCAGGGATGGAACTCAAGTCTTCTGCATTGCAGGCTGATTATCTACCATCTAAGCCACGGGAGAAAACCCGGTAGTAAGGATCCTTCTAAATGCCAGACCCAGGTGGGGAACCTGTAAGGTTCAGTAAGTATATACTAAATAGGAAATCTCTGAAAAACCCTGAGGTTTGTTCAAAGGCTGGCTCCAGTTTTTTCAAAAGCATATTTAATACACCACTTGTTACATATATTGAATCAGTGTAATTAGTTTAACCCCTCTGAATCTCAGTATTCTCTTGCTAAATTGAAAATCATAATAGCTGTATATCACATATGCATATATGAATTAGTACATGTGAAGTTCCTAGAACAGTGCCTGACTTATAGGAAACAGTTAAGCAATGTTAATAGACATAAGTATTGTTCCTATTATTCCTTCTACTATTATTAAATAGACCTCTGCTGTCACTTTGATCATGCTATTCAGACAAGTAGGAAGCTGCCAAATTCAAAATGGACCCCCTTACAATTTGGAGCAATTATCTTGTACTTTTCTTTTGTGGTTCATAATTGAAATTGCTGATGGATTCTCCTGTTGAAGATATATTTATATATGTGTGTGTGGTTTGTACACAAGTATGTGTCCAGCGCTTTGGACTGTAGCCTGCCAGGCTCCTCTGTCCATGGAATTTTCCAAGCAAGAATACAGGAGTGGGTTGCTATTTCCTTCTCCAGGGGATCTTACCCACCCAAGGATCAAACCCTTGTCTCCTGCATCTCCTGCAATGATAGGGTGAGCCTTTACAACTGAGCCACCTGGGAATCACCTATTTGCACTGTGTGTGTGTGTGTGTGTGTGTGTGTGTGTGTGTATGTATGTAGGTATATTACATGCTACATGTAGCATGTCCTCTATTTTAAATCAGGCCATTCTAAACATATCTTCCAAGTTTTACTATAACCCTAGACAACCATTTCAGGTGACATATTAACAAAGAAATCAATGTATTTACATATACTGTGTAAATGATTCCTTTATGCAGAGAAGTAATAGGTGGAGCTGGTCCTACCCATTGAAGATGCCCTGGGACTTTTCTGAACCCAAGCATTTGTGAGATTGCCTCTACGTATTCTAGACCATCTATGCTCATCCCAATCACCATTTAAGGTATATCACACACTATCCACACTCCAGAGCAAAGTCCAGGTTGCTCCTCCAGATGATGGCAATCCTGTTTCTTATCGCGGTGCCCCTCCTCACAAATCAGAGCCAATAAAACAGGCTCTTCCTTCCGTGTCTGTTTTTATTTTGAGCAACTGAGTCAAACCTGACTGTGGTAAAATGGCACACTATCTGACAGAGAAACACAGAGCACAGTACCAGCTGTAGGGGAGGAGAGGTTTCCATGCAGACTCCTAACTGGGCTAAATTTCCTGCTAGAACAGGCTGGAGCTGAGGACAGGAAGAATTGCTAACCACACCAGCAGGGCGCTTAAAGCAGGAGGAGGACACCGACCCGGGTACAAGAGCTGAAGAAACTGCGTCACATGTCAGGCCACCCATGCTCCAAAATTAGGTAATACTCACCCAGGGTGGTTTTCAGACGGGGTGAGAGAAGCAGAGGGATGTCTCCTATAAAGAAACAACCCTATTTATTTCCTGATTATGACCCCAGAACAAATCCCTCTTTGCCAGTCATTTGATTTCCTGCACCCTCTCCCCTACCCTTTTCAAACAAATGATGCTGCGTCAGAATTAGTTCTTCCTTCAAGAAGGCACTTCAGAAATGCAGCCAGCAACAGGTAGGCAGACTGGCCACAGCGGCTGGCCAAGGTCAGAGCCTTGAATCCCAGGCAGCAGGGAGAGCAGAAGATGGCTCACTGAGCCGGGGGCGGGGGGCCTCAGTGCTAGGCTGACCCTCAGGAATGCAGGCGCCCCGGCAGAGCGGGGGCGGGAAGGAGCAGCTAGCGGTGGCGCAGTGGGTCACACCCCTGCAGCCTGCTGCAGGGCAGAAGTGGAGAACCCGGAATCCGGAGGAGTGGGTGAAAGCGGGACTCCTCTAGAAACGGAAAGTGACTGAGTCTTTATTCAGTCCTAAAATTTCAGCATCCAAATACTAACGGAAGGGATCTGAGTCAGTCCTCAATTTCTATATAGAAACCTTTAGGGGCTGCAATCCGACTGGGGAGGGGGTTGGGGGTCGGGGGTGGGGGGACTTGGAGAGAGAAGGCTTGAAGCTCCATTTCCCCAGCATAAAATCACATAAAATTGAGAAACATCAAGTGTCCACAGGAAACAAAGGAAGGAAGAAAGAACGAGAGAAGTTGATCAAAAGTAAAATGAAATAAGAGAAGTGAAGTAGAAAGAGGGGTCTTGGGATTATACGGAGATGGCTACACCCCCCTTCCACATTCAGCAGGATTCCCCTGACCCACCAAACACGCAGATACCCTCTGGGCATCGCACTCCAGGACTGAGTTCCCTCCCCTGGGCTTGCAGTTAAAACGAGCCCCGAAAGATTTAAAGACGGGGAAAGGGAGTTGTAAGAGGCAGGTCTCAATCCTCAAGAGCTAGGGGTGCCATTCAGCGCCGGCGCGGGCGCCCTACTCACTTACCTCCAGCTGTTCCCAGCACTCTGCGTCGCTGCAGGCAGAAAACAGCTGCAGACAGAATTTCCAGAAAGCCACGCCCCCTCTTAGGGACCGGATGTAAGGTAGTGACTACGTGACTAAGGGATCGACGGAAAATTCTTACACAGAATATTGAAAATTTCACTTCTCTCTGGTTCAAGTCCTCAACCCTGGAACGTTTTTGTCTTTGTTTTTGTTTTCCTTTGTCTTGTCTCAGTTAAGGAACAAACAGGAGAGGCAAAGGGAAGGGATTTTTTTTTTTTTTAACGAAAACACTGTAAGAAACTACATTAACATCAAAAATTACGTGTTTTTGTAATAGACTGAATTAGCGTTTCTTCATTCTTACTGTGCTAGACCCCAAACTCTATTGGCTTTATATCATTGATTCATTTTTCATTTGAGTCGTTTGTTCCAAGATTGTATCCCTTCCTACAGTATGTGACGAAAATGAGGAGCCAAGGAAAGGCACCCACAGACCAAGTCTTCCAGTCATGAGTCACTTGTGGGTTTTTCATTCCGGCTATAAAATCAAATGATGGGGGCTAACAGTGCAAATAAATGAGAATATTTGTGCTCATTCAGGCCTTAGGTGCATTTTGGAATTCAAACTCAGCTTAGCAATTTAAAAGCTACGTTTTTAAGCATTTCCATGTACTACATACTACTATTAAAACTATGAGAATTGAAAGTATTTTTTCAAAAGTGAAGTCTAGGGGAAAGCGGAATCTACACCTTCCCCGCCAGCGAAAGCAACTGCAGAATTGCAGAAGACAATCTTTCTAGACAAGGCAGTTGAGGAGCAGGGAGCGATTTGAAGGGGGGGTTGACTTGGCGTGCACTGCGCCTCTCGGGAACATTATTGCGCGTGGAACGGCTGCTTTTGGAAGGCTATTGCCCAGAAGAAAAGATGTTTGGTTTTCACAAGCCAAAGATGTACCGAAGTATAGAGGGCTGCTGAGCTAAATCCTCCAGTTCTCGATTCACTGACAGTAAACGCTATGAAAAGGATTTCCAGAGCTGTTTTGGGTTACATGAGACTCGTTCAGGAGATATCTGTAATGCCTGTTCCTGCTTGTGAAAAGATGGAAGAAATTGCCAGCAGGATCAAAAAAAAAAAAAAACAAAACTGGAATTATGTGGTAGACGCAAGGGCAGGACCCAGTCTAAAGACTACACTGAAACCAAAGACAGTGAAAACTCTATCTGGAAACAGGATAAAAAGTAACCAGATCAGTAAACTGCGGAAGGAATTTAAACGCCACAATTCTGATGCTCACAGTACAACCTCAAGGGCCTCTCCAGCTCAGTCTCCCTGTTACAGTAACCACTCAGATGATGGCTCAGATACAGAGATGGCTTCTGGCTCCAACAGAACGCCAGTGTTTTCCTTTTTAGATCTCACATACTGGAAAAGACAGAAAATATGCTGTGGCATTATCTATAAGGGCCGTTTTGGGGAAGTCCTCATCGACACACATCTATTCAAGCCTCGCTGCAGCAATAAGAAAGCAGCTGCTGAGAAGCCGGAGGAGCAGGGGCCAGAGCCTCTGCCTATCTCCACTCAGGAGTGGTGACTAAGCTGTATGTAGAAGGGGAGCAAAAACGATTTAAATTTTGGAAAACAAAGCAACAAAATGACCCTCCTATTTTCAATTTGGATACCTTCTATTCTGCCAAAAGATGGATTTGTAGAATAGTTTTGAATGGGTTATTTTTCCTCCAGTTCCACAAGAGTTTGTGAAGCCAGTGAAGCTTACTAAGAGATAAAAAGAAGTGTACATAATATTTAAGATGCTGAGTATTTCATAGGAAAGCTGAATGCTGCTGTAAAGTACTCTTTAAGTCTTTTTTAAAAATCCCCTTTTAATGAATGAAACTAGGGGAATTTTCAGGGGACAGAGACGGGATTTGTTGTATGATAAACGTATGTAGTTTTAGTCTTTCTATTTTGAGAAGCAGTGGTTGGGGCATTTTTTAAGATGGCTGGCTACACTTGTTTTCCTTCATTATAATAAAGTTGTCATAACTCAGTAAACATGGACTTGCCCCTAGAGGTAGTTGTTAATAACTGAAATATTAAGGTCTTGCCAAGATTCTGGTGATTCAAACCTGTACTACTGAATATTAAACAGGACAGACAGCTCTCTGGTGTGAATATCTTGAAGGAGTAATTTCTAAATATGCAGAGGTAACTTGACTGTACATGTTGCATCCTGTGTCACCTCCCTCCATATTGATATTCGATACAGATTTTAATTTATATGAAACTTAAAAAGCAGAATGAAAAAGCAGAATTAAAGTTCCTCTTGGGGAAATGTCAAGTCTTTAGGATAAGCAATCCTATATGAATAGTACCAAAGCATTACCACTTGGTAGAGAATATTCTCTATTAAAAATGTTAGATTATCTGAAAAATAACAATGTGCAAGTCTTTAGGATGGCACACGAGAAAAACAAAGGTTAATGCTTCTTGGGGCATGTTTCTTAGAGGGCTTGCAAGTGTATAAGTAATTTGTTTATGTTACGTGACTGGTGACTTCACTGAAAATCTGCACAATTCAGTTTTCACTCTGGATTACTTCAGTTGACCTTTGTGAAGGTTTTATCTGTGTAGAATGGTTGTTTGACTTGTTTTAACCTGTTAGGGTTTGGGGATTTTTTTTTTTTTCATTCTATATTAAAGTAAAATTCTACTAAAAGAAAAGAGGTGTGTGTTAATGCTGAGTGGGTTGGTTTTGGTTTGGCTTCTTTTAGTCAGGCTTTCTGAACACTGAGGTGTTAGATGATACATCCTAAAGGTGGAGCTCTTCCATTCTAAAACCTTCATTAAAAGCCTTTTACTTGAACCCAAACCAAAGTACTCTCTATTGCCTCTTGTCTAAAAGTACAGGGAAAATATATCGCCTGTTTTAATAATGAGGAAGCATCATTTACCTCCCTGATAAAACATGACTCGGTACTTATTTTTAAAACTGGATTTTAAAGATTGGATATTATACATAACAAGAGAGTGAGCCACTTTTTATGGGCACCCTACCGTTTTATAGTTCTTAATCGAAACTTAAAGTTTTATATTTCTTCCTTTGGAAAAAACTACAAGCCACCGTATGCACAGACTACACAGTGAGTTGGGTCAGTGCTCTCACAGACTTTGAGGTGTATTACAAGAACCCCAGCCATTATCATCTTCCTCCTGAGTTATTTTGAAATTCTTTTTTGTACATTTTGGCTGCAGTATTGGCGGTAGAATATGCTATAATATGGATCATCTCTACTTCTGTATTTATTTATTTATTACTAGACTTCAACCACCGTCTTCTTTCCCCCTTCCACCTCTCTTTGCCTGTAGGATGTACTGTATGTAGTCATGCACTTTGTATTAATACATTAGAAATCTACAAATCTCTTTTGTAGTTTTTATACTGTTGGATACTTATAATCAAAAGTTTTACTAGGGTATTGAATAAATTTAGTCTTATTAGAAAATTTAAAAAAAAAACAAAACAAAAGTGAAGTCTAGATCATCATTGCTCAATAGAAAGATAATGCGGGGTCTTTCCTGGTGGTCTAGTGGTTAAGACACCACCCTTCCAGTGTAAGATGTGCAGGTGTGAACCCTGGCAGGGGAACTAAGATCCCACATACCACATGGCCAAAAAACTAAAAAGAAAAAAAAATTTTAGAAAAGGAAAGATAATACAGTCACATGAGTGATTATAATGTCCTAGAAGCCCATTTTTTTAAAGCAAAGAAAAAAATAAAGTAGCTGAAATCAATTTAATGCTGTATTTAATATGGTATATACAAAAACTTATATTTTAACATATAATGATGTAAAACTCCTTATGAAGCATTTTGCATTTTTTGTACGAATTTTTGAAATTAATAATGTATTTATATTTACACTACACCTAGATTCATACTACATTGCAAATGCTCAGTGACCACACATAACTAGTGGCTATAATATCCCACAGCATGGGTCTAGAATATAATTTTTTAAAAATCAAAGTTGACTGTCAAATAATTGCCCCCTTTAAAGAAGGGAACCATTAACACAAAAGTGGCAGAAACAGCACTGAATCACGAGTCAAATACATTTTGTTTCAATGCCAGCTCTAACACAGGGTACCATCTGATCCATCAGAGAGGCTCTCTGAGCTCATGTTTTAACCTGTAAAAAAAAAAAAATAATAAATACTTCTAAGAATTGCCATACAAATTAAACAAGACATTTTGTGCATGGTGTCCATTGTGTATAAAAATATTTCTAGTATTAAAATTTCTATTTTAGAGGCTGATGATGTCACAGACTAATTCACACGCTAGACTTTATGTGACTTAACTAAGCATTAAGCGGACACTACACATCTGAGTCTAAGATAGGTGTCCACAGGCTCTTCTCTCCACTCCTGTGGCTCGATGGCCTGCAAACACCAGAACCTCTAGCTTACGGGAAAATCAGAAGTTAATTTAGAAACTGTTTGTTTTAATTCCTATACAACATAAACATTGTGACTATGAAACTCACCTTCCTCCTCTGAAACTAGCTGAGTATCTTTTCTTTCCCTAATCTCATCATTTTAAGAGGAAAGATGTCAGTTATTCCTTTTCATCTTTACGTTAAGAAGAAGCAGGTTTAAATGAATGTGACTTCTGTTCTCAGTTCAAGTATTTTATGCCAAGAAATATAAAAGCAAGTGTCCCTCAAGGAATTCTGACCTCTGGGGTTTAGTGGCCTAAATATTTGTAAGAATATATCCTAAAATATTCTTTTTACATGTGAAAACCTGTGTAATATCATATTTCCAGAACAATCCAATTAATATAACCTAATATCAGATACATATTTAGAACACAATTCTAAAAGAAATAGAATGTGTAAAAGAAAGAATGTAATATTCTCTTAAGTGTTTTAAACTATAGTGGTAGATTTTCAGTCATATTTTTAAGTAAGACATGGATAAAGTTTTAATTTAAAAAATATAAGAATAATTCAAATATTATATAAATTTATTCCTACTCCAAAATTATATAACTACTCTTTCTCCTTTAAAAATTTTTATTGATTTGTAGTTGATTTGCAATGTTGTATCAGTTTCAAATGTACAGTAAACTTTTTCAGTTATATATATATGTCTGTATATATGTATTCTTTTTCAGATTGTTTTCCTTTATAAATTACTACAAGATATTTAATATTGAATATAGTTCCTTGTGTTATATGGTAGGTCCTTGTTGTTTATCTATTTTTATATGTAGTAGTGGGTAGCTATTAATTCCAAACTCCTAATTTATCCCTCCCTCCCTTTTCAAACCTTTGGAAGCCGTAAGTTTGTTTTCTATGCTTATTTCTGTTCTGTAAACAAGTTCATTTGTGTAGTTGTTTTCGATTTCACATATAACTGATATCATAGTTGTCTTTTTATATTGGACTTACTTCACTTAGTGCAATAGTCTCTCAGACCATCCATGTTGCTGCAAATGGCATTTTTCATTCTTTTTTAATGTATGAGTAATATTCCATTGTATATATTGTATATTCCAATCTTCCTCATATAGTCATCTGACAATGGACATTTAGGTTGCTTCCATGTCTTTTTGTTGTTGTTGTTTAGTCACTAAATCATGTCCGACTCTTTTGTGACCCCATGGACTGTAGCCCGCCAGGCTCCTCTATCCATGGGATTGCCCAGGCAAGACTTCTAGAGCAGGTTATCATTTCCTCCTCCAGGAGATCTTCACGACCCAGCAATCAAACCCACATCTCCTACTTGTCAGTCAAAATCTTTACCGCTGAACCACATCTTAGCTATTTTTAATAGTGCTACTATGAGCATGAGGGTGCATGTATCTTTTCGAATGAGTTTTTGTCTTTTCTGAATATATGTCCAGGAGTGGAAAAAATTCAGTTATATAATTGTAAGTGACAAATGATGGAATTTTTAAAATTTATTATTCAGTATTTTGGGGAGTTCTCTCACAGTCCAGTGATTAGGACTCAGTGCTTTTACTGCTATGACTTTTGGTTTCAATCCATGGTTGAGGAACAAAGATCCCACAAGTTACAGAACATGGGCAAAACAAGTATTGATGATATCTGTGATGTGATGTGAAGTCACTCAGTCGTGTCTGACTCTTTGCAACCCCATGGACTGTAGCCTACCAAGCTCCATCCATAGGATTCTCCAGGCAAGAATACTGGAGTAGGTTGCCATCTCCTAGATAGCATATTGAAAAGCAGAGACGTTACTTTGCCAACAAAGGTCTGTCTAGTCAAGGCAATGGTTTATCCAGTGGTCATGTATGGATGTGAGAGTTGGACTGTGAAGAAAGCTGCGTGCCAAAGAATTGATGCTTTTGAACTGTTGTGCTGGAGAAGTCTCTTGCAAGTCCCTTGGACTGCAAGGAAATCCAACCAGTCCATCCTAAAGGAGACCAGTCCTGGGTGTTCATTGGAAGGACTGATGCTGAGGCTGAAACTCCAATACTTTGGCCACCTCATGCGAAGAGTTGACTCATTGGAAAAGACCCTGATGCTGGGAAGGATTTGGGGCAGGAGAAGGGGACGACAGAGGATGAGATGGCTGGATGGCATCACTGACTCGATGGACATGAGTCTGAGTGAACTCAGGGAGTTGGTGATAGGCAGGGGGGCCTGGCGTGCTGCTATTCATGGGGTCGCAAAGAGTCAGACATGACTGAGCGACTGAACTGAACTGAACTACAGATGAGCTCACTGAAAGATGACGCAGCCTCATTCTCTTCACAACCTTGCAGTCTAGTGAGGAGAGGACTGGCCAGCACACGCCTCATCCTGACCAACTGCTGGATGAATGAATCACTGTATCCAGTGCTCTCTTTGACTTAGAACCATCACTCCTAATATATCAAACCCATCCCTGAGGAGACCAGCAAGTCATTATAAAAAGTGGTAGGAACTGGTTGAGTTTCAGAGATGAGGCAGAACACTACTGTCTATAGCAATAGTAGCAGTCTTTAGGGAAGGGTAGATTTTAAACTTTCAGAAGTAGGGAGAATTCACTTAGGCTGGAGGACACAAAGGGATATTCAGATGAAAGATAAAATAATCACTGCCAGATTCCTAATTCAATCGGAATACTTTGTTTTTCTCCAGCTTAGAGATTCATGGCCTGAAAACGAGGTAAGATACACTAATTTATACTAGAAGTTTTTCATTTCCTAGAAAAATCACAAAATGAGATTGAGTGTATCCCCCAGATTTACTGATATATAACTGACAAATAAATATTGTGTACACTTAAAGTGTAAGCTTCCCAGGTAGCCCAAGTTTAAAAGTATCCACTTGTCAATGCAGGAGATGCAAGAGTCAAGGGTTCAATGTACAGGTTGGGAAGATCCCCTGGAGAAGGAAATGAAAACCCACTTCAGTATTCTTGCCTGGTAAATTCCATGGACAAAGGAACCTGATGGGCTATGGGCCATGGGATCTCAGAAAGTCGGACAAGACAGAGCAATTGAGTACCCACACACATACATACTTAAAGTGTATGAACATGACTTGATATATTTTGAGATGATTATCACATTAACACATTAACCACCTTATATGGTGACTGTTTTAAAATTTTTTCAGTTATAAGATAAATTCCTGGAATCTGATGTACAGCATGTGAATCTTATTCATAATGCTATTTGTATACTTGAATTTGGCTAAGAGATCAACTTTTAATGAAAAGAAATGAGTCCTCAAAGATATGGATTATGGTACTAGAAGAGTAGATATTTGACACCGTTTTCTTGCTTATCCTTAAAATACTACAGATAAACATCTGTTCTCTTTATATATGTTCTAGCAAAATTATTGCATAAGGTCTACTAGAGTCAATATTTCATTTTTTATTTTTATTTAAAAAAATTTTTTTGGAGTTAAGTATTTTAAACACAAAGTTCCAAGCATACCCAAGACCTATATGAGACCTCCACCAGGCCATGAATCATGCATATTGTGAATAATGTTTAGTAAAATAAATCTCAAATCAGACTATTATGATCCTGTGAGTGTGAGTGTGTGTATGCGTCACTGTCTCACCATGCAAGTAGTTTGTTTGGAACTAAAAATTATTTGTAATTTGCTGCAAAATTATTTTGAGGGGGTGATACCAGATTGCAAAAAACAATAAATGTAATTCAAAGGCAAGGAGAAGTGTTCGAACTATCTCATATTCTTTTTGTAACGTGGATAAGTCAAAGTGAAATGAACTAAAGCAATGTCTTCACAGTTATGCCAGGCAACCCTCCTAATGTGGAAGGAGATAATTTAAGTGATTCGCTCTGTGTTCTAACTTCTGTTTGTTGAATTAAAGGTGAGCTGAGTCCCTATATATAATTGTCAATGTGTTATTTGACTTAGAATATATATTTCAAATATATCAAATCCTTCTCTGTGGGGCAAAGCAAATCATTTATCTTATTCTCATACAGATAATTACATAATTTATTTTCCACCACGGTTGGAATTCTTCTGGAGGAGGGCATGGCAACCTACTCCGGTATGCTTGCTTGGAGAATCTCCATGGACAGAGGAGCCTAGCAGGCTACAGTGCATGGGGTTGCAAAGAGTCAGACATGACTGAGCAACTGAGCACATATTCCAGCACTGGCATGGTGCAGTCATCCAAGAAATACCAAGGGGTACATGTACCTCTAGGAGATGTTTTTCTTTAATCCTTAGACAGAAAATAATATAAGACTTTGGTTATTAGAATTATGTGAAATAACATGTGAAAATCAACTTGTCTGCTGCTTTGGGGATATCAATATAGAAGATTTTACTGGCTTTATACCTGTCACTCTCCTTTGCTTCCTTGGGGAAAGTTTCTGAAGTGGAATAAAACTTAGAGATCAAGAAGTTACACAGAGAGACAAGCACTAAGAGTAAACACAGAGAATGACTTGGATGCCGTCTCTCTTCTTCCTCTTTTCCTTTATCCAAAAGCCATGGTTTAGGTGCTGTCTCAAGGTAGAGGAAAGAAGAGTCATGTGAGCTAGTGAAAAGCCTGGACACTAGAGAGGTAGTTTTTGTTTTTTCATCTTTCTTTCAATTTTTTAGCTCTTTTTAATCTATGATCTTCTGAAGTTTTCTGTTGGGGCATTCAGGTTTGGAAAGAACCACTGCTCCCTCCAAACCCTGCTCTCACTGTCCTAAGTACAAGCCACCTGGGAGAGTGTCCACTCCACCATCCCCAACAGTGCCTGGCAGCCCCCATGGGCACCCTGGGCTTGCTGCTGCTCCACCAGACATGGCTGCTTTAGTCGGAAGGGAGCCGTGGTCAGTGGAGTGAAGACATGTTCTTACACTTGGTCTGCATGACTGTTATGCTTTGCTGGTATTTATCCAACAAATGGTAATGTGCAGCAACATCTTGTAGAGATTCTACCAAAATCAAGTGTGGGTTTTTAGATCCCTCAGATACTGTGAAAATATGAAAAGGAAATGGTCCAAAGTTCAGTCTCAGTGAGAGCTTCACACTGTCCTCAGGTTTTGCCTGTGGAAGGGGAGATAGAGCTAAAGTGGCTCCCTCTAACCCTAGTTGTCTGATTATGCAAATCTGGGGTTGGGAAATGAAATTTTTAATTTCAGTAGCATTCCAGTTCAGTTCAGTCACTCAGTCGTGTCTGATTCTTTGCGACATCATGGGCCGCAGCACACCAGGCCTCCCTGTCCATCACCAACTCCCAGAGTTTAACCAAACTTGCGTCCATTGAGTCGGTGATGCTATCCAACCATCTCAGCATTCCAGAGGTACATAATCAAGAAATCCTGGGCCATAATGTAGCAAAATGCCACCGTCCAGTTCTGCAAATCAGAGTCTGTCCTGAAGGTCAAAGTCCACACCTCAGAAAGACATCTGATAAAGAAGGGAATAGGGAAGCCAAGTGATGTGAAAAGTATCTGAGTGGAAGCACAGACATAGAGCATAGAGATGCTGTATAGAGACTCTCCACCCATAAACACTGCAATCGTCACCTTCGCTAACCTCCAACAGGCAGAAGGGGATCTTCTGCCTATATATATGTGCCCCAGGGTTCGGGTTGACCCTCTGTGCATTTTTCTTCAAGACAATGTCAGGAGGAGCTGTTTCAGCTAAAGGGATTATGATAAAGAGCTATGTATTCATTTGCCTAGAATACGTATCCCATGGGCAGGAATCAGACCATCCATACTGTTAGCCTATGGTCTCCCACTCCCAAGCTGAAGGATATTCCAAGTATAGTAGAGGAAGGTAGCTATCATACTTGCATTTAGAAATAAAGGAAAACAAATATCCAGGAGAGAGACCCAGAAACAACACAGTCCCAGACTTGTCCATGGTACCCTAACCCGGGGGACGAAATCTTAGAGGATACTCTTGTCTTAAAGGAGGGAGGTGGGAGGGGGGTTCATGTTTGGGAATGCATGTAAGAATTAACGATTTTAAAATTTAAAAAATAAAAACTAAAATTAAAAAAAAAAAATTGGCTCACAGAGGCACCTAATCAAGCTGATAAGTGACAGAGACACTGCTTTAGAGCAATAATGATTCCATTTTTCTTTTTGATCTCCAGTGTTCCTGGTGTTTAGGAAAAGATTCTGTTTTTTTGAGGGGAAGTGGGAGGGGAGCTGGGCTCCAGGGAGGTGGGGGGGAGGGACACAGAGAAAGGCAGAGAAGAGAGGCCCAGGTAGCCTGGCCACTGATCTTCCTGCCTTGCTGAGAACCTGCATTCATTCCTGCCCTCAGGTGTGTGAGAGGAGCTGGTTCCTGTCTTCCTTTTTTAAAAATAATTCATTTACTTTATTTATGGCTGTGATGGGTCTTCCTTTCTGCATATGGGCTTCCTCTAGCTGCAGTGAGTGGTGGCTACTCTTCATTGCAGAGGATGAGCTTCTCATTGAAATGGCTTCTCTTGTTTCAGAGCAAGGGCTCCGGGTGCAGGGGCTTCAGTGATGCTGCACTGGTTCAGTAGTTGCAGCTCACAGGCTCTCGAGGGCAGCCTCAGTAGTTGCGGCTCACAGGCTTAGTTGCTCCTCAGCATGCAGGATCTTCCCAGATCAGGGATTAAACCCATGTCCCCTGCATCAGTAGGTGGATTCTTAATCACTGTACCACCAGGTAAGTCCCAGGAAAAGCTTTAATTGCCCCAGATGGGACTATGTTCAGTTATTTACTAGTGAATCTTGCAATCATGAATGCTATAATACTATAGTTTCAACTTTGCAAGATACATTCAAGTGGGAAACATTTGTGCATGTGAACACAGTCCCAAATAGATTTCAACGGTGAAGTCAAAATTAACGTTAAGAACTGTCTAATGTGGAAATATATGAGACATAAGCCAAGAGTGAACCCTAACAGTAACCATGGACTTTAGACAACAATAATACGTCATTGTAGGTTTATAAATGTAACAAATGTACTACTTTGGTGAGGATGTTGAGAACAGGAAAGGCTGTCCCTGTGTGGGATATACAGGGAGTATATGAAAAATCTCTGCATCTTCTGCTCAATTTTGCTGGAAAAACATAACTGCTCTTTAAAATATTATTTTCTTAAACTTGTTTAAATAGGAAAAATTATATGAGATATAGCAAACTCTGTGCACAGATAAACATGGGTGACCTTAAATCCTGGCATATTAAAGAAGTTTTAACTATTTTAAGAAATTTGAGGGATAAAAAATTAATTGGAAAGGGAAATAATGAGATAAAAAACTTAAAGTAGTAAAATCTATTAAAAATAATATTTTCAAATGGATAAACATGTAAAGGGATCTTGAAAATTATCAACAAATTGATAACCCTTTAATAAACCAGATTAAGAAAACAAAGAGGGAGAGTAAGTAAATCTATGAGGAAAACTTAGTCCTCATCTTTTAGCCTGTGGAACAGAGAAGATAAATCCTACTGTTTCTGACTCCTCCAACAAATATTTAAGGATGAGATTCTCTGGGTTTGTTTCAGAATAACTCAGGGATGAGCACTGAAGCAGGGTAAAGGGTACACGGGAATCATCCCACCAATCTCTCCTTTTTCAAAATTGCATAGTTACCTTTTGAAACTAAAATTATGATTTTCTTTTTCTATTATTGTTATTTCTTTAATCTAGTTGTCTATTATAAAAAAAGGAAAACATAAAACCTAACAATCTCCCTTCTACTTTCACTTCTCCCGTTGTTCTGCAGAGAATGCCACGCCCAGAACTACCAGTGACATTCTAATCATCAAATCAAGTGACGTATGTTCAGCTTCCACCTAATTAGATTTCTCTGCAACATTAGGAATCTAATCTCTCCTCACAACTCAAGCTTCTTTAATTAGTCAGCAGCATTTGTATTTTTCTAGGTGGCTTTAGTGGTAAAGAACCCACCTGCCAGTACAGGAGACATAAGAGACAGGAGTTCAACCCAGGGTGGGGAAGATCCCCTTGAAGAGGGCATGGCAACCCACTCCACTATTCTTGCCTGGAGAATCCCATGGACGGAGGAGCCTGGCGGGCTACAGTCCATAGGGTCGCAATGAGTTGGACATGACTGAAACGACTTAGCACGCAAGCACACACACGCAGCATTGCTCTGACCTCATTCTTTGCTCTTTCTCATAAATGACGTTAATCAGAATTTCCTTCACTGCCTCTTGTCACCTTCTGTGTGATATCCTCTCATGATGATATGCACACCTATGTTTCAACTGCCATTCCTATGTTGATAACTCTTAACCTACTATTAAGTTTCAAGATTAATTCTAAGCAAGAGTACAGGAGTGGGGTGCCATTGCCTCCTCCATCATATGCCTTCAAGGCAACTTAAATTTAACCAAAACCTGTACTTAATAAATTCTTTCTCATAAGCAGACTTGTGCTTTCTCCCATGGCTTACACCTTATTTAATGGCATCTTGACTCCTGTGTTCCCTAACTACATACATAATTTCTTCTCTGACATGTGTCTCATTAATCTCTCTCACCTATCTTCAAAATACCCCAAATTATGAGTGGGCGTTCTCTTTTGTGATGCTAGCTACCTGACATCTCACGTAATGATCCAATTACCTTCCTCATTTCCTTGATCCCTATCTAATGTTCATCAGTCCTGGAGCATATAATCCTAATGTCTTCCATCACACGTGTTTGACTTCTTTCAGGACCTCTAGTTACTCTTATAGCTGATAGTGTTCTCTATGTGTGACATCATATCTCCTTCTGTACCTGGTTCCTCTTTCAGGGCCTCTAGACCCCTTGCTGATTCCACTTGTAGTAGGTCTCAGGGTCAAGGGTCAGACCAAGATGATCCCACGGCAGTTGGCAGCCATGACAACAGACTAGCCCAAATGGAGGAGTCAGAAACAGTAGGATTTATCTTCTCTGTTCCATAGGCTACTTCAGTTTCTGCCGCTGCCATTGCGTCAGCAATCACTAAAAGATTTTGCCCTATTTCTTCTGATTAATCCTATCTGAGAAGAAGCATGTGAGATATTGGTGACAGTCTCCGCTTGAAAACCCCAGTTGCAATGGTGCACACACTGGTCAGAAAGGTCGAGGCCAGCAACATGTTCTTCTCCTCCTGGGTCTTAGTCTTCTTGGCGATAGGACTCATCATAGAAGAATGGGCTGAACTAAAGTTGGGACCCCAAAAACCTACGATAACCCACAGTTCGTGGATATGTTGTACTTCCCTGTGGCCATCAGGTCAGTGAAGGGTTAATAGGGTAGCAGAGATGTGCCTGCAAACGGGTCTCTCTGCTCAGGCTGAGGGTCCTTGCATACGAGGCGTTCTGCCAAAGAGTCTGGATACAGCCTTGAGTTTAATGGTCCCTTGCAAACGAGGGAGCATTCCCTTCTTGAGATAAGAGGGAGATGAGGGCTTTGTGCAGACTCTGCAGTAGACAGAGATTTCACTCCCCTTTGCTGTACGATAACATGTATGCACCTGCACTGTACTGAAAAGGCTTATTCTTACAGGCTGGAATTCTGCCTAAGGGGGGCTTTATAATAATAAATGGCAATTAGTTTGCCCAGTTCTGTTCCTCTGGCCAGAGTGGTGTCCTGTCTGTCTCTTGTGTGTCTTGTATGTTCTGTGT
This sequence comes from Ovis aries, assembly GCF_016772045.2. Classification (NCBI taxonomy): domain Eukaryota; kingdom Metazoa; phylum Chordata; class Mammalia; order Artiodactyla; family Bovidae; genus Ovis; species Ovis aries. The sequence goes on along the minus strand of NC_056074.1, from coordinate 24,480,444 downwards.
CATTTCACTCGTAGTAACCAACATCTGGCGCCCAACGGATGGGGCTCGAGTGAAACCGAAAGAGGTAAGAAACCCCGGGGGGATTTTAGATCAATAGCAGGGGAGCTTTCGGAAACATGGGAATTCCTCACCCTAGCGGAAAAAATTGCTAGGTGAATTCTTGTACATAATCATGGGGAACTCTTCACCCTAGCAGATGGGAACTTTCGAAAGTTCATGGTTCAAAAAACCATGGGGAAATCCTGCTAGGAAGAAATAAATGTTCATCATGGGCACAATATGTGAATTTATATATTGAATCATGTTATATGTGAATTTATATATTGAATCATGTTATAGAATTTATGTAATGCTATAACACAGGCTTTGACTTTGCTATCTACTGATAATGAGACTAAATCTAATGCTTTAATGAAGGGAGAGGCAATTTATGAGGATATGCCAAATGTTGGTGGAATTTCTGCCTTGCCTGAAAGTAAGGATACAAATAAGCCTCCTTCTGGAAATGGTGAAACATCTGATAGTTCAGAATCAGATTCGGAGGCTTCTTCGGTTTCGTCAGAGGAGGGCAAAGAGATTAAAGAAATGACCCATCTATTCTGGGAATAGTGGAAATCCCGTAAGGAGGAGAAAAAATCTACACCTTCTGCTCCTGCTTGTGCTTCTCTTCTCCCCACTGCAGTTGATCGGCCCGATGTGGGCAGGGGACATTGTCCGTTCTCCTTTCCTTTGTCTATGCTTCATGATGATGACTTGTCTGCTCCCCCTGGTGGGTTTATTGATCCTCCACAATTGTTTCCCATCCAGAGACAGCAGGAAGGCAATGTGATAAATGTTCAATATGCTCCTTTGGAATATAAATTTTTTTAAGATCTTAAAGCTGCAATAGCGCAATACGGTCCTCAATCTCCCTTTGTTTTTGCTATGCTGGAATCATTGGGAAAAGGCAAACTAATCATTCCATTAGATTGGGAATCCATTGCCCAAGCTGTCTTGGAGGGTTCTCAATGGTTGCAACTTTGTAGCTGGTGGGAGGAAAAAGCTAGGAAGCAAGCTCGGATTAATGAGGGACAAAATCCCCCTGGTCCTCTCGAGGACAAATTAATGGGAGAGGGCCAATATTGGGCTTTAAGAGAACAGGCTCAATACTCTGACCAGGACTTACAACAAGTTTGCCAGGTCTTTTTACGAGCATGGCGCCGTGTGGTGCCTACTGGCCAAGCCCAGCCCTCCTTTGTTAAAACAATGCAAGGCCCTAATGAGCCATATACTGATTTTCTAGCAAGATTGAGGGTAGCTGTGGAACAGGCTGTAGGGAGGGATGAAATCTCAGGGATATTATTACAAACTTTGGCATTTGAAAATGCAAATCCTGAATGCAAGCGTATACTGGGACCTTTAAAGGGACAGGGTGCCTCTATAGCTGAATATATCAGAGCCTGCTCGGGAGTAGGAGGAACTGAGCACCAGGCTAATGTCTTTGCTACGGCCTTGGCCAAGGTTATGAGACCACCAAAGGGAGGTTACTGCTTTCATTGTGGAAAACCTGGTCATATAAAAAAAGAGTGTCAGAAATTAAAAGCTGATAAAGACAGATCTCTTGCTAGGAAGAATAAGGCTCCTCCTGGACTTTGCCGTCGGTGCAGGAGGGGATTTCACTGGACTAATGAATGCAAATCTAAAACAGACAAAATGGGCAACCCAACACCAGGAAACTGTCCTGCGGGCCTGAGTCCTTGGGGCCCAGGAACAATACCGGGGGCTTCTCCTCCTTGCCCTCCTCCCATTCCATCTGCCCCGTTAAAAAGACCTCAGACGATGATTTCGGACTTATGGTCTGCTACTTCAGGGAGTGCTGCTGCTGATTTGCCGCTAGCTGATAATGTTCTTTTGTCACCAGGGGGAGGCATTTATAAATTAAAAACAAATGTATTTGTACCACTGCCTAAAGGCACTTTTGGCTTAATATTAAGCCGTAGCAGCGCGGCTTTGAGAGGTCTAACCATAATTCCTGGGATAATAGACTAATTATGTTGGGGAAATTTTAATTATGGTCTCTACTTCTACCACACTTTCATTGTTAGCCAGAGAACATATTGCCCAAATACTTCTCCTACCTTATCACCCCCTTTTTGGCTCTTCCTAATAAACAAACAGGGGGATTTGGAAGTACTGGGTGAAATATATTTTGGGAAATGCTTATCAGAGATTCTCACCCTGTTCTCCCCTTGATTATACAAGGAAACAACTTTGAGGGACTAGTAGATACAGGGGCAGATGTTTCAATCATTTCTTCTCAGCAATGGCCCCAAGGTTGGGAAAAGGAAAAAAGAGCCCTTTAATGCTGATGGGATTGGGCTCCATTGCAGATATTTGGAAGAGTACCCATCCCTTGCAATGTCAATTCCATAATGGAAGATCAGTGTTTGTTACCTTTTATATTGTAAATATACCTATTAATATATGGGGGAGAGATCTCCTCTCTTCTTTGGGGGCTTCTGTAACCATTCCATCGGAATACTAGTGGCCACTGCTCAAATTCCTTGAGCACTCCCATTAAAATGGTTAACTAATACTCCTAAATGGGTTGAGCAGTGGCCATTACCACAAATGAAGCTCGAGGCATTAGAACAAGTAGTACAAGAACAACTCCAACTTGGTCATATAGAGCCCTCTACCTCACCCTAAAATTATCTTGTTTTTGTTATTTTAAAAAATCTAAAAAATAAAAAATGTTAACTGATTTACAAGAAGTTAATAAATGTATTGAACCTATGGGAGCATTGCAATTGGGACTCCCCTCTCCAGCTCTTATTCCTCAAAATTGGTCCTTAATGGTGCTAGATCTTAAAGACTGTTTTTTTACCATTCCCCTACAATTTCAAGATAGAAATAAATTTGCTTTTACAGTTCCTGTTCTTAATCATGCTCAACCTGTTAAGCGTTATCAATGGACAGTCCTACTGCAAGAAATGATAAATAGTCCTACCTTATGTCAAGAATTTGTAGCTCACTCTTTGCAATCTCTCCGTCAATAATACCCTAATTATATTCTATATCATTATATGGATGATCTCCTATTGGCAGCTCCTAGTATTGCTGAACGTGACTAATTCTTTTTAAAAGTACAAGAGGCTTTAAGACTACACAATTTGCAAATAGCCCCAGAAAAAATTCAAAAGGACTTTCCTATTTCATATTTAAGGACAATATTGGAACAACACAAAATTAAGCCCCAAAAGTCACAAATTAAAAGAGACCATCTCAGAACCTTAAATGATTTTCAAAAATTATTGAGAGATATTAATTGGCTACACCCGGTACTTGGGATTCCTACTTATCAGTTACGACATTTGTTTTCTACTTTAAAAGGAGATACAGCTTTGGATAGCCCCCGGACCTTAATCCCATTGGCTTTACAGGAACTTCAACTTGTTGAACAACGACTGAATGACGGCTTTTTGACTTACTTACATGCATCTCAACCTATTTCTTTTATCATATTTCATACCCCTTATTCCCCTTCTGGTGTAATTGCTCAAGAAAAAGGATTAATAAAATGGGTTTTCTTACCTAACAGTTTTTCCAAAAAATTGACAATATATATGGATAAATTAGCCTTCCTTATACAAAAAATCACCATCATATTTTACAATTATCAAGAATGTGAACCACACCAGATTGTTACTCAGTTAACAACTGCTCAAATATCTCGATGTTTACAATTTAATGAAAACTGGCAAATTTCTCTTGCTTCATATCCTGGTTCGTTTTCTAATCATTATCCATCATCTAAATTGATTGATTTTCTCCAGACTAACACTATGATATCTCATTCCCCAATTTCAGATGTTCCAGTTAAAGGACCCACTATTTTTACAGATGCAAATAAAACTACTGCTGGATATTGGACCCCAGAAAATTCCAAGGTTCTCCCCCACTCATTTTCTTCTGTACAACCTGCTGAATTGTGGGCTATCTATTTAGTTTTACAAGATTTTCCCCAACTTCCCATTAACATTGTTTCAGATTCTCGATATGCTGTTCTCTCTTGCCTACAGCTTCCTCATGTCTCCCTTCCACTGACTCTTAAAACAGCTATTGATAAATTGTTTTACCAAGTACAACAATTACTCTTGCAACTTTCAGAGTTAATTTTCTTTACTCACATCTGTTCACATTCTGCCCTTCCTGGACCATTATCATTCGGAATGCTACAATTGATGCCTTACTTAATCCTATACAAGCAGCAAAGCAAGAACATCTCTTACAACATACCAACTCCAAAGCGTTAGAAAAATCTCACGCTATTACTCGAAAACAAGCTCAAAATATTGTTCGTTCTTGTTCCATATGTGCACCCTTTGCTTTGCCATTTACCTCACCAGGTGTCAACATGAGAGGACAACAAGCAAATCAGATATGGCAAATGGATGTAATTTACATTTCTTCCTTCAGACAACAAAAATGTGTGGGCCACTGCATTACATTCTAAAAAGGCTGACGCTGTTATTACTCATTTGTTATCTTGTTTTGCAGTTATGGGATTACCAATTGAATTAAAAACTGATAATGCACCTGCTTACCAATCCACGAAATTAGCTCACTTTTTATCCCAATACCATATAACTCATACTTTTGGTATTCCTTATAATAGTCAAGGGCAAGCTATTATTGAAAGAGCTAATCGTACATTGCATGATTATCTTAAAAAAATAAAAAAGGGGGAACAAGGGAGATTTATGAAACCTAAAGACATTCTGAATAAAACCTTACTTACCCTAAATTTTTTGAACGTTTGGAGCAGGGGAAATCTATCAGCAGCAAAGTTGCACTTTCAAGGGAAAGAAGAGGATAAAAAGATCTTGAATACGCCCATTTGGTATAAAGATAAAGAGAAAGGCTGGATCCCAGCATCATTAATATATTTGGGGCAAGGGTATGCTTTCATTTCTGTTGATAATTACAGGTTTTAGACCCCAACAAGATTGATCAAAATCAGCAATGGTTAATCAATCCTCTTGTTCAAAAATTTGAAGAGCTTACTATGCAGAGAAGCCTTACCTCCCGTACAAGGGAAGCAACACCTCCTACGTGGGGTCAAATGAAGAGGTTGACCCAGGAAGCAGAAAAGACATTAATGAAGGTGGGGCAACCTCTAAATCCTACCAATCTTTTGCTTGCCACGATGGCGGTGGTGACATGTCAGGTAATCAGCGTATCGGCAAGTAATCATACATATTGGGCATATATACCTAATCCCCCATTAGTAAGAGCAGTTTCCTGGGGGGAGCCAGAAGTGCAGGTATGTACTATTGAGACTGCCTTCTTTCCCCTGCCAGCTTGCAGGGGAATAGAACAACTATCTCATCATAAACAATAATATAATATTAATAATTTGACCACTGCAATGGAAGATATTCCTTTATATATAGGGGGACAACCCCTTTTGTCTGTCCACCAAGGAATATTCTCATCATTCTTATAATACATGGGGGGTAAAGTATAATAATTACCATTTTGCTACTTTTACTGTGCTTGTTTCCACCAGGATTTAGTACCTGGACAGAACCGATGGATACTCATAATGGAAAACACATGTCACTATGTCCTATTAACCTTTTTGTTCCTTCTCTAGAGTCTTTGGAGTGGGAACGTTGCCGAGGCCATCGACCCTTTAAGGTCATGAATTATTCTGGGGCCATCATTGTAGATTGGAGTCCAGATCATGGACAATTCTTATAAAAATGGTCAAATAAACCTTTTAGGTGGCATCGCGCAAATACCACTTTGATGGGCAACGGTAACGAAACAGTTAAATGGCAGCAATTTGCACTTGTCCCTCCTCAATTACAATTGCAAGGATATCCGCACATTCAAGGAGATATTTGGAAACTATGGGCGGTTTCTGGTAATCACACTATCTGGTCAGGAAATTATACTTTGGACAGTGGTGACTCTTTGGGTCCATTCCATGTTAATTTACATGTTAATAAATCTTATTCCGCAATTGCATGTGTAAAATATCCTTTTACATTGTTATATGGGAATTGGACCTAAAATGATACTGTGGGGTCTATGTCAAGTAACTATTGTAATTTAACTCAATGTATAAATGTCTTGGTGGGAAAAATTTAAAAGACAAGCCTTTAACTCCAATTTCTCGCTAGTAATTTTTAAAGCTCGGACAGAAGTATGGTTGTCTATAAATCTGACTCAGCCGTGGTCAGATCCTTTTGCTGCTTCTCATCTAGTAACCGCTGTACAGACTTTGCTACACCGATCTCGACGTATGCTTGCTGTGGTCATTGCTTCGATTCTCACAGTCGCATCAGTAACTGCAACAGCAGCTGTAGCAGGCCTTGCGTTACACCAAGGAATTCAAACAGCTGATTTTGTTTGGGACTGGCAAAAGGACTCTCGTTTGTTATGGCAACAACAGCGAGATTTGGATGCACAACTTGCTACCGACATGCTTAATCTTCAAACACACCGTTTCCTGGCATGGAGATCAATTGGCTGTTTTATCTACACGAAGTGTGTTAAAATGTGATTGGAATTCTTCTGTTTTGTATAACATCTGTACCATTTAACATGAGCCCTTCAAGAGATTAACCGAGACATATAAATAAAGAGTTCTAGATGCCCATCATCTAGAGAGATTCCGCCTAGCCCCTAAGAGGTGGCTGGATAGCCAATGACGGGTAAGACCCTCAGAGGAGAGCAACCTAAGACAGGCACAGCCGCAAGAGGGGCTAGCGAGGCTGGAGGTTGGCTGCCTACAGCTTTATGACTTGCTCTACAAAATATCAATACAAATGTCTCGAGGACTTGAATAAAATAAAAAAGGGGGAGATGAAGGGTTAATAGGGTTGCAGAGATGTGCCTGCAAACGGGTCTCTCTGCTCAGGCTGAGCGTCCTTGCATACGAGGCGTTCTGCCAAAGAGTCTGGATACAGCCTTGAGTTTAATGGTCCCTTGCAAACGAGGGAGCATTCCCTTCTTGAGATAAGAGGGAGATGAGGGCTTTGTGCAGACTCTGCAGTAGACAGAGATTTCACTCCCCTTTGCTGTACGATAACATGTATGCACCTGCACTGTACTGAAAAGGCTTATTCTTACAGTCTGGAATTCTGCCTAAGGAGGGCTTTATAATAATAAATGGCAATTAGTTTGCCCAGTTCTGTTCCTCTGGCCAGAGTGGTGTCCTGTCTGTCTCTTGTGTGTCTTGTATGTTCTGTGTCATTTCACTCGTAGTAACCAACAGGTCAGAGCTATTATGTGGAAAGAGATGGGTAGAGAATGAGGGTTCATCCTTCTTTGACTTCAGTTTATCTCACCATTATCCTCTAGTGCAACCACCTGTAGCTGCAATGTGCCCACTTTCATAATCAACACAGTCAAGGCTACCCCAAAAGCTCAGCATTTGCACATTTTGGAAAAATGTTTAGAAGCTCACAGACTTAACTGATGGATCTCTGAGAAGCCCTGACAGTAACAACAGGGAATCTAGCACATCTAGAATGTGAGGATATAAAAGAAAGGTGACTGGCAGCAAAGAAAACATGTTACACTGCCACTAGAGGAAGCCAAGAGTGTTTAGCAAGAAATACATTTTGAAAAAATAGAAGAGAAAGAAGCTTACAGAGATACAAAGATAGAGAACAATTTCTTTTGGTTCCGTCTCCCATTTAGCTTAAGACCCCTACCTCTTTCATTCCCTACCTCTGATCTTTATTACTTAATCAAATGTTTCACCTCATTCTTATTTACCTAGAGATTTGTGTGCCCCAGGTAGAAATGAGCCAGAAGAAATATCTGTCCTCCTCTCAATACAGCTTCTTCTTTTCAACAGATGGCCTGGGAGTGGTCAGGAACATTCTGATTGTGGTGTTCAGCTTTTCCTTCATGCATAACTTGCTCCTGGGTTTTGAATTCACCTATATGATTCCTCAAACCAAATATACTCTCATGACTTGCCTGCCTCTCTTTCCTCACAGGTAACTTCCTGTCTTCAGCCACCAGTAACTTCCTGTCTTCCCTGACATAGGATAGGAGGCATACTTGGTTTGTAGGTCCAGGCTGTGGTCTCTGACTAACTCAGCCCTCCCAGTTCTTTGGCTTAGATACACAGCTGCCAAATTGGAGCCACCACTCAAGTGGCATTGGCCTCTGGACAAGGTGCAGTTGTGCGTGGTAGGGGTTTGGAAGTCAAGCATATCTCGGGTTAAGACTTAAGTACGAGTGCCAGGGTCCCTCAGAAGGGACTTTTCTTTCTCCTTTTGTCTGGACATCAGGCATCTTTCTGCTCATTGCGCTTCTACTGTATCCCCACATGCTAACTCAGGGTGAATCCGTGTACTACTCGAGTTACAAGGTCTCCTGGGTCATTTTCACTGCATACTTGAACACTTTATTGTTATTCGCCTCTGGTGAGTGTCTTCAGGCCCTTGATGGGAGCTAAAAACCCATCTCTGATAGGCGGGAGAGTGAGAGGATGGGAAAGAAGATAGAGGGAAAGTTACCAACCTTTCCATTTTAAAGGGCTATTGGGGGAGTTAGACTCACTCTGAGGATGGTTCCTACAAGGATGTGGGCTGAGTGAGATGGTCGATACGCTTGCCTCCAAGGGAACCCTTCCTTTCCACCTTTTCTTTCACACCTGCCCTGTTCAGAGTAGAGATAACCGCTAACTTCAAGACTAAAGAGCTGGTAGGGAATGTTCACTTATGTGGAGGCGGTGACCCTAGGGGCATAGTTGTCCTGCCAGGACAGCCTAAGGTCAGAGAGAATCAGTGTCTGATGCACAGTGACCACTTACAAACATCAGAGACTCTTCTAAGAAGCCTTTAAAATTTCCCTTGGAACTAAACTTCCTAACTCAGAAGCATGTCCTCTGTCAGAAAGAATGCTCAATTATGTTGAGCACTGCCTGTGTGTGTGCTCAGTCACTCAGTCGTGTCCGACTCGTCCATGACCCCCATGGACTGCAAGGTTCCTCTGGCCATGAGATTTTCAGGCAAGAATACCGGTGTGGGTTGCCATTTCCTCCTCCAGGGGATCTTCCCAACCTAGGGACTGAACCCAAGTCTCCCGCATCTCCTGCGTTGCAGGTAGATTCTTTACCTGCTAAGCCCTCAGGGAAGCCCCAAACCTTGTGCGTGTGTGCTCAGGTGAGTCCGGCTCTTTGTGACCCCATGGACTGTAGTTGGGCTGCATTTAAGCTATTCTGCACACACTTTTAAAGTGAAAGAAAGAAAGTGAAGTTGCTCAGTCGTATCTGACTCTTTGCGACCCCATGGACTGTAGCCTTACCAGGCTCCTCTGTCCATGGGATTTTTCAAGCAAGAGTACTGGAGTAGGTTGCCATTTCCTTCTCCAGGGAATCTGCCCGACACAGGGATCGAACCCGGGTCTCCCGCATTGTAGGCAGAATTGTCTGAGCAACCAGCACTCTTCTGCTAAAGCACCCCCCTCCTGAATGGCTTGGGACTGTTCAAAGGGAACCATTAGGTTTCACAGCTGGGCCTCGTGGCCCATAGGGAGGGAAGTGTTTCTGTGACTTTTCTGTTGTTCCTTCATCACCCTCCCCCGGCTTCTCTTTTTCCCAGGATTCCTCTCTCTCTTACAGTACAAGCAGTCTATTAATGGTTCTGCTAGCCTGATCACCATCCCCAAATCTGCCAGAGAAAGTCAGATTATGGAGCAACATGGAGTTTCAAAGTTGTCTCGTTACCAGCAGGTACTGCAATGCCTCATAGTATTGTCTGGATACACTCTGCCCACATGAAAGAAGATTCTCCAAAAAGACCAAGCACGTCGTGTAACCAGGGCTCTATGATTTGACAATTTATCTTTCTGTATATGTTCATCTTAATGGCAGCATCTTGTGCATATGTGGTGTGTGAAGGTCCAGCTGTATGGTCTGGTTTGGAATTATGTAAATGACTATAACTGGATTGGGGTCTATAAGAAGATCCAGAAACCTTTAAAAAAATTGTTTTACCCTGACCAGCTTTTATTTGTTCTCACCATTTAATAGCATCTGTTATTAATATAGTAAATATCATCATATAACTGATACTTGCTGTACTACTAACTTTATATATCACAATGATTTGGAATAATGTATATTACCTTTAGTCTCATTGATTTTATTGTAAAATATTTCAACCTTTCAGAAAAAAATACAAAACAACATGATAAATACCTGTGTATACATCACCCAACTTTCACATTATAGACATAACTGATATTCCCTTAATTGTTTTTTCTAATCTTAATTCCCTCATTTGTTTCACTGTAAAACACATTTAATGATGCATTGTTGATAACTGTACATTCATGTCATCTTTCCTACAACTTTATACATCTATAAAAATTGTAAAGATTAGCTATCGAAGCATTTAAAGATCATTAAATATTGTACTTTACAGATCATTTTTAGCAAGTCACCTTTTTCACTTGACTTTATGGTTTTGTAATTCATTGATAAGTTTTGTTCTACTTCATTGATTCAGACTACTGTTAAGTTTTTCCCTTTAGGGATATAATGTGAAATACTCACTTTCCAGTTGATAAAAAGCTAGCAGTTTTCTTTTGTTGTTTTGTTGCTAAGTCATATGTGACTCTTTTGTGACCCCATGGATGGGGGGTAGCCCACCAGTCTCCTCTGTCCCTGGAATTCTCCAGGCAAGAACACTGGAGTGGGTTGCCATGTCCTTCTCCAGAGCATGAAAGTGAAGAGTGAAAGTGAAGTCGCTCAGTCCTGCCTGACTCTTAGTGACCCCATGGACTGCAGACTACCAGGCTCCTCCACCAATGGGATTTTCCAGGCAAGAGTACTGGAGTGGGTCTCCATTGCCTTCTCCTGCTACAAAAATAGCACTGAACAAAATAGACAAAATCTATGCCCTTATGGAACTTAGATTCAAATGCACCTGAGCATATCAATGTGTGTGTATGTGTTGTGAGAAACCAAACTAAGTAAACAAATAAGTGACTAGTATTTCACAGAGGGGTAGGTGCTGTGTATTCAGGAAAGGTCACCTGCTTTTCTATTTGAGGATGTGCCCCATATGGCAAACAAAAATGTATGCAAAATGGTTTACTTCCAATACATTACTGTTATAGTGAACTCAGCTTAAACGCAGAGTAATTTCTCTTTGCTACACATCATGATCTCTGGGGAAAGCACAATGAAAACTGAAGACTTCTAAGTTTTAATCAGGTCCCTAGGATTTACCATTCACAATAACCCTTGGGTCATATTATCAGGGGCTCCCTGGGCACCAGCAGATGCTATTTCCACCCTGCTGGACTGGAGAGGACACTCTGGCAGAGCCACCATCAGAAATCATGACCTGTAACTCATGGCACCTCAGAGCCTGGGGTACCGAGGTCTCTGCTCTGACTCTCTGAGTCCAAAGTGCACTCACAACAAAAACAATAGCAAAGAAGAAGAATCTCTGTTCTGGGCCATTCATCTCTAAAATTCATCAGAGCCACTTGCTCTTCCTTGAGAATAAGGAAGCAGAGGTAGCAAGTCCCAACACTGAAGTCTCCATACAGAAGGGTGAGTGTTGAATTTTATCTGCCCTGTTACTCATCTTCCAAACCTCATCTGTGGAAGCCAAGGATTCCTTAAAATGACAGCTTTATCTCTGCTGAGATAACTATTGATCATTGGGTAAGTCTGGTAAACTGTCAGAGCAGAAGTGGAAAAGAGATGCTGTTGTCATGAGTCCATGGGTTACTGAATTTTATCCCTGTAGAACTTGCCCGATAGTGTTTTTGATACACTTCTTTAAAAATTTCTTCAGCCTTTATACAGAGGAGAAAACAAAGGTACACAGAAGGGTGGGTGGGGGTTTCTTCTCAAATTCTGGGACTGTCTCAGTAGACTGGGATTGAGCGGAGAGAGCGGGGCACTCATTTTAACATTACCCTCTGTCCTGTTCCCACAGGTATGTCCTAGGGAAGAATGGCCCCAGGGAATGAATCTTCAGTGACCGAGTTTATCCTGCTGGGTTTAACACAGCAGCCAGAACTCCAGCTGCCTCTCTTTTTCATTTTCTTAGCAATTTATGTGGTCACTGTGGTGGGGAACGTTGGCTTGATTATTCTTATTGGTCTGAACCCTCACCTGCACACTCCCATGTACTACTTTCTCTTCAACCTTTCCTTCATTGATCTCTGCCACTCCTCTGTCATTACCCCTAAAATGCTGATGAGTTTTGTAAGCCAGAACATCATCCCTTATGCAGAGTGCATGACTCAGCTCTGCTTCTTCTCCTTCTTTGTTATTGATGAGTGCTTTATTTTGACGTCAATGGCCTATGACCGATACGTGGCCATCTGTAAGCCCCTGCTGTACAAAGTCTCCATGTCCCATCAGGTCTGCCTCATGCTGACAGTGGGTGTATACGCGATGGGGCTTGTGGGTGCCATGGCCAACACTGGGTGCATGCTGCGACTCTCCTTCTGTGATGGAAACATCATCAATCACTACATGTGTGACATTCCTCCTCTCCTCCAGCTCTCCTGCACAAGCACCTCCATCAATGAGCTGGAGATTTTCATTGTGGTGGGTGTCAATGTCATAGTGCCCAGTATCACCATTTCCATTTCTTACACCTTGATCCTCTTGAACATCCTTCGCATCCGTTCTGCAGAGGGTAGGTCCAAAGCCTTCAGTACCTGCAGCTCCCACATAATTGTGGTATCTCTTTTCTTTGGATCATCTGCATTCATGTATCTTAAGCCTTTTCCTGCTCGGTCTCTGGATGAAGATAAAGTGTCCACAATTTTTTACACCATTGTGGGGCCAATGGTGAATCCTTTCATCTACAGTTTGAGGAACAAAGATGTCCAAGTTGCATTGAGAAAGACCTTGAAGAAAAGAGTATTCTGAACTAAAATTTTGTTACTTATTGATGCCACATCTTAGTATGGATGCACAATGTATAAAGACATGGAGAACAGAGAAATTAAAGTAGAAATGTAAGTGATTTAAATCATAGCATATATTAAGTTCATTATATAAATCACTTCATAAGAAAAAATACTGTATGGAAAAGGAGGATCAACCCTTCATCCTTTCATAGAAAATAGGGGAAGTAGTCATTGTGTCATTGTTCAGCTTATTTTCAGAGACTATAAGGTTTTAAATCGAGAAAGTTGAATGATAATGTATCAAGGAATGGTAAGATTGTCAGGTTTTTCGTGGGAAGTAGGGAAGGAGAGGGTAAGGAGAATAGAGAGAGTAGCATTGATATATATACACTACTGTGTGTAAAATAGATGGCTAGTGGGAAGCTGCTGTGTAGCACAGGGAGCTCAGCTTGATGTTCTGTGATGACCTAAAGGGGTGGGGTACAGGGTTGGAGGCAGGCTCAAGAGGGAGGGAATATATGTATACACATAGCTGATTCATGTTATTGTACAGCAGAGACTAACAACATTGTAAAGCATTTATACTCCAACTTTAAAAAATAAACAAAATGAAATAAAATTTTAAATAAAGATTTCAAAAGTTTCTCTTTAGGTATGCCCTGGACATCAGGTACAAATAATATAGTTTATTCAATCACCAAATTGAAACTGAGTTCTGTATCAGTTTGTGTTTTTAAACAGCAGAGATACCATGGTGAACAAGGCAATGTTTGTGCTTTCATCAGGCTAATTGTCTATGGGAAGGTGGAGGTGGGGTGCAAGCTGGAGGAGTCAAATTATGAGCAAATAAACATATACACATGTATAGATGGGAAATGCCATGTAGAGTCTTGAATTAAGGAGATGGTACAATAGGTAACTATGGTTACTTCAGACTGGGTGTTCAGGAAGGATTTTTCTGAGAAGGAAACATTCTAACTGAGAAGAGGAAAATTGGACACAGAGAGATAAGAATATTCTTTACAGGGGAAAATCCACATGGGGACACTGGAACAGAGTGGCCATCTGCAAGCCAAGGAGAAAACAAATCTGCCAACACCTTGATTCTGGATTTAAAGCACCTAGAACTGTGATAAATAAATTCCTATTTTTTAAGCCACCTAGTATGGTATTTCTTTATAATAACCCTAACAAACTAATGCATGGACTATTTACTGAACACTATGAAATATTTTTAAAAGAGTTGGGACTCATAATATAAACATCTCTTTTTAATGCTAAATATAGTCACATAAAATTTGATGGTCAAAAAGCCGTACCTAACAAACTTACTTTTACTGAAATACTAGTCTCTCTTTACTTGAGTCTTTGCCTTAATTCACTGAGTTTCAAAACTGTATTAAAAATAATATTCATCAAGATGTCAGGAAGTGAATAGTTTTATGCTTGTGCAGAATTAGTGCTTTCGGAGCAAATTTCCCTGGAATTCAGGTCATAGGACAAGTCTTGGAAAGGTCAAAATGGAGGAGGCAGGCTCCACTCCGCCCCCGATTTCCTGGGGGGAAGGCACAGGAAGGCCAGTCTCAGGGACAGCAGGCTGCAGCAACCTCTTTCCTCTTTCTGCTGTTCTTAGCTACCACAAGCATCCAGGCTGTGGTTGAAAGAGAAACCCGTTCGTTGTTCCATGTGAGATTGAGAAAAATATACATACGGCTGTTGTCGGATACTATTCCTTCTCCCAATTTCAGTTGGATCCTTACAGTGCTTCTGCCTGCTTAATTATTAACATTCTGTAATTCCTCTTCTTTATTAAAGATTAAATGTCCCTGGTAAGCTTCCTATGTCCTTAATGTAAGTTTTCTGAACTTGATATAGTGACTCCAGCTTTCTTCTGAGTGTTACCATGGTATGTATTTCTCCATCCTTTTACACTTAAATCTTTACATTTAAAATGAATTTCTTCTAGACAGTGCATATATGGTGTTATTTTCATTATCCACTATGAAAATTTCTGTCTTTTTTTTAATGTATTTGAATTTTTATTTTTTTTATTTTACAATATTTTATTGGTTTTGCCATACATCAACATGAATCCCCCACAGGTATACACGTGTTCCCCATTCTGAACCCCCCTCCCTCCGCCCTCTGTACCATTCCTCTGGGTCATCTCAGTGTACCAGCCCCAAGCATCCAGTATCATGCATTGAACCTGGACTGGCTATTCATTTCATATATGATATTATACATGTTTCAATGCCATTCTCCCAAATCATCCCACCCTCTCCCTCTCCCACAGAGTCCAAAAGACTGTTCTATACATCTGTGTCTCTTTTGTTGTCTCTCATATAAGGTTATCGTTACCATCTTTCTAAATTCCATATATATGCATTAGTATACTGTATTGGTGTTTTTCTTTCTGGCTTGCTTCACTCTGTATAATAGGCTCCAGCTTCATCCACCTCATTATAACTGATTCAAATGTATTCTTTTTAATGGCTGAGTAATACTCCATTGTGTATATGTACCATTGCTTTCTTATCCATTCATCTGCAACCTAGAGGTTGCTTCCATGTCCTGGCTATTATAGACAGTGCTGCGATGAACATTGGGGTACACGTGTCTCTTTCAATTCTGGTTTCCTCAGTGTGTATGCCCAGAAGTGGGATTGCTGGGTCATAAGGCAGTTCTATTTCCAGTTTTTTAAGGAATCTCCGCACTGTTCTCCATAGTGGCTGTACTAGTTTGCATTCTCACCAACAGTGTAAGAGGGTTCCCTTTTCTCCACACCCTCTCCAGCATTTATTGCTTGTAGACATTTGGATTGCAGCCATTCTGACTGGCATGCAATGGTACCTCATTGTGGTTTTGATTTGCATTTCTCTAATAATGAGTGATGTTGAGCATCTTTTCATGTGTTTGTTAGCCATCTGTATGTCTTCTTTGGAGAAATGTCTATTTAGTTCTTTGGCCCATTTTTTGATTGGGTCATTTATTTTTCTGGAGTTGAGCTGCATGTGTTGCTTGTATATTTTTTAAATTAGTTGTTTGTCAGTTGCTTCATTTGCTATTATTTTCTCCCATTCAGAAGGCTGTCTTTTCACCTTGCTTATAGTTTCCTTTGTTGTGCAGAAGCTTTTAATTTTAATTAGGTCCCATTTGTTTATTTTTGCTTTTATTTCCTTTACTCTGGGAGGTGGGTCATAGAAGATCCTGCTGTGATGTATGTCGGAGAGTGTTTTGCCTATGTTCTCCTCTACAAGTTTTATAGTTTCTGGTCTTACATTTAGATCTTTAATCTACTGAGTTTATTTTTGTGTATGGTGTTAGAAAGTGTTCTAGTTGCATTCTTTTACAAGTGGTTGACCAGTTTTCCCAGCACCACGTGTTAAAGAGTTTGTCTTTAATCTATTGTATATTCTTGCCTCCTTTGTCAAAGATGAGGTGTCTATAGGTGCATGGATTTATCTCTGGGCTTTCTATTTTGTTCCATTGATCTATATTTCTGTCTTTATGCCAGTACCATACTGTCTTGATGACTGTGGCTTTGTAGTAGAGCCTGAAGTCAGGCAGGTTGTTTCCTCCAGTTCCATTCTTCTTTCTCAAGATTGCTTTGACTATTCGAAGTTTTTTGTATATCCATACAAATTGTGAAATTATTTGTTCTAGCTCTGTGAAAAAGACCATTGGTAGTTTGACAGGGATTGCATTGAATCTATAGATTGCTTTGGGTAGTATACTCATTTTCACTATATTGATTCTTCTGATCCATGAACATGGTATATTTCTCCATCTATTAGTGTCCTCTTTGATTTCTTTTACCAATGTTTTATAGTTTTCTATATATAGGTGTTTAGTTTCTTTAGGTAGATATATTCCTAAGCATTTTATTCTTTTCGTTGCGATGGTGAATGGGATTGTTTCCTTAATTTCTCTTTCTATTTTCTCATTATTAGTGTATAGGAATGCAAGGGATTTCTATGTGTTGATTTTATATCCTGCAACTTTACTATATTCATTGATTAGCTCTAGCAATTTTCTGGTGGAGTCTTTAGGATTTTCTATGTAGAGGATCATGTCATCTGCAAACAGTGAGAGTTTTACTTCTTCTATTCCAATTTGGATTCCTTTTATTTCTTTTTCTGCTCTGATTGCTGTGGCCCAAACTTCCAAAACTATGTTGAATAGTAGTGGTGAAAGTGGGCACCCTTGTCTTGTTCCTGACTTTAAGGGAAATGCTTTCATTTTTTCACCATTGAGGATAATGTTTGCTGTGGGTTTGTCATATATAGCTTTTATTATGTTGAGGTATGTTCCTTCTATTCCTGCTTTCTGAAGAGTTTTATCATAAATAGATGTTGAATTTTGTCAGAGGCTTTCTCTGCATCTACTGAGATAATCATATGGATTTCATTTTTCAATTTGTTAATGTGGTGAATTACATTGATTGATTTGTGGATGTTGAAGAATCCTTGGTGTATCTATACGACATACATTTAACGTGATTGCAGAGCTTTCTCAACTCACGACAGGGTTCTGGGGTCATGTCATGACTTAGCCTAGCCTCCCTTCAATGTATTCAGCATACTTACATTAACCGACAGTTGGGCAAAATCATCTAACATAAAGCTAGAATGTTGTCTTGGTTAAAATATGCAAAGAAAAAATGCCATTTATAATAAAGTGTTACATACCTCATGTAATTTGTTGAATACTGTACAAAAGTGAAAGGCTTTGCAATTGAAAGAGTATGGGCTGTTTACCGTCATGGTCAAATGATTGATGGGGAACTGCAGCTTGTGGCTTTTGACCCGTATTTATTTTAAGCCCATGGTGAAGTTGAAAAATCATAAATCAAACTGTCCTAAGTCAGGGACCAGCTGTATTAATAAACTTGAGTTAATATGTTTATAAGTGTTTTCTACTTGTGCACATGTTGTGTTCTTTGTTTCTTTATCTTTCCCTTTGTTTTCTTATTCTCCAGATTTAATTGAGCATTTTATATTATTCCATTTTATCTCCTATCTTAATATATCGATTATCCTTCTTTTAAAATATTTACACTGGTTATCCTAAAGTTTACAATAAGTTTTAATTTAATCAAATCCACTTTCAAATAACTCTATTTGACATCATCTGTTGTACAGGGAGCTTGGACAGTTTCTACTTATTTCCTTCTGTGCTTCTATGACACTGATGTTATTCATTTTACAGAACCATGTTGTAATTACTAATGCATTGTTGCTACTGTTATTTTAAACACACAGTTATCTATTAGATAAATTAAGAAGAATAAGACAAACTTTTTATGACTATTTTTTCCCTCTGATGCTCTTTTTTAAATGTCAGTTCATGCTTCTGACCTATATTCTTTTTCTTTTGCCTACAAAACTGCTTTTGGTATTTCCTGCAAGGCAGTTCTGTTGACATCAAACTCTCTTAGATTTTGTTTATCTGAGAATGTCATCATTTCACTTTCAAGTTGAAGGATAATATTATTGAATTTAAAATCACAGATTGGTGATTTTTTCATTTCAACACTTTAAATATTTCACTCCATTCTTTTTTTTTGCATGGTTTCCAATGAGAGTCTCTCTGTAATTATTTTTTTTTTTCATTTTAAAAATAATTTATTTGTAACAAATGCTAACCATCATCTGTGCCTTCACTGAATCATAATCATTTAGCTGCTGGATAATCTTGCCTTGATGTTGATGGCTGTGGCAATTTCTTTCTTTTTTTTTTTTTAATCTTTGTCCTTATGGGTAAAACACTTCTCACACTTGGCTTCTTTAAGATTTTTTTTTGTTGCTGTTTTGTTTTGTTGAAATATACTTGATGTACATATTGTATTATTTTCAGGTGTACA
This sequence comes from Ovis aries, assembly GCF_016772045.2. Lineage (NCBI taxonomy): Eukaryota > Metazoa > Chordata > Mammalia > Artiodactyla > Bovidae > Ovis > Ovis aries. Next base: position 24,461,684 of record NC_056074.1, on the reverse strand, counting down.
ACATAGTGATTCAATATTTAAACACATAATGAAATGATCACCATGACAAGTCTGGTAACCATCTGTCCTCATACAAAATTATTATAATTTTTTGACCATTTTTCTTATGCTGTATATTCCCATGACATTTATTTTATAACTAGATGTTTGCACCTCTTAATTCCGTTCACCTATTTCTCTCATCCCCCACACCATCTCCTCTGGCAATTGCTCACTTGTTCTCTGTATGTGTGAGTCTAATTTTTGTTTTGTGTTTTGGAGTTCACATATGAGATCATACATTATTGTGTTTCTCTGACTTATTTCACTTAGATGCATCCTTAACATAAATGGCAAGCTTTCATTCTTTGTTATGACTGAGCGACATTGCAGTACTCCATACGAACTTTATCCATTTGTCTGTCAGTGGACACTCTGTCACTATCTTGTCCTTTTTTCGTTTTAAACTTCTTAATTTTATATTTTACATGAGTACCTATGATTCATTTTGTGACAATTTTTTTAATGTTGTGAGGTACACATTGAATCTCTTTGTATATTTGTTTGCTTTTTGTGTATTTAATTATTTCTGCCTCACTGTATTAAAGGCCTGTCATTTCTCCTTTAGATTGCCTTTGTTTTTTTGTTAAAATTATTGTTTCTAATGTATATGGATCTATTTCTGGACTCTGTATTTCATTCCATGGAACTATGCATTCTTTGGACTATTTGCATTTTTTTATTATTGAGTGAAAGAGTGGTTTATGCATTTTGGATGCTAAAAACATGTGCATGCATGCTCAGTTGTGTCCCACTCTTTGCAACCCCATAGACTATAGCCTACCAGGCTCCTCTGTCCATGGGATTCTCCAGGCAACAATATTTGAAGGGGATGCCATTTTCTCCTTCAGGGGATCTTCCTGACCCAAGCATTGAACCTGTGTCTCCTTTTTTTTTTTTTTAAAAAAAAGTGTGCTTCCCAGGCTACACTAGAGGTAAAGAATTTCCCTGCCAAAGTATTTTGGATACTGTGGTGGTTTAGTAACCTAGTTGCGTCTGATTCTTGTGACCCCATGGACTGTAGCCCACCAGGCTCCTCTGTCAGTAGGATTTTCCAAGCAATAATACTGGAGTGAGTTGCCATTCCTTTCTCGAGGGGATCTTCCTAACCCAGGGATCCAATCCAGGTCTCCTGCACTGCAGACAGATTCTTTACTGACTAAACTACCAGGGAAGCCCATTTGGATACTAGGTCCTTATCGAACATATTTCTCTCATTCTATTTGCTGTTTTTTTGTTTTTTTTTTTAAACCATCTTGATGATGTGTTTTGGAGGCACTCGTATTCTGAGCAGTGTGAAGAGTTAAAGAGCCTGGTACTTTCAGACTAATAAGGAAAACTTCTCTATTTAGTATAGTATCTCACTTGATTTTCTTTACTTTTATGCAAAACTTAATCATAGTTTTGATAGTTATATTTTTATTACAGTGTTCCAGTGTGCCTTTATTACAGTGTTTCAATTGCCCATTAGGTAGCTTAAGATCATGGAACATTTTAAACTAGGAAGGAACAGATCTGTGCTTTCAGAACTTATTCTAACAGCTGTGTACATAGTGAAATAAGAGGGAATATGTGGAAAATTCTAGAATAACAGCTGGAATCACCATATTTCAGCATGTAGTTCAGTAATTCAATAAAAACCTAAGGTCAGTGTGGCTGTAGACCCTAATGCTGAGCATGTGAGAAATGTAAGAAACACTCAGGAGGCTTTCACCAAAGAACAACGTAGCTTATTTATGTTATTTATGCAGTGCCTACTGTGTATTCTGCACTATACACAGCACTGTGAGAAAAGTAATAAGACAGAAGACATGTTTGTCCTTATAGAACTTATAGTGTCTAAGAGGACACAGGAATTAAAGGGGAAAATGCCTGGTGAGTGTTATAACAGAGGACCTATTGGAAGTTTTGACAACATATATAATGACAGCTGATACTGTTTGACTATATACCACTTGACTATTCTAACCAATTTTTGTACAGTTTTTAATTTCATCATCAAGACAATGCAATGAAAAAGATGCTATCATTCTCGTCACTATTTTAGAAATTACGAACCTGAGGCATGGAGTTTAAGCACTGTGCTCAAGTTAGTAAGTGTGGCAGTAGGACTCTAAGCCACACCCTAACTCTGTATCCCCTAGTAGTTTCTATGATGAGAAGGAATTGATGACCTCAGTTAATGAAATAATTTAATACATTTAAGGGCTCAGCTAGATCTTCAGAAATTTCCAGTAGGACTTTAATCAAAAAAATAGAAAGGAGAAAGTCACAAAAATTTTTGAGATAACCCATGAAAGACAGTAACTGAAATTAGTTACTAGGGTCTTTGCAAAATTTATAGTGAAGATGTGACGAAACCTATAAACACTCTCTGGAAGTTTTCCATTTAGGATGTAGAAAAACACAGAGTAAGAATCTGTAAATAGATTTTTCTAAAGTAATGAAGATGATAGGAAGATGGGAGTCTACTTTTGCCTCTGCCTTGGGGGATGTACAGTCCCTGGAGTGATGTGTAAACTGGATTCAAATACTGAGTCCCTAAAGAACTAAACAGAGAATATGGTCCAGAGTGTAAAACCAATTCCCTTATTTCTTTGCACACACATAGACTCTATTCCCTGAGAAGAGACTGAGTAAGCTTCCACCCTGTTTATAATCAAGAGCACTACATCATTAAACCTCATTCAATCTTCTGTGTCTTATCAAGTGGCAAACCGGATAACAATGCTGTTAATTTTTTCCTGATTCTTGAGAAGACTCAAAGTCATAATCTGAAATTAATATATGTAGGTCAGAAAGATTTCCAGGGCATGTCTGAAATTCAGTCTGGGCTGCATCCTTTTAGAATTTAAGGAACCTCAAACCTGAAACTGCCTTTCCAGGACTACAGGGGTAAATACCAAGGGAGAGCACCAAAGAGGGTGAGTTTATGAATTTTGTTGATTTAATGTATGTCCTGTTTTGAGATGGAAGGCCAGGGGTATCAGATCTGCCACTTTCATTCCCATTGTGTGCAGTCCTGAGATTTAAGTGAAACTGTCAGGAGAGTATGTTCATGGGAGATCAAAGAGTGTTCAGAGGTTAAGAGGCTCAAAAAATGCAGTATCTCAGTCAGTAAGTTCCTTCTCCCTGAATGAACTCCCACTTTTCTACATTTATGGATTTTATTCTGTGAAATAGAGCAGTAACTTAACCTCCTCTGGCCTTTTGTCCCTTAGTTTTTGTTTGGAGACAATGCGGTTCCCATTCCACCATGTATTACTACTCTAACGTATTCATCACCAGGGAGCTAGGGTCTCGGCCTTCTAATTTTACTGGTGAGGGGAGGGCTTAAGTGAATGAAGAAATGATGAGATGTGAGAAGGAAGATTCTGTCCTGGCACATTCCTCTCTTTTCACTTTAGTTTTTTCCGGCATATTTTGCATATGGCAGCACTGCCTTCTCTCTGTAGGCTATTTGTGATGTTCTTTGTGTAATTAACATCTTAAGCCTCCAGTAAGGGAATGTCTATGTCACTCACTATCATGATAATGATAAAGGCAGATTCTATGGGTCCAGGTTGGCTAGTCTCAGACATGCTCGGTATATACACTTTCATGTAGGATAAGATATTGTCAGAAGGGCTGAGTTGTTCTCTAATGTCACCCTTTTCTCCTGTGTCAACAGATTCCCTTAGCGAAGAATGGCTCCTGGAAATGGTTCTTTTGTGACTGAATTCATTCTGGTGGGGTTAACAGACCAACCAGATCTTCAACTTCCCTTGTTCTTCCTGTTTCTAGTAATGTATATGGTCACTATGTTGGGAAATTTTGGCTTGTTAACACTAATTGTGCTGAATTCACACCTACACACCGCCATGTACTTTTTCCTCTTTAACTTGTCCTTCATAGACCTGTGTTATTCTTCTGTATTTACACCCAAAATGCTGGTAGATTTTTTATCAAAGAAGAATACGATCTCTTATATGGGATGCATGACTCAGCTCTACTTTTTCTGTTTTTTTGTCGTTTCTGAATGCTATGTGCTAACATCAATGGCCTATGATCGGTATGTGGCCATCTGTAACCCACTCTTGTATAACATTGCCATGTCCCCTAAAATGTGTTCCAGCCTTATGCTTGGTTCCTACCTGATGGCATTTTCTGGTGCCATGGCTCACACTGGATGCATGCTGAGACTGACCTTCTGCGATGCAAACACCATTGACCACTATTTGTGTGACATCCTCCCTATGCTCCAGCTCTCCTGCACAAGTACTTACATGAATGAGCTGGTAGTTTTCATTGTGGTGGGCATCAATATCATTGTGCCCAGTCTCACGATCTTTGTCTCTTATGGTCTCATCCTCTCCAACATCCTCCAAATATGCTCTACAGAGGGCAGGTCCAAAGCCTTCAGCACCTGCAGTTCCCACATAATTGCTGTTTCTCTGTTCTTTGGTTCAGGGGCCATCATGTATCTTAAACCGTCATCTGCTGGGTCCATGCATGTGGGGAAAATCTCTTCTGTCTTTTACACCAATGCGGTTCCCATGATGAACCCCTTAACCTACAGCTTGAGGAACAAAGATGTTAAACTTGCTCTGAGAAAAACCCTGGGGAGGGGAAAATTTTGATTAGAATCAATGTCTCTGTGCAAGTTGTCATAAGACAGGAGATTCCATGTGTTTATTTTTAATAATTTTAGTGGCAGCTTTCTCATCCTATTTCTCACCATGGGGAAGGAAATCTGACTCTTTTCTCAAATTTTTCCTATTTTTAGGCCTTTTTATCTCCATTTTCACAATTTCCTTATGTTTCTCATTTAAGAAAAGCATTAAGAAACAAGTTATTCTCTTTTATTTTAAAATTATCATTATGGATTTTTTTCACTTGGAAGATGGACGGTACTGCTAACAATCAATAAAGTAACACTAGTATGAGTTTAAAGTCGTTTTAAAGTCTGATTTTGAATGATCAATAAAGTAACACCTTGTACAATGGGGGTTTCTTAAATGCCACTAGGGCCAGCAGAAGCATGAATCAGATAATCTGTCCTAACTCTTTTCTTTCTCCCTACTGTGGTCAGTACTATGACTCAAATGCCAGTTTCACAATTATAGCAGATCCATAAAAACTATGTAATATACCCCATTTTGTAGCTGGTTTCATATTTACTTCAGAGATTTCATATTTGCTTTCTACAGTCACAGAAGCACAATAGATTTTTAATATATATTTAACATATGGATAGAATACTGAAAGAAATATCATTCATTTAGTTAAAATCACACAGCTGCTTTATTTTTTAAAAGCCTCATATTTCAAATCTACCACTCTTTCTATTATACTATTTGTATAACACATATGAGAAAAAAAATTGCTTTGAAAGTTGACTTTTTATATAAAAATGAAATATTTGGGGGATCTTGTAACTTAGAGAACAAAGCATGGGGTGAAAATTTTTCATGAATGTGTCATTTGTCCATGGTCCAGAGACACAGTCAGTAAGTAAGAAGTCCCTCAAGAGAATGGACAATGAGATTTAGAAGCTGTATTTCATTCTAAATCTGTATCTTGAGCTGTAGAATACTGCAATTATCCTCCACTGTCCATAAAGCTTCCATTAAAACTTATAATACACAATGACCACACATTAACAGTGATTCTTAGAATTAAGACTAATTTGTGGGGAACCAGGAAGAGAAAGGATGACCTCTTAAAAAGATAACATAGTTACTGTTCATCAAAACTCAAATTAGGAAGAATGAATAGAAAGTAAATGGTAAAGAAAAAAACAAACTTTTTCTATGACTCTCTTCTTTCTGGAAGATTCTCAAAATCTTGTGAGAGTCATAGGATTCCTCTAGATAGGATGAAAGCTTAAGTTATTTGATATTAAAAAGTTAAACTGAAAGGACTTGTGGGACCCAGGGGGGAAAAAACCATTCCTTGTTATGTTGGCTTCTTTATACTACCCTTATATGGATTTTTCTTACTACAAAATCCACAAATGGCGCCTGGAAGAGCAATGGCAATTTGAAAGAAGTATTTAATGAATAAGCTAATTTTTACAACATCTATTTTTAGAATTAGATTTTTTTTTCTTTTGAGAAAACAAGCAAAAAGATGAAAAATCAAAAATCCTTATTATGATGCCAAGGGAAAATTTAAACATGTAAGAAGTCAACACTGAATATTCATTGGAAGGGTGGATATAAAGCTGAAGCTCCGATACTTTGGCCACCTGATATGAAGATCCAACTCATTGGAAAAGACCTTAATGCTAGGAAAGATTGAGGGCAGGAGGAGAAGGGATAACAGGGGATGAGATGGTTGGATGACATCACCAATCCAATGGAGGAGTTTTCAAAAACTCCAGGTCTTCCCTGGTGGCTCAGATGGTAAAGAGTCTGCCTGCATTGTGGGAGACCCAGGTTCAATCCCTGGGTCAGGAAGATCCCCTGGAGAAGGAAATGGCCACCCACTCCAGTATTCTTGCCTGGAAAATCCCATGAACAGAGGAGCCTGGCAAGCTACAGTCCATGGGGTTGCAAAGAGTCAGACATGACTGAACAACTTCACTTGAGCAAATTCTGGGAAATGGTGAAGAACAGGGAAGCATGACCTGCTGCAGTCTGTGGGGGTCACAAAGAGTCAGACACAACTTAGCAACTGAACAACAACAAGAGAACATCATAACATTTATTACTTTGTTGTTTTTCTAGTTTCCACTCAATATTTAGATATTTTGAAATTTAACATATCTGGATTGTTGGCTTGCTTGCTTGTTTTTAGATGTTCAGCACTGCTAAATCCTTGACTTTTGGTTCTAAATGACCACTCATATCTCATTCCTTGACTCCAATATTAATATGCTTGATTTTCACTTAACTAGTTCTAGGTATATGAAATAGTTCATCTTGGTTTGACTTTTTCTTTTTTCTTTTCTTTTAGTAATTGTTCTGAAAAATATATATTCCAGATTGAAAGAAAAGTGTATCTCAATAGGCAAACAGTTGTGCTGTTTGAGAACCTTGGTAGATATCACAGAGTATGTTCAATCTGTCATATAATTCATTAGTATTTGAAGTGACTCAAAGTGTGGGTTTAAGTTGTCATTAATTTTTTATTTGATGAGACTCAAAATACAAATGAAACCTATTTAATCTCAGAAAAAAGTTTTTTCTTTAAAATTAGGTTTCATTCTTTTGGATTATTTTGCATAAAATTAATTAGAAAAACAGACATGCATACAGATTAAAAACTAAGGGATGGCAAAGTTTCAGCAGAGGCAGTTTGATTTTTTAGTGCATATAAGTACTATATGGCTATTTGGACTTCTTTCAAAAGGAAGGGATGTGTCAGGGAGAAAAAGGTCAGTTTTACAGGCACAGCATAAAACTGTCATTTGCAGAGGATTTTTTTTTTTTTTTTTGCTCTTTTATAAAATGGGATAAAAGGAGCTATGGGGGAATATATGATTCTGTCAAAGCTGGCACAGCTGAGAATCAAGCAGGTATGACATAGGATCCTCCTGTGCCTATGTACCAGCCTGGTCAATTTGAAAGCTCTGGTTTTCAAAACATAACAAAGTCTTCCTCCTCGTTAAGGACCAGAAAATTCCCTGAGGATATTCTGAATCTGTTTAATGTTCAGTAGCTCTAAGTGAGCTACTGTTGTTGTCAGGATCCACTTTAGGATAAGTATGACCAGAGTGTACTGTGGCTAAGGGCTGAAGAAAACCGGAAGTAAAAGGCATTCTGACTCCTATGTCCCTTTAGTTCCTGAACTCCCAACTTTATTGAACCCCATTATACTCTCCTCCTTATTCTGCCTCCCTGCACACACGCACACACACACACACACACTCAGTGCCCTCAAACCTTGCATTTTATTAGATCACTGCCTAACATCAATTGCATGGCATACAACCCACTTTTTCCCTTTTATTAAAATTTATATTTTAATTGAAGAAAAATTGCTTTACAGTATCATGTTGGTTTCTGCCATACGACAATACACATCAGTCATATATACATCCACTCCCTCTGGAGAGTCCCTCCCCCTCCCCATCCCACCGCTGTAGGTCATCACAGAGCTCCTGGTTGGGCTCCCTGTGTAATATGGCAACTTCTCCCCAGCTATCTATTTTACACATGATAGTGTACATATGTGTATACTACTTTCCCCATTCGACCCACTCTCTCCTACCACCACTGTGTCCGCAAGTCTGTTCTCTATGTCTGTATCTCCACTGCAGCCCTGAAAATAGGTTCATCAGCACCATTTTTCTAGATTCCATATATATGCATTAATATACAATATTTGTTTTTCTGTTTCTGACTTACTTCACTCTGTATGATCTTCCCTGGTGGCTCAGATAGTAAAGAGTCTGCCTGCAGTACGTGAGACCCAGCTTCGATCCCTGTGTCAGGAAGATCCCCTGGATAAGGAAATGGCAACCCAGTCCAGTATTCTCTAGGCTCATCCACTTCACTAGAAATGACTCAAATTTTTTTCTTTTTTGTGGCTGAGTAATATTCCATTGTATATATGGACCACATCTTCTTTACCCACTCATCTGTTGATGGACATCTAGGTTGCTTCCGTGTCCTGGCTATTGTAAATAGTGCTGCTATGGACACTAGGGCATGTTTCTTTTTCAGTTATGGTTTCCTCAGTATATATACCCAGTAATGCAAATGCTGAGTCATGCTGTAGCTTTACTCCTGGTTTTTTAAGGAATCTTCATACTATTCTCCATAGTGGCTGTATTAATTTATATTCCCACCAACAGTGCAAGAGGGTTCCCATCTCTCCACATCCTCTCCAGCATTTATTTTTTGTAGATGTTTTGATGATGGCCATTCTGACTGGTGTGAGGTGATACCTCATTGTAGTTTTGATTTACATTTCTCTAATAATTAGTGATGCTGAGCCTCTTTTCTTATGTTTATCAGCTATCGCTATGTCTTCTTTGGAGAAATGTCTGTCTAGGTCTTTTGCTCATTTTTTTATTTTTATTTTTCCTGGTATTGAGCTGTATGAGCTGCTGTCATATTTTGGAGGAAAATCCTTTATCACTTGTTTCATTTGCAATTATTTTCTCCCACTTCAAGGGTTATCTTTTAATTGTATTTGTTGTTTTCTTTGCTATGCAAAAGCTTTTAGGTTTCAAGGTCCCATTTGTTTATTTTTGTTCTTATTTTCATTACTCTAGGAGGTGGGCCAAAGAGGATCTTGCTGTGATATATGCCAAAGAGGACACACAACCCACTTTTAATTTTTGCAAGCACATTTAAGTACATGGTTCTTGGTTTCAGCACCTGAGGAGCAAGACCAAGCAGGAAATATTCATTGAATCCAACGATAAGAAATAGCTATTGAGTCAACCATCCATTTAATTGTGTAGTAGCTACAACAAGTGAAACACCCATTTTGTATGCATTTTTGGTGATTTGTGCACTGGGCTGAAAGTCACAGCTGAGAGAAAGCCATCAAGGTATTTTTTTCTCATTACAGCATAGTGGAGTTGCATGCAACCCATAAATAGAATCTAAAGTCAGTCATATTTACTCAAAATTATTACTATATTCTGAAAATTTTTACTGAAATTTGACTCTGGTGAATTGATGTCCATGTTGAGGACAGACACAGTGTTTCCCCAAATCTGGCACAACTGACTTTTCTCTCAAGCAGTGGGACATTTACGTGTATCATCACCCTGGCACCAGATGAAGTTGCAGCTTTATATGCTGGGTTTGGTATACAAAATAAGTTCAGTTCAATTCATTGACTCAGTCATATCCAACTCTTTGTGACCCCATGAACTATAGCACACAGGGCTTCCCTGTCCATCACCAACCCCCAGAGCTTGCTCAAACTCATGTCCATCAAAATAGGCACCTTTAAAGATTAAAAGCTTGCTCAATGGAGAAGTTTTACGTTCTAAGGCAGAGACTCCCTCTTCCTCAATAAATGGGAGGCTGGTGGAATCACCTGGGGTGTTTGAAGTCCCCCTGTGGCATGAGGTTTAGTAAACCCACCTCACACATTAATAGAAAGAAGGCATAGGGTGTCACAATTGCTCTTAGAGGTCGTGTTGCAGTTTCCTCTACACTGTTGCGTCTGTCAGGCTGTGTGTTCCTCAGGGAAGAATAGTGAGGGGATTAGGGAAGGGGATCCTAGTTCCCATCTCATGGATGATGAACTGAGGCTCAGAGATGTTCATGCTTGCTCCAAATTATGATTTATAAGTGGTAGAGCTGAGACTTGAGTATTTTGATTCTAAATGTATAAAGTAAATGATTTCAAAATTCAGTGAAACATGAACAGCAGTCTTACTGAATGAAATGACTCAACACAAAGGCAATGTTCTAAACTAAGAAAAATATATGTACTTCCCTGCTGGTCCAGTGGTTGGGAGTCCAAGAGAGGATGAAATCAATGACATCAATCAATGAAACCAATGACAGCATTGGCAACACAGTTTTGAAAGGCAGGGCTGACTTCATGATAACAGGGATTTAGGGGATACTTGTGGTGATGGTGGCCCTCTGTGGGGCTGAGCTCCATGGAGACAGCAGTGGACCTGCACCAGATATTCATTAGGTGTGATTTTGGAATAATTCTACCTGATTCCTATTCCTTTTACAAGTTTGGTCTTTGGCTTTTCTGGATTGTTTGTTATGTGGGTGTGTGTGTGTGAAAGAGTATGTTTTAACTGAAATATGAGATTTTGTTTAGTTTACTTTTTTCACTTAAATTCTGTATTATGGACTCCCCTCCAAGTCAATATACAATTCTTATATTTTCTGATTTCTTTATGCATACAGCAATGGACATGATTTAAAAGTAATTACATCATTAATGTTATATTACTATTTTTGTATGTTTAAACTTTTTTTAGTCACTCACACACCTCAACCCCAGATTCGTTTTATAAGTTCATTTATATCCTTCTACTCCTGACATAGGGAACAAACATATGGATACCAAGGGGAGAGGGGAGGGTGCAGTGGATTGGGAGATTGGGATTGACATATATACACTACCAATACTGTGTATAAAATAGATAACTAGTAAAAACTGACTGTATAGCATAGGGAACTCTACTCGACACTCTATGGTGACCTAAACAGGAAGAAAATCCAAGGAAGAGGGGATATATGTATAAGTATAGCTGATTCACTTTGCTTAACAGCAGAAACTAAAACAACATTGCAAAGAAACTATACTCCAATAAAACAAATAATATATCCTTATGCTTCTTTCTCTATGCTTTGATGACACACAAATTGTCTTTCTGGCTTTACAAAAATGGCACAATGCTAACTACACTTCTGTATATCACATACCATCCCCAAAGAAAATACCATGGTATCTACTGAAAACCACTCAAAGTTAACTGCTGTTGTTATATTTCAGTACTTTAAATAACTGCTTTGTATTTCATGATGTAGCAGTACCATATTTTATTTACCCATTTCTCTTTGGGAATATTCACTAGATTTTCAGTTGTCTTGTTATCATAAAACATGTGTTAACACAGGAGTTTGAATATATCTACTTATGTACTGCTGCTTTTGTTTTCATGAGATAGATTTCTGGTGTGAAATTACTGGATTTGAGAGTGTATATAAATATATTTAAATTTGAAAACTATCATCATTTTTTTCCAAAGAATAACCTACAAACAGATGTCAGAGGAAACGTTTCTTTCATCTAAGTCAGTAAGATGTTGATATTTATAACTTGAATTAGTATTTTTAATTTGAAAAAGTTCAGATGAATCAACAAAATGATTATTACTCTAAAAGAAAGTTCATGAAAACCTAATTTGCAAAATAAGATACCCTTAAAGAATATCATGTGTTTTAGTCATGCTTGTAAAAGCAATGAAATAACAGCAATAGAATCTGATTATTAATTGTAAACTTGGAAATAATTACGTTTCTTTAGATTTCTTTATGAAAAGCCACACTAAAATTCTATATATTAAAAAAAAGAAAATTGGAAGATGTTTTAAAACACCTGAAGAAGATGGTGGAAGAGAGTGACAGTGAGACAGAGAGTGCCAGCTGGGGATGAATATTATGGATGCTGGGCCACTTTAAGTTGAGAGGAATCTGTTATGAGTCTACATGCATCACCTTTCTTCTTAGATATAAATATTAGTTCCAGAACTACATGAACTCAAGAGGGTTCAAATAACAAACTCATAGGAAATATAAGTATGATTATTAAAAACCTTTTATTAATCTCTTTCTTTTGTTTTTCTGCTCATCAAGGGAACCTAAAGACTCAAGAGTAATTCTATCCCCTGAGACACTAAATCAAGTTAATCTCCTACCCATCTAGCTGTGTTAGTTTCCATTCTCTGCACATAAACTAGTTGGGGCCTTGAACAGAGAGTAATCATTCTTTCTCACCAAGCAAATAGAACAGTACCTGTTCTTCTATCAGTAACCTGCAAACAAATACCGCAACATAGCATATAGTAAGCTTAAAATTTTGGTTAAAAAAGAACTAAAAAGGGACATGAGTTTTATGTTGAAAGACATCACATACTGGAAGGTAATTTCTTAGAAAGGTAGATTTCTTTTGTTTCCCCTTATTTTCCTTCTTAAGCTTTCATTCAGAGATAAGTTACTTGGGGATTGTTAGACTTCCACCTAAATAAGGCTATCAAGTCTCTCTCTCTCTGATATATACATACAGTTGACCTTTCAGTAACACGGGTTTGAACACTGTGATCTGTTTACATGCAGACTTTTCCAATAAATATATTGGAAATATTTTTGGAGATTTTCAACAATTTGAAAAAAAATCACAAGTAGGATAGCCTAGAAATATTGAAAAAAATAAGGAAAAGGTATGTTACAAATGCATAAATTATATGTCAGTTCAGTTCAGTTCAGTTCAGTCGCTCAGTCGTGTCCAGCTCTTTGTGACCCCATGAATTGCAGCACGCCAGGCCTCCCTGTCCACCACCAACTCCCAGAGTTCACTCAGACTCATGTCCATCGAGTCTGTGATGCCATCCAGCCATCTCATCTTCTGTCGTCCCCTTCTCCTCCTGCCCTCAATCCCTCCCAGCATCAAAGTCTTTTCCAATGAGTCAACTCTTCGCATGAAGTGGCCAAAGAACTGGAGTTTCAGCTTTAGCATCATTTCTTCCAAAGAAATTCCAGGGTTGATCTCCTTCATAATGGACTGGTTGGATCTCCTTGCAGTCCAAGGGACTCTCAAGAGTCTTCTCCAACACCACAGTTCAAAAGCATCAAATCTTTGGGGCTCAGCTTTCTTCACAGTCCAACTCTCACATCCATACATGACTACTGGGAAAACCATAGCCTTGACTAGATGGACCTTAGTCTGCAAAGCAATGTCTCTGCTTTTGAATATGCTATCTAGGTTGGTCATAACTTTCCTTCCAAGGAGCAAGCATCTTTTTATTTCATGGCTGCAGTCACCATCTGCAGTGATTTTGGAGCCCCAAAAAATAAAGTCTGACACCGTTTCCACTGTTTCACCATCTATTTCCCATGAAGTGATGGGACCAGATGCCATGATCTTCGTTTTCTGAATGTTGAACTTTAAGCCAACTTTTTCACTCTCCTCTTTCACTTTCATCAAGAGGCTTTGTAGATATTCATATATAGGCATAGGGCTTCCCTGATGGCTCAGTGGTAAAGAATCTGCCTGCAGTGTGGGAGACTCAGGTTCAATTCCTGGGTCAGGAAGATCCCTAGAGAAGGGAATGGCAATCCACTCCAGTATTGTAGCCTACAGAATACCGTGGACAGTGGAGCCTGGCAGACTATAGTCTGAAGGGTAGCAAAGAGTCAGACATGACTGAGCAATTAACACTTTCACTTTCATATAGGCATAAGGTGAGAGATATTTAATATAAAGCTAACATTGTGGAAACCTGTTAGTTTTGAACCATATCATAACTTTGCTTTCAAAGACTTACATTACCATACAGAATACCTCTTTCCATCATCATGGAAGAAATTGTATTAGCCTATCATCACAGATAAGTGGTTTTTAAAAAAAGAAGTAATAATGTTTTTAATACTGTGTAGTGGTCACATATGGATGTGAGTGTTGGACTGTGAAGAAAGCTGAGTGCTGAAAAATTGATGCTTTTGAACTGTGGTCTTGGAGAAGACTCTTCAGAGTCCCTTGGACTGCAAGGAGATCCAACCAGTCCATTCTAAAGGAGATCGGTCTTGGGTGCTCTTTGGAAGGACTCATGTTAAATCTGAAATTCCAATACTTTGGCCATCTCTTGTGAAGAGTTGACTCATTGGAAAAGACTCTGATGCTGGGAGGGATTGGGGGCAGGAGGAGAAGGGGACGACAGAGGATGAGATGGCTGGATGGCATCACCAACTCAATGGACATGAGTTTGAGTGAACTTCGAAAGTTGGTGATGGACAGGGAGGCCTGGCGTGCTGCAATTCATAGGGTCACAAAGAGTCAGACATGACTGAGTGACTGAACTGAACTGAACTGAACTGAAGGGATATAACTGTAATACTGTACGACATAAGAATTTTCTAAGAATTCACTCATTCATATATGAGCCAGGCTACCTTGAAGCAATCATATAGCTGCTTCTTTCTTATTAATGCATGAATTTTTACTGTTTTGTTTGTTGTTTAAGTCACTAAGTTGAGTCTTACTCTTTTATGATCCCATGGATTGTAGCCTGCCAGTCTCCTCTGTCATGGGATTTTCCAGGCAAGAATACTGGCGTGGTTTGCCATTGCCTCCTCCAGTGGATCTTCCCGACTTAGGGATTCAACTCGTGTCTCTTGCATTGGCAGGTGGATTCTTTACTGTGAAGCCACCATGGAAGTCATGAGTTGTTACAGTTGCAAATAAATATAAATCTTTTCACTGTATCTTTTCATTTTTGAGATGCAGTGTTAGTAATATGTATAACATCTACAGTGTCATCTATTCTGTAAGACAATATTGATGTACACGGTGACACACACATGATTCTCTTTGTAAAGAGTTGACATACACTTATAGTATCCATAAACACAGTACAGTAAGTGTATTTTCTCATCCTTATGATTTTCTTTATAACATTTCCTTATGTTTCAGTTCAGTTCAGATCGGTCACTCAGTCATGTCCGACTCTTTGCGACCCCATGAATTACAGCGCGCCAGGCTTCCCTGTCTATCACCAACTCCCGGAGTTCACTCAGACGTCCATCGAGTCGGTGATGCCAGCCAGTCATCTCATCCTCTATCGTCCCCTTCTCCTCCTGTCCCCAATCCCTCCCAGCATCAGAGGCTTTTCCAATGAGTCAACTCTTCGCATGAGGTGGCCAAAGTACTGGAGTTTCAGCTTCAGCATCATTCCCTCCAAAAAATCCCAGGGCTGATCTCCTTCAGAATGGACTGGTTGGATCTCCTTGCAGTCCAAGGGACTCTCAGAGTTTTCTCCAACACCACACTTCAAAAGCATCAATTCTTCAGGGCTCAGCTTTCTTCACAGTCCAACTCTCACATCCATACATGACCACAGGAAAAACCACAGCCTTGACTAGACAGACCTTTGTTGGCAAAGTAATGTCTCTGCTTTTGAATATGTTATCTAGGTTGGTCATAACTTTCCTTCCAAGGAGTAAGCATCTTTTAATTTCATGGCTGCAATCACCATCTGCAGAGATTTTGGAACCCCAAAAAATAAAGTCTGACACTGATTCCACTGTTTCCCCATCTATTTCCCATGAAGTGATGGGACCAGATGCCATGATCTTCGTTTTCTGAATGTTGAGCTTTAAGCCAACTTTTTCACTCTCCTCTTTTACTTTCATCAAGAGGCTCTTTAGTTCCTCTTCACTTTCTGCCATAAGGGTGGTGTCATCTGCATATCTGAGGTTATTGATATTTCTCCTGGCAACCTTGACTCCACCTTGTGCTTCTTCCAGCCCAGCATTTCTCATGATGTACTCTGCATATAAGTTAACTAAGTAGGGTGACAATATACTCCTTTTTCTATTTGGAACCAGTCTGTTGTTCCATGTCCAGTTCTAACTGTTGCTTCCTGACCTGCATACAGATTTCTCAAGAGGTAAGTCAGGTGGTCTGGTATTCCCATCTCTTCCAGAATTTTCCACAGTTTATTGTGATCCACACAGTCAAAGGCTTTGGCATAGTCAAAAAAGCAGAAGTAGGTGTTTTTCTGGAACTCTCTTGCCTTTTCCATGATCCAGTGGATGTTGGCAGTTTGATCTCTGGTTCCTCTGCCTTTTCTAAAACCAGCTTGAACATCTGGAAGTTCACGGTTCACATATTGCTGAAGCCTGGCTTGGAGAATTTTGAGCATTACTTTACAAGCGTGTGAGATGAGTGCAATTGTGCGGTAGTTTGAGCGTTCTTTAGCATTGCCTTTCTCTGGGATTGGAAGGAAAACTGACCTTTTCCAGTCCTGTGGCCACTGCTGAGTTTTCCAAATTTGCTGGCATATTGAGTGCAGCACTTTCACAGCGTCATCTTTCAGGATTTGAAATAGCTCTACTGGAGTTCCATCACCTCCACTAGCTTTGTTCGTAGTGATGCTTTCTAAGGCCCACTTGACTTCACATTCCAGGATGTCTGGCTCTAGGTGAGTGATCACGCCATCGTGATTATCTTGGTTGTGAAGATCTTTTTGTACAGTTCTTCTGTGTATTCTTGCCACTTCTTCTTAACATCTTCTGCTTCTGTTAGGTCCATACCATTTCTATCCTTGTCACAGGTAGTAGGTTTTAAATATGCATCAGGTATTTGATGGAATTGTCTTCTGTTGTGAGGTCATCACCTGGATTTACAAGTATGAGGAGTGGAAGATGGGGGAAGAGATATCATCTCTAACAATACTTTCATATTTAAGACTGAAATACATGTTAGAAACCAGCCCCTACCTAATGGATTGTGGCTGGGAAAATACATATGAGCTCTGTTCTTAGAGCCTCATAAAGCATAGTCTCACATAAGACAAGCATGATAACAGCAATCTTATGAGGGTTGGTATTTTGTTGATTGTATTGGAGATTGTAGAATTCTCTATTGGAGTTTGGATTCTTAACCTGCTCTAAGAGTATTTCTTATATAAGCAGGAAGTGGAATTAATGAGACACAAGTACAAATACCAGTGATTAAATTTTCCTTGAAGTTGTAGCTTTTGAAACTGAGAAGTCTCTATAGCACAATGAGAATTTATTTATTTTTTCTCTCTATATATATACACATATATGATATATATTATATACATGTAAAATATGTATTATGCATACATATATATCATATATTATATATATATGGCAATTTTGTAATAAAAAGCACAGTGCTGTGTGGTTCACTATCATTTAATGAGCAGCCCCAAAGTTTCAAGGAACTAAATAACAACCACCTCAATAAGTTTGCAAGTGGATCGTGAGCCTCAGACAAGATTTCAGACTCAGCCAATACCTTGATTTCAATGTGGTGAGTCCTTGAGCAGGGAAACCCCGCTGACTTGACTCAAAAAACCTTTAAGACAGTAAATTTGAATTGTTTTATGCTACCGAATTTGTAGTAATTTATGATACACCAGTAGATGAATGCATAGAATTTCTCGACTTCCTTTTGCATATCTGTGTGTGTGTGTGTGTGTGTGTGTGTGTGTGAGAGAGAGAGAGAGAGAGAGAGAGAGAGAGAGGATGATGATGAAATTATTCCATTATTTTTTTCAAAGAAGCTTCATAATAAACAATGTTGAGTATGACTCGAGTTATCAACATTGAATGATGCAGCTTCTATCTAGAGAATGGGTTCTCAGTTCTCCCTTAATGCTGGGTGCTTTTGATATTCCCACAGAGAGCAAAAACGTGGAGAAATGACAAACATGAGCCTAATGACAACGTTCATCCTCACGGGCCTTCCCCATGCACCAGAGCTGGACACATTCCTCTTTGGAATCTTCCCGGTGATTTATGTCTTCACTTTGGTGGGGAAACTTCTCATCCTGCTGGTGATTATAGTGAATCCTCTCCTGCACACCCCCATGTACTACACTTCCTGACTCATCTGTCCTTCACTGATATGTCATTCTCCACAGTAACTGTGCCCAGAATGCTTATGACCCTGGTGCCCCCAGAAGGCAGTCCTGTCTCCTTTCCCAGCTGTGTGGACCAGCTCTACTCCTTCCACTTCCTGGGCAGCACCGAGTGCTTCCTCTACACTGTCATGTCCTATGTCTGCTTCCTGGCCATCAGTTACCCACTCAGGTACGCCAGCATGATGAGTGAGAGGATGTGTGTTCTCCTGGCCACAACCACATGGCTCGGTACCTCTGTGCACTCTGCTGTCCAGAGTGTCCAGACCACACTGACGTTCCATTTGCCCTTCTGTGGGCCCAACCAGATCCAGCATTACTTCTGCAATGCACCACCCATCCTCAAACTGGCCTATGCAGACAAGTCCATTGTGGGGATGGTGATCTTTGTGGTGGCTTCAGACTGCTTTCTCCTGATAGTGCTGTCTTACGTATCCATTGTCCATTCCATCCTGAAGATCCACACCTCAGAGGGGAGATGGAGAGCCTTCTAGACCTGTGCCTCCCACTGCACTGTGGTCCTTTGCTTCTATGTTCCCTTTGTTTTCATTTACCTGAGACCAGGCTCCAAGGAGGTTGTGGACAGGATTGTGGCTGTTTTCTGCTCTGTGATGACGCCCCTTCTGAACCCTGTGGTCTACACCCTGAGGAACAAGGAAGTGAAGAAAGCTCTGGTGAAGCTTAAAGACAAAGTAGCATATTCACAGAGCAAATAATCTCTACACTATACATATGCTTATTTAAAAAATAGTAATAAAATAGTATAATAATAATATAATAATAATAGTAATATAATTTTATCAACATGAAATGTACTATGTATATAGTTCTGTGTTAAATTTTATTCGAACTACTTAGACATATCTGTTTCACAGATTTCGAGAATTTTTTAAAACTACAAATTTTTATTTACAATAAACATGCTTAAATTTTGATCTATGAACTCATTTCTCTGCAGTACATTTATGTTACATTTTTGTCCCACTCTTATTGACATATAGTTGACATATAACATCTTTTCTGCCTTTTTAAGGGCTTCCCTGGTGGCTCAGATGGTAAAGAATTTTGCCTGCAGTGCAGGAAACCTGGTTTGCTCCCTAGGTCGGGAAGATCTCCTGGAGAAGTAAATAGCAACCCACTCCAGTATTCTTACTTGGAAAATCCCATGGACGGAGGAGCTACAGTCCATGGGGTTGCAAAGAGTCAAACACAACTAAGCAACTTCACTTTCTGCCTTTTTAAAAAGTAAATATTCAACCTGGATCTCGGATGCAGAGGAGTGACTTATTTAAATATTCTTAAGTTGAGAATGTGCTTATCTGTTTACATCTTATGCACATAAACATGGAGGTTTAGAATCTGGGGACACTGTTAACACTGTTCAAGGATAGCAACAATTATCAGAGGTCATTTACTTACAGATGCAGCAGTGCACCTGCCTCCTCAGTTCTTTTTGTGGCTCTGTGTGTGTGTGTGTGTGTGTGTGTGTGTGTGTGTGTGTGTGTTTGTCTGTGTCTATGTGTATGTCTGTTTGCATGAAGGTCCCAAGGTAACTAGTCCTGTTCCCAGGACATCTTGACCCTGGTCAGTGCTGCCACACTGAGAGTCCCAGACTTCTGAGCAACTTGTCTCTCTAGATAGGTCTGCTGGGATAAGCTGTGTCTCTGAGAGACTCCTTTCAGAGACTGGGGACCATCACCACCTTCAGAGAGCCCTGCGGTTTCTCAGGTTTGGTCGGTGTGATCAGGAGGAAGCTACCATCAGATACCTTCAGTCTCCATCACACAATCTGACTTTAAATTCTTGTATTACTGGACCAGATGCCCATATTCAGCACAATCATTCTATGCTGGGTTATTTCACTATTGGTGGTGACGACAGTCATGCTGCCCAGAGAGCTCCTTAGATTCACCAAACTTCAGCCTCCTCTGAGACAGGGACACCATACATAGGCTGGAGCCAAAGGGGCTTCCTATTTAGAATGTAGAATAGTTAAAGTATAATTAAGTCACTTGGTATCTTGGGATTTCAACATATTTCTTTTACAAGTTAGAAAAATAAGGCCTAGTAAAGACAAAACACTCTAAAAAAACAAAACAAAACAAAAAAAAAAAACAGTGCATAGCTACACAGCCCATACTAGTGGACTTCCACATGTAATGATGAAGATGTGACTGTATCTCAATTTCTCATCTGTTAAAGACCTTTTCTAGCAGTACTGTTCAGAGAATTAAATGATTTAGTGGAAGTAAATGTACTTGAGCAATATCAAGTCACAATAAATTCTTTAAGTTTTAAAATTAAAACATGTGACCACCAGCCAGATAGCCTGATTCTCAGAATCTTTTCTTCTACAACTTATTTCAGTGACTCTTTAGCCACTGACATAATATTTGGTAGATGCATGAATGTAGCTTTCTTTAAATCACTGATAATAAATTATAGTCATGATTATCACCATTATTCACAATGTAATTATTCTGATTAGCTATTTTGATAAATTTTATATGGTCATATTTACTAGTTTTCAAGGAACTTAATAATTATAAAATCAACAAAAATTACATTGTACCAAATTAAATTATTCTAGAACAATTCAGAGGCAAAAATATAAATATTAATGAGCTTAGGATATACTAGACACTTTATAATTTAATCATTACAAGAACCCTATGAGATTTGTACTGTTGATATATAAGGTGAGAAAACTAAAGATGATTAGGTTGCTTACTCAAGTACGTAGGTTTAGTAAGGAATATGGTCAAGGCTTAACCCCAGATATCCTGCACCAAAGCCTATGATGTTAAACTTTACCCTACATTGCTATTACTAAATATGAGAAAACTTTTTAAGTGTTTGGGGAGGACAATGAACATCATATCAATGTTCATATCAATGAACATCAATAATCATTGAAATAACAAAGCATATAAATTTGTACAGTATTTTATATATCAAGTGCAATTTCTTATAAACTACTTTTCTCCCCATATACTATGAAAAGCACCCTAGCTACCTTACCTTTGCCTGACTTAGATTCTAAATGCTTCATCACACTGTTTATTTACATGCTCCACATTAAATTGTGGACTTCTCAAGGAAAAATATTGTCTTATCCTGTAGTAATCCATCTTTATAAATGTTTGTCTCCTTTCTTTAGGGTGCTTTCTCTGCTATAGGTCATTTCTATTTCCCAATATATTTTTTTACTTTCTTAGGGACCCAATTTCTGATGCACACTCACAATATTAGGTATCCCTCCTAAACAGGGGCCTTCTCTTTCTCTCCATGCTGTTCCTGCTTTCCTTGTTCAAGTCCTTAATAACTTTAGTTTGTCAGATATTTCAATTAGGAGATAAAGGTATTGCATCAAATTTTACATGTCTAAACATTTCACCCCTTTCTTTGACATTTGTCTCTTTTGTGATATGATTATATCCCAGTATAAATCTACTCTGAAACTCAGTGTCTGCCCAGAATCCTTCCTTCTACACTTCTTCTTCATACAGTTGAAAGGGGATAAGAGAAGAGATAAATAGAAAAAAATGAGAGAGTTCAAATGGCAGGAAAAATCTCTGGAAAATAAAGAAGCATAGTGGATAATTTTAATACTTCCATAATGAATTCTTCATATCTTCAAATATTAATTGGGAAAACTTTATTTTATAAATACTTCCTTATGTCATTACTATGCCATAAAAGTTATCAGGCCTGTTTTCAAAAGGGAAAATATTTTTTAATTAATAAAATAATTCAGAGTTGATGTTTCCCATTCCAGTTGGGGAATTATGAAAACTGAGAAAAACTTTCAACATCCTGTGTCATTTATTCATATATTCTCTTGGGTCTTTCCTTGCAGTAACAGCTATAGAGTATTGAACTTGCCCTTGGAGACTCATTATTATGCTATCATTCCCCTGTTAACCCCAAATTTTAAAACATTGTTTGTAATAGCATGATGTGTCTAATTGATTCCTTGAAGTTATAGTTTCTGAGTTAACTAGTAGCCAAAGGGATCTTAAATTATAGAAAGTACATAGTTAAATTATGAGATGTAAGTAGCTAGCGTGGAAAGAGGCTGGCCAAACCCAGAAGGAATAGGATGACTTTTATAATAATCTTAATGTTGATACCATTCATCCATTCAATCCTGCATTCTCAATTAATTAATCAATGCAATAATTCCTTTAAAAATTTTAATTAAATGACTATTATATTTAAGGCCTTGTGTCCTGCAGTTCTTGGGGTTGCAAAGAGTCAGACATGACTGGGAATCTGAACAACAGCAACAAAATATTTAAGGCACAGGAAATACAGAACATCAAGACAGTAATCGTGTTCTAAAGGTCCAGCATCCATACCTGAAACACATAAGTAAACAAGTGAGTTTTAGAATGTCATAAAGTATATATCAGGTGAAATGGTAAACCATATGGCATCTAACAGAGGTTAGGCAGTTGAGTGAGTCACAATCTGAAAATATATAAAACTACACACACAGATAATAAGGATTTCTCCAAACATGTAATTCATATTAATAACATGTAAGCGTAAATAATATGGACTTCTCTAGTGACTCAGTGGTGAAGAAACTGCTTGCCAAAGCAGGAGATGCAGGTTCAGTACCTGGGTAGAGACGATCCCCTTGAGGATAAAATAGCAACCCACTCCAGTATTCTTGCCTGGGAAATCACGTGGGCAGGGGAACCTGGCAGGCAATAGTCCACAGAGTCTCGAAGAGTCAGATACGACTGAGTACACGTGAATAATATGGAGATTATTTCAGTTCACGTGTTTTGGAGTCTGCCCCAGATTCTCAGAGATTCTGCTTCTCAGCCCAGGCCAAAATTCATTTTGAGTCTTTTAGTTCTAACGAGAAGAAATTTTGGACACAAGAGACTAAATTCAAAACTTTTCACCTCTGTTTTTATTCTCTGATAATCTCAATGCCCAGGCCAGGCATATATGTTGGCCCGGACATACCTCCTTCCAATCACAAAAGGTCAGAATATGCATTCCTTTTGTGTCTCTGTGGTGGTGATGTGGAAATATTAGGCAGCCTGCGGTAAGATATTACAAGGAGTAACATAGTAAAAGAAGGAGATGGCAGAGTATGAGATGGTTAGAATAACAGACTCAATAGATGTGAATTTGAACAAAACTCCTGGAGAGAGTGGAGGACAGAGGAGCTTGGTATGCTGCAGTCCATGAGATTGCAAAGAGTTGGACACAACTTAGTGAGTGCACAACAAAACAAAAGTTTCAGTACCACTCTATGCATCTATTTCACCCGCAGTCAGCAGGGGCAGTGGAAAGCCATAAAAAGAATTTTGAAAATACATTTGAAATTTGTGCAGAATCAAGTCTGAAGTGGTCAGATGCCCTAAGATCATTAGATGTATAGAGAAGACAAGGACTCTCCTGGAGTGACATATTAATGAACATTTAAGATAATTAGATAAAAAGAGAAGACAAGGACTCTCCTGGAGTGACATATTAGTGGACATGACATATAAGACTTTCCATGACTCCTTTAAAGGATGTCCACTGGATGTATATTTGCATGTCTGATGATGTAATATTAGGGTGTTGCAAAATTATTAATGAAGCATGACAAGCCATTCACAGGTGTTCACAACTCCAAAACTGGACTCAAAAGAACAATGTCATAACAGGCAATCTGTCATATAGTAACTAAACATCATTGTTAGAGGCCAAGCTAAATTCTAAACAATCCAAGACCTTTACAGTCATTTAAGTACATGTATCAGCTTTCTATATTTTTTATATTGTTGTCCTCTATTTTATTTCCAACTGTGTTGTAAACTTTGCAAGATGTTGTCTCTGTCCATGGGATTCTCCAGGCAAGAATACTGGAGTAGGTTGACAGTCCCTTCTCCAGGGGATCTTCCCGGCCCAGGGATCAAACCTAGGTCTCCTGCATTGAAGGCAGATTCTTTACTGTCTAAACCACCAGGGAAGGCCACTTTAAAGATCAGCAGTGTTTTATTTATTTATTTTATCATTTTTTGATTGTTAAGTGTTTTTTTTTTTTAATTTTATTTTTACTTTATTTTACTTTACAATACTATATTGGTTTTGCCATACATTGACATGAATCCACCATGGGTGTATACGAACTCCCAATCCTGAATTCCCCTCCCACCTCCCACCCCATATCATCCCTCTGGATCATTCCCATGGACCAGCCCCAAGCATCCTGTATCCTGTATTGAACATAGACTGGCACTTCTTTTCTTACATGATAGTATACATGTTTCAGTGCCATTCTCCCGAATCTTCCCACCCTCTCCCTCTCCCTCAGAGTCCAAAAGTCCGTTCTATATATCTGTGTAGCAGTGTTTTAGTTCTACCTACATATTTACCTTTTCCAGTGCTATTTATTCCTTCTTGCACTTCCATCTGGGATCATTTTATTCAATTTAGAATTGCCTATGGTAATTTCTATATTGAAGGGCTATATTTTATGTTGTTAATACTTGTTAATAGAGGCTACTTCATCATGGTTGTGTAGAAAGTTTTCCTCTTTTGTTTTTAATTTGTAATTTGACTTTTTTGTTTGCCTGATTTTAAAAATCAACTTTAGAGAGGTATAATGCGCATACAGGAGGAGAAGGGGACGACAGAGGATGAGATGGCTGGATGGCATCACTGACTTGATGGACATGAGTCTGAGTGAACTCCGGGAGTTGGTGATGGACAGGGAGGCCTGGCGTGCTGCGATTCATGGGGTCGCAAAGAGTTGGACACGCCTGAGCAACTGAACTGAACTGAATGCTCATACACTAAAATGCATCCATTTTGGGCACACAGTTTGACCTGTTATGACAAATGTTAACTTCCACCAAAATCAGGATTAAAATCCTCTCCATCACTGTATAGAACACCTTGAGTCCCTTCTTGGCCATCTCCCACCTTCTGAGACCCAGACTCAACTGCTTTCTCTCACTGTAGATTAGATTTAACCTAGTTTCCTATATATGGGATCATATGTTTTATATACTTTTGTGTTTCATTTATTTTTCAATTGAAATATAGTTGATTTATGGCATCATTAGTTTCTGGCATACAGTATATTGATTCAGTATTTTTACAGATTAAATGCCCTTAAAAATTATAATTTTTTGTAATTTCTTGTGCTATACACTATATCTTTATGGCTTATTTATTATAGATAGTGGTTTGTATATCTTAATCCGATTTCTGTTGTTCATCTGCCTTTTCCTCATTAATCTGTGTATTTGTACATAGCAATAATCCATTTCTCACTGAAGGGTTCAGTTCAGTTCAGTCACTCAGTCGTGTCCGAGTCTTTGCGACCCCATGAATCACAGCACGCCAGGCCTCCCTGTTCATCACCATCTCCCGGAGTTCACTCAGACTCAAGTCCATCGAGTCAGTGATGCCATCCAGCCATCTCATCCTCTGTCGTCCCCTTCTCCTCCTGCCCCCAATCCCTCCCAGCATCAGAGTCTTTTCCAATGAGTCAACTCTTCTTGTGAGGTGGCCAAAGTACTGGAGCTTCAGCTTTAGCATCATTCCTTCCAAAGAAATCCCAGGGTTGATCTCCTTCAGAATGGACTGGTTGGATCTCCTTGCAGTCCAAGGGACTCTCAAGAGTTTTCTCCAACATCACAGTTCAAAAGCATCAATTCTTTAGCGCTCAGCTTTCTTCACAGTCCAACTCTCACATCCATACATGACCACTGCAAAAACCATAGCCTTGACTAGATGGACTTTAGTCGGCAATGTAATGTCTCTGCTTTTGAGTATACTCTATAGGTTGGTCGTAACTTTCCTTCCAAGGAGTAAGCGTCCTTTAATTTCATGGCTGCAATCACCATCTGATGTGATTTTGGAGCCCAAAAAAATCAAGTCTGACAAAGTTTCCGCTGTTTCCCCATCTATTTCCCATGAAGTGATGGGACCAGATGCCATGATCTTCGTTTTCTGAATGTTGAGCTTTAAGCCAACTTTTTCACTCTCCTCTTTCACTTTCATCAAGAGGATTTTTAGTTCATCTTCACTTTCTGCCATAAGAGTGGTGTCATCTGCATATCTGAGGTTATTGATATTTCTCCCGGCAATCTTGATTCCAGCTTGTTTCTTCCAGTCCAGAGTTTCTCATGATGTACTCTGCATATAAATTAAATAAGCAGGGTGACAATATACAGCCTTGACGTACTCCTTTTCCTATTTGGAACCAGTCTGTTGTTCCATGTCCAGTTCTAACTGTTGCTTCCTGACCTGCATACAGGTTTCTCAAGAGGCAGGTCAGGTGGTCTGGTATTCCCATCTCTTTCAGAATTTTCCAGTTTATTGTGATCCACACAGTCAAAGGCTTTGGCATAGTCAATAAAGCAGAAATAGATGTGTTTCTGGAACTCTCTTGCTTTTTCCACGATCCAGCGGATGTTGGCAATTTGATCTCTGGTTCCTCTGCCTTTTCTAAAACCAGCTTGAACATCAGGGTGTTCACGGTTCACATATTGCTGAAGCCTGGCTTGGAGAATTTTGAGCATTACTTTACTAGAGTGTGAGATGAGTGCAATTGTGTGGTAGTTTGAGCATTCTTTGGCATTGCCTTTCTTTGGGATTGGAATGAAAACTGACATTTTCCAGTCCTGTGGCCATGGCTGAGTTTTCCAAATTTGCTGGCATATTGAGTGCAGCACTTTCACAGCATCATCTTTCAGGATTTGAAACAGCTCAATTGAAATTCCATCACCTCCACTAGCATTGTTCGTAGTGATGCTTTCTAAGGCCCAGTTGACTTCACTTTCCAAGCTGTCTGGCGCTAGATTAGTGATCACATCATCATGATTATCTTGGACTTGAAGATCTTTTTTGTACAGTTCTGTGTATTCTTGCCACTCTTCTTAATACATCACAATTTATCACCTATCATTTACCGTTTGTGTTGCTTTGATTGGGTATATTATTATTGAAGATGTTATGTACACTTATTTTCAAATATTTGTGGGCATTTTCAATATTCCTGGGTAAACATCAAACACAGAACAGCTAAGTCAAATGATAAGTCAAATTACTAGTCAGCTATACCATTTTATATATCCACTAGCAATATATGAGTTCCAATTGCTCTGTATCTTCACTAATATTTGATGCTGTCACTTTTAAAACTTTAACCAATCGAGTATGTGTGATAACACTTTATTACAGTTTAATTTTACATTTTACTATTGATTAATGATGGTGAGCATTTTTCATCTTTGACCATTCACTTATTTCCTTTGTGAAGTGTGCAGTCAAGTCTTTTATCCATTTCTCATTTAATTGTTTGCTTTTGATTATTGACTTGTGAAATATCTTTACATGTTTATTACAGATATTTGCATCCAGTGTGTGTCATATCTACCCATGTTTTCATTAACATCATTTGAAAAACACAGTTTTTAATTTAAGTAAAATACAATTTTTAATTTATTTTTATGGCCCATGCTTTTCTGTCCTTTGTAAGAAATCTACACCAACTCTATGTTTATGAAAGTTTTCTCTCACATTCCCCATGGAAATGCTTTTACATTTAGGTCAATAATCCAATTGAGAAGGTAAATAAAATAGACAAACCATTAGCTAGACTCATCAAGAAAAAAAAGGGAGAAGAGTCAAATCAACAGAATTAGAAATAAAAATGGAGAAATCACAACATACAACATAGAAATACAAAGGATCATAAGAGACTACTATCAGCAATTATATGCCAATAAAATGGATGACTTGGAAGAAATGGGCAAATTGTTAGAAAAGTATAATCTCCCAAAACTGAACCAGGAAGAAATAGAAAATCTTAACAGACCCATCACAAGCGCAGATATTGAGACTGTAATCAAAATCATCCGACAAATGAAAGCCCAGGACCAGATGGCTTCAAGGTGAATTATACCAAAAATGTAGAGAAGACATAACACCTATCCTACTCAAACTCTTCCAGAAAATTGCAGAGGAAGATAAACTGCCAAACTCATTCTATGAGGCCACTATCACCCTAATACCAAAACCAGACAAAGATGCCACAAAAAAAGAAAACTACAGGCCAATATCACTGATGAACATAGATGCAAAAATCCTCAAGAAAAGTCTAGCAAACAGAATCCAGCAACATATTTAAAAGATCAGACATCATGGGCTGGGCTTTACCACAGGGATGCAATGATTTTTTAATATCTGTAAATCAATCAATGTGATACACCACATTAACAAATTGAAAGATAAAAGCCATATGATTATCTCAATAGATGCAGAGAAGGCCTTTGACAAATTTCAGTATCCATTTCTGATAAAAACCCTCCAGAAAGCAGGAAGCGAAGGAACATACCTCAACATAATAAAAGCTATATATGATACACCCACAGAAAACATTATCCTCAATGGTGAAAAAATGAAAGCATTTCCCCTAAAGTTAGTAACAAGACAAAGGTGCCCACTCTCACCACTACTATTCAACATAGTTTTGGCCACAGCAATCAGAGAAGAAAAAGGAATAAAAGAATTGCAGATTGGAAAAGAAGAAGCAAAACTCTCACTGTTTGCAGATGGCATGATCCTCTACATAGAAAACCCTAAAGACTCCACCAGAAAGTTACTAGAGCTAATCAATGAATATAGTAAGGTTGCAGGATATAAAATTAATACACAGAAATCTCTTGCAGTCCTATACACTAACAATGAGAAAACAGAAAGAGAAATTAAGGGAAAAGTTCCATTCACCATTGCAACGAAAAGAATAAAACAATTAGGAATATATCTACCTAAAGAAACAAAAGGCCTATATATAGAAAACTGTAAAACACTGATGAAAGTAATCAAAGATGACAAATAGACGGAGAAATATACCATGTTCATGGATCAGAAGAATCAATATAGTGAAAATGAGTATACTACCCAAAGCAGTTTACAAATTCAATGCAATCCCTATCAAGCTACCAACGGTATTTTTCAGAGAACTAGAACAAATAATTTCACAATTTGTATGGAAATACAAAAACCTTCGAATAGCCAAAGCAATCTTGAGAAAGAAGAATGGAACTGGAGGAATCAACCTGCCTGACTTCGGGCTCTACTACAAAGCCACAGTCATCAAGACAGTATGGTACTGACACAAAGACAGAAATAGAGATCAATGGAACAAAATAGAAAGCCCAGAGATAAACCCACACACCTATGAACACCTCATCTTTGACAAAGGAGGCAAGAATATACAATGGAGAAAAAACAATCTCTTTAACAAGTGGTGTTGGGAAAACTAGTCAACCACTTGTAAAAGAATGAAACTAGAACACTTTCTAACACCGTACACAAAAATAAACTCAAAATGGATTAAAGATCTAAATGTAAGACAGAAACTATAAAACTCCTAGAGGAGAACATAGGCAAAACACTCTCTGACATACATCACAGCAAGATCTTCTATGACCCACCTCCCAGAGTAAAGGAAATAAAAGCAAAAATAAACAAATGGGACCTAATTAGACTCAAAAGCTTTTGCAAAACAAATGAAACTATAAGCAAGGTGAAAAGACAGCCTTCGGAATGGGAGAAAATAATAGCAAATGAAACAACTGACAAACAACTAATCTCAAAAATATACAAGCAGCTCATATGGCTCAATTCCAGAAAAATAAACGACCCAATCAAAAAATGGGCCAAAGAACTAAATATACATTTCCCCAAAGAAGACATACAGATGGCTAACAAATACATGAAAAGATGTTCAACGTCATTCATTATCAGAGAAATGCAAATCAAAACCACAATGAGGTACCATCTTACACCAGTCAGAATGGTTGTTATCAAAAAGTCTATAAACAATAAATGCTGGAGAAGGTGCAAAGGAAAGGGAACCCTCTTACACTGTTGGTGGGAATGAAAACTAGTATAGCCACTATGGAGAACAGTGTGGAGATTCCTTTAAAAATGGAAATAGAACTGCCATACCACCCAGCAATCCCACTGCTGGGCATACACACTGAGGAAACCAGAATTGAAAGAGACACGTGTTCCCCAATGTTCACCGCAGCACTGTTTACAATAGCCAGGACATGGAAGCAACCTAGATATCCATCAGCAGATGAATGGATAAGAAAGCTGTGATCCATATATACAATGAAATATTACTCAGCCATTAAAACGAATACATTTGAATCAGTTCTAATGAGGTTGATGAAAATGGAGCCTGTTATACACAGTGAAGTAAGTCAGAAAGGAAAACACCAATATAGTATATTAATGCATGTATATGGAATTTAAAAAGATGGTAATGATGACACCATATGCAAGACAGCAAAAAATACACAGATAAAAGAACAGACATTTGGACTCTGTGGGAGAAGGCAAGGGTGGGATTATTTGAGAGAAGAGCATTGAAACATGTTTATTAGCATATGTGAAATAGATTGCCAGTCCAGGTTCAATGCATGAGACAGGGCACTTAGGGCCAGTGCACTGGGAGGACCCTGAGGGATGGGATGGGGAGGGAGGTGGGAGAGGGGCTCAGGATGAGGGACACAGGTATACCCATGGCTGATTAATATGAATGTATGGCAAAAACTGCTACAATATTGTAAAGAAATTAGCCTCCAATTAAAATAAATAAATTAATTTACAAAAAATAAATTAAATATCTTTTTAATAAAGAGTAAGTTAACACTCAAAATTTGGTTTGTACTGATGGATAGCCAGCTTTTTCTGCTTTATTTTTTGAAAGCACTATTCTTTCCCCTTTGAAATGCTCTGGCATTTTGATTAAACATTGTCTGAGTGACATGTGCAGGTGTGGTGCTCCATTGACCTACTTGTCAGTACTTCATGCCAGGTGTGCAAACTCTTGATTACTATGATTTACAGTACTAGCACAGTTTTTAAACATGTGGGTTTTATGTTTAAAGCTGATTATATGCACTGATGCTAAAGCTGAAACTCTACTTTGGCCGCCTCATGCGAACAGTTGACTCATTGGAAAAGACTCTGATGCTGGGAGGGATTGGGGGCAGGAGGAGAAGGGGACGACAGAGGATGAGATGGCTGGATGGCATCACTGACTCGATGGACCTGAGTTTGAGTGAACTCTGGGGGTTGGTGATGGACAGGGAGGCCTGGCGTGCTGCGATTCATGGGGTCACAAAGAGTCAGACACGACTGAGTGACTGAATTGAACTGAACTGAACTGATATGCACCTTCACCCCCAAATCCTCCAGCTGCCCCTTTGTTATTCAAATGAATGTTTTCAATTCCTCGTTTCCTTTTAATCACCTACAGATATTCCATGGATGATGTTTATATGTCATCTCTGCAGTGGAATAGTTCAGTGGCATGAAGAAACTAGAAGAGCAACAGCTTTGGTCCTTGAATCCTCTGCTCCCAGGACCATGTCACTGAGAAGTAGCCACTTTCATACACACCTTTTCTGGGACTCCTTAAATTTACAGTCTCTGTAAAGGTCTTTTCTTGTTATTGTGAGAAATGATTCTGTAAGGTTCAATAGCAGATTTGTATAAATCTTCTTGGACTTGCTTTAGAAACATAGGAAGGACAGTGGTTTCCCTTTACTGATCTGGCCCCTTTATTCTGCTCAGTAAAAGCTTTCTTCTCCATGTTTAGGAAATGGATGTTTAAAAAGCCACCAGAAACCAAAAAATGTTGTGGCTAGTCTCCTTGCTTACTAAGTCTGTAGGCTTTTCCTGCCTTGTTTCCTAGGCTACACTATCAATCAGGTGATTTTACCTGAAACTTTCACGGGTATTTCATCCAAGTAATTCCGGAGCTAGATATTTCATTCTATCCTAAGAATTTACCCTTATTACGTTCTCTGTGTATTGAGTTTAATCACAACTACCAAAGTGTATTAATCTTCTCTAGCAGTTTTACTTTCTCATGAAGTTGGCCCTTCACCATTCATTGCACCATCTTAATTCTTACTACTACTGCCTGAAGATAAAGAATCCACCTGCAATGCAGTAGATGTGGGTTTGATCCCTGAATTGGGACGATCCCCAGGACAAGGGAAAGGCTACCCCCTCCAGTATTCTGGCCTGGAGAATTCCATGGACTATATAGTCCATGGGATCGCAAGGAGTTGGACACGACTGAGTGACTTTCACTTTCACTGCCTGAACCTGGGCTTTCATGTGTGTGTTTTGTTTTCTTTTCTTTTCTTTTTCTAATATGCCATTGAAAAAGCTCTTTAGTTGATCTTTCTGCCTTAAGGCTAATTGTCCTCCCATCTGTCTTAACATACAAATTACATCTCTAAATAAAAATGTGGTCATATGACATTTACATTGGCTATATTTCAATGTCTCCCAATTTTAAGAGATAAGAATCCTTCATCCTAGTATTGTATATATGTTCCTTCATAATAAGTCTGATTTTTATGACCATTTCTTAAACACCTTATTCTTCTTATATAGTTATAAAGACTACAAGCTCCTTGAGGCCTATGTCTGTTTAGTCTTTGTACTCACAGTTCATACCACATAGTAGCCACTAAATACATATTTATGTGTTGAATACTGATTCACTCAGAAAAGCAAACACACACACACACACACACACACACACACACACACACAAACTGTAAACAAAAAACCCTCAAAGTTGTTTTATATAATTCTTTAACAAAATAATAATATTT
Source organism: Ovis aries (assembly GCF_016772045.2). Lineage (NCBI taxonomy): Eukaryota > Metazoa > Chordata > Mammalia > Artiodactyla > Bovidae > Ovis > Ovis aries. The sequence continues at coordinate 24,428,882 of NC_056074.1, read as the reverse complement.
GATAGCTTTATTCAGTGGTCAATATTCACATCAGCTAAAACATCATCATATAACTTATGGTCTTGGAACTGTTCAATATATTGACTGTGATGGTGGATACACAAACTTACAGGAGTTAAAACTGTGTACAACTTAACATACAAACACATAAATAAATCTGGGAAAATCTGAATAATCTGTGGCTTATATCAATGTCCAAATCCTAGTTGTATATTATGGTGCAGTCTGCTAATCATTACCATTGGGGGAATCTGGGCAAAGGTTCTCTCTGTATACAAGGGATCTCTCTCTGTCTTATTTCTTACAACTTTGTATGACGGTTACCAATAAAATTTTCGATTAAAAAAGACACTGGCTTTTATTTATGTTTTGTGTCTTTTAAAATAAATAAATTTATATTTTTAAAAACTTCTAAATACCTTTCAACATGGTTTTGTTTCATACATTTTATTACAGTATTTTGAGTCTTCCAGTGAATTTCCATGTTAAAACAATTAATGAGTCTCTTCCTGGGCACCCATGACACCTATCTCAATGTACCTTGTTTTATACTGCATTTGTTTTTCTCCCTTACCCAATGATGACCTTTGTGAATGTAGAGATTTTGGTCTTTCTGTGTTTCTATTGTTTATAATGTGTTTTGTGCTATATATGTGTGCTCTGTGCTAAGTTGCTTCAGTTGTATTGAACTCTTTATAACCCTATGAACTGTAGCCTGTCCATGGGATTTTCCAGGCAAGAATACTGGAATGGGTTGCCATTTCCTTCTCCAGGGATCTTCCCTTCAATTATTGCCATTAAAGGTCTGCTTAAGCTGGAACTCTGCACAGGGAAAAACAGTAAAAAAATTATTGTTTTCATTAAAGAATTAATTGAAATGTCCCTTAAAAGTATAAATTCTTTTTTTTTAGTTTAAATTCTTGTTGGTGTTTAACTTAATTGTAAATAAAAGTTAGCCATATCTGGTCTGTGTTGCTTCTTTATTTTGAGTAAATACTGACTCACTTTTTCAGTTTCAACAGAGCTTTCTTCACTTCCTTGTTCCTCAGGGTGTAGACCACAGGGTTCAGAAGGGGCGTCATCACAGTGTAGAAAACAGCCACAATCCTGTCCACAACCTCCTTGGAGCCTGGTCTCAGGTAAATGAAAACAAGGGGAACATAGAAACAAAGGACCACAATGCAGTGGGAGGCACAGGTCTGGAAGGCTCTCCATCTTCCCTCTGAGGTGTGGATCTTCAGGATGGAATGGACGATAGACACATAGGACAGCATAATAAGAAGAAAGCAGCCCAAGGCCACCAACCCAGTGTTGACAAAGATCACCATCTCCACAGTGGACGTGTCTGCACAGGCCAGTTTGAGGATAGATGGTGCATCACAGATGTAATGCTGGATCTGGTTGGGTCCACAGAAGCGCAAACGGAATGTCGGTGTGGTCTGGACAGCAGAGTGCAGAGAGCCACTGAGCCACGTGGTTGTGGACAGGATGGCACACGTCCTCCCACTCATCATGCTGGCGTACCTGAGTGGGTAACTGATGGCCAGGAAGCGGTCATAGGCCATGACGGTGTAGAGGAAGCACTCGGTGCTGCCCAGGAAGTCAAAGGAATAGAACTGGGCCACACGGCTGGGAAAGGAGATAGGACTGCCTTCTGGGGACACCAGGGTCATCAGCATTTTGGGCACAGTGACCGTGGAGAACCACATGTCAATGAAGGACAGGTTGGTTAGGAAGTAGTACATGGGGGTATGCAGGTGGGGATTCACTATAATCACTAGCATGATGAGAAGATTTCCCACCACAGTGAGGACATAGATCACCAGGAAGATTCCAAAGAGGAGCGTGTCCAGCTCTGGTGCATGGGGAAGGCCCGTGAGAATGAACGTTGTCACTAGGCTTGCATTTGTCATTTCTCCTCTGAATGGTACTCTGTTCCTACAGGAAGGACTACAGCAAACCCAACACTGACATATTTCACATGAGAACATATTTCAATATGAAATACACCAACTACATCTTAGCTCATAGAGAAAACAATGGATAAATTTTTACAAAGATAGCAGATAGCACTTTTGCTTCATCATGGGGCTCTGAGGAGGAATGGTTGCTTCTCTTTTGTAGAACCTAAATCGCCCAATAGAAAAGAATCAGCCAAATTAAAAAGAGGACTAAATTCATATAAAATCAGCTAAATAGACAAGAAGAGTAAATTTTATACTCTATTTTCTGTGGAATTAGGAAAGATATACCCAAACTAGCTACTCTTCAGAGTTGGTAGCTACTCTAAGAATAAAGCCTCTCTCTCTCTCTCTTTCTTTTTTTTTTTTCCTCTTTCTATTTTTCTCTAACACACATGCCTATATAGACACCATAGAGACAGACAGAAATATACCCCACATACACACACACTTTCAAACATATAGATTTTGCCTCTTGATCATCAGAGAGTTTCCATGATAAATATAAGATCCTAAAGATTTCCCCGGTGGCACAGTCAGTAAAGAATCCGCCTGAAATACAAGAGATGTGGGGCTTGATCTCTAGGTCAAGAATATCCCCTGGAGGAGGGCATGGCAACCCTCTTCATTATACATGCCTGGAGAATCCCATGGACAGAAGAGCCTGACGGGCTACAGTCCATGGGTTCGCGAAGAGTCAGACACGACTGAAGCGATTGAGCACACAAAGAAACCTTCATCCTTGATTGTGGAGACAAAACTGCTTTCCTAAAGCTCTCTGGTCAGCCGTAGATGTGTCAAGACAGGAACCCAATACTGGTCCAGCATTAGTTGCAGCCAGATTCCTCTGTCCCACCCTAGACCATGCTCTCCTGTTTCTAAGTGAAATCTGGCACCAAACCTATGCACTGGTGGTCAGAATATCACTGCTTTCCTCAGCTCCTCTTATACAATGTTTATTTGCATTTATAAATTTTTATTTTATCTCCTTTCCCTCCAGGATTTTAAGCAATCAATCATCCTCCTTAGAAAGTGTGATCAAATAATCTCACAATGTATTTAAAGATGGCCCTGAAGGGTTCAATTTACTTAAATAGTAATGAATAGAACTAAATTATATCTATGGAAACTGAGTTCTTAAGACTGAATATAAATATATTTATCTGCTATAAAACAAACACAAATGTGCTTTTTAAGGTAAAGGATAATAGGTAGTCTGAAATCTGAAGAATGTGATGGCACCCCACTCCAGTACTCTTGCCTGGAAAATCCCAGGGATGGAGGAGCCCGATAGGCTGCAGTCCATGGGGTCGCTAGGAGTCGGACACGACTGAGCGACTTCACTTTCACTTTTCACTTTCATGCAGTGGAGATGGAAATGGCAACCCACTCCAGTGTTCTGTCCTGGAGAATCCCAGGGATGGGGGAGCCTGATGGGCTGCGGTCTATGGGGTCACACAGAGTCGGACACGACTGAAGCGACTTAGCAGCAGCAGCAGTCTGAAATCATTTTTATTTTTTCTAGGATTTCTATTATTCTAGGACTTATGCAGTAAGTATTTTTATTTTGTTTTGTTTGAGTGATCTGAGTGAACAATTACATATTCAAAGAGAAAAGGAATAAAATGAAGAAATGAAGAGAAATTTGGTTGGACACCTAGACCCCTCTAATAGAAGAGGACCATTTCTCCATGAATTTTGAAGATGCTAATGCCACAAAGAGTCATATCAGCATCACACTTCTATTATGGAGCATGTGATAAAACAGAGTTTTTCTTTTGTCAAAAATGTAGAGTTGTAAGGCTATGGTGTACAGAGAAAGCACTTTATTGACTTGTAATTTTATGGAATTTTGCATTGTTTTTTATAAAATGACACAAAGTTGGTTCCATAAGCCATGACAAAAGCAGTATCTGCTTATGCTTAAGATGTAAAACAAAACTATGGCCATAAATACATTGTAATCACCCCAAAATTCCAAGCAATGAAAAACACTAATATTTTGCTAATTTTTGCTACTTACCAATCTTACAACTGGCGTGCTGCGATTCATGGGGTCGCAAAGAGTCGGACACGACTGAGAGACTGAACTGAACTGAACTGAACTAAATCTTACAACTAGGATTTGGATCATTAAGTAAAATTCAAAATTTAAAGAAACTGTCCATCTTTGATGAGTAGAGAGCTTCTTTTTCCCTTCATAGACAAAAGCACAAGAGGAAAAGCTGGAGAAACATTGATTTTAAATGATATAACTTTAGATTGATTTGATATCTCAAGAGATATTGTTTTGGCCCTTGAATCCTTGTGGATGAGAATGTTCCACATTATGATAAATAATTAGTGTGTTTTTTTTTTTTTCCAAATGCTTTCTTTGCATTTGATGGGCCATCATTCCATAAGACTTTTTACTTAGCCCAAAATTAAATTCCAAGTTAAATAACTGTGACACTCTTGGTTAAAAAGTTCCTTGTACTGGGAATGATTTCGTTGTACTGTATTGGGTTTTGTTTTCTTTGATTTCTTCTTTAAATTCAAGGTGAAAAATGTGGGCTTTAAACCCCAAAAGGATAATTCTCTGGTGAGGTTCATTGTCTCTTTGATGACTCTTGCACTGTCTGGTGATTAGGGCCATCACAAAGAGAAGTTCTGGGGCGTCTTTGCTCTGGGAATGATTGGAGACTTACTTCTAGATAAACAGCTTGCTAATTAAGCTTCTCCCCATTGGGACCTAGAAGACTGCAGACTCCTAGTCAAGAATGGATGATCTCTCACTTGGTCTGATTCAGAGACTTTCTCTCTTTTCAGAGATTTCTGCCTTTGTATCTTTTATCCTTTTCTTGTTGTTCAGTTGCTCACTCATGTCAGACTCTTTGTGACTCCATTCCCATAGCATGTCAGGTTTCCCTGTTCTTCATCATTTCCTGGAGCTTGCTCAAACTTACATCCATTAAGTTGGTGACGCCATCCAATCATTTCATCCTCCGTCATCCCCTCCTCCTGCCTTCAGTCTTTTCCAGCATCAGGGTTTTTCCACTGAGTCAGCTCTTCACATCATGTAGCCAAAGAATTGGAGCTTCAGCTTCAGCATCAGACCTTCAAACGAATATGCAGGGTTGATTTCCTTTAGGATTGACTGGTTGGATCTCCTTGAAGTCCAAAGGACTCTCAAGAGTCTTCTCCAATACCACAGGTCAAAAGCATCAATTCTTCAGCATTCAGCCTTCTTTCTGGTCCAACTCTCACATCTATACATGACTACCGGAAAAACCATAGCTTTGCATAAATGGACCTTTGTCAGCAAAGTAATGTCTTTGCTTTTCAATATATAGACAACTTATCCTTTCAAATTATAATGTAATTGTATATTTATTTACATGAAAACAGAAACATGAATGAAATAATCGGGATAGAGAGCAGCCATATACACAATTTAAATATATATTGTCATTAAAGTTGAAGATATATGAAAGTTGAATCTGAATGAACTCCAACAATATTTCTCAGCTCCTAAATCTGTGTTGCAATGACTGGTATTGCAAAAAAAAATTAAAGCAGTTTAAATCTTTGCTGTATTTAAAACTTTAGGATAGCACATAACATAAAATTTTACTTATAACACATGTGCACACACCCACATGCACATACCAATTCTTAAAATCTTACTCCATAAACAACAAAAACAAGAAATAACTTGATTAAAAAGGGTGTAAAGGGCTCATATGGACATTCTACAAAGAAAACACAACAAGCATATAAAAAGACGGTCAATATCACTAATCATTAGGGAAATTCCAATCAAATTCACCATAAGATATCACCTCACAAGGAAAAAAGAAAAGAAATGTGGAGAAAATGGAATCATTGTGCATTGTTGGTGGGAATTCTAAAATGGCATAACCACAATGGAAAAATCAGTACCGAGATTCTTCAAAAAATTTAAAAATAAAATTACTGTATAATTCAGCAATTCTACTTCTGAGTATACACCTCAAAGGATCCTGAATATTCATATTTATAGAATGTTAACAGCAACATTATTCAAAATAGGTAGCAGGTGGAAGTTGTTTAAGTGTCCATTGATGATGAATGGATAGTCAAAATGTGATGTATACATACATGGAATATTACTCAAACTTTAAAAGGGAAAGGGAATTGACACAGATGGATGCTTCTAGATGGATGAAACTTGAGATTGTGTTAAATGATTTAGGAAGCCACAAAAGACAAATAATGTAGGAATCAAATTATATGAAGTTTTTGTAGTAGTGAAATGATAGAAAAAGAAGGTAGAATTGTGGTTGCCAGGGGCTGGGGAAGGGGAAGATAGGTAGCTGTTTAATGGATATAGAGTTTCCTTTTGCTATATGAAAAAGTTGCAAAGTTTGGTTGCACAATTGCATGAATATACTTAACACTATTGAATTATATACTTAAAATGGTTAAGGTGGTAAATTTAAGTTTTGTATTGCTTTTTCACTATTTAAAATGAGGCTCATTTGTTATGGACGTGTACACACTGCTCTATTTAAAATGGATAATCTTTTTTTTAATATAAATTTATTTTTTTATTTTACTTTACAATACTGTGTTTGTTTTGCCATACATCAACATGAATCCGCCATGGTTGTACACGTGTTCCCAATCCTGAACCTCCCTCCCACCTCCCTCCCCATACCATCTCTCTGAGTCATCCCAGTGCACCAGCCCCAATCATCCTATATCCTGCATCGAACCTAGACTGGTGATTTCCTTATATGATATTATACAGTAAGCCAGAAAGAAAAACACCAATACAGTATACTAACACATATATATGGAATTTAGAAAGATGGTAACGATAACTCTGTATGCGAGACAGCAAAAGAGACACAGATGTGTAGAACAGTCTTTTGGACTCTGTGGGAGAGGGAGAGGGTGGGATGATTTATTTGGGAGAATGGATTGAAACATGTATAATAAATATAAATTTATTTATTTAAAAAATAAAATGGATAATCTACTGTATAGCACAGGGAACTCTGCTCAAAGTTATGTGGTAGCCTGTATGGGAGGGAAATTTGGAGGAGAATGGATACATGTATATGTATGGCTGAGTCCCTTCTCTGTTCACCTGAAACTATCACAACATTGTTAATCAGCTATAATCCAATATAAAATAAATAAATAAAAAGAGCCTCCTTATCTGGCTCTCACATATCCTGGAATTTTTGAGTTTGCTAGTTCTCTTCTTTTTCTTATAACTTCATCTACTCTTGAACCCACTCAAATTACTGTTAAATTGTTGAATACCTCAGTTTGCTGTGGGTAGAGAAGAATCTGAGAAATGCAACCTTAGGTAGGCTTCAGGGAGTCTGCCTGGAGTTATCATTTGAGTCCTTACTCCTTACCAGACAGAGTGTAATTCAATTGCTTTACGTTATATCTTGTTTATCTACAAAAAATGCTGAGATCACTTTACAGAAGGTGAAACAAGGCTTAGGGATATTGGGTAGATTTCTGTAAATTATAGTTTGTGCATAGAATTAAGATTCCATCTCAAATCTTCATGCAGCTCTACTCAATATAGCATTTTTGCCAAAATTTTGAAAATAAACATATGACCTTCTACATACACACACCAAAACCTCAGCTTTTTTTCCTTTCAATATCTCTGACATATGAGTGTCAGTCACTCAGTCGTTTCTGACTCTTCAATCCCATGGACTGTAGCCTGCTAGTCTCCTCTGTCCATGGAATTCTCCAGGCAAGAATACTGGAATGGGTTGCTATTCTCTTCTCCAGATGTATGAGAGTATTCCCATATTATTTCTTATTTCTATCTTCAAACCCTGCAAACACCCCTCCTGTTTTTATCCCTTCTTTCTCTTCTACAAGTAAACTTACAAGTAAACAATTAAACTTCTATAAGTTACTCCATGTCTTTTCTACTTTTTATTTATTTATCTTTCCTAGCCCTAACTCTGAACACACTTTTATAGACCAAGGTCAATTCAGTAGCGTTTATTTCCTAATCAAAGGCATGTTTATCTTTTTTTATTAATACAGCCTGTACAGGTTTTTCAAGTAGGTCATCATGATCCAAAGTATTAAAGATAATCAAAGATAAATAGGGTGGTAGAATTATTAACATTTTTTACAAGTTTTTTAAAATAATTTTGGGTATTTATAGATTGAGGTCAGGAGGAGAAGGGGATAGCAGAGAATGAGAGGGTTGGATGGCATCACCGATTCAATGAACATCAGTTTGGGTAAACTCCGGGAGTTGGTGATGGACAGGGAGGCCTGGTGTGCTGAGGTTCATGGGGTCTCAAAGAGTAGGACATGACTGAGCAACTGATAGATTTATTTGGCTGTGCTGGGTCTTCATGGCTGCTCCAGCTTTTCTCTCATCATGGCTAGCAGGGGCTACTCTCTAATTGCAGTGGTCAGGCTTCCCAAGATGGTGGCTTCTCTTGTTGCAGAGCATGAGCCCTAGGGAATGTGGGCTTGAGTAGCTATGGTGCACGGGCTCAGTAGTTGTGACTCCCGGGCTCAAGAGCACTGAGTCAGTAGCTGTGGTGCACAGGCTTGGTTGCCTCACACCACGTGGAATCACTGGACCAGGGATCCAACATTGTGTCTCCTGCATTGGCAGGCAGATTCTTTACCACTGAGCTATCAGAGAAGCCCTAGAATTATCAACTTTTACATTTATTTTTAGGGGCTTCCCTGGTGGCTCAGAGAGTAAAGCATCTGCCCACAATGCAGGAGACCTGGGTTCGATCCCTGGGTTAGAAGGATCCCCTGGAGAAGAAAATGGTCACCCACTCCAGTATTCTTGCCTGGAGAATCCCATGGATGGAGGAGCCTTGTAGGCTACAGTCCACAGTGTCGCAAAGAGTCGGACATGACTGAGTGACTTCACTTTACTTCACTTCACCAGGGAAGTCCTAGAATTATCAACTTTTACATCTTTTTAGCATTAGTTAGATGTGCAACAAAAATAATGTTTACTTTTTAAATAGAAATTCTAGATGTACTTGGAATAATGTAACTACCTCAGTGCTCCTTAAACCCTGAAATCTGATGATCAGAAATTTTAGGGCCACAAGTTCTAAAGAGAACAAATTCCAGTTCCTTTGAAGTAAACTCCATGATTTTGGGCAAATAAAGTTCTCAGATCCTAACTTTTCTTATCCATAGAAGACTTCATAAGAGTTTTAAAAGGTTTAAATAAGACTGTCAAGTACTCTTTTCCTTTCGGATAAACTCTAAGTTTGAGCAGAGGGGCTATAATTAACCACTCTGCCCTCCTTAAACTTTCTGACTCTTGTGCCGGGGTCCAGCCCCGGTGGATCCAGGGTGATTCGAAGGTGGGGACGGAGTCGGCGTCTTTGGAAAAACACATATTTAATCACAGATATAGAGAGATTGGAAATGGATAGTGCAATAGGAAGATTAGTGGAGAAAAGGAGGCTGAATAACTTGGATTACGTGGAATAGCATCCATGCTCCAGATGGGAATTCAGCCAGAAAAACGGGAGCAAGAAAGAAGCGACATGGGGGAATCAGTCTTTCCGGAAACTGATCCAATTTCTTTATTTTGGGGTTTGCTTATACACCTTTTGTTACACATAGGGATGAATACAGAGTCACGCGGGAGTCAGCAGTCCTGACCTTTATCAAAATCAGGTGCTTCACATAAATATATAAAAAAAAGGTCTTAGGGATATTACATCATCTTCTGGCCAGGAGTGAGACCTGCTGACATTTTATGATCCTTTCTTTCTGATAACCAAAAAACTTATTTCTTCCAATGATGTTTTTTCTTAAACCAGGCACCACCCTCCAAATAAAGTTACATTCCTATAGGGTGAGGATGTAGTGAGTTACAATCAAGAAAGGAATTTATTTAACCCAAGGTTAACATGATTAATCTTAAAGGTTAATACTTATTTCTCCTATATGCTTAAAGGTTAATACTTATTTCTCCTATATGTTAGTTATATTCATTATAAGAGTAGGGAACATGGAGATTTAGCAGCAAACATCAGCCCAACAAATGAAAATCCTTTCACCAATGCTCCCCTATTTAGTCTTAAGATATGATAGAGTTACATTTTTACATAGCAAGGACACAGTGATTTATAACAAAGTACAGTGATCTATTACAAAAGAGAAAATCCATTAACTCAAAAAGTCTAGTATTGCTAACATCAAAAACTACTATATTTCCTTTGCTATATTCCAAATACATTGATTAATATATTCCCAAGTGCCTAAGGATATGGAGGCCTGGCGGCAATCATTGACTCAACAAGAAGAAAAAGTCCTATGCTAATTAAGACTCTCAAAATACTCCAAAACTCTCCGTGCTGTTTACAGTTGAGAGTTAGTAAACAATCTTGTGCCTAGTGGCAGCAGCATGGATAATCCTGTCACACAAGCTAGTCTGTCAGCAGAGAGGTTTGACCTGAGACATCCTTGTCCCACCCAGAGCAGGGAATTAGCAGCAATTATTGACACAACAAATGAAGAACCCTTCACCAATATAATTCCTAACCAACTATACTAATAATTTCTAACTCCCCAAAATAATTTGCCTTTAGTAAGTCTAAAACATCTCGCGCCTCTCAGGTTGGGAGGCTGTAAACAATCACATGTGGCCGGACAAACCTATACAGGTGGGCTAGATAACCTTCAGAGGAGTCCGCAAGCTGAAACACTCTTGTCACACCCAGGAATTTTTATTGCCTTGGAGCTGCACGTTTACTCCTTCTCCGAGAGAAACGGTTATGGGGAGAGCCCCCCGTAAAGTCAGAGGTGTAGGTGAGAGCATAAACCAGACTCTGGTTTTGGGGTTAGATGCTCGGGAACAGGGGGTTTCCTGAGGCTTAATCACGCCTTTGCGTATGCCAAGCCTCCTTCCTCATGACCTTTGCCATGGGCGGAATTCCTCACGCTGGCCCCCGGCACTCTTGGAAAATAATTAATGCCCTGCCTGATATGATTGGGACTCAGTATTTGTGCAAATAAATGGATCCATGTATACATAAATAAGCAAGTTACTGAATGTGTTCAATAAAAACTTTGAAATCTATCCCCCCAAATACTTATTGAATATTCTAGGCATTTAGACATTTGAACAGATATCAAGTACTAAAAGACACACACTTCAAGTTATAGCTAAAAGTTCTTTGACTTATCAGCATGTTTCCTACCACTTCTCCCCTAACAACAGGGCTTTATCTCCCCTACACTTTGGAGGACTTTCAATCTCTATCCCATTGCACTCTACCCTGGCCATAGAGACAGGCAGGTGATTCAGCCAAGGAAATCAGGTTTGAATCTGGAGCTGAGGCTCCCAGAAACAATGGGCAGCTGAGGCTGAATCACCTGACGGCAGGGCCCTGAGGATGTGCCACCTGTTCTTACTGCTGAGGAGCTGCCCTAGTTCTAGCCTTCCATGAGCCTAGTTTTTCATCAATTCATTCATTTTCTGAGCTGACCCAGTTACTAGTCCTTGCAATAAATCAATCTTATTGACACAAATTGTAAAGCAGTTATTTGATTAAAACAATGCATATACATGAAAAAACAGTAAATATCTAAATGTACCTATAAACACGTGATATATGTGCCAAATGGGGTCACAAAGAGTCTACATGATAGAGCGACTGAACTGAACTGAACTGAATAGCATTCCACTGAAGTATGTTTTACAAAAATTATCATTAAAGATTTTCTGTTTAATCAGTTTCCTCCTCTCTCTCTCTTTCTGTCCATTGCTAAGGGCTGATTATATTAATTGCTCCCTTGTTTAATAAGGTCCCTGACTTGTGGGATTAGTCCCAAAGGAAGACCAAGGTTACTAAAGCTTGTTTGAGAATCATCGCAGTTCCTAGAGTCAGAGAAGAAATTACTATAAGAAAGAAAAGCACACTGAGATTTTTGACGTTCTATTTGAAAGTAATCAGAAAACAGCATTCTGGAGGTCTACCAGCAGACTGCAAAATCTGATGGGAATTCAGCAGGACAGGACTGCTTCCTTCTCCTGCAGAAGGAGAGAAAAGCAACATTCAACTCAATAGCACCAGCCAATTATGCTGCCTCGTAAGTGCCCAAATTTTATCCTTCATTTAAAAAATTACTCAGCCATTAAAAAGAATACATTTGAATCAGTTCTAATGAGGTGGATGAAACTGGGGCCTATTATACAGAGTGAAGTAAGCCAGAAAGAAAAACACCAATACAGTATACTAACGCATATATATGGAATTTAAAAAGATGGTAACGATAACCCTGTATGCGAGACAGCAAAAGAGACACAGATATATAAAAACAGTATTTTGGACTCTGTGGGAGAGGGAGAGGGTGGGATGATTTGGGAGAATAGCATTGAAACATGTATAATATCATATATGAAACGAATTGCCAGTCCAGGTTCTATGCATGATACTGGATGCTTGGGGCTGGTGCACTGGGACGACCCAGAGGGATGGTACGGGGAGGGAGGATGGAGGGGGGTTCAGGATGGGGAACATGTGTATACCTGTGGCGGATTCGTGTTGATGTATGGCAAAACCAATACAATACTGTAAAGTAATTAACCTCCAATTAAAATAAATAAATTTATATTTAAAAAAACAATAATTTGACTCTCATGCTTTCCTTCTCAGTGTAATCACCAACATAAAAGTAAAGTAAAAATAAAAATAGAGCTAGAGCTAGATAGGGTCTTAGAATTCATGGGTTGATTTATGATTTGAAGACCTCACTGTGTTGGAAAAGTTAAAACAAGTTGAAAAAGATATGAGAAATATTTAAAAGATGAAAATTGGAAAGGAGCCTCTACCATGCCTACCTCTGGGCTGTCTGCTGCCATAAAGTTGTTGCTTAGCTTCTCTGTCGTGTCTGACTCTTTGTGACCCCATGGACTGTAGCCCTCTAGGCTCCTCTGTCCATGGGATTCCCAGGCAAGAATACAAGAGTGGGTTGCCATTTCCTTCTTCAGGAAATCTTCTCAATCCAAGGATTGAACTCACTTCTCCTGCACTGCAGGCAGATTCTACACCACTGAGTCATGGGGGAATCACTTACTAGACCCTCAATATTCTTGACAGAATTTCTTATTCTTATTTTCAACATCATCTTTATATTTAAACAGAGGTGGTGGTGGTTGTTGTTCAGCTGCTAAGTCGTGTCAGACTCTTTGCCATCCCATGGACTGCAGCATTCTTGGCTCCTCTGTCTTCTACTAACTCCCAGAGTTTGCTCATATCCAAGCCTATTGAGTTGGTCATGCTATCTAACCATCTCATACATTGCCCACCCCCTTATCCTTTTGCCTTCAATCTTTCCCAGCATCAGGGTCTTTTCCAAGGAGTCACCTCTTCATTCAGGTGCCAAAGAATTGGACCTTCAGATTAGCAACAGTCCTTCCAATGAATATTCAGGGTTGATTTCCTTTAGGAGTGAATGGTAATGAATGTATCAGTATTGTGTCTGTCACAGCCTCCACATTCATACTTTCTGGTCTTTTGTCTCCCTTAGACCTTCCTCCCAGGAACATGAGGAATCACACAGAGCTGAATGAGTTCATCCTACTGGGAATACCTCAGACAGAGGGACTGGAGACTGTGCTCCTTGTCATCTTCACATTTATTTACCCCTTGACCTTGCTGGGCAATTTGCTCATCCTTCTAGCAATTGTCTCCTCCTCAACCCTTCACACTCCCATGTACTTCTTCTTGGGACTCCTCTCGATTTTGGACATGCTGTTCCCTTCTGTCACTTGTCCCAAGATGCTATTCTATCTCTCTGGCCAGAGCCGAGCCATATCTTATAAGGGATGTGCTGTTCAGCTCTTCTTCTATCATTTCCTGGGTTCTACGGAAGGCTGCCTCTATTCTGTGATGGCTTATGATCGCTTTGTTGCCATCTGTCACCCACTGAGGTATATGCTCATCATGAGACCTGGAGTCTGTGTTGGTTTGGTCTTGGCTGCCTGGTTGCTAAGTTATCTTCATGCCACCGTCCTGATAGCTTTTGTCTTTCAGCTACCCTACTGTGGCCCCAATAGAGTGGACCACTTCTTCTGTGACATTCCTGCTGTCTTACCCCTGGCTTGTGCTGATAGCTCCCTGGCCCAGAGAGTGAGTTCCACTAATGTTGGCTTTCTGGTTTTAATGTTTTGGTTGTGTGTTTGTGTCTCCTACACACGCATTGGAATTGCCATTTTGAGGATCCGTTCTGCAGAGGGCAGGCAGAAAGCTTTCTCTACCTGCAGCGCCCACCTCACTGCCATTCTTTGTGCCTTTGGACCTGTAATCATTGTCTATCTGCAGCCCACACCCAACCCCTTGCTAGGTGCCACAGTGCAAATATTAAATAATACTGTCTCACCCATGCTGAACTCGTTAATCTATTCCTTAAGGAACAAGGAAGTGAAAAGATCCCTAAAAATGGTTTTCTACAATGTAGTATTTACTGCTCTGAAATAAATTGTGAATTTTGTAAAGGATCTTAGAAACGTCTTGTCTTTTAACATCATTCTCTACTTCTTTTCAAAACAATTTTTATTGGAATGTAGTTGCTTTACAATGTGTTAGTTTCTTCTGCACCATAAAGTGAATCAGCCATACCCAACCATATATCCCTTCTTTTTAGTTCCTTCCCATTTATGTCACCACAAAGCATTGAGTAGAGTTCCCTATGCTACCCAGGAGATTCTCACTAGTTATCTATCTTACATATAGTATCAATAGTGTATATATGTCAGTCCCAATCTCCTATTTCATCCCCTGCTTTCAGGCTCAATATCCATACTTCTATTCTCTACTCAATAGACATACTTCTATTCTCTTCTATTCTCTATGTCTCTATTTCTGTTTTGCAAATAAGATCATCTATTTCTTCTTTTTTGTTTTTATTTGTTTAACTTTTATTTTGTATTACTAACTGGAGCATAGCCAGTTAGAAATGGTGTGATGGTTTCAGGTGAACAGCAAAGGGACTCAGCCATGCATATACATGTATCATTCTCTTCTAAACTTCCCTTCCTTTTAAATGAATAAATAGATAATAGAAAACGCTTTTTCTACAGCATTAGATTTTTGTTTACCCAATAAGACTTTCTATCATTGTGTGTAAACCGTAGAGCCCCAATAGTAACTCTATAACTAATACTATCCTTGGTACCTTAACCCTAGGAAAGAAGTCCAAGAGGCATACCAAGGAGCTGGAGACAAGTTCCTTGTCCTTAGAATGGGCATTCAGTGTTGGCTGGCTGCTCATAGTGAGAAACTGTGACAATCCAAGAAGGATCTTTAACAGCCATCTCTGTGCCAAACCACTCTTCATTCCTTTTTTTTTTTTTTTTTCCTCCATTTAGGATGTAATTGTTCCCCTTTTCTGGCTATAAACATTTCACTTCCTCCATGTTGCTAATAGTTTTTATTACCATTGACAGAACATGATCTGTTTTCCAGGCTCTGTGATGAATGTTGCACAGATATCATCTCATGTATTCTTCACATCATGATCACCCCCATAAAGTAGTTTTCATTTTGTAAACAGAACTTTGAAGATTAGAGACTTCAGATGAACCCAAGGTTGCGCATTAAGTTGAAAACCAGGCCTGAAGCTCAGGTCTTGTTAATTACATAGCTCTTACCCCATGACTGCCCTAAAGGACCTACTTAGCAATTTACTCATCCTCATTACTTCTCTCCAGGGTTCATGATACTCAGAGAGTGTTCAGTAAATAACTGGTAAAGCATGCACTAACACAGGTCATGTTTACATATTGACTTTATTATTATCTCCACTAATTCTGTGCCACTAATTCTGTACCTCTCTGTACATGGTGGCACTGAGTTATAGCAATAAGTACCTTGCCATTCATAACACATGCTTAGTTATGGTAAAGCCAAGTCTAGTCCCAGACCTCAGCTCCTACTGTCCCTTTTTCCTACTCTACCATACTGACAACATCCCAGGTTACTCTCTAATGTAAAAGGATTAGGGAAGCCCTCCTGTCTAGGTTGTTTGAAGAGAAGATGTCCTGATTACTGAGTTCAATTACCATACTTATCTGGTTCTCCCACCAAGTTAAAGCTTCCAACTTAGTCTCCAACAATATTTCAGTTGATAATTATTTCTCAGTTTTCTCCAGAATCCATGGAGAAAGAGGGGGTAATATTTGCTGAAGATCCCACAGACACATCAGCTCTTAGTTTTTATAACATTTTAGTGATTTGTAGTCTCTGTATTCCACTTTTACTCTCAACAGTTTCCAAGCTATTTGAAACCATTAAAACAAAAAAAGTGAAAATATTGAATAAAATAAATTGCTGCCATTACAAAAGGCCTGAGACAAAAGAACAAAAGGAAGTTCACTTAAGCATAGATAAACATGATAGTTCTATGGCCCTCTTAAAATGACTTGCAAAATCTAAGATCACCTAGAATTTTATTCCTGTGCTATGGGAGTGTACCCTAGACAATATGCTGGATTTGAGTAGTATTAGTTCCAATGGCACCCCACTCCAGTACTCTTGACTGGAAAATCCTATGGACAGAGAAGCCTGGTGGACTGCAGTCCATGGGGTCACTAGGAGTCGGACTGAGCGACTTCACTTTTCACTTTCATGCACTGGAGAAGGAAATAGCAACCCACTCCAGTGTTCTTGCCTGGAGAATCCCAGGGACAGGGGAGCCTGATGGGCTGCCCTCTATGGGGTCGCACAGAGTCGGACACGACTGAAGCGACTTAGCAGCAGCAGTAGCAGCAGTTCTCTGTCCACTTAATACTGGACACAGCTGGAAGAACCCATATGTTTTGAGATCTGGTAAAGTCTGGAGACTGATTACGGACAGATACTTATCACACTAATACTTAAACTTGCTCAGTAGATGTCTTTACAATGGAAAATTCCATAACATTTGTCTTATTCACTGTTATGCCCACAGGACAAGGCCCAGTGACCTAATAAGTATTGAGTTTGTTGAATGAATGAATGAATCTATACCACCTCGCCTTTCAAATTATGATGCAATTGTTTATTTATCTACATGAAAACAGAGTATATGCATATATGCATATGTGCTCAGTCCTATCTGACTCTGCAACCTTGTGGACTGTAGCTTGCCAGACTGCTCAATCCATGCGATTTCTCAGGCAAGAGTATTGGAGTGGATTTCCATTTCCTTGGCAAAGGGTCTTCCAAACTCAGGGATCATACCCTCATCTCCTGTGTCTCTGGCATTGCAGAGGGATTCTTTACTGCTTGAGCCATCAAGGTCAAGTGAAATCAGAAACATGAGTGAAGTAATTGGGATACAAAACAACTACATTAATTTTAAAAATATATTCTCTTTAACGTTGAAGATGTAAGAAAACCAATTCTGAATGAACTCCATCCACTTTTCTTGACTCTTAAATCAGTGTTGTGATGACTGGAATTGCAAAAATAAAATACATAAACCAGTTTAAATACTTTATGTATCTAAAACTTTAGCATAGCACAAAACATAAAATTTTACTTATATGTGCACACACACACATGCAAACACGAATTATTAAAATCTTACTCCATCATCAACAACAAAAACAACTTGATTAAAAGGAGGGTAAAGATCTGAAATAGACATTCTGCAAAGCAGACAACAAGCATATGAAAAGACGCTTAATATCACTACCATTAGGGAAATGCAAGTCAAGTTCCAAGGAAATGTCACCTACCATCCACTAAAATGGCATTCACTGACAAAAAAGGGAAAAGGGAAAAAAAAACGGTGAAATTAGAACCATTGTACACTGTGGGAACTGTAAAATGGGGCATTCACTATGGAAAATCGTATGGAGATACCTCAATTAAATTAACATTACCCTATGATTCAGCAATTCTACTTCTAATATACATCCAAAAGCATCCTGAGTATTCATGTTTATAGCATGTTCATAGCAGCATTATTCACAATATGTAAGAGGTGAAAACTATTTTCATCCATTAATAATAGAAGGATAGTCAAAATGTGGTATATACATACATAGAATATTACTCCCACTTTGAAAAGGAAGGAAATTGACATAGTTGGATGCTACTTGATGGATGAACCTTGAGAAGGTTAAGTTAATTGAAATAAGCCACCACAAAAAGACAAATACTGTAGGATTCCAGCTATCTGAGGTTTTTGGAATGGTTAAATGATAGAAAAAGAAGGTGGGAAGGTGGTTTCAGGGACTGGGGAGGGTAAGATAGGTAGTTTAATGAATATAGAGCTTCCTTTTACAAGATGAAAAAGTTCTGAAGTTTAGTTGCACAACAGCGTGAATATACTTAATACTACTGCGCTATATACTTCAAATGGTAAAGATAGTAAATTTTATGCTTTGTAATCTTTGTGTGTGTTTATGTGTGTGTGTGTGCATACTCAGTCCTGGTCAAGACTTTGCGATGCCATGGACTGGGGCCCTCCAGGGTCCTGGGTCCATAGAATTTCCCAGGGAAATATACTGGAGTGGGTTGCCATTTCTTACTCCAGGGAATCTTCCCAATACAAGGAATGAACCTGCATCTCCTGCATTGGCAGGCGGATGATTTACCACTGCACCACCTGGGAAGCCCTTTCGTATGCTTTATCACTATTTAAAAATAAGGCTCCTTATCTAGTTCTAACATATCCTGTGATTTGTGAGTTTGTTAACTTCTCTCTTTTTTTTTTTTTTTTTTGTAATTCCATCTACTGTTGAACCTCTCCAATCATGTTTAGTTGTTAAATACCTCAGTTTCTAATACCTTAGATTCAAGGGATTAGATCTGATAAAGTGCCTGAAGAATTATGGACAGAGCTTCATAACATTGTATTTGAGTCAGTGATCAAAACCATTCCCAAGAAGAAGAAATGCAAGTAGCAAAATGGTTGACTGAGTAGGCCTTATAAATAGCTGAGAAAAGGAGAGAAGTGAAAGGCAAAGAAGAAAGGGAAATGTACACCCTTTTGAATCCAGAGTTCCAGAGAATAACAAGAGATAATAAGTTGTTCTTCAATGAGCAATGCAAGGAAGTAGAGGAAAACAATAGAAAGGGGAAGGCTAGAGAGCTACTGAAACTAATTGCGGATACCAGTTGCAAATTAGTATGTGTTATGTTGTTTATGGGATGTGTTATGTTGTGTTATGTTGTTATGCATTATGTTGCTGACTATAAAGAAAGCAGAGCACCAAAGAATTGATGCTTTTGAACTTTGGTGTTCAAGACTCTTGAGAGGCCCTTGAACTTCAAGGAGATCAAACGAGTCAATCCTAAAGGAAACCAGCCCTGAATATTCATAAGAAGGACTGATGCTGAAGCTGAAATTCCAATACTTTGGTCACCTGATGGGAACAACTGACTCATTGGGAAAGACCCTGATGTTGGAAATGATTGAAGCCATGGGAAGAAGGGGAAGACATGAGATGAGATGAGATGGTTGGATGGCATCACCAACTTAGTGGACATGAGTCTGAGCAAGCTCTGGGAGTTGGTGAAGGACAGGGAGGCCTGGCGTACTGCATGAGGTCGCAAAGAGTCAGACATGACTGAGCAAATGAACTGAACTGGTGGTGTTTATAAATCATGCCAAAACTAATTTCCAATGTTCTAATCTCACAACCTGAGGTTCTATTATCCTCATTCTCATCTTGTTACTCTCCTCTGTTGGTTCCAATCTTCTGGGTGTTCCCAGGAGATACTTGAGAGGGAGGTTTACCTGATTAGGGATCCTTGGTGGCTTAGATGGCAAAGAATCTGCCTGCAATGCGGGACAGCCAGGTTCAATCCTTGGGTCAGGAGGATCCACTGGAGAAGGGAATGGCAACCCACTCCAGTATTCTTCCCTGGAGAATTCCATGGGCAGAGGAGCCTGGCAGGCTACAGTCCATGAGGTCACAAAGAGTCGGACATGACCGAGCGACTAACACATTCACTTTCACTTTCACTTCATTTTACCTGATTACTGGAATCTAAGTCCAGTTCTCAATGTACATTCAGGTACAGAACCGTAAATGCAAAAATGAAGTTCCGTCCTGATGTTATCAGATTAGGCTAAAGCGGGACGTTAATCCACATACATTCCCAATAGCATTTCTCTGACCTTGTTACTATCTTTTCCCCTTTTCCTGACCAATGATCTCAAAGTTCTATAGTTCAAGCATCTTCCTTATTTGGCTCCCTTAATGTATTCTAGCTCCTCCAGCCACTCTCCCCATGATAGCCAGAATTTTCTCTTCATATGTCCTCTCTCCCCTAAATACTCAAGCACGTTGCTACTGAAAACCCTCTTAACTTTTCTTAAACCTCCTAATATGGAGATCAAAATCTTGACAGTGACCAAATGGACCTTAGTAATCACGCGTTTTAGGGCCTCTCCAGTTTTATCTCACAGTTCTTTTCCTCTCTTTCTCAAGTTTTTCAACTGTGCTGTGCTCTCTTTCAGATCCTGCGCACTTGTTGTTGCCTCTGCCTAGAATGCTTTCTCCCTTCCCTTCCCTACACTCTTAACCTCTCTTTGGATCTCAACTCAGATAACTGTTTCTCAGAGAAGTTCCCCTGGACCTTCAAGGAACACTACCTAGTTCTTCAAATAACAATAATAACAGATATTAATGTGGATACTTCTCATTGGAAAAGATTGAGAGCAGGAGGAGAATGTGGGGGACAGAGAATGAGATGGTTGGATGGTATCATCGACTCAACAAACATGAGTTTGAGCAAACTCCAGGAGATAGTAAAGGACAGGGACGCCTGGAATGATGCAGTCCATGGGGTCACAAAGAGTCAGACACAACTGAGCAACGGAACAACTGAACAACAAATATTTATACACATGAAAGAAAAACATAATTTCTTTGAATACAAACACTCTCCCATTATAACTTTTGATACATTGAACTCTTCTTTCTAGCATTTACTGCATTAAATAATTATAACTTGCATGTATGATTATTTGATTAATGCCTTTCTGGGTCTAGACTGCAAGCTCTATGAGAGTTGAGACCATGACAATTTTCTCCTCATCAGAGCATAGCAATTTTGTACATCACAGCAGCTGTGAATAAATTTGGGAGAAATGAAACCGCTAATTTGTTGACATCACTTTCTCCTCTGTCCGCCTTTTCTTGTCTTTCTTAGCTTCCTATCTAGTTTAGATTCTTTTGACCATTATTATAATTAGTTTTAAATCACTCAAATCCTCCTCTCCATCATGTCTTCCTGCCAAGTCTTTGGTTCATCCACGCGCGTACTCCATTCCTCCACCTGTTCTGTTAAGCTTTCCTGGAGAAAAACCACAAGTCAAGCAGCAATAAATTCATCATCACCTACTTCAAGTGATGCTGCACTCTTAGGACTTTTCTTTATTAGGATTGTGCTCATGGTCTATTGGAATGAGTGTTGACATGGAATTGGTACCTGGACTTCTACTCAACTCCTGGGGTCTAAATCATAAGGAACAAAAGCAGGATTCACCAGCAAACTGAGGACTAAAGGATCAGTAAGATCTCAGTATCTCCCACCACAGGACCCCTTGGTAAATCAAGTGGAAACTGAGCCTGGGAAGAGTTTTCCTCTTTACTGGCTGATTTGGTGATAGTCAGGCTTCCCAGGTAGTTCTAGTGGTAAAGAACCCATTTGCCAATGCAGGAGACTTAAGAGCTGCGAGCTCAATCCCTGGGTTGGGAAGACCCCCTGGAGGAAGACATGGCAACCCATTCCAGTATTTTTGCCTGGAGAATCTCATGGACAGAGAAGCCTGGATGGCTCTAGTCCATAGGGTCGCAAAGAGTCGGACACAACTGAAGTGACTTAGTACACATGCAAGACAGCCCAGGATCTGCCCGAATTATCATCTTCTCACCCCCACCCCCATCATAGGAGGGAAAGCTGAAATAACGAGCACAAGGGAGAATGGCTTGCTTCTCCTACTAACGTTTCTGATTCTTCAGACTCTCTCTGCCCCATACTGAGAATCCAGGTCACGTATGTCATTCTACCATTTAGTTTTCTGCATGACCTTTCCTATCAAACACAGTGATGCATGCCTTGCAAGCCATTTGGAACGAATGTTCAGTTCAGTTCAGTTTAGTGTTTCTCTTATGTATTGAGACGTTCCTATGTTGGGTGCATCAGTTCAGTTCAGTTCAGTTCAGTCAC
The DNA here is from genome assembly GCF_016772045.2 of Ovis aries. Lineage (NCBI taxonomy): Eukaryota > Metazoa > Chordata > Mammalia > Artiodactyla > Bovidae > Ovis > Ovis aries. The sequence continues at coordinate 24,406,744 of NC_056074.1, read as the reverse complement.
TCAGTCGTGTCCGACTTTTTGCAACCCCATGAATCGCAGCACACCAGGCCTCTCTGTCCATCACCAACTCCCAGAGTTCACCCAGACTCACGTCCATCAAGTCAGTGATGCCATCCAGCCATCTCATCCTCTGTCATCCCCTTCTCCTCCTGCCCCCAATCCCTCCCAGCATCAGAGTCTTTTCCAATGAGTCAACTCTTTGCATGAGGTGGCCAAAGTATTGAAGTTTCAGCTTTAGCATCATTCTTTCCAAATGAATCCCAGGGCTGATCTCCTTCAGAATGGACTGGTTGGATCTCCTTGCCGTCCATGGGACTTTCAAGAGTCTTCTCCAACACCACAGTTTGAAAGCATCAATTCTTCAGTGCTCAGCTTTCTTCACTGTCCAACTCTCTCATCCATACATGACCACTGGAAAAAACATAGCCTTGACTAGACGGACCTTTGTTGGCAAAGTAATGTCTCTGCTTTTCAACATGCTATCTAGGTTGGTCATAACTTTTCTTCCAAGGAGTAAGCGTCTTTTAATTTCATGGCTGCAGTCATCATCTGCAGTGATTTTGGAGCCCCAAAGCATAAAGTCTGACACTGTCTCCACTATTCCGCTATCTATTTCCCACGAAGTGATGGGACCAGATGCCATGATCTTCGTTTTCTGAATGTTGAGCTTTAAGCCAACTTTTTCACTCTCCTCTTTCACTTTCATCAAGAGGCTTTTTAATTCCTCTTCACTTTCTGCCATAAGGGTGGTGTCATCTGCATATCTGAGGTTATTGATATTTCTCCCAGCAATCTTGATTCTAGCTTGTGCTTCTTCCAGCCCAGCGTTTCTCATGATGTACTCTGCATATAGGTTAACTAAGTAGGGTGACAATATACAGCCTCGACATACTCCTTTTCCTATTTGAAACCAGTCTGTTGTTCCATGTCCAGTTCTAACTGTGGCTTCCTGACCTGCATATAGGTTTCTCAAGAGGGAGGTCAGATGGCCTAGTATTCCCATTTCTTTCAGATTTTTCCACAGTTTATTGTGATGCACACAGTCAAAGGCTTTGGCATAGTCAATAAAGCAGAAATAGATGTACTTCTGGAACTCTCCTGCTTTTTCCATGATCCAGCAGATGTTGGCAATTTGATCTCTGGTTCCTTTCCCTTTTCTAAAACCAGCTTGAACATTAGGAATTTCACAGTTCACATACTGGTGAAGCCTGGCTTGGAGAATTTTGAACATTACTTTACTAGCTTGTGAGATGAGTGCAATTGTGTGGTAGTTTGAGCATTCTTTGGCATTGCCTTTCTTTGGGATTGGAAGGAAAACTGACCTATTCCAGTCCTGTGGCCACTGCTGAGTTTTCCAAATTTGCTGGCATATTGAGTGCAGCACTTTCACAGCATCATCTTCAGGATTTGAAATAGCTCCACTGGAATTCCATCACCTCCACTAGCTTTGTTCGTAGTGATGCTTTCTAAGTCCCACTTGACTTCACATTCCAGGATGTCTGGCTCTAGGTGAGTGATCACACCATCGTGATTATCTTGGTCATGAAGATTTTTCTGTACAATTCTTCTGTGTATTCTTGCCACCTCTTCTTAATATCTTTTGCTTCTGTTAGGTCCATACCATTTCTGTCCTTTATCGAGCCCATCTTTGCATGAAATGTTCCCTTGGTATCTCTAATTTTCTTAAAGAGATCTCTAGTCTTTCCCATTCGGTTGTTTTCTTCTATTTCTTTGCATTGATCACTGAGGAAAGTTTTCTTATCTCTCCTTGCTATTCTTTGGAACTCTGCATTCAGATGCTTATATCTTTCCTTTCCTCCTTTGCTTTTCACTTCTCTTCTTTTCACAGCTATTTGTAAGGCCTCCTCAGACAGCCATTTTGCTTTTTTTGCATTTCTTTTCCATGGGGATGGTCTTGATCCCTGTCTCTTGTACAATGTCATGAACCTCTGTCCATAATTCATCAGCACTCTGTCTATCAGATCTGGTCCCTTAAATCTATTTCTCACTTCCACCGTATAATCAATCATAAGGGATTTGATTTAGGTCATACCTGGTCTAGTGGTTTTCCGTACTTTCTTCAGTCTAAGTCTGAATTTGGCAATAAGGAGTTCATAATCTGAGCCACAATCAGCTCCTGGTCTTGTTTTTGTTGACTGTATAGAGCTTCTCCATCTTTGGCTGCAAAGAATATAATCAATCTGATTTCTGTATTGAGCATCTGGTGATGTCCATGTGTAGAGTCTTCTCTTGTGTTGTTGGAAGAGGATTGTTTGCCATGACCAGTACATTTTCTTGGCAAAATTCTATTAGTCCTTGCCCTGCTTCATTCTGTATTCCAAGGCCCAATTTGCCTGTTACTCCAGATGTTTCTTGACTTCCTACTTTTGCATTCCAGTCCCCTATAATGAAAAGGACATCTTTTTTGAGTGTTAGTTTTAAAAGGTCTTGTAGGTCTTCATAGAACCATTCAGCTTCAGCGTCTTCAGCGTTACTGGTTGGAGCATGGACTTGGATTACTGTGATATTGAATGGTTTGCCTTGGAAACGAACAGAGATCATTCTGTTGTTTTTGAGATTGCATCCAAGTACTGCATTTCGGACTCTTTTGTTGACCATGATGGCTACTCCATTTCTTCTAAGGGATTCCTGCCTGCAATAGTAAATATAATGGTCATCTGAGTTAAATTCACCTATTCCAGACCATTTTAGTTCGCTGATTCCTAGAATGTCGATGTTCACTCTTGCCATCTCCTGTTCGATCACTTCCAATTTACCTTGATTCATGGATCTGACATTCCAGGTTCCTATACAATATTGCTCTTACAGTATCGGACTTTGCTTCTATCACCAGTCACATCCAAAAGTGGGTATTGTTTTTGCTTTGACTCCATCCCTTCATTCTTTCTGGAGTTATTTCTCCACTGATCTCCAGTAGCATATTGGGCACCTACTGACCTAGGGAGTTCCTCTTTCAGTATCTTATCATTTTGCCTTTTCATACTGTTCATGAGTGCAGGTAGCTGCGACGGCGCACAGAGTGCAGCCGAGAGGAGCTACCCCACGTTCAAGGTCAGGAGCAGAAGCCGGGAAGATCCCATGCCTGAGGGACAGTGGCCAAGAAGAGCTACCCCACGTCCGAGGAGCAGTGGCTGCATGGGCGCAGGAGGGCCTAAAGGAGTTACTCCATGTTCAAGGTCAGGAGGGGCGGCAGTGAGGAGATATCCCTCATCCAATGTAAGGAGCAGTGGCTGCACTTTGCTGGAGCAGCCATGAAGAGATACCCCATGTTCAAGGTAAGAGAAACCCAAGTAAGATGGTAGGTGTTGCAAGAGGGCATCAGAGGGCAAACACACTGAAACCATACTCACAGAAAACTAGTCAATCTAATCACACTAGGACCACAGCCTTGTCTAACTCAATGAAACTAAGCCATGCCCATGGGCCACCCAAGATAGGGGGGTCATGTTGAAGAGGTCTGACAGAATGTGGTCCTCTGGAGAAGCGAATGGCAACCACTTCAATATTCTTGCCTTGAGAACCCCATGAACAGTATGAACAGTATAAACAAACGTTAGTCTTTAATAAATTAAATTTCCTAAAGGCTGAGATGCTTCTTTGTATAATTGCTTTTTGATGTGCTTCTCATCAATTAAGGAAAATTAAAATGCTGAGTACTTTGCTTTGCTGGGTAAAATGTAAATTAAAAACTAATGCTAAAAGCAAAAATAAACAAGTGGGACCTAATTAAACATAAAAGCTTCTTCACAACAAAGGAAACTATAAGCAAGGTGAAAAGACAGCCTTCTGAATGGGAGAAAATAATAGCAAATGAAGCAACTGTCAAACAACTAGTCTCAAAAATATACAAGCAACTCCTGCAGCTCAATTCCAGAAAAATTAATGATCCAATCAAAAAATGGGCCAAAGAACTAAATAGACATTTCCCCAAAGAAGACATACAGGCAGCTAACAAACACATGAAAGGATGCTCAACATCACTCATTATCAGATAAATTCAAATCAAAACCACAATAAAGTACCATTTCACGCCAGTCAGAATGGCTGCAATCCAAAAATCTACAAGCAATAAATGCTGGAGAGGGTGTGGAAGAAAGGGAACCCTCTTACATTGTTGGTGGGAATGCAAACCAGTACAGCCACTATGGAGAACAGTGTGGAGAGTCCTTAAAAAACTGGACATAGAACTGCCTTATGACCCAGCAACCCCACTGCTGGGCATACACACCGAGGAAACCATATGAAGAGACATATGTACCCCAATGTTCATCGAAGCACTGTCTATAATAGCCAGGACATGGAAGCAACCTAGATGTCCATCAGCAGATGAATGGATAAGAAAGCTGTTGTACACGATAGAGTATTACTCAGCCGTTAAAAAGAATACATTTGAATCATTTCTAATGAGGTGGATGAAACTGGAGCCGATTATACAGAGTGAAGTAAGCCAAAAAGAAAAACACCAATACAGTATAGTAACGCATATATATGGAATTTAGAAAGATGGTAATGATAACCCTGTATGCGAGACAGCAAAAGAGACACAGATGTATAGAACAGTCTTTTGGACTCTGTGGGACAGGGAGAGGGTGGGATGATTTGGGAAAATGGCATTGAAACATGTACAATATCATATATGAAATGAATCACCAGTCCAAGTTCAATGCATGATACTGGATGCTTGGGGCTGGTGCACTGGGACGACCCAGAGGGATGGTGCGGGGAGGGAGGAGGGAGGGGGGGGTTCAGGATGGGGAACACGTGTATACCTGTGGTGGATTCATGTTGATGTATGGCAAAACCAATACAACATTGTAAAGTAATTAACCTCCAATTAAAATAAATAAATTTATATTAAAAATAAAAATAAATTAAATAAAAGTTCTATTTATTAAATGTAAATATTTAATATATTCAAGACATGCACAGAATCTACATTTAACACAAATAACTTGGGTATAAGGCTTTGTTTACTCAAAATGAAGAAATTCTATAGAGATGATGGGCAGCATGTCGACTATAGTTAACCATACTGTATTGAATAGTTGAAGTTTCCTAAGACAGTGTCTTAAGTGTTCTCACCAGACACACAAAAAAGAGAACAAAAAGGAAAGAAAAGTAATATGAAAAAGGAAAGGAAGTGGTTACTCTGTGAGGTGATGGTAATGTTAATTATCTGATTGAAGTAATCATTTTACATCACATACATATATGACAACATCAAGTTGTACACCTAACATATGGACAATTTTTAACTTTCAAATATATTTTAAGAAGCTGCTTTAAAAAAAGGATGACTGGACCCTGGGAGGGCACAGTCCAGGCTGTCCCACCCCAGATGGCCCCTGCGCGGCAGTCCAGAAATTTAAAAAAAAAAAAAAAAAAAAAAAGGATGACTGAAAGCTGCCTTTACAGGTTCAGCTTCAAGGCCAAGAATTAATGTATTAGTGACCTACTGATTCATGAAATACAATCACAAATCTTAGTGACTTAAAAATAACAATTTATTAGTATAAAAGCAAATTGAAACTTTGATGAAAAATGCAGGTAAAATACAACTTGCCATTCATTTTTTGTTGCTGTAATAATTCTGGAACATTTTTGTACTTTCTAGAGGAAATTTTTTTTTTTTTAATTTTAAAATCTTTAATTCTTACATGCATTCCCAAACATGAACCCCCCTCCCACCTCCCTTCCCATAACATCTTTCTGGGTCATCCCCATGCACCAGCCCCAAGCATGCTGCATCCTGCGTCAGACATAGACTGGCGATTCAATTCACATGATAGTATACATGTTAGAATGGCATTCTCCCAAATCATCCCACCCTCTCCCTCTCCCTCTGAGTCCAAAAGTCCGTTATACACATCTGTGTCTCTTTCCCTGTCTTGCATACAGGGTCGTCATTGCCATCTTCCTAAATTCCATATATATGTGTTAGTATACTGTATTGGTGTTTTTCTGGCTTACTTCACTCTGTATAATCGGCTCCAGTTTCATCCATCTCAACAGAACTGATTCAAATGAACAGAAAACTTATTTATTGAACTCTGCCCTCTTGAGATCTGATAACTATTTATTCTGCACAAAGTATCTTCACTGAATGTAGAATACTTGTGTTTTCAGTTTGACTGTGATGTTGATTTAGCACATGCAACCTTGATTCTGAAACATCTGGCTTGGCTTCTAAAATAGTCCATGACTTATATCTCCTTTGAAAACACTCTTATAGACCAAGGTCAATGTCATGGTGTTTACTTCCTAGTCAAAAGCATAGTTTTCATTTTTTTAATTTATATAGCCTCTACAGTTTTTTTCAAGTCATCAATCACTACCTAAAACTTTTAAAGTAATTAAGGATAAATAAGATGGCAGAATTATTAACTTGGACATTCTTTTATTATTAGTCAGATATGAACAAAAATATTAAGCTTACTTTTTATATTGAAATCCAGATATACTTGAAATAATCTAACTACCTAGATGCTCCTTAAATATTGAAACTTTGTGATCAGAAACTAGGGGCAAAAGTCCTAAATAAGAGACCAAATCCTAGTTCCTTTCAGAGTAAACTCCATGATTTGGGGCAAATTTTCTTGGACCCCAACTTTCCTCATCTGTAGAAGGTGTCATCAGAGAATTACAACATTTAAATAAGACTGTCGTCTATGTACTCTTTTCCTTTCAGATAGACTCTAACTTTCTTGAACAGAGGGAGTATGTTTAACCACACAGCCTCAACAACATTTCTGGCTCTCCTGGAAAACAATTAATGCCCTGCCTGATATAATTGGTATCCACTATTTGTGAGATAAATGGATCAGTGTATGTATAAGTAAGCAAGTCAATGAATGTATTCAATGAGGAATTTGAAATCGTCATCCCAGATATTTATTGGGTATCCCAGGCATTTATCCAAGAAACTTGAACAGATGCTGAATACTATAAGACACACATTTCAAGTCACAGCTGAAAGTTCTTTTTGACCTCGGTTTGTTTCTTACCCCTATAGTGAAAGTCGCTCATTCATGTCTGACTCTGAGACTCCACGGACTATACAGTCCATGGAATTCTCAGGCCAGAATACTGGAGTGGGTAGCCTTTCCTTTCTCCAGGGAATCTCCCAACCCAGGGATCAAACCCAGGTCTCCAGCATTGAAGGTGGATTCTTTACCAGCTGAGCCACAGGGAAGCCCAAGAATACTGGAGTGGGTACCCTATCCCTTCTCCAGCGGATCTTCCTGACCCAGGAATTGATCTGGGGTCTCCTGCACTGCAGGTGGATTCTTTACCAACTTAGCTATCAAGGAAGCCCTTACTCCTGGCAATAGGCCTTTATTTCCCCTACCCTTTGGAGGACTGCCCATCTCTAATCCACTGTACCCTGTACCATGGCCACAGAGATGGACATGAGATTCAGCAAATTTGAATCTGGATCTGAGGCTCTCAGAAGCAATGGGCAGCTGAGGTTGAATCACCTGCTGGCAGGGCCCTGAGAATGCACCACAAGTTCTTAGTGCTGAGGAGATGCTCTAGTTTCTAGCCTTCCATGAGTTTAGTTTTTCATCAATTGTATTAATTTTCTGAGCTAACCCAATTACTATTTCTTGAATAGATCAATCCTTTTGCCTCAAATAATAAAATAATTCATTAATTAAGGCAACACATACACATGAAAAAGCAGTAAATACATAAATGTACCTACAAATACATGATATATATGCCAAATGAATTTTTAAATTATTATATTATTCCACTGAAGTATATTTTACAAAGGATATCATAAAAGATTTCACCTTTAATCAGTTTCCTTCACTCTCTTTCTGTCTAGTTACTAAGGTAAAATTATAACAAGCAGTTAATTGCTTCCTTGCTTAATAGGATCTCTGACTAGGGGGATTAATACCCAAAGGAAGACCAAAGTTACTTAAAGCTTGTTTGGGAATTATTACAGTTCCTAGAGTCAAAGAGGTAATTATTGCAAGAGATAAAAGCACATTGAGATTTTTGGCATTCTATTTGAAAGTGATCAGAAAAAAGAATTCTGGAGATCTACCAGCAGACTGCAAGCTGATGGGAGTTTAGCAGGACAGGGCTGCCTCCTTCTCCTGCAGAAGGAGAGAAAACTGAATTTCAACTCAATAGCACCAGCCAGTTATGTTCCCTCTTTGCCTTGTAAGTGCCCAAAATTTATTCTTTAAAACAAACAAACAAAAAAACTGACTCTCACCCACTCTTACGTATCATTACCACCAAAATAAAATAAAAATAGAGTTAGAGCTAGATAGGATTTTTGGCAGCAGAATTCATGGATAGATCTATGATTTGAAGACCTCAGTGTTGGAAAAGTTAAAGCAAGTTGGAAAAGATATGAGAAGGGTTCAGAAGATAGAAATTGGAAAGGAACCTCTACTATGTCTACCCCTGGGCCGTCTATTGCCATAAAATTGTAGTTTAGTGGCTAAGTCATGTTTGACTCCTTTGCGACCTGATAGACTATAGCCCACTAGGTTCCTCTGTGTGTAAGATTTTCCCAGCAAGAATACTGGAGTGGGTTGCCATTTCCTTCTCCTGGGGATCTTCCCTACCCAGGCATCCAACCCTAATCTCTTGGTTCTCCTGCATTGCAGGCAGATCCTACATGGCTGAACCACCAAGAAAGTATGTATTAGGCCTTCAATGTTCTTGGTAGAATTTCTAACTCTCAATTTTAATGCCATATTTATGTTTAAACAAATTTTGCTGCTGTTAAGTACCTAACCATGTCGGACTTTTTGCCACACGATGGACTATAGCATGCCTGGTTCTTCTGTCCTTCACTATCTCCCAGAGTTTGCTCAAATTCATGTTCATTTGTCCATTGACTCGGTGATGCTTTCTAACTATCTCTTCCTCTACCACCCTCTTCTCCTTCTTCTTTCAATCTTTCCCAGCATCAGGGTCTTTTCCAAGGAGTCACCTCTTCAGATCAGGTGGCCAAAGTTTTGGAGATTCAGCTTCAGAAACAGTCCTTCCAATATTCAGTGCTGAGTTCCATTAGGATTGAGTGATGATGGATGAATGTATTGGTGTTGTGTCTGTCAACAATCAGCCTCCACATTTGAGCTTTCCTGTCTTTGGTCTCCCCTAGACCTTGCTCCCAAGAACATGAGGAATCACACAGAGCTGAATGAGTTCATCCTACTGGGAATACCTCAGACAGAGGGACTGGAGACTGTGCTCTTTCTCATCTTCTCCTTCATTTACCCCTTGACCCTGCTGGGAAATTTGCTCATCCTTCTAGCAATTGTCTCCTCCTCAACCCTTCACACTCCCATGTACTTCTTCTTGGGACTCCTCTCGATTTTGGACATGCTGTTCCCCTCTGTCACTTGTCCCAAGATGCTATTCTATCTCTCTGGCCAGAGCCAAGCCATATCTTATAAGGGATGTGCTGTTCAGCTCTTCTTCTATCATTTCCTGGGTTCTACGGAAGGCTGCCTCTATTCTGTGATGGCTTATGATCGCTTTGTTGCCATCTGTCACCCACTGAGGTATATGCTCATCATGAGACCTGGAGTCTGTGTTGGTTTGGTCATGGCAGCTTGGTTGGTAGGTTGTCTTCAGGCTACCATCCTGACATCCTTTACCTTTCAGCTACCCTACTGTGGCCCCAATAGAGTGGACCACTTCTTCTGTGACATTCCTGCTGTCTTACCCCTGGCTTGTGCTGATAGCTCCCTGGCCCAGAGAGTGGGTTCCACTAATGTTGGCTTTCTGGCTTTAACGCTTTGGTTGAGTGTTTGTGTCTCCTACACATGCATTGGGATTGCCATTTTGAGGATCCGTTCAGCAGAGGGCAGGCAGAAAGCTTTCTCTACCTGCAGTGCCCACCTCACTGCCATTCTTTGTGCCTTTGGACCTGTAATCATTATCTATCTGCAGCCCACACCCAACCCTTTTCTCAGTGCCACGGTGCAAATATTAAATAATATTGTCTCACCCATGCTGAACTCATTAATCTATTCCTTAAGGAACAAGGAGGTGAAAAGCTCATTAAAAAGGGCATTCTATAATGTATTTACTGCTCTGGACTAAATTATGAGTTTTGTGAAGGATTTTAGATTTATTGTCTTTTAACATCATTCTCCTAATTCTTTTGATTATTTTAAAAAATTTTTATTGGAATATGTGCTTTATAATGTTGTGTTCATTTCTTCTATCCAATAAAGTGAATCAGTCATACCCACACATGTATCCCTTCCCTTTTGGATTTCCTTCCCATTTAGGTCACCACAGAGCATTGAGTAGAGTCCCCTGTGCTACACAGTAGGTTCTTATTTTTATCAATCTTATACATAGTATCAATAGTGTATATATGTCAATCTGAATCTCCCAATTCATCCCACCACAGCCTTTCTGGCTTGGTATCCATACTTCTGTTCTCTATATCTGTGTCTCTATTTATGCTTTGCAAGTAAAGTTGTCTATTTCTTTTTTTTGTTTCTTTGTTTTGTTTTTTAATTTTTATTTTGTATTGGAGTATAGCCAATTAACAATGTTCTGAGTTTCAGGTGAACAGCAAAGGGATTCAGCTATACATATACATGTATCATTCTCCTCCAAACTCCCCTTCCTTTTAAATGAATAAAGAGATAGAAAATGCTTCCTCACATTTGTCTTATTCACTGTTGTATCCACAGGACATGGCCCACTGACCTACTAAGCACTGTGCATGAGTTTATTAAAAGAATGAATGGGTACCACTTAGTGTTTTAAATTATGATGTAATCATATATTTATTTAATGAAAACTGAAACATGATCAAAATAATTGGGATACAGAACAACCACCTACACTAATTTAAATATACATTCTCATTAAAGTTGAAGATATATGAAAACTGATCCTGATGAACTCAAACCACTTTTCTCAACTCAAACCAGTATTGTGATGATTGGCATTACAAAACAGTTAAATCAATTTAAAGCTTTCCTGTATCTAAAACTTTCATATATAGCACACAACATAAAATTTTACTTAAAAATATGTGCCACAAATACATGCAAACATCAGTTCTTAAAATCTTACTCTATCAACAATACAATAATAACAAAAACAAAGAACTTGATTCAAAAAATTGGGCAGGATATCTCAACAGATATTTCTCCAAAGGAGACATACAGGTGGCTAATAAACACATGAAAAGATGCTCAGCATTGCTCATTATTAGGGAAATGTACATAAAACTACAGTGAGATATCACCTAACACTGATTAGAATGGCCATCATCAAAAAATCTACAAACAATAAATGTTGGAAAGGGTGTGGAGAAAAGGGAACCCTCCTATCCTGTTGGTGGGAATGTAAATTGATATAGACACTATGTATGACCGTATGGAGAGTCCTTAAAAAAAAAAAAAAAACAAGGAATAAAACTACCATACGACTCAGCAATCCCACTACTGGTCATTTCCCAGAGGAAACCACAATTGAAAAAGGTACATGTTCCCCAATATCATTGCATCACTATTTACAGTAGCTAGGACATGGAAGCAATCTTTATGTCCATCAAGAAACAAATGGGTAAAGAAGCTGTGGTACATATATACAATGGAATATTACTCAGCCATAAATATGCATTTAAGACAGTTCTTATCTAGGTGGGTGAACCTAGAGCATGTTATACAGAGTGAAATAAGTTAAAAAGAGAAAACCAAAGCCATATATTAGCATATATATATATATATATATATATATATATATATATATATGGAATCTAGAAAGATGACACTGATGAACCTATTTGCAGGGCAGCAACGGAGATGCAGACATAAACAGACTTGTGGACACGGGGGAGGGCAGGAGAGGGTGGGGAAAATGGAGAAAGTAGCATAGAAAGAATATGCTATCATATGTAAAACAGCCAGTGGGAATGTGTTATATGATGCAGGGAGCTCAAACTAGGACTCTGTGACAACCTAGAGGTGTGGGATGAGGGGGGACATTCAAGAGGGAGGGGACATATATATACCTATGGCTAATTCAAGTTGATGTATGGCAGAAACCAATACAACAGTTAAAGCTATTATCCTTCAATTAAAAACAAATACATTTTAAAAAAACAAACAATTTTATTAAAAAAGAGAGTAAAGGACTTAAAGCATTCTGCAAAGAAAACAAGAAACATACAAACAGATGCACAATATCAGTGCTATTCAGTCAGTTCAGTCGCTCAGTCATGTCTGACACTGCGACCCCATAGACTGCAGCACTCCAGGCTTCTCTGTTCATCACCAGCTCCCACAGATTGCTCAAAGTCATGTCCATCAAGTCATTGATGCCACCCAACCATCTCATTCTCTGTCATCCCCTTCTCCTCCTGCCTTCAATCTTTCCCAGCATCAGGGTCTTTTCCAATGAAAAGTCAGGTGGCCAAAGTATTGCAGTGTCAGCCTTTCCAATGACTATTCAGGATTGATTTCCTTTAGGACTGACTGGTTTGATCTTGCAGTCCAAGGGACTCTCAAGACTCTTCTCCAACACCACAGGTCAAAAACATCAATTCTTTGGCGCTCAGCTTTCTTTACGGTCCAAGTCTCACATCCAGACATGACTTGGAAAAACCATAGCTTTGACTGGATGGACCTTTGTCAGTAATATGTCTACTTTTTCATGCACTCTCTTGGTTTGTCATAGCTTTTCTTCCAAGGAGCAAGTGTCTTTATTTCATGACTGCAGTCATCACCTGCAGTGATTTTGGAGCTCCCCAAAATAAAGTCTGTCACTGTGTCCATTGTTTCCCATGTTTTCCTATTTGCTATGAAATTATGGGACCAGATGCCATAATCTTAGTTTTTTGAATGTTGAATTTTAAGCCAGCTTTTTCACTCTCCTCTTTCACCTTCATCAAGAGGCTCTTTAGTTCCTGGTGTCATCTGCATATCTGAGGTTATTGATATTTCTCCCAGCAATCTTGATTCCAGCTTGTGCTTCATCCAGTCTGGCATTTAGCTTGATGTACTCTGCATATAAGTTAAATAAGCAAGGTGACAATATACAGCCTTGACGTACCCCTTCCCCAATTTGGAACCAGTCTACTGTTCCATGTCTGGTTCTTCCTGTTGCTTCTTGACCTGAATACAGGTTTCTCAGGAGACAGGTAAGATGGTCTGGTATTCCCATCTCTTTAAGAATTTTCCACAGCTTTTTTTTATCCACAGTCAAAGGCTTTAGAGTAGTGAATGAAGCAGAAATAGATATTTTTCTGGAATTCTCTTGCTTTTTCTATGATCCAGTGGGTGTTGGCAATTTGATTTCTGGTTTCTCTGCCTTTTCTAAAACCAGTTTGAACATCTGGAATTTCTCAGTTCATGTACTGTTAAAGACTAGCTTGGAGAATTTTGAGCATTACTTTGCTAGTGTGTGAGATAAGTGCAATTGTGTGGTAGTTTGAACAATCTTTGGCACTGAAAACTCAGCAGTGGCCCCAGGACTGGAAAAGGTCAGTTTTAATTCCAATCACTGCCATTACGGAGATGCATATCAAATTCCAAGGAGATGTCACCTAACACCCATTAGAATGGCTTTTTGGGAGGGAAAGGAAAAAAAGGAAAAGAAATGTGGAGAAATTTTGGAACCATTGTGCACTATTGATGGAAATTATAAAATGGTGCAGCCACTATGGAAAACAGTAAGGAAATTTCTCAATAAATTTAAAAATAACATTACCCAATGATTTGGCAATTATCCTTCTGAGTACACATTCAAAAGTTTCCTGAATACTCATACTTATAGCATGTTCAAAGCAGCATTATTCACAATAGGTAGGAAGTGGAAGTTATTTGTGTCCATTAACTTTAAATGGATAGTCAAAATATAGTATATACATACACAGAATATTATTCCCACTTTAAAAAGAAGGAAATTGCTGAGAACAAGATGGCAGGGGAGTAGGTGGACATGGAGTACATCTCTCTCCATGGTTACATCAGGAATATACCTTCAGAAACAGAAGTGCATGCAGAACACCAGCTGAGAGCAGACAGGAGTACTTGACCAGTGAAAAAGAAGATAAAGAACCATGCAAAACTAGGTAGGACAAAGGAACTGGGGGGAAACGGAGTGTTAGTAGGACTGGACTTGCCCTCAGTGGGTGGGGGAAATGAATCAGGAGTCCAATCCGGCAGCGTGGAAGCAGCAGCCATGGAAGCAGCAGCCATGGAAGCAAGGCGATACTGCTGAGTCACACGTAGGGGGTGGAGCCATCACCATAGCCTCTCTCTCTCTACACACCAGAATCAGCAGCTGAACAATAGAGAGGCTAGCCCATCAGACGCCTGACTGCACTGAACTACAGAGTAGGATCCCACCCAGGGAGTCCTTTAAGTGCCTGTTGTACCAATCTACAGAGTAGTACCCCTGTCGGGGGTGGCCCTCTATGTGCCTGACGTGCAGAACAGCAAAGAAAGACCCCAGGCAAGGGAGCCCTCTAAGTGCCTGAACCAGTGGAGCTACAGAGAAAGACTGACCAAAGAGGCCTTCTGATCACCAGCTACAAGAGGCTCGAAGAAAGATCCTGATAGGGCCACAACTCCTGCTGTGGAGGCAGTCTATGTCCCTGCACACTTGGAGCCACCAGGGTCCCTGCAAGCCAAGCAGCTGTGCCACCTTCATTCTCAACTCTCACTGGTGCAGAGCTGCCACAAGCCAAAAAATAGTCTTGGGTTTATGTACCCAGGGACACTTCAGTCATGTCCAACTCTTTGCCACCCTGTAGACTGTGGCCTGCCAGGCTTCTCTGTCAGAGAGAGGATTTTCCAGGCAAGAATACTGGGGTATATCAGCCAATACTGGTTGCCATACCCTTCTACAGCACCATATTTCCTACTACCCTAGCCACCAACCCCTCTGAGTACCTGGTCCTGCCAGAGCCCCTGCACCCAAGCATCTGCACCACCTCCACACCTGGCCCTCATAGGGACAAAGCCAAGCCCTTCTGGGCAGCCTCAGGAGCTAAACCTCAATAAAACCACAGTTGAAACCCAGAGGTAGTGTGACTAAGGAAGAAGACCCAAAACCTTCCAACCAGCAGTACAAGCTGCAGATTAAATCCACACAATCAACTAGGCAGATTCTGTATCTATAGAATATATACAAGGTAATTGAGAGCTCCCACAAAAGAAAACACTCTAACTCTGATAGCTGTGGACATTGAAGGCAAGAACACAGAAGAGTAGGACCAGATTAGAATCTGAGCAGCCCCCACAGCAGGTACAGAAATCAGTACAGTGTTGGACGACATCCTAGAGAGGTAAGATGGACTGTGATTCCCTATGTGGGAAAGGACTCTGACAGCAGTGACTCAAGAAAAATATTTATTATTCTTATTTTTTGACTTGTTCTGTAGATTATTTTGGATCTTTTTCGGATTTTTTTTTTCTTTTATCCCCCCTCTGTTGTAGTTGTAGATTTTATTAGCACTAAGAAACCCAATTAAGCTTTTGAGCTTTTTTTTTTCTTTTTCCTCAGTCACATTTTTTGTTGTTGTCGTAAACTTCTGCCTCTATATTGGGCTTTTGCGGTTCTGTAGACTTTTCCTCTTTTTTTAATTTTAGTTTTTAATTTTTTAAGCCTATTATTATTTTTCTACATTTATTCATTTGTTTGCTTTTCCTACTGTTTTTTATCCCTTGCAGTTAATCTTAAACTTATGTAAATCTTCTTTATCTACCTCTATTTAACTTTGCATATCTATTCTTTCTTTCTTTTCTTTCTCTCCTTTCCTCTCAACATATTTGTTAGTTTTATCTTCATTGTTTCATTTCCCAATTGGCACCTTGCTTTAGTTATGTTTTCCAGTTTGTGCTTTAATTAGGTTTGTTCTGGTAGATAAAATTTTTGGTTTCCTTTGTTCATTGGGTCAATCTATTGTACTTAATTTTTGTTGGACTGTTTTGACTTTGCTTATGGGTGTATATGCATATGTGTATATTCAGTCACACTTTCTATTGTTGTTATAAACCTCACCTCTACATTGGGCTTTTGCAGTTGTGTGGAGTTTTCTTTTTTTTCTCTTCTTTCTTTCTTCTTCTGTTTTTTTTTTTTTTCTCTTTTCTATAATTTTAATTTTTTTTAACCTATTATAATTTTTCTACATTTATTCCTTGGTTTGCCTTTCCTACTGTTCTTTCCTCCTGGCATTTAATCTTTAATGTATATAAACCTTCTTCATCTACCTCTATTTAACTTTACATATCTATTCTTTCTTTCTTTCTTTTTTTTCTTTCCTTTCCTCTCAACAAGTCTGTTAGTTTGTTTGTTTTTTTTTTTCTCAATTGCTTTATTCCTCACCTGGCACCTTGCTTTAGTTTTGTTTCCCAGTTTCTGCTTACTAGTTTTGTTCTTAACTAGTAAATATAATTTTTTTATTTTCTTTGTTAAACAGATCAATCTACTGTACTTTATTTTTGTTGGACTGTTTCCACTTTGCTCTTGGGTGTATATGTGTATATTCCATTATTTTAATTATTATTTGCTTGATTTTGTAACTCTCATTGGTCTAGGGTTCATCTTTGGTTTCTCATTTTTGGATATTTGTTTTACTCTCCCTTAATGCCATAACAAACCACTTGTGGAATCTTCATTCCTGACCAGAGATCAAACCCTGAGCCTTTGGAGTGACAGCACTGATTCCAAGACTCTACACTACCAGAGACCTAGCCCTGCTGCTGCTGCTGCTAAGTCACTTCAGTTGTGTCTGACTCTGTGCGACCCCATAGATGGCAGCCAACCAGGCTCCCCTGTCCCTAGGATTCTCCAGGCAAGAACACTGGAGTGGGTTGCCATTTCCTTCTCCAATGCATGGAAGTGAAAAGTGAAAGTGAAGTTGCTCAGTCGTGTCCAACTCTTAGCAACTCCATGGACTGCAGCCTACCAGGCTTCTCCACCCATGGGATTTTCCAGGCAAGAGTACTGGAGTGTGTTGCCATTGCCTTTTCCAGAGAACTAGCCCTAGGAAGTATCAAATAGTGAGAACTCACACAAAGGAAACCACTTGAATACAAGACCCAGTGTCACCCAACCATCAGTAATATCCCATGCAGGACACCTCATCTAAACAACAAACAAAACAAAAATACTACTTCTTTTCCAATTTGGATTCCTTTTATTTCTTTTTCTGCTCTGATTGATGTGGCCAAAACTTCCAGAACTATGTTGAATGGTAGCGGTGAAAGTGGGCACCCTTGTCTTGTTCCTGACTTTAAGGGAAATGCTTTCAATTTTTTACCATTGAGGATAATGTTTGCTGTGGGTTTGTCATATATAGCTTTTATTACGTTGAGGTATGTTCCTTCTATTCCTGCTTTCTGGAGAGTTTTTATCATAAATGGATGTTGAATTTTGTCAAAGGCCTTCTCTGCATCTATTGAGATAATCATATGGCTTTTATTTTTCAATTTGTTAATGTGGTGAATTACATTGATTGATTTGCGGATATTGAAGAATCCTTGCATCCCTGGGATAGCCCACTTGGTCATGGTGTATGATCTTTTTAATGTGTTGTTGGATTCTGATTGCTAGAATTTTATTAAGGATTTTTGCATCTATGTTCATCAGTGATATTGGCCTGTAGTTTTCTTTTTTTGTGGCATCTTTGTCAGGTTTTGGTATTAGGGTGATGGTGGCCTCATAGAATGAGTTTGGAAGTTTACCTTCCTCTGCAATTTTCTGGAAGAGTTTGAGTAGGATAGGTGTTAGCTCTTCTCTAAATTTTTGGTAGAATTTAGCTGTGAAGCCGTCTGGACCTGGGCTTTTGTTTGCTGGAAGATTTCTGATTACAGTTGCAATTTCCGTGCTTGTGATGGATCTGTTGAGATTTTCTATTTCTTCCTGGTTCAGTTTTGGAAAGTTGTGCTTTTCTAAGAATTTGTCCATTTCTTCCACGTTGTCCATTTTATTGGCATACAACTGCTGATAGTAGTCTCTTATGATCCTTTGTATTTCTGTGTTGTCTGTTGTGATCTCTCCATTTTCATTTCTAATTTTATTGATTTGATTTTTCTCTCTTGGCTTCTTGATGAGTCTGGCTAATGGTTTGTCAATCTTATTTCCCTTCAAAGAACCAGCTTTTGGCTTTGTTGATTTTTGCTATGGTCTCTTTTGTTTCTTTTGCATTTATTTCTGCCCTAATTTTTAAGATTTCTTTCATTCTGCTAACTCTGGGGTTCTCCATGTCTTCCTTTTCTAGTTGCTTTAGGTGTAGAGGTAGGTTATTTATTTAACTTTTTTCTTGTTTCTTGAGATATGCCTGTATTGCTATGAACTTTCCTCTTAGCACTGCTTTTATAGTGTCCCACAGGTTTTGGGTTGTTGTGTTTTCATTTTCATTTGTTTCTATGCATATTTTGATTTCTTTTTGATTTCTTCTGTGATTTGTTGGTTATTCAGAAGCATATTGTTCAGCCTCCATATGTTGGAACTTTTAATAGCTTTTTCTCCTGTAATTGAGATCTAATCTTAATGCATTATGGTCAGAAAAGATGGTTGGAATGATTTCGATTTTTTTTTAATTTATCAAGGTTAGATTTATGGCCCAGGATGTGATCTGTCCTGGAGAAGGTTCCGTGAGCACTTAAGAAAAAGGTGAAATTCATTGTTTTGGGGTGAAATGTCCTATAGATATCAATTAGGTTTAACTAGTCTATTGTATCATTTAAAGTTTGTGTTTCTTTGTTAATTTTCTGTTTAGTTGATCTGTCCATAGGTGTGAGTGGGATATTACAGTCTCCCACTATTATGGTGTTATTGTTAGTTTCTCCTTTCATACTTGTTAGCATTTGTCTTACATATTGCGGTGCTCCTATGTTGTGTGCATATATATTTATAATTGTTATATCTTCTTCTTGGATTGATCCTTTGATCATTATGTAGTGGCCTTCTTTGTCTCTTTTCACAGCCTTTGTTTTAAAGTCTATTTTATCGGATATGAGTATTGCCACTCCTGCTTTCTTTTGGTCTTTATTTGCGTGGTATATCTTTTCCAGCCCTTCACTTTCAGTCTGTCATGTCAATGTATGGCAAAACCAATACGGTATTGTAAAGTAAAATAAAGTAAAAATAAAAATTTAAAAAACAAAACAAAAATACAAACCCATTCATCAGCAAACTACCACCTCACTCAGCCTTGCCCATCAGAGGAAAAACAAACAAACAAAAACTCAGCACAAATAACACTCTATACAAAGCTCACACAAACCATTGGACCAAAATTTAGGAGGGCAGAAACTAAAAGGAAGAAAGAATTCAACCTTCTTCAAGGAAAAAAATCAATTTTCCTTGAAGCCTGGGAAAAGGAGACCTCAAACACAATGACATGTTTTAAAAAATGAAAAGGCAGAGAAATAGTGTACAAATGAACGAACAAACTAGAAACACAGAAGACCAAATAAATGAAGAGAAAATATGAAAATTACCTGGAAAAAAGTTCAGAATAATGATAGCAAAGATGATCAAAAACCTTGAAAACAAAATGGAGAAAATACAAGAATCAATTAACAAAGATCTAGAATAATTAAAGAATAAGCATAAAGAGACAACACAATTACTGAAGTTAAAAATACTCTAGAAAGAATCAATAGCAGAATATCTGAAGTAGAAGAACGTTTCAGTGAGTTGTAAGATAAAACGGTGGAAATAAATTCTGAAGAGCAAAATAAAGTAAAAAAATGAAAAGAGCTCAGGACAGTCTCAGAAACCTCTGGGACCATATCAAACACACCAACATTCAAAGTATAGGGGTCCCAGAATAAGAACAGAAAAAGAAAGAGTATGAGAAAATTTTGAAGAGATTATAGTTGAAATTTTCCCCAACATGGAGAAGAAAATAGCCAATCAAGTCCAAGAGGCACAAAGAGGCCCATACAGGATAAACCCAAGGAGAAACATGCAAGACACATACTAATCAAACTAACAAAGACTAAACACAAGGAAAGAACATTAAAAGCAGCAAGGGAGAAGCAACAAGTAACATACAAGGGAAACCCCATATGCTTAACTGCTGATCTTTCAGCAGAAACTCTGCAGGCCAGAAGGGAATGGCAGGATATATTTAGAGTACTGAAAAGGGAAAATCTACAACCAAGATTCCTATACCCAGCAAGGATCTCATTCAAAATTAATGGGGAAATAAAAAAATTTTTCAGACAAGCAAAAGTTAAGAGAATTCAGTACTTCCAAGCCAGCTTTACAAAAAATATTAAATGGACTTGTATAATCCAAAAATACAACAGAAGGAAAAATGATCTACAAAATCAACACAAAACAATTAGAAAATGGCAATAGGAACATATATATCAGTAATTACTTTAAATGTAAATGGATTAAACATTCCAACCAAAAGACACAGACCGGCTGAATGGATACAAAAAGAAGACCCATATATTTGCTGTCTATAAGAAACCCACTTCAGACCTCAAGACACATATAGGCTGAAAGTGAGAGGATGGAAAAATATATTCCATTCAAATGGGAAGCAAAAGAAAGCTGGAGTAGCAATCCTCATATCAGACAAAATAGACCTTAAAATAAAGAAGGTTACATGAGATAAGGACAGATGCTATATAATGATCAAGGGATCTATCCAAGAGGAAAACATAACAATTGTAAATATCTATGCACCCAACATAGGAACATCTCAATACATAAGACGAACACTAACAGACATAAAAGGAGAAATTGACAGTAACACAATAATAGTAGGAGACTTTAACACCCCACTCAATCCAATGGACAGATCATCAAAACAGAAAATTAATAAGGAAGCACAAGTCTTAAATGAAACATTAGATGAGATGGATCTCATTGATATCTTCAGGGCATACCTTCCAAATGCAGAAGAATACACCTTCTTCTCAAGTGCACATGGAACATTCTCCAGGATAGACCACATCTTGGGTCACAAATCAAACCTCAGTAAATTTAAGAAAATTGAAATCATATCAAGCATCTTCTCTGACCACAATGTTATGAGACTAGATGTCAATTACAAGGAGAAAACTGTAAGAAACACAAATACACGGAGATTAAACAACATGTTTGTAAATATCTAACAGGTTACTAAAGAAATCAAAAGGGAAACCAAAAAATTTCTAGAAACAAATGACAATAAGAACATGACAACTCAAAACCTATGGGATGCAGCAAAAGCAGTTCTAAGAGCGAGGTTTATAGCAATACAGTCCTACCTCAAGAAACAAGAAAAACATCGAATAGACAACCTAACTTCACACCTAAAACAACTGGAAAAAGAAAAAAATAGTAGAAGGAAAGAAATCATAAATATCCAAGCAGAAAGAAATGAAAAAGAAATTAAAAAAAAAAACAATAGTAAAGATTAATAAAACCAAAATTTGGTTCTTTGAGAAGGTAAACAAAATTGGCAAACCCTTAGCCAGACTCATCAAGGAAAAAAGAGAGAAGAATGAAATCAACAAAATTAGAAATGAAAAAAGAGAGGTTACAACAGACAATGCAGAAATATAAAGGATTATAAGAAACTATTATGAACAACTACATGGCAATAAAATAGATAACCTGAAAGAAATGGACAGATTCTTAGAAAAGTTCAATCTCCCAAGACTGAACCAGGGAGAAGTAGAAATTATGAACATCCCAATTACAAGCACTGAAATTGAAGCTGTGATCAAAACTCTCCCCCAAAAATAAAATCCCAGGACCATATGGCTTCACAGGAGAATTCTATCAAACATTTAGAGAAGAGCGAATGCCTACCCTTCTAAAATTCTTTCCAAAAATTACAGAGGAAGGACCACTTCCAATTTCATTCTACAGGACCACCATCACCCTGATACAAAAACCAGACAAAGACAACACAGAGAAAGAAAACTACAGGCCAATATCACTGATGAACATAGATGCAAAATTCCTCAACAAAATTTTGGCAAACAGAATTCAGCAACACATCAAAAAGCTCATACACCATGATCAAGTTGGGTTTATTCTAGGGATGCAAGGATTCTTCAATATATGGAAATCAATCCATGTGATATCCGTATTAACAAATTGAAAGATAAAAACCATATGATCATCTCAATCGGGGCAGAAAAAGCCTTTGATAAAATTCAGCACATATTTATAGTTAAAACTCTTCAAAAAATGGGCATAGAAGGAACCTATCTCAACATAGTAAAGACCATATATGATAAACCTACAGCAAACTTGTTCTCAATGGTGAAAAACTGAGAGCATTTCCCCCAAGATCAGGAACAAGACAAAGGTGTCCACCTTCACCACTGTTATTCAACATAGTTCTGGAAGTCCTAGATACAGCAATCAGAAAAAGAAATAAAAGGAATCCAGATCAGAAAAGTAGTAAATCTCTAGCTGTTTGCAGCTGACATGATACTGCACATAGAAAACCCTAAAGATAGTGTAAGAAGATTATTAGAGCTAATCAGTGAATTTAGCAAAATTGCAGGATATAAAACCAATACACAGAAATACTTGCATTTCTATATACTAACAATGAAAAATCAGGAAGAGCAATTAAAAAATCAATCCCACTCACCATTGCAACAAAAAGAATTAAATATATAGGAATAAACTTACCTAAGGAGATGAAACAACTGTACACAGAAAATTATAAGACACTAATGAAAGAAATCAAAGATGACATAAACAGATGGAGAGATACTCCATGTTCCTGGGTAGGAAGAATCAATATTGTGAAAATGACTATACTACCAAATGCAACCTACAGATTCAATGCAATCCCTATCTAATTACCAATGGCATTTTTCACAGAACTAGAACAAAGAGTTTCACAATTCATATGGAAACACAAAAGACCCTGAATAGCTAAAGCAGTCTTGAGAAAGAAGAATGGAGCTGGAGGAATCAACCTTCAGGACTTCAGATTATACTACAAAGCCACAGTCATCAAGACAGGATGGTACTGGCACAAAAACAGAGATATAGATCAATGGAACAAGATAGAAAGCCCAGAAATAAACCAATGCACCAATGGGTACCTTATTTTTGACAAAGGAGGCAAGAATATACAAGATGGCAAAAACAGCCTCTTCAGTAAATGATGCTGGGATAACTGGACAGCTACATGTAAAAGAATGAAATTAGAACACTTCCTAACATGATACACAAAGATAAACTCAAAATGTATTAAAGACCTAAATGTAAGACCAGAAACTATAAAACTCTTAGAGGAAAACAAAGGCAGAACACTCAATGACATAAATCAAAGTGGGATCCTTGATGACACCTCCTGGAGTACCAGAAATAAAAACAAAAATAAACAAGTGGGACCTGATTAAACTTAAAAGCATTTGCACAGCAAAGAAAACTATAAGCAGGGTGAAAAGAAAACCTTCAGAATGGGAGAAAATAATAGCAAATGAAACAACTGACAAAGGATTAATTTCCAAATATACAAGCAGCTCATACAACTCAATACCAGAAAAACAAGCAACCCAATCAAAAAGTGGGTAAAGACCTAAACAGATATTTTTCCAAAAAATGCTTACAGATGACTAACAAACACATGAAAAGATGCTCAACATCTCTCATTATTAGAGAAATGTAAGTCAAAACTACAATGAGATATTACCTAACACTAGTCAGAATGGCCATCATCAAAAAGTCTACAAGCAATAAATGCTGGAAAGGGTGTGGAGAAAAGGGAACACTCTTGCACTGTTGGTGGGAATGTAAACTGATACAGCCACTGTGGAAGTCAGTATGGAGATTCCTTTAAAAACTAGGAATAAAACCACCATATGACCCAGCAGTCCCACTCCTAGGCATATACCCTGAGGAAACCAAAACTGAAAGAGACACATGTATCTCATTGTTCATTGCAACACTATTTACAATAGCTAGAACATGGAAGCAACCTAGATGTCCATCAACAGATGAATGGATAAAGAAGCTCTGGTACATATAAACAATGGAATATTACTCAGCCATAAAAAGAAATGCATTTGAATCAGTTCTAATGAGGTAGATGAACCTAGAACCTATTATACAGAGTGAAGTGAGTCAGAAAGAGAAAGAAAAATACCCTATTCTAACACATATATTCAGAATCTAGAAAATGGTACTGAAGAATTTACTTACAGGGCAACAATGGAGAAACAGACATAGAGAATAGACTTATGGATATGGGGAGAGGGGAGGAGAGGGTGAGATGTGTGGAAAGAGTAACATGGAAAATTACATTACTGTTTGTAAAATAGATAGCCAACTGGAGTTTGGTGTATGCCTCAGGAAACTCAAACAGGCTCTGAATCAACCTAGAAGGCTAGGATGGGGAGGGAGATGGGAGGGAACTTCAAAAGGGAGGGGATATATGTATACCTATGGCTGACTCATGCTGAGGGTTTGACAGAAAACAGAAAAATTCTGTAAAGCAGTTATCCTTCAATAAATAATAAATTAATTTTAAAAAATAAAGGAAGGAAATTGACTCTGGATGGATGCTACTAGATGGATGAAGCTTGAGGAGATTATGTTAAGTGAAATAAGCAACCACAAAAAGATAAATAACTGCAGAATTCCAGCTATACAGGGTGTTTAGAGTAGTTAGATGACAGATAAGAAGGTAGGAAGTTGTTTGCCAGGGGCTGGGAGAGAAGAAGATATGTTTGTTACTCACTCCTGGTGTCCAACTCTTTGTGACACCAGGGACTGTAGCCCAACAGGCTCCTCTGTCCAAGGAGTTCTCCAGGCAAGAATACTCAAGTGGGTTGCCATTCCCTTCTCCAGAGGATCTTCCCAACCCAGGAATTGAACCTGGGTCTCCCACATTACAGCCAGAGACTTCTTTACTGTCTGAACCACCAGGAAAGACCCAGGGAAAGAGAGACTGTTGTTTAATGTATATAGTTTCCTTCTGCAAGATGAAAAAGTCCTGAAGTTTGGTTGTGCTATAGCATGAATATACATAGCACTACTGAACTGTATACTCTAAATGGTTAAGATGATAACTTTAATGCTTTGTACTGCTTTTCCACTATTTAAAAATGAGGCTCCTTTGGAATAGACATGTACACACTGCTGCATTTAAAATGGATAATCTACTGCATAGCACAGGGAAGTCTCCTCAATGTTATGTGGCAGCCTGGACAGGAGGGGAATTTGGCGGAGAATGGATACATGTATAGGTATGGTTGAGTCCTTTTGCTATTCACCTGAAACTATCACAACATTATTAATCAACTATACTCCAATATAAAAAAAAAAAGTTAAAAACACTTTAAAAATAAATAAAAAGAAGCCTCCTTATCTGGTTCTCACATATCCTGGGATTTTTGAGTTTGCTAGTTCTCTCTTTTTTCTTATAAGTTCATCTACTCTTGAACCCACTCAAATCACTGTGGAATTGCTGAATACCTCAGTCTGGTGTTTGGTGTGTGCAGAGAAAAATCTAGTCTAAGGTAGGCTCCACTGGGGTATGCCTGGAGTTATCATTAGCGCCCTTACTCCTTACCAGACAGAGTGAAATGTGATTGCTTTACAAGTATTATCTAGTTTACGTGAAAAAATGCTGAGATTATTTTACTTAAGGTGAAACAGGGCTTAGGGATGCTGGATAAATTTCTGTGAATTTCACAGGTTTTTGTAAATAGAATTAGAATTCCATCTCAAATCCGTTTGCAGCTATCCTCAACATAGCAATTTTGCAAAAATTTTGAAAGTAAGTATTTGACCATTTACATACATACACCAAGGCTTCCCTACAGTTCAGTGGTAAAGATTCCACCTGCAGTGCAGAAGATGCAGGTTTTGTCTCTGGGTCAGGAATATCCACTGGAGGAGGAAATCGCAACTCACCCCAGTATTCTTGCCTTGGAAATTCCATGGACAGAGGAGTCTGGTGGGCTACAGTCCATGGAGTCAAAAAGAGTCAGTGACTGAGTACACATACACACAGCACATACACATACACACAAACACACACACACACACACACACACACACACACACACACACCCCAAAACATCTTACCTCACTTTGTTTTTCCTTTCAATACCTCATATTATCTCTTATTCCTGTCCTCGAACCATGCAAGCAGTCTCCTTATCTTTTCCCCACATTACTCAATGTCTTATATTTTAATTTAATTTTCCTTCCAAGCCTTCCTAACCCTAATTTTAACCTTAACCCTGCATATACACTTACAGACCAAGGTCAGTTTAATGGTGTTTACATCCTAGGCTCGATTCTACTGACAAAGATCTGTACAGTCAAAGCAATGGTCTTCCCAGTGGTCACATACGGTATGAGAGCTGGACCAGAAAGAAGCCAGAGTGCCAAAGAAATGATGCCTTCAAACTCTGGTGCTAGAGAAAACTCGTGAGAGTCCCTTGGACAGCAAGGAGATCAAATCAATCAATCTTAAAGGAAATCAACCCTGAATACACATTGGAAGGACCGATGGTAAAGCTGAAGCTCCAGTATTTTGGTAACCTGATGCGAACTGCCAATTTTTGGAAAAGTTCCTGATGCTGGAAAATATTGAGGTCAAGAGAAGGTGTCAACAAAGGGTGAGATGGCTGGATGGCAACATGAATGCAATGGACATGAACTTTGGCAAACTCTGGGAGATCATGAGGGACAGGGAGGTCTGACATGCTGCAGTCCATGGGGTCACAAAGAGTTGGACACAACTGAGTGACTGAACAACAACAACAGCTTCGTAGTTAAAGGTATGGTTATCATCTTCTTTATTTGTACAGATTGTACAGTTTTCTTCAAGTCAGTCTCCATGCTTCAAAGTATTAAAAATAATCAAGGATAAATAGGATGGTAGGAATACTCACTTTAATAACCTTTTATCATTAGTTAGATGTGCAACAAAACTATTGTTTACTTTTCAAATTGAAATTCCAGATGTATCTGGAATAATGTAGCTACCTAAATATGACTAAGATGCCACTTACTATAAAAAATAAATTTCAAATTATAGCTTAAAATTCTATATGACCTCTTAGAATGTTTCTTCCCCATTTTCTCCTGGCTTAGGCCTTTATTTCCTCTACCCTTTGGAGGACTGCCCAACTCTATTCCATTGTACCCATAACCTGTCCACAGAGCTGGGCATGAGATTCAGCCCCAAAAATCAGATTTGAATCTGAGACTCCCAGAAGCAATGGATGGTTGAGTCTGAATCAGCTGATGGCAGGGCCCTGAGGATGCACCACAAGTTCTTACTGCTGAGGAGCTGCCCTAGTTCCTAGCCTTCCATGAGCCCAGTTTTTCATCAATTTGTTTAGTTTTCTAAGCTACCACAGTTACTATTTCTTGCAGTAAATCAATCCTATTGACACAAGTACCAAAATAATATGTATGTATATATGTATGTGTTAGTTGCTCAGTAGTGTCCGACTCTTTGCAACTCCATGCACTATAGGCATCAGGATCCTCTGTCCATTGGATTTTCCAGGCAAGGATAATGGAGTGTGTTGCCATTCCATTCTCCAGAGGAAATCCCAACCCAGGAATCAAACTTGGGGTCTCCTGCACTGAAGGTGGATTCTTTACCATCTGACTCACCAGGGAAGCCCCAAAATAGCATAATTCATTAATTAAAACAACACATACACATGAAAAAGCAGTAAATACATAAATGTACCTATAAATATGTGATATATGTGCCAAATGAATTTTTAAATTATATTATTATTCCACTGAAGTGTATTTTACAAAGATAATCATGAAAGATTTCATCTTTAATCAGTTTCCTTCTCTTTCTGTCTTGTTGCTAAGGTGTAATTATACCAAGCAGTTAATTGCTTCCTTGCTTAGTAGGCTCTCTGACTTGGGAGATTAACACCCAAAGGAAGACCAAGGTTACTTAAAGCTTGTTTGGAAATTATTGCAGTTCTTAGAGTCAAAAAGGAAATTATATTGCAAGAAAGAAAAGCACACAGATTTTTGACATTCCGTTTGAAAGTGATGGGAAAAAAGAAGAATTCTGGAGATCTACCAGCAGACTGCAAGTGGATGAAAATTCAGCAGGACAAGACTGCTTCCTTTTCCTGCAGTAGGAAAGAAAAGTGACATTCAACTCAAATAGCACCAGCCAGTTATGTTCCCTCTTTGCCTTGTTAGTTCCCAAATTTTGTGCTATATTTTTTAAAAAATATTAACTCTCACCCTCTCCCACCCATAATAATCACCAAAATAAAATAAAGTAAGAACAGAACTAGAGCTAAATAGGGTTTTAGGCAGTGGAATTCATGGATTGATCTATGATTCAATGACTTCACTGTTTTGGAAAATTAAAGCAATTTGGAAAAGATATGAGATGTGTTCAAAAATGAAAATTGGAAAGGAGTCTCTAATATGCGTACTCCTGGGCTGTCTACTGCCATAAAGTTGTTGTAGTTTAGTCGCTAAGTCCTATCTGACCCTTTCGTTACCCCATAGACTATAGCCTGCTAGGCTTCAGTGTGTGTAGGATTTTCCCAGTAGGAATACTGGAATGGGTTGCCATTTCCTTCTCCAGGGGATCTTCCAGACCCAGGGATCGAACTCAAGTCTCCCACTTCTCCTGCACTGCAGGTGAATTCAATACAACTGAGCCATCAGAAAAGTACTTCCTAGCCCCTCAATGTCCTTGGTAGAATTTCTAATTAACCTCATCATCTTGGTGTTTAAACAAAGGTTCTAGTTGTTAGTGTCACTAAGTCATGTCTGACTCTTATGCCATCCCATAGACTGTAGCATGACTGTCTCCTCTACCCTCCACTATCTCCCAAAATTTGTTCAAGTCTATTGAGTCATTGATACTATCTAACCATCTCACTCTCTGCCACGCTCTTCTTTTTCCTTCAATCTTTCCCAGCATCAGGGTCTTTTCCAATGAGTTGGCTCTTCAGATCAGATGGCCAAAATTTTTCAGCTTCAGCAACAGTCCTTCCAGTGAATATTGAGAATTGATTTCTTTTTGGATTCAGAGTGACGATGAATGTATTGGTATTCTGTCTATTGTGTCTGTCACAGTCTCCGCAGTCATGCTTTCCTGTCTTTTGTCTCCCCTAGACCTTCCTCCCAAGAACATGAGGAATCACACAGAGCTGAATGAGTTCATCCTACTGGGAATACCTCAGACAGAGGGACTGGAGACTGTGCTCCTTCTCATCTTCTCATTTATTTACCTCTTCACCCTGCTGGGAAATTTGCTCATTCTTCTAGCAATTGTCTCCTCCTCAACCCTTCACACTCCCATGTACTTCTTCTTGGGACTCCTATCGATTTTGGACATGCTGTTCCCTTCTGTCACCTGTCCCAAGATGCTATTCTATCTCTCTGGCCAGAGCCGAGCTATATCTTATAAGGGATGTGCTGTTCAGCTCTTCTTCTATCATTTCCTGGGTTCTATGGAAGGCTGCCTCTATTCTGTGATGGCTTATGATCGCTTTGTTGCCATCTGTCACCCACTGAGGTATATGCTCATCATGAGACCTGGAGTCTGTGTTGGTTTGGTCATGACAGCTTGGTTGGTAGGTTGTCTTCAGGCCACTATCCTGACATCCTTTACCTTTCAGCTACCCTACTGTGGCCCCAATAGAGTGGACCACTTCTTCTGTGACATTCCTGCTGTCTTACCCCTGGCTTGTGCTGATAGCTCCCTGGCCCAGAGAGTGGGTTCCACTAATGTTGGCTTTCTGGCTTTAAAACTTTGGTTGAGTATTTGTGCCTCCTACACACGCATTGGGATTGCCATTTTGAGGATCCATTCAGCAGAGGGCAGGCAGAAAGCTTTCTCTACCTGCAGTGCCCACCTCACTGCCATTCTCTGTGCCTATGGACCTGTAATCATCATCTATCTGCAGCCCACACCCAACCCTTTTCTCAGTGCCACGGTGCAAATATTAAATAATATTGTCTCACCCATGCTGAACTCATTAATCTATTCTTTAAGGAACAAGGAGGTGAAAAGCTCACTAAAAAGGATATTCTATAATGTAGTATTTACTGCTCTGGACTAAATTATGAGTTTTGTGAAGGATTTTAGATTTATTGTCTTGTAACACCATTCTCCTATTTCTTCTTTTTTTAAAAAATAATTATTGTAGTATAGCTTTTTTGTGTTCATTTCTTCTGTACCTTAAATTAATCAGCCATACCCATGCATGTGCTAAGCTGCATCAGTCATGTCCGACTCTTTGCAACCCCATGGACTATAACCTACAAGGCTCCTCTGTCCATGGGCTTCTCCAGACAAGAATACTGGAGTGGGTTGCCATTTCCTATTCCAGGGGATCTTCCTAACCCAGGGATCAAACTCATGTCTCCTGTATCTCCTCCATTGGCAAGTGGGTTCTTTATATCCACTCATATATCCCTTCTTTTTTGGATTCCCTTCCCATTTAGGTCACCGCAGGGCACTGAGTAGAGTTCCTTGTGCTACAGTGTAGGTTCCTATCAGTTATATATCTTACACATAATATCAATAGTATTTATATGTCATTCCCAATCTCCCAATTCATCCCACCACCACTCCCCATTTTCGACTTGGTAGCCATATATCTATTCTATACCTGTGTCTCTATTTCTTCCCTGCACATAAGATAATCTATTTCTTCTTTTTTGTTTGCTTTATTTTAATTTTTTTTCATTTTTTGTTGGAGTATAGCCAGTCAACTATGTTGTGATAATTTCAGGTGAACAGCAAAGGGACTCAGCCATTCATATATACGTATCACTCTCCTCCAAACTCCACTCCCTTTTAAATGAATAAATAGATCATAGAAAATGCTTCCTCACATTTGTCTTATTCACTGTTGTATCCACAGGACATGGCTCAATGATCTTGTAAGTGCTATATATGAGTTTATTAAGTGAATGAATGGGTATCACTTAACCTTTTAAATTTGATGTAATTGCATTTTTATTTATGATGAACATAAACATAATTTCAATAACTGGGAAACAGAACAACCATGTACACTGAAATAAATACATATCCTCTTAAAGTTGAGGAAATGTGAAAACCAAATCTGAATGAACTCTAACCACTTTTTCTCAATTCTCAAATCAGTGTTGTGATGGCTGGCATTGATTGCAAAACAGTTAAATCAGTTTAAATCTTTCCTGTATCTAATACTTTAGTATAGCACACAACAAAAAATTTTATTTAAAACATACATGCTCACACACACAAGCAAACACCAGTTCTTAAAATGTGTATAGCGGACTTTTGGACTCAGAGGGAGAGAGAGAGGGTGGGATGATTTGGGAGAATGGCATTGAAACATGTATACTATCATGTAAGAATCTAATCGCCAGTCTATGTCCTATGCAGGATACAGCATGCTTGGGGCTGGTGCCCAGGGATGACCCAGAGGGATGTTATGGGGAGGGAGGTGGGAGGGGGATTCATGTTTGGGAACGCATGTACAACCGTGGTGGATTCATGTCAGTGTATGGCAAAACCAATACAGTATTGTAAAGTAAAATAAAGTAAAAATTAAAATTAAAAAAAAAATCTCACTCCATCAACAACACAACAACAAAAACAAAGAACTTGATTCCAAAAAGTGGGCAGAAAACCTCAACAGACATTTCTCCAAAGAATACATACAGGTGGCTAATAAACACATGAAAAAATGCTCAACATCACTCATTATTAGAGAAATGCAAATCAAAACTACAATGAGATATCATACACTGGTCAGAATGGCCATCATCAAAAGATCTATAACAGTGAAAGCTTGGAGGAATGTGGAGTAAAGGGAACCTTCTTGTACTGTTCTTGGGAATGTAAACTGATATGGATACTCTATAGGGCAGTATGGGGATTCCTTTAAAATTATGAATAAAATTACCATATGATCCAACAGTTCCACTACTGGGCATATTCCCTGTGAAAACCATAATTGAAAAAAAAAAACACAAGTTCTGAAATATTCATTGCAGCACAATTTACAATAGCACATGGAAGCAGTCTTTATGTCCATCAACAGATGAATGGATAAAGAAGCTGTGTTACATATATACAACAGAATATTACTCAACCATAAAAAGAATGAATTTGAGACAGTTCTAATGAGATGGATGAACCTAGAGCCTATTCTACACAGTGAAGTAACTCAGAGAAAAATGCATCTCATATATTCATGAGAATATATGGAATCTAGAAAGCTGGTACTGATGAACCTATTTGCAGGGCAGCAATGGAGATGCAGACATAGAGAACAGACTCATTGACATAGAGGCAGGGAATGAGTGGTGGGACGAACGGAGGGAATAGCATGGAAACATATACATTATCATGTGTGAAATATATAGACAGTGACAACTTGCTGTATGATTCAGGGAGCTCAGAAAGATGCTCTGTGACAACCTAGAGGGACAGGATGGGGAGGGAAGGAGGAAGGAGGCTCAAGAGGGAGAGAACATATGTATACCTATGGCTGATTCATGTTGATGTATGGCAGAAACCAACACAGTATTGTAAAGCAATATTCCTTCAATTAAAAATAAATTTTAAAAAAACCAAGTAACTTGATTTAAAATGGTGTAAAGGACTTAAAAGACACTCTGCTAGGTAAATGCAAATCAAATTCACAATAAGATGTCACTCAAAGCCATTAAAATGGCTTTTACTAAAAAAAAAGGTGAGGGGGAAATGTGGAGAAATTGGAACCATTGTGCACTGTTGGTGGAAACTATAAAATGGTACAGCCACTATGGAAAACAGTGTGGAGATTCCTCAATATAAATTTAAAACTAACATTACCCTATGATTCACCAATTATACTTTTGAGTATAGATCCAAAAGGGTTCTGAATATTCATATTTAATATGAATGGCATGTTCAAAGCAGCATTATTCACAATAAACAGACAAGAGGTGAAAGCTGTTCATGTCCATTAACAATAAATGAATAGTCAAAATGTGGTATATACATACATGAAATATTATTCCCACTTTAAAAGGGAAGGAAATTGACCCAATTGGATGCTACTAGATGGATGAAGCTTGAGGAGATTATGTTAAGTGAAATAAGCAGCTACAAAAAGACAGATACTGTAGGATTCCAGCTATACTGGGTGTTTAGAGTAGTTAGACGACAGATAAGAAGGTAGGAAGGTGATTCCCAGGGGCTGGGGAAGAGGAAGATAGATTGTTGTTTAATATATATAGTTTCCTTTTGCAAGATGAAAATGTTCTGAAGTTTGGTTGCACTGTAGAATGAATACATATAGTACTACTAAACTGTATACTTAAAATGGTTAAGATGGTAAATGTTATGCTTTATATTGCTTTTCCACCATTTAAAAATGAAGCTCCTTTGGGAAGGACATGTACACATTGTTATATTTAAAATGGATAATCTACTGTATAGCACAGGGAACTCTGCTCAATGTTACGTGGTAGCCTGAACGGGACAAAAGTTTGGGGGAGAATGAAAACGTGTATATGTATGGCTGAGTCCCTTTGCTGTTCACCTGAAATTATCACAACACTGTTAATCAACTATACTCCAATATAAAATAAAAACTTTTTCAAAAATAAATACAAAGAAGCCTCCTTATCTGATTCTCACATATCCTGGGATTTTTGAGTTTTCTAGTTCACTCTTTTTTCTTATAACTTCATCTACTCTTGAACCCACTCTTAAATCACTGTTACTTTGTTGAATACCTCAGTCTGGTGTAGGCAGAGAAGAGTCAGAAATCCAGCATAAGGCAGACTTCAGGGGGTCTTCTTGGAGTTATCATTTGTGTCCTAACTCATTACCAAACACCGTGTAATGCACTTTCTTCACAAGTATTACCTAGTCTATCTACAAAAAGTGCTAGATCACATTACAGAGGTAAAACAAGTCTTAGGAATGTTGTGTAAATTTCTGTAAATTTACAGTCTTTTTGTGGATAGGATAAGGATTCCATCTCAAATCATCATGCAACTATACTCAATATAGCAATTTTGCTGAAATTCTTAAAATACATATTTGACCTTTTACATAAACACACCAAAACCTCTTACCTCAGCTTTTTTTCCTTTCATCATCCCTGATATATGAGAATATTCCCATATTATTTCTTATTCTTGCGTTAAGCCCTCCAAGCACCCCTCCTTCTTATACTTCCTTTCTTTCCCTCCAGTTATTCAATGCCTTTTCCATTTTCTATTTATTTTTTCTTCCTAGCCTTCCTCACTCTAGTGAAAGTGACAGTCGCTCAATCAAGTCTGGCTCTTTGCGACCCCATGACTCGAGTCTGCATGACACTCCTCTGTCCCATTGAATTCTCCAGGCAAGAATACTGGAGTTGGTAGCCATGCCCTTCTCCAGATCTTTCCAACCCAGGGATTGAATCCAGGTCTCCTGCACTGTAGGCAGTTTCTTTACCATCTGAGCCACTAGGGAAGCCCTCTCCTGACTCTAATTCTAACCCTAAATACATGGTTACACATCAAGGTCAATTTAATGGTGTATATTCCCTAGTCAAAGGCATTGTTACCATCTTGTTTTATTTGGACAGTCTGTACAGTTTTTTCAAGTCGATCACCATGCTTCAAAGCATTAAAGATAATCAGAGATAAATAGGATGGTAGAATCATTAACTTTGACATCCTTTTAGCATCAGCTAGATGTGCAATAAAAATATTGTTTACTTTTTAAGTAGAAATTCCAGATGTACTTAGAATAATGTAACTACCTAAGTGCCAAGTACAATAAAACACATACTTCAAATTATAGCTTAAAATTCTTTTCCACCTCTTAGCATGTTTCTTCCTCCCTTTTCTCCTAGCTTAGGCCTCTATTTTCCCTACCCTTTGGAGGACTGCCCATTTCTGTCCCACTGTACCCTGTACCCTGGCCACAGAGGTGGGCATGAGATTCAGCCAAGAAAATCAGATTTGAATCTGAGGCTCCCAGAAATAATGGGCAGCTGAGGCTGAATCACCTGCTGGCAGGGCCCAGAGAATGCACCACAAGTTCTTACTGCTGAGGAGCTGCCCTAATTCCTATCCTTCCACGAGCCTAGTTTTTCAACAATTTCTTTAATTTTCTGAGCTAACCCAGTTACTGTTGCTTGCAATAAATCAATACTATTATCACAAATAGTAAAATAATTTATTGATTAAAACAACACATACACATGAAAAACCAGTAAATATATCTATAAATGTGATATATGTGCCAAATGAAGTTTTAAATGATTATTCACTGAAGTATATTTTATAAGGAAACCATAAAAGATTCCCTCTTTAATCAGTTTCCTCCTCTCTCTTTCTCTTTAGGTTTCATTGGTAAGGTCTAATTATATCAAGCAGTTAATTCTCCCTTGCTTAATAAGAACCCTGACTTGGGGGATTAATACCCAAAGGAAGACCAAGGCTACTTACTATCTCCCGTGTTTGGTATTTATTGCAGTTCCTAGATCAGACATAAATTACTATAAAAGTGAAAAGCACACTCAGATTTTGACATTCTATTTGAAAGTTATTGAAAAAGACAATTCTGAAGATCTATCAACAGACTGCAAGTTGAAGGGAATTTCGCAGGACAGGGTTACTTCCTTCTTCCAGAGAAGGAAAGCAAAGTAACATTTAATTCAATACCACCAGTCAGTTATGTTCTGTTTGCCTTGTAAGTGCCCAGATTTATCCTTCATTTAAAAAAATTTTGGCTCTCACCCTCTCCTTCCTGTCATGACCATCAAAATAAAATAAGATAGAGCTAGAGCTAGATGGGGTCTTAGGCAGTAGAATTCATGGGTTAATGTATGATTTAAAGAGCTTACTGTGCTGAAAAGGTTAGAACAAGCTGAAAAAATATGAGAAATGTTCAAAAGATGGAAATTGGAAAGGAGTCTCTACTATACCTACCCCTATGTCTTCTACTGCCATAAAAGTAGAATGCTTTTTAGCCTGGATCTGGTTAGACTATTACAGGTTTTGGAGACTGAAATGGAGGCTATTGATTACTGATGTGTGCTAAAATCCAGAGCATATGAGTCCTGTTAATGTAATTTTCTATTCTTTAAAGGCTGTTAAAGACCCCTCTTTTGGCTGGCTTCTCATTGTTGACCCTCATACCCAGGGAGATAATGTGGGAAAGAGTCTGTCTTGTGTATGTGTGGCTTGCATGCGTGCATGCTAATCACCTCAGTCGTGTCCGACTCTTGAGACCCTCTGAACTGTAGCCCACCAGGCTCCTCTGTCCATAGGATTCTCCAGGAAAGAATACTGGAGTGGGCTCATGTGTCCTCCTCCAGGGGATCTTCCCAACCCAGGAATCAAACCCAGGTCTCTTCTGTCTCCTGCACTGGCAGGTGGGTTCCTTACTAGTGTCACCTGGGAAGCCCCTAAAAGTGAAAGTGTTAGTTGTTCAGTCCTATTTGACTCTTTGTGACCCCATGGACTGTAGACTACCAGGCTCCTCTATCCATGAAATTCTCCAGGCAGGAATACAGGAATGATAGCCATTTCCTTCTCCAGAGGATCTTCCTGACCCACGGATCAAACCTGCATTACAGGCAGATTCTTTACCATCTGAGCCTCCAGGAAAGCCCATATGTGACTTATATGATCATAAATGATTTTGGACATTTAAAGTTACCTAGTTGTCTTAGGTGAATATAGGAAACGTGGATAGGACCCTCTTGCATCTTTAAATTAGTCCTTTTAAAATCACAAAGCAGCATTCAAAATTAATACAATTTAACAGTGTATATGAAGCATGGAAGATAGGAGAGTTGTCATGTAAGGATTTCTTGGTGAGACTGCAAGTAGAAACTGCACTGCAAAGAGATTCAGCATGGAGAGAAGTGGGCCAATCAAGGCAATTCTAAAGGGAAGCACTAGTCTGTTTACATTGAGAATATTTGCTGCATTTCCATTTCATTGTCTTAAACACAGCCAATTCACATACGTATTCGCTTTAACCACAGATTTCTTTTCACAGACACCCAAGAGCTGATCCTCCCATAAACATGAGAAATCACACAGTGGTGACTGAATACATCCTGTTGGGAATCCCTGAGACAGAGGGCCTAGAGACTGTGCTTTTTTCCCTCTTCTCATCGTTATATTTGTGCACTGTCTTGGGAAACATGCTCATCCTTTTGGCTATCATCTCTTCCTCTCGGCTTCATACACCCATGTACTTTTTCTTGGCAAATCTCTCCGTGTTTGACCTAGGTTTCTCATCAACAACTGCTCCCAAGATGCTGTCATACCTTTCAGGGCTGAGTCAAGGTATCTCTTTTCAGGGTTGTGCTACCCAGCTCTTCTTCTACCACTTCTTGGGATGTACTGAGTGTTTCCTATACACAGTGATGGCCTATGACCGCTTTGTTGCCATATGCTTTCCTCTGAGATACATGGTCATAATGAATCACAGAGTCTGCACCATCTTGGCCACAGGGACCTGGATGGGTGGCTGTATCCATGCCATTATCCTAACATCCCTCACCTTCCAGCTGTCCTACTGTGGCTCTAACAAGGTGAGCTATTACTTCTGTGACATACCTGCCATCTTACCTCTAGCCTGTGGGGATACATCTCTAGCCCAGAGGGTAGGTTTTACAAATGTTGGCCTTTTGTCTCTCATTTGCTTTTTTCTCATTCTTGTTTCCTACACCCGCATTGGGATTGCCATATCAAAAATTCGCTCAGCAGAGGGCAGGAAGCGAGCATTCTCCACCTGCAGTGCACACGTGACTGCAATTCTCTGCGCTTATGGGCCAGTCATCATCATCTATCTACAGCCCAATCCCAGTGCCTTACTTGGTGCTATAATCCAGATATTGAATAACCATGTAACCCCCATGCTGAACCCATTGATCTACAGCCTGAGAAATCAGGATGTTAAATCAGCTCTGAGGAATGCATTTCCCAAGAGAAGCTTCACTCTGAGGAAAAACTGAGAAAAGCTCAAGCTTTGCTGGACAAAGTTGGAGTCTCCATTTCTCAGGACTAATTCTCTTCCGTAGCTTCCAAGGCATGTTGAAATCAAATGTGCTCTGAATGGATCTACCACTTAACCTCACCAAGTTTTAAAGCCATATCTGCTTTCATATTTTCCTGTGTTTATAATGAAATATAATTACTAGAGGAACTACTGACATCAATCTTATTCTTGGGCTGCCTGGATTCTCTGCCAGAACTGCCATTCTTCCCCAAACATTTCCTCCCTCGTTAAATCTTTGAAAGAGTTCAGAGAACATATTTTGTTTCTCATAATCTCAGTTAAAAGTATTTCCGTATATATCTAAAAGGAAGGGAGAATGGAAAAAAAATTTTAAGCAAGCCCAGCTTAATACAGAGTATCAGAACTCAATATCCTTTCTGTAGAGTATAACCTCCAATTTACTTCCACTCAACACCAAAACTCTAACTTGAGTAATATTTAAGGTAAGATCTATCTCATGCGTAGTCTGGTTTGATTTTAATATTTTCCTTGTGTACACATTCCTTTGGAATCCAGACATTCTTGTATTATTAGAGGACTGGGAGGCTATGAATTTGAATCATGTCTCATTAGCCCCTACAAAAATCAGCTTTAGTTTTTAAAGAAAAAAGGAAACAAAAAGACAGTAAGACAAAAACAATCAAGTTTAAATGTGGTACTACATGTTTTTCTAAAACAACAACATTGATTGATTTGTCTGTTATAAAAAGCAAGCTGGTTAGAATTTTCATTTAAATTCAGGTAGCAATAAACTTGCCTTTCCATTGGAAATAATAAGGTATATATAACTTATTTTGATTCTGCTAATCTCTAGATTTCCTAATGATAAGGGAAAAAATAGGTAAATTTATTATAGAAACTGTGTTAAATTTTATAACATAGTTTCATTCTTCTTTTGCTGATTTTATTTTGTTTCCTTTTATGTTTTACCTATCAGATGTTTATGATTTTTCTTGTAAGCCACCTTATGTCCTTTTGGTAAGAACCAGAGAATAAATAATGCACTAAAACAAATAATAATAATGCTATTAATAAAGCTGTATTTCAGAAGTTAAGTAGTATTTTTCATAATGGATTTATTATTTTCTTCCTTCTCTGGCCTTCACTTCCTGCCTATCAATACAAATGATTGAAAATAAGTTCTCCAAGTAGAAACTGTAAGCATTCACAATGAATGTGGAATGAGCTGTTAGAAAATATTAAATGGGCTCCCATGGCAGGAGATGCCAGTCACCAGTGCTCTGAATTTGCTGTAAAAGAATCTCTAATGTGAGATACTGTAATTGCACCTGACAAGCAATTCTGGAGTCACTAGACATTTCTGGCTAGAAATCCAGAAGACATTAACCAAGTAACCTTAATTACACGGAAGTTGTTTCCAGGTTAGCAAAGATTGAATTGAAATATTAAACATATCAAGTATTAAAGGATGAAATGTAAATAATGGTTTGATTTTCACTCACTATTTTCATATAAACATCAAAAACTCAGTATCTCCCATTACAGCAAGGTTGTTTTTTTCCAATGTTCTCTTAACCGAGAGAGAACTACAGTAGTTCCCCCCTTATCTACAGTTTCATTTTCAGTGGATTCAGTTCTGTGGTTTCAGTCACCCACAGGCCAAGCTTGGTCTGAAACTATTAAATGAAAAATTCCAGAAACAGATCATTCCTAAGTTTTAAACAGCCAGCCTTTCTGAGTAGTGTGATGAAATCTCGAGCTCTGTCTGGCCACATACATGAATCACTGTCCCAAGAATACAGTGTTTATGTTCAAGAAAACTTTCTTTTACTCAGTAAGGACCCAAAGCTCAAGAGAAGTGATGTTGCCAATACAGATAAGCCATAGTGAAGCCATAAAGTGCTTCCTTTAAATGATAAAGTTAAAGTTCTCAACTTAAGAAAAAAATCAGTTCTGTATTGAGGTTACTGATAATGAATCGTATACGCAAGAAACTATGAAGAAAGAAAAATAAATTTATACTCGTTTTGTTGCCACACCTCAAACTACAAAAGCTATGACCATAGTGTGTGATAAGTGTTTAATTAGGATGGAAAAGTCATTAAATTGTGCAGTAAAATATTTTAAGAGCAAGAGGGTGACCACATTCATATAACGTTTGTTACAGCATATTGTTATTATTGTTCTATTTTATTATTAGTTATTGTTGATCTCTTACTGTGACTAGTTTATAAGTTAAACTTTATCATAGGTTTGTATGTATAGGAAAAAAACATATATAAAGTGTTAGTCGCTCAGTTGTGTCCAACTCTTTGTGACCCCGTGGACTGTAGCCCTCCAGGGTCCTCTGTCCACAGGATTTCCCAGGCAAGAACACTGGAGTGGATTGTCATTTCCTTCTGCAGGGGATCTTCCCAACCCAGGGATCAAACCGGGGTCTTCTGCATTGGAGGCAGATTCTTTACACTCTGAGCCACCAGATTCAGGTTTGACACTGTTTGCCGTTCCAGACACCCACTGGGGGTCTTGGAAGATATACCCCAGGATAATGGGCATCTACTGTAGTCACTTCTGTTCTTTAAGCCTTGTCTTGATGCTGTCAGCTGCATTCATACCCTTCCCATTCATTTCATTCTTCCTCTAGAGTCCAGGGATTTATACTAATTGCTTTCCATTTCCCTAAACATAAATACCCATATTTTCTTTCCTGATCTCCCACTTTGATGGGCAGATGCTGAAATAGGTTTATGTTTTACAGCCTCCACTCTTCTGTTCTTTAAACACATGCACACTTTTTTGTTTTAAGGATTTTACTACTTGTCACTACAAAGAAACACATGACGATACTAAAAAAAATAAACATTTGAAAAATTACAATGGTTTAGAACATTTCTTTGTGTTTTATCCTAACAGTTTTCCTCTAATATGTATTTTAAAATGTAATTTTAACTATTCATATCTTTCTACTTACTTCCAAGTCCTTCACCTTTCATTGAAGGGCCAGATTCACAGGCTAAGAGCCTCGATACGTAAATTTCCTTAGTTAATGGTAGAACCAAAAATAGAATCCTGGTCTTCTGGTTTGCAGATCAGTTCTTTTCCTGTTGCACAGACATAAATTCCAACTGAGGAATTTATGAGTGATCTTGATGCTGTAGAACTTTTTATTAATTTCCAGACAAGTCATCATAGCAATAAGAACACTTAAGTAGAAAAATAATTCAGTATTTTATTGTAAGAGGTCACCTCTGATTCAGAAATTTTACCGCTTCTGACACAAAACATATAAAAGCTTTTAAACATTAAAAAAAAATGAAAAAATAATGTCTAGCTTTTACATTCTCTTGATACATTCCTAAAGCTTCATCAGACTTTATAAATTTAGAGATAATTTGAAACTTCCAGAAGAGTTACAAAAGTAGTATTAAAAATCCATGTATACCCTTTATTCAGATTCCAAAAATGTTATCATTATATTTATTACAATTCTTCCTCTCTCTCTCTCCCCATACACATACACACCAACACACACATTTTTTTTTCTAAATCAGAATACGTTGTTGCCATGAGGAGTTGCAGACATAATTCCCCTTTTCCTCACACTCCTTATTTAGAGTGCATTTTTCTGAAAATAAGAAACCTCCTTAAAGTGAAGTGAAGTCACTCAGTCGTGTCCAACTCTTTGCAACCCCATGGACTGTAGCCTAACAGGCTCCTCCATCCAAGGGATTTTCCAGGCAAGAGTGCTGGAGTGGATTGCCATTTCCTTCTCCAGGGGATCTTCCCGATCCAGGAATCGAACCAGGTCTCCCTCATTGCAGGCAGACACTTTGCTGTCTGAGCCACCAGGGAAGCTTAAGGAACCTCCTTATATAACTGTAATAAAGTTATCAAAACTAAGAAGTTAACATCGATACAATACTTTTACCTGATCTGTAGCCTTACTTTAAGTTTTAGTAATTATTTCAATAATATCATTTATAGCAAGAAAAAAAATGTCCAGGATCATGCATTGCATAAAGTCATTTCTGTTCGGTTCTATTCATCTACTATGTTTCCTAAGTCATGCTTTATAATCTAGGATAGTAGAGTTTTTGAAGATTTTATTCTGAGTATTTTGTGGAACATCCATTAATTTGAGTTTGCCTGATATTTCCTTCTCATTAGATCCAGGTTATGCATTTTGGGCAGGACAATCTCAGAAATGATGTTTTGTTCTTCCTAGTATATCATATCAGGAGGTATTTACTATACATTTGTCCCTTTAGTAGTGAGGGCAATACCAATCATTTCTGCCAGATTACTCAAGGATAAAGTTATAATTTTACTTTCAGATTTAATTGTGATCTTTGTGGGGAAGAGGGGTCCTTTGTGATTATGTAAATATCCTGTTACTCCTCAAAGTTTAAACTGATAGTTGTAACCTTCATGGATGATTCCTGTAAGAATTGATTATTATGGTAGTTGCCAAATAATGTTTTTCTAATTTAATCATTCCTACTATATAAGGGAAAGCTTTCCTTTCTCTTTTTAATATAAAATTATATTTAAATGTATACAAAATGACATTTATATTAAAATGTCACTCTAACGAACTGAATAAAATATATGATCTTATCTTGTTGAGAATGTGACAAAGGCTGTTAGCTGAAATCACATGGGGTAAGATAACCATACTAAGACCTTATCTTATTAGGAAGGAGAACTGCTTTTTAGTAGAGGAAATGCAAAAGATAGCAAAACTGAACTAGGTCACGTCGAAGTTCCCTTCCAACTCTGAAATACTAATTCTGTGTCTCTATAGAGCTGCCTCATAACTGTGGACCAACCCTTCTGGTTGGGGAGATGGGAGTATGGGTAGAGGAAAAAATGCAAATGGGAGATGATATGGGACAGAAAAAAAGGCATTTTATTCTTGCCATGAAATCCTTGCTGAATTACCCAACAAATAAAAACAAATAATAACTTCTTGCTGTGTAACACAGGGAGCTCAGCTCAGTGCTATGTGACAACCTAGGGGGTGGGATACA
The DNA here is from genome assembly GCF_016772045.2 of Ovis aries. Classification (NCBI taxonomy): domain Eukaryota; kingdom Metazoa; phylum Chordata; class Mammalia; order Artiodactyla; family Bovidae; genus Ovis; species Ovis aries. The sequence continues at coordinate 24,363,781 of NC_056074.1, read as the reverse complement.
GTGGGAGTGGGAGGGAGGTAGAAGATGGAGGGGACATATGTATACTTATGGCTGATTCACTTTGTTGTATGGCAGATACCAACATAACATTGTAAGGCAATTATCCTTCAATTAAAAACAAATTTAAAAATACAAAGTATTTTTTCTCAGCTAGTTGCTTGATCTCAGCTAGCTGCCAACACTAGATATGAATCAACAGACAAGGACACCAGTCCTCCGAATAACAGGATGTACTGATTGTAAGGATATAGAAGAAAAATGGACCATTAGGATAGACATATTACAGAAACAACAGCAACTTTTTTCAAGACAGAACGCACAAGGTTCTTGGACCTAAATTTCACCATTGAACACAGGGTTGTTTATGATATTATGGGAATGGATAAGTTTACCTGTGGAAACATTATTGATGACCTTCAGACCCAGACTGGTGGGCATTAGAACACAAGACTAGACCATCCCTGTGTATATAAGTGTCATCAACAACCTCAGTCTGGGGCAGAAATATGTCATCAATCTCAGTACTACACAAATACACAATATGATTACAAGACAGAGGACACAGTCAACTCAGACCTCTGAAAAGTCCTCAACAATTGCTCTCAGACTCTGCAGTCCACGGAGTCTCCTATGAGTACATTCCTGAACAAGATGCAGCAGAATTAGAAAGAAACTCTTTCCCAGAATTCTTAGGGGACCACATCAAAATTTTCTTTCTCCATCTCATTCGCCACTTAGTCTCAGTCTACACTCTTACAGCACCTGGGCTGTTTTGGGATTTCACATCTTCTGCAACACCAGATTTTCTGTACTCTGTACTAGCCAGAGGTCCTGAAGACAAATGACCTAGGCCCAGAAGAATTCTAAACATGGTGGCTTTGCCCAATAACATATTAATATTAACTTCATAATTCTCTTTAAACTGTCACCTGTGAGCACATGATAGGAAATAAGTTTGCCTTAAGCTCACTTAAATAAGCAAGGAACAATTAAATAGCAAACCCTTAACAGAGTGGGGAGATTTGTAGTGGGTATGCATGGAGGAGTGTGTTGTACAATCAAATTTAGAGCAATTTAGAGGATGAGATGGTTAAACAGTGTCAGTGAATCAACAGACATGAATTTGAGCAAACTCCTAGAGATAGTGAAGGACGGAGGAGCCTGGTATGCAGTCTAAGGACTGCAGTCTTTGGGGTTGCAAAGAGTAGGATACAACTTAGTGACTGAATAACAGCACCTGTGCAGAGGAGAGGATATGGCTTACAGTTCTCAGGGGAGACATGGCTTAGAGTTATTCATGTGGGTACTCTGTTGGTAAGGTGAGGTAGGAAGACTGTACTTCAACACAAACCTCAAAAGAAATAGAATTTAATAGGTTAAGCATATGCTGGTGTATGTGTTATTAAGTTAACACATATTTACTGATCATAGGTAAATAGTTAAGATCTGTACAATAGTTGGGGCTTCTCTGGTGGCTCAGTGGTAAAGAACATGCCTGCCAATGCAAGAGACATAGGATATGCGGGTTCAGTCCCTGGGTCAGGAATATCCCCTGGAGGAAGAAATGGCAACACACTCCAGTATTCTTGCCTGGAAAATCCCAAGGACAAAGGAGCCTGGCAGGCTATAGCCCATGGAGTCATAAAGAATATAATAGTTAGGAAGTGAATAAAATGCACGTGGTTTCTCTCTTTAAATAAAACCTGGAGACACTGAGGTCACCATAGTAAATTTCTGAATACTGAAAAAAAATACCCAGTAAGGAAAGTCAAAATTAATTAAAAGATTTCATGTTAGGGCAATTAAAATTGGGAAGTACTAAAGGAAGCTCACTCCATTCCATCAGGAGAAAGCCCAGACATTAGGCATGGAAGAAAAAACATGACCCCAAATGAAGTCCCTCAGCCTTAGAATAAGATGGGTATGAAATAATGAAAGAGAGAATTTTGGACCTGCAATTCTTTGGACTTTAACATACAATGAAAAGATATTTCATATTTATATCTAATTCTTTATGAAATTTTAATAAGAAAATTCATATTCAGAATTGGTATTCATATACAATTTAATTTTGTTGGCAGTATATTATTTGGCACTTTTCCACACTATTGTGAGTGCTTACTTTAGAGCTTCTTCTGTTGAGCTATATTGAAAAATGTAGACATAATCTGTGATGAGAAATTGAACAGAAAAGGCATTTGGGGCTGCGAGTACAGTGTGTCCTTGATATTAAATTAATTTATGTTTTGTGCTGAAGAGAGACCAGTGAGATGGGCTGCTGGATGATGCAGGCAGATCTCCCTGGGTTGCCTGGCAACCAGCTGCCTGAACTGAATGTTCTGCTTTCCTCCAGACCTCAGCGGATGGGGGAGGGCAAATCAAGATGCCACTGGTTCCAAGGTTTTGGAGGGAGAAAATTAGGATATTCTCCTGCATTTTTATTCCATCTTTATTAGTGATAAAACCAACATTTTATTTTGACCCTGTTTATTCATCAGTTTTTAGTATCCAGAGACAGGGAAATGGGCAGAAAGGTGATTGTTGAGGCTTCTTCAACATTATTTTATCCTCAGGTTGTTATGATATTTCACAAACCCAAGTTGCTTATAGATGAAATGATGGTTTATGAAATATAGTTCAGTAACTTCTCTTAAAATTCTTCTCAACTTCAGCCTAATAATATGTACAAAAAAGCATCATAAATTCTTTCCAAGTGTATATCAAGCTAAGCTTTCTATAGAGCACAAGACAAACAAGGTAATTCTTCATCAATTATCAGAGCCTTTTTAAGTGATTAAGATATTACCCAAAGGAAATTACAATCTCCCCCGCCTTCCATCTTTTGATTAGTGACTTTGCTACATAATCAGATGCCCTCATCAGCAACCAAGAGCACTCTTTTTTTTTCTCACACTCCACTCGATAGATCATCCATGAAGATCCACTACTCTATTTTTATATATTTTCCCTAATTATCCTTCCTAATGGCCACCACCTTTTTTCACGCCTCAATCACACACTGATAGCCTTCTAAATGGAATCCCAGTCACCACTGCAGCCGAGGACATCTCCCTGTTTACAATGGTTCATATCACATTTTCAGAACAGCATCTGATCCCCACATCTGCAATATGAATGGGTGTATGTGTGTGTGAGCATGCTCAGTCATGTCCACCTCTTTGCAACTCCATGGATGGACTGTAGTCTGCCAGGCTCCTCTGTCCATGGGATTTTCCAGGATGAATACAAAAGGACATATCATAAAAGGCCCTTCCCAGCCTGTCTTTTGCAGACCTTTCTATTCATGGGTCTACATATGAAACTGCTGTGCTGTGGGTCCAGGAATGTTGGTTTAAACCACTTCTAAGCTCTTCTGTCAGATGTCTCCCAAATAGTGCCTCTTCCATGAGGCCATTCTGGGAAGGCTGATTTCTCCTCCTTTAGCTTGCATGCATTTTTTCTGACCGGCCTCTTTCAACAGCGCACTTTGGACATACAATAGTAGTAAGAAATAGACCTGAGTTGAATTCCTACAAATAATACTTTGTTGCCTGTGACATTGGGTGTGTTGAACTTCTTAGACTGCCGTTTCCTCCACTTCAGTTCTGAATAATACCTCCTTCCTGTGGATACTGGCAGCATGAGATAATACTCGTTAAGCAGCCATCATTATTCTGGCTTTTAGAGCTAAAACAGGAATTTTTAATTCTTCCCCCCACCATCCCTGTCCTTTCCACACAGGTTGTAAGGATGGGCTACCTTTGCCTGAACTTTCCTGAAGTTAACCTACTACCTATTCAAATGTGTACTAAGCCCAGAGAGTAGGTTTTCCTAATGTTGGTCTTTTTTCCTCTCTCTTCTTTTTCCATTATTCTTACATTTGCAATGTTATTGTCACACAAAGAATTCTCTCAGCAGAAGGCATGCACTGAGCTTTCTCAGCCTACCTCGCCGGAAGCCTGCTATTCTTTGTGGCCAAGAACAGAACCCCAGGATCAGAGCCTTCTTTGATTCTTTGACTCAGCTACTGAATTTGAATGACCCTGTCATTAAACTCCCTGATCTCCAGCTTGAGAAGCAAAAGTGTTCCAAATAAAAGATTTAAATAACAAACAATTCAAAAAATAAATGAGAATACTCTGAACTTCTAGAGGAAACATGACTATTGTTCCTTTAACCACTTTCAAGGGACTGTGTTTTAATCTAGTACTATGTCTTTAACTTCATTCTTAAGTCCTATGCCCACATGTAGAAATTTGCTACTAATCACACCTTAAAACTAGAGTTTATTATGTAAGTAACCGAATTTAATTGCTGTTTATCATTTGATTTGCCCCTGACCTAAATAATTTTTCATTCTTTTCTTATCTCTATGGAAAAAAACATGGGAAGGGAGACTTCATCACTGCAAAAACATTCACCAAAAAGGATATTTCCCTTATCTAAAAATAGCGATTTTCAATAAATTATAGAAGAAACTCTGCTTACAATTAAATCTTTTCAATTCCTATTCATGAAGTAAAAATAGATGACAGTTTCTAGATAAAAGGTTTTTTTTTTTTTTTTGGAATAAAGCCAAACTACACATAGAAAAACAGGAAATTGGCATAATAGGGTAGTCTTTTGTGTTTACACGGTGAAAATTATCTTACATTATCTTCTATCCAGATGTTTTTTATTAAAAAAGAACAAAATTCAAGCAATATTTTTGTATATTTACTTAAACAATATTTATTGTTTAAATGCTACCTTTTCATGCACACTGACTCTACTATTAAAATAATTTAGCTACTGGTACCAGGGGGTTTAATCTTATATTTTCAAAGCAGCCATATGAGGCAACTGAAAATTTTATGACTCACTGTTAATCATGTTGCTTACCTTCATGGAAAATGAAGAGGCAGAATTTATAGGGAGAAAGCAGGTGGGGGGGGTGCGGAGGAAGGACTAGTGTTCTGCTTGATCATGAAAATACTAACTCTGTTGTGAGAGAGAAAATCTGGCAAATGATCATAGTTTAAAATACCTTTTTTCCTTGTTATCAGTTGGTTCTGAGTAATATTTCTCAGAGCAACCAGAATCTGGTTATTGAGATTCTTTATTGTACAACATAATTAATGTGATCCAGCTGCATAAAACCAACAACAATGAAAAGAAAACAAAACTGAGAGCAAATCACACACCCACAAAGTTTCCACATGACTGACGGGGGAATCCCAGCTTCTTTGTGATAGTTTGGTTTGTGTCTTAAAGACAAGCGTGGCCGTGCAGTGGTGGAGACTGGAAGCCTGTGCTCGGGTTGTCTGATGAATTCTCACTAGGGATGCATGAGCTGTGAATGCTGTACCTCCTCTAATGTGTCAACGTTTAAAGCTAGATCAGCTCAGTACTGAATTCATGGTTTCCTGCAAGTCTGCTTGTCAAACTGTGAAGTCCTAACTAGTGACATCACTCACCCTCTCTCCTCATGGATACCCACCGAGAAACAGCCCCTCTAGGGGGCTCTGCCCAGGAGTTCCAGGTGTTGAAATGATCAGACAGCTCAGGAGCAGCAGGAAGTACATAGCACTAGACTGGCGAGGATGGGCGACAACTCCCAGGGAGATAACTGAGAAGGGATATTTGATAAAACCTGTCCTTCCTAGTACATTCTGGGGAGTGTGTGCTCAGTCACTAAGTCATGTTTGACTCTTTGTGAACCCAAGGACTGTAGCCCTCCAGGCTCCTCTGTCCATGGGGTTTCCTAGGCAAGAATACTGGAATTGTCATTTCCTCCTCCAGGGGATCTTCCTGACCAAGGGATCAAATCTGCATCTCTTATGTCTCCTGCAACACCTGGGAAGCCAATATTCTAGGGAAGATGACCGGAACAGGGAGTGAGAGGGTTGATGCATAAGGTAGGCTGTGGCCTGAGGAACGCAGAGCACAGCACAGTGAAAGAACATTGAAATGAGACTTTCTAGGTCCTTAATTGTCCCTTTTTTCTCTTCTTATCACTTAGTCAACAGATTTTCAATTGAGTTTCTCATTGGAAACCGGATTGCCTCCACTGAAGGAATGGTGAAAACTCAGACACTGTTAATAACAGTCACTGGGCCAACAGGAGCAAATCAACAAGAACTCAGTCACTGTAGCAAAAACTAAAGAGGAACAAATAAACAGAGAGATGATCAGTTCAGTTCAGTCACTCAGTCATGTCTGACTCTTTGCGACCCCATGAATCACAGCACGCCAGGCCTCCCTGTCCATCACCAACTCTCAGAGTTCACTCAGACTCATGTCCATCGAGTCAGTGCTGCCATCCAGCCATCTCATCCTCTGTCGTCCCCTTCTCCTCTTGCCCTCAATCCCTCCCAGCATCAAAGTCTTTTTCAATGAGTCAACTCTTTGCATGAGGTGGCCAAAGTACTGGAGTTTCAGCTTTAGCATCATTCCTTCCAAAGAAATCCCAGGGCTGATCTCCTTCAGAATGGACTGGATGGATCTCCTTGTAGACCAAGGGACTCTCAAGAGTCTCCAACACCACAGTTCAAAAGCATCAATTCTTCAGCTCTCAGCTTTCTTCCCAATCCAACTCTCACATCCATACATGACCACTGCAAAAACCATAGCCTTGACTAGATGGACCTTAGTCGGCAAAGTAATGTCTCAGCTTTTGAATATGCTCTCCAGGTTGGTCATAACTTTCCTTCCAAGGAGTAAACGTCTTTTAATTTCATGGCTGCAGTCACCATCTGCAGTGATTTTGGAGCCCAAAAAATAAAGTCTGACACTGATTCCACTGTTTCCCCATCTATTTCCCGTGAAGTGATGGGACCAGATGCCATGATCTTCATTCTCTGAATGTTGAGCTTTAAGCCAACTTTTTCACTCTCCTCTTTCACTTTCATCAAGAGGCTTTTTAGTTCCTCTTCACTTTCTACCATAAGGGTGGTGTCATCTGCATATCTGAGGTGATTGATGTTTCTCCCAGCAATCTTTGATTCCAGCTTGTGTTTCTTCCAGCCCAGCGTTTCTCATTATGTACTCTGCATATAAGTTAACTAAGTAGGGTGACAGTATACAGCCTCGACATACTCCTTTTCCTATTTGGAACCAGTCTGTTGTTCCATGTCCAGTTCTAACTTTTGCTTCCTGACCTGCATATAGGTTTCTCAAGATGCAGATTAGGTGGTCTGGTATTCCCATCTCTTTCAAAATTTTCCACAGTTTTTTGTGATCCACACAGTCAAGGGCTTTGGCATAGTCAATAAAGCAGAAATAGATGTTTTTCTGGAACTCTCTTGCTTTTTCCATGATCCAACGGATGTTGGCTAGTAAAGTCATGCTCAAAATTCTCCAATCCAGGCTTCAGCACTACGTGAACCGTGAACTTCCAGATGTTCAAGCTGGGTTTAGAAAAGGCAGAAGAACCAGAGATCAAATTGCCAACATCCACTGGATCATGGAAAAAGCAAGAGAGATGATCAGAAATGAAAATTCACCTCATTTAAGTGACATTAAAGGCATTAAAATGTCCTCAGAGATAAAAGATAATATGAAGGAAAGTGAGATATCTTGTCAAACAGTGAATTTTGAAATGAGGGCCGGTTTGCTCTTATCTCTTTAAGATACAGTCAGATGATCTCACAGCCGTGTGATTAGAGCACAGTCATTATGCTTTCCTGTGATCTGCTCTCCGGGACATGTGCTGGCTTCTGACTCATTGGTACTGTCTTGTGTCCAGTTCCAGATCTTGACATTAATTACTGTGTACCCTTTTAAAATTATTTAGAAGTCCTATAGAGTCATCCTGTTGTCAACATTTCTTCCTGTCTCTTACTTTTTGCTTTTTCCCATCTAGGCTTTATCCTCTTCAGGCAAGGAAAGTGAAAAGACACAAATTTTTCAGTGTATTTATGCTCCAGTGAGTCATACCCACCCCTTCCTTTAAAGTTGAAAGGTTTTACCACTGGTCATTACAGGGTGTTCAAAAAGCAAATGTATCAGTAGCTTATTAAGATATATAAAAATAAATAAATAAATCTTGGGCTTCTGATTCTAGAACGAAGAGTAAGTACATACTGAAAGTGTGATCTCTTTCTCTACACACAGAAACTATAGGAAAAATATAGTAAGTGTACGTCTTCAGATGAAAATAATGAAGAAGAATTCTCTGTAAATAAGAAACAACCAGGACTCTCATATTACCTATCTGACCTGGGTCCAGAGCTCTACAACCCAAACAAACTCCAGGCCAGAGCCACATTTCAAAAAGGACCAGCATTAATATTACAAAATCATCACCATTCAGGAAAGAGTCACAATTAAGAACTGTTTTATCAGCTTTCTCATCAGCTATTCAAAGAAATCAATATTCTGAAAAGACATACACAAAAACCTTAAAAATCAGCAGTACTTATAAATTATGAAATAAAAAATAGTAGGGCATCAAAAATAATTTACAATATAAATATCAAAGAGAAAATTAGACAAATAATATTAGGAAATAAGAATAGGAAATTCTAAACAAAGGAAAGAAAAGTTGTGAAAAGAAATCATTAGAAATCTTATATAAATAATATTGTTGAATTTAAAAATTCAATAATATATGACTGAATAAAGGACTAAAGAGAAAAAACTACTGAACCAGAAGATTTAACTTTGAAAATTATCTAAAATATAGCACAAAAAAATTAAAGAAAAGAAAATATAAAAGCTGGTAACTTCTAAGCATTTTCTTTTAGAAGTTATTTCCCAGTTTTCTGAAATTTTTAGGACTGCATCTGCTGTTGTTCTCCCATCCTCTGATTTCAATCTTAGGAATTTTCTTAGAAACCTTTCTTTTTATTTTAGTACTTTTACTGCTGAGAGTAAGTTGAGAGCTCCCCACGCTTCCTTCTCTTTAATCTATCTTTATCTGTGGGCTCAGGAGAGTACAATATCAGGTGTTCTCACATCAGGAGAGAACAATTACTAGAAGATTCATTCAAGAGAATTACTGTTTCTTCCTTTTTAAAAAAACTGCATAAAATAAATAAATAAATTAATTAAAAATTAAAAACTGCATAATGGTCTTATAAGGTGGTAATGATGAAAAAAGTAACAAAAAACACAAAATAATATTTTTAATCCAATAAAAATTCCACTTCCCAGAAATGACCACTGTTAATAATTTTGGTGGGCATCTATCAAGCACACCTATATATGCCCACACTTACACAGATTTACACGCATGAAATAATATTATAGTTATCATCCTGTACTCTAATTTTTCTATTCCTTGAACTATTTTTTTACATCAATAAATCTAGATAGCCATCTTAATTAATATGGTTACCAAAAAATCCATTTTATGGCCACTGAATGTATTTAACTCATTAACAGAAAATGTAGGAGATGCAGGAGACCCAGGTTCAATCCCTGGGTCAGGAAGATCCCCTGGCAAATGGCAACTCACACCAGTATTCCTGCCTGGGAAATCCCATGGACAGAGGAGCCTGGCAGGCTACAGTCCATGGGATTGCAAAGAGCCAGACATGACTGAACATGCACGCACATGATCATGAACTACTACCTTGAACCATCCTCTCAACTGAGACCCTTATTTCATCCATATGCATATAATCTTAGTTTCTTCCCTGCTTTAGAAAGGCAATATAACGTAGCAATACTCTCACATCTTGTCCTAAAGTATTATTGCTTTATCTTAAAAGGAAGACCTCAAAAAAAATTTTTAAGCATTTATTTAGGTTAAAAGTTTGGGCATGAACTTTTTTAAATGCAAAGAAAAGAAACTCATATTTTAAAATCAAGCAGTTGAAAAGAGGTGTTTAGAAGGCAGCCTGAAATAAAGAAAATTACAGATCCCCTTTCCCACTGGGGCATGAGGGGTCAGTCAGTCAGTTAGTTCAATCACTCAATCGTGTCCGACTCTTTGCGACCCCATGAATCACAGCACGCCAGGCCTCCCTGTCCATCACCAACTCCCGCAGTTCACTCACACTCACGTCCATCGAGTTGCTGATGCCATCCAGCCATCTCATCCTCGGTCGTCCCCTTCTCCTCCTGACCCCAATCACTCCCAGCATCAAAGTCTTTTCCAATGAGTCAACTCTTTGCATGAGGTGGCCAAAGTACTGGAGTTTCAGCTTTAGCATCATTCCTTCCAAAGAAATCCCAGGGCTGATCTCCTTCAGAATGGACTGGATGGATCTCCTTGCAGACCAAGGGACTCTCAAGAGTCTTCTCCAACACCACAGTTCAAAAGCATCAATTCTTCAGCACTCAGCTTTCTTCACAGTCCAACTCTCACATCCATACATGACCACTGGAAAAACCATAGCCTTGACTAGATGGACCTTAGTCGGCAAAGTAATGTCTCTGCTTTTGAATATGCTATCTAGGTTGGTCATAACTTTTCTCCCAAGGAGTAAACGTCTTTTAATTTCATGGCTGCAGTCACCATCTGCAGTGATTTTGGAGCCCAAAAAAATAAAGTCTGACACTGATTCCACTGTTTCCCCATCTATTTCCCATGAGGTGATGGGACCAGATGCCATGATCTTCGTTTTCTGAATGTTGAGCTTTAAGTCAACTTTTTCACTCTCCTCTTTCACTTTCATCAAGAGGCTTTTTAGTTCCTGTTCACTTTCTGCCATAAGGGTGGTGTCATCTGCATATCTGAGGTTATTGATATTTCTCCCGGCAATCTTGATTCCAGCTTGTGTTTCTTCCAGCCCAGCGTTTCTCATGATGTATTCTGCATATAAGTTAAATAAGCAGGGTGACAGTATACAGCCTTGATGTACTCCTTTTCATATCCATCCTATTTAAGAAGATGGGAAGAGGAAGATGGCGCCACCCCTGCTTCTTTCCTTACCTGGTTACTCGCATCCTTCAAGAGCAAAAGGAGAAGCATGTAGGACTCCATAGCGACCCACTAGGACTTGTGCTTATTACCAATACAATATTGTAAAGTAATTAACCTCCAATTAAAATAAATAAATTTATATTTTAAAAAAAGAGAGAGAGAAAATATTTCAAAGCCTTTGTTTAAATGGAGAACATATTGGAATAGTAGGTTTATACTATACCTTCATGAATATGGGGAGAAGAAGAGAGCAATTTTGCCTAATAATACGTATCTAGAGTAATTTATATTTCCAAAAGAATAAAAATTCACATTTAAATACAAAAATGAACATAACGACTTATCAACTAAAAGCCAATTAGAAAACCAAATGTTTTAGACATTAAAGGCTGCATTTTAGAGGATAGGAAAATTTCTCCATTCCAGATGGATGTCCTAAAAATTTCCATTATTAAAGTAATGCTTACAGGAGAAACTTTATAAAAATCAAAGACAGAAATGCAGCACTATGCATTTTCTTAAGACAGAATTTTGTGAATGCTTTTATTTAACATTTTGTCAAAAGGAGGTTGACAAAACAGAATGGTATCAATTACTACAGTTAAAGAAAAAAGGGAACCTTTTCTCCCTTTCATTTTTTTGAGATTCCCTTTGCTAGCGATTGCTAATAGAAGCAGCAAGATTTTCAAGGCTAAATTCAAGAATTTAACCAGTTAGCGCAAAGAAAATCTTAAAAGTTTGAATATGAGAAATAGTAGGAGAGTAAAGGAAAATAAATGAAACAAAAATATAATTGTTCATACTTGCAACCAAGGATTACAGTGGAGGAAAAATTATTAAACTGTTTCTTGCATTTATCAGTTTCAAGTCTACTCAGCACTTTGAGCTTGGAGAATAGAAAGATTTATATTTATGTCAGAACTGTTTTAGAAAAAAAACAAAGATGAGTTATGTAAAACCAGCATAGAAAAGGAAAAGAGAATGAGAAAGATAGGAGCAGTTCAGTTTCTGCCTCTGATACTAAATAAGACAAAAGTACAGGTGCTTCTCTCTTTCCAAAACATAAAACTTTCCGATTTAGTATAAATTTTATCAATATTTATGTCATGAAATAGTAATAATATTCTGTAGCTACCAAAGTCCCTCTGTTGTTTCCTTTTGTTGAAATTAATACTCGGTATCATGTCATCAACACAATTTCTATGCAAAGTTAATTCCCTGGGGCTTCTTAATAAAGGAGATCAAGTCCTTTTCTATGACAAGGAAAATGTTCAGTTCTCTTCTCAGTTAGCTGGGAGTTGGAGGGGGAATACATGTATTAATATCAGAATGGGGGTTTTCTGGCTTCTGTAAATGAAATGCAGGGCCCTGTGACCTCTGCCAGCCATTTTCATCAAGACTTTCTCTCTTACCTATATTACCTCTTGTATCTAATCTCTATACACAAACAGTGCATA